>NC_044978.1:121967730-122567730 GCF_008728515.1 Papio anubis | reverse complement strand
TGCAGTCATGAAATAAGAGCAGAGTTCTATAAAAGGGATATTTGGAGAATGAGAAATTACTTTTACAAAATAGAATAAAGAAATCAAAAGTTAAAGCTTCCACAGAGGAGCTAGAAGATAAAATTAAGGAAATATTCCACAATTTTTTCAAAGGATAAAAGACTGGAATATTAAAAAACCAGTTCAGGCCGAGCATAGTGGCTCACGCCTGTAATCCCAACACTTTGGGAGGCCGAGGTGGAAGGATCACCTGAGGTCAGGAGTTCGAGACCAGCCTCACCAACACGGTGAAACCCCATCTCTACTAAAAATACAAAAATTAACTGGGTGTGGTGGCACATGTCTGTAAACCCACTACTTGGGAGGCTGAGGCAGAAGAACTGCTTGAACTCGGGAGGCGGAGGTTGCAATGAGCCATGATCGCGCCACTGCACTCCAGCCTGGGCAACAAGAGCGAAACTCCGTCTCAGAAAAAAAAAGTCTAGTAGATCTAGTATCTAAACAACAGACGCTTCAGAAAAAGAAAAGAGAAATTGAGGGGGGAAAATGTATCAAAGATATAACACACACTCTCACACACACATCAAACTTGAAGTACATCAGTTTCCATATGAAAAGGGCTCACCAAGCAAATACCCAGCACATAGAACAAAAAGATCCACATCAAGGCTCATCGTCATGAAATTTCGGAAGGCTCAAGATAAAAACAAAATCCTAAAAGTTACCAGAAGAAGAAAAAGATTGCATATTTCCCCTAGAATGGCTTCAGCCCTATATCCATACCCAGTCATCTCACAAAGCAATGGATGAATGTGTAAGCACAAGTAAGCTAATACTATTATTAAGTAGGCGTATCATATACTGATGGCATTTTACCAAATACTTCCTGCTAAATTTCTAAATTTCAGTTAGACTAAAATTAGCCTAAAAACTTTTAAAGTTGCTTCAAGATTTCTCCATTTTCACAGTCACTATAGTAAGATAACCAACATAAGATAATTGTACAATAATATTAATAATGCCAGTAAGTCATAGTAAGAATATCCAGAAAATACACTGGAATCCACACCCTACTATTAGATGACAAAAAAAGACCTAGATATTATACACTGGGCAAGACTGAGTATTGTAAAATTATTTCAAAGAAGTGACCAACAAGAAATGAAAGGATTCTGTCCTTTACATTAACAGTGAATATTATGGGGGTTGGAGGTTTTGAAGCAATAAGCACTTCTATGTATAATGCCTGGTAAGTGAGTAGGCACACAATATTATTTATTGAATGAACAAATTAATGAAAGATGGAAAAAAATGTTCCGCTAAATTTCTTCTTGGAATCCAGCATATCAAGGGGAAGAGGGAAGCAAGGCTTTTGGAGTCAGACATAAAAGTAAATACTAACTCCACCATTACTAATTGTGTGACCATAAGCAAATTAATTTCTGAGCCCCAGTTTCCTTATACATTCAGCAGAGATAATAAGGTCTCCTCACAGGACTATTCTAAAGAATAAATGAGATTCTGTATGCAAAGCACTAGTACAGTTCATTTCATAAATGGCAGCTTTTGTAACTACTACTAATACGATCAGTAGTATTAGGCTGCTGCTATAACTACTTGGCCAGGCATGGTGGCTCACACCTGTAATCCCAGCATTTTGGGAGGCCAAGGAGGGTGGATCGCCTGAGCTCAAGAGTTCCAGACCAGCCTGGGCAACATGGTAAAACCTTGTCTCTACTAAAACTACAAAAAAATGAGTCAGGCATGGTGGCATGCACTTGTAATACCAGCAACTCGGGAGGCTGAGGCACAAGAATCGCTTGATCCTAGGAGACAGAGGTTGCCGTGAGCTGACATCACACCACTGCACTCCAGCCTGTGCAACAGAGCAAGACTCTGTCTCAGAAAGAAAGAAAGAAAGAAAAAAAAACATTGCTTCATATTATGAAGGTTAGAGTTAAACTACACATTCTAAAAAAGAAGACTGGAAACTAATACATTGCTTGACAAGCTAATATAAAGACAGTAAAATTCAAGGAGACTATACTTACCTGCTTCACCATGCCCAAGTCATACATGCATAAAAGTATAAATAGAAGTACAAAATAAGTTATTCAAACCTCAAATCAGCTTATAAAATACTTTTTTAAAGAACTGGAAATGTGAGGTGTTAAATGAAGGCTAAGATCATCTCTTTTTTCCAACACCATTTGAGAAATGCAAATCAAAACCACAATGAGATACCATCTCATGCCAGTTAGAAAGTCAGGAAACAACAGATGCTGGAGAGGATGTAGAGAAATAGGAACGCTTTTACACTGTTGGTGGGAGTGTAAATTAGTTCAACCATTGTGGAAGACAGTGTGGCGATTCCTCTAGGATCTAGAACTAGAAATACCATTTGACCCAGCAATCCCATGACTGGGTATATACCTGAAGGATTATAGGTATTATAATAGGTATATACCCTCAGCAAACCACCATGGCATGTGTATAAATATGTTAACAAATCTGCACATTATGCACATGTACCCCAGAGCTTAAATTTAAAAAAAAAAAAAAAAAATCTCTTTTTTTAAACACCATAATTCACCTCTATGTTTTGGCTTTGTTTGTCTAATGGAATAGCAATTCAATATAGCCACTCAAAATAAGATCTAAAGGAATGCCTCCCCCCATCCATTTTAGGGAGGAAAAGCCCTAAAATTGTATTATGTTTATTAAAAGCATCACTCTGACTCTATTACCATAATATGAGAAAAAATATATGTCTGTTCTTTATTCCTAGTTTCTGGTACAGAACTTCAGAACCACTTAGAATTCCCTAGTAGACATTTCTTTGTTATGCTAAGAGGTTAAGTCATCATGGGGCCCTACATAGCTTCAGAATGGGGCCGATCATCAGAAAACCAACTAGAGGTTAGAAAGATTAGATTAGAGGGTTGAAACTTTCAGCCTCTCCCTTCCCTTTCCCCCTGCCCCCTACCTCTCCGGATAGGAGAGAGACTAGAGATTGAGTTCAATCATATGGCCAATGATTTAATCAATCGTGCTTATTTTGTGAGACCTCAATAAAAACTCTGAATATGAGGTTCAGAGTTTCCTGGTTGGTGAACATACTGCTGTACTGGCAGAGTGGTGTACCTGGCATGAGGATAAAAACTTCTGCACTCAGCACCCTTCCAGACCTTATGCTACGTACCTGTTCTCGTTCATTCGTGTCCCTTCTAATAGAAGAGTAATTGTAAGCATAGCACTTTCCTGAGTTCTGTGAGTCACTGTAGCAAATTATCAAACCCAAAGGGAACCCCCAAATTTGTAGTCAAGTTTATCAGAAGTACAGATGACCCCCAAGACTTAGAGCTGGTGTTTGAAGTGGGGGTAGTCTTGTTGGACTATGTCCCTTAACCTGTGGAGTCTGTGCTAACTCTGAACAGTTAAGTGTCAGAATTGAATGGAATTGCCGTATACCCAGTTGGTGTCAGAGAATTGTTTTTGGAACACAGCTATCTACTCAGGAATAAGTTATGGGTGTATTATATCTTCTGCTTAGGAGGATGAGAAGTATGCATTCAACTACCAATTAAGAAGCTTTAAATCTATCCATTATTCAAAACTGATTGTCAAGAAGCCAAACAGTCCTCAAAATCAGTACCAAATATTTCAGAGACATGTAATACTGAATTAATGAGTACTTGATAAATTTTTAAATATTTGTGTGTCCATACAATTAGACTTCCTTTCAGGTTGTACCGCATTTCTTGAAAACACAAATTTCTGTCCAGACCATATAGCTGACTATCAATATGTCTCTTCTGCTATGCGTTAAGCAACTTGAGAAAGGCTTCATACAATAGTAAATACACGATGAATAATCAACGTGTCCAGTCACCTATGAATTAACCAAGCTCCTCTGATTTCCCATAAGAAAAAGAGTTTTTTAAATGCTTTATTTTAACTAACACACACTAATTTCTTTGACATGACAAGTAAAAGTGATCGATTCACTACAAGAAATTAATTTAGTCCAGTATAATTTGCACTTAGTGAACATCTCTCAGGTCTTAACCAGTACTTTATTTGCAAAGAACTGAAAATCGACCTTGGAAGAAGTCAAATAAAAGTAGATACCATTAAATGTTTTCTGTAACTGTAGTTTTCCATGCATTTTCTTGCCCAATTACTCATTCCCAAAAATGACAAGACACTGTTAGTGAAATTGGGAGAAAAAGTATCAAAGTGCGTAGAAAAAAATGAGTCAAATATTTAAAAATTGATTCCCCAAGGATCATCAATGTATGCTAAAATCATAGATGAAAGGTTAATAAACAGGATATTCATACAGTACCCAAGTATGAAAAGAAAAACATCACTTTCCAAGGGAGAGATCTGGTAGTCACTAACACTGGGACAAACTGACATTATGTTTCTTAACATGTGATGCAGTATAAAGTAAACAGCATCGCCTATGAAGTACCCTTGCCAAACAACCTTTAGCCTGAAAAAACCTTGAGGTTTACCTTCACATTACCAAAAACATACAGGAGCCAGAATGAGGAAAATGATTATAGAAAGAAGAAATCAGACAAAGCTAGACGTGGAACACTATACAAGATAACTAGATAAAGAGTCAATGTGACCCATTTTTTAGAGTGAGTGAGGGTTATTCTATGCAATACGTAATCCTTGACTGAATTCCAGTTTCAAAGAATCAACTGTAAAACATGTTTGTTGTTGGTGCTCAACTACCTGAAAGCAATCTGTACACATCATGTCACTTTACTCGTTAATGTTTTTTTAAAAGTTTCCATCCTTCATGAACTTCTTGTAATTTACTCATTAATACTTAATGAATACTTAAACACATATACATCCTAAAAGTCCATATATTATTCTATATAACTATAGTACTCTCTGTCCTACCTAAGAAAATAATTATTATCTTGTACAGTCCCTATTCAAAATTACCCACATGCTGTAAAAATGTATAAAGGAAATGTAGTAAAATGTTATTAGTAATTGAATGTAGATGATGGGCATATTATTCACTGTATCACTCTTTCAACTTCTGTATATTTTAATTTTTTTCACAATAATGTTGGAAGAATAAGAACAAGAGTATGTTTTTCCCCAGGCGATTTCTCTCTTGCCATGCAACAACTTCACCATCACCACTGAGAATTATCTGCTGATTATTCAGACTTGAAACATCCCCAAAGGCACCAGAAGTCTCTTGCCACAGAAAATGTTTATGGTATCCTAGGGACCTACATCCCTAGATATAGTTCCTATATCTTAGGTCCAACATCCCAACACAGGCAGGCACTGTTTGTTTATTAAAGATTGGGCTGTTAGTGATATTTACTCCTATCAAGTTTGTTTTCCTAGGGACTTGAAGAAGAGAGATGAAGGGATAAAATTACACATGGTCTTTCTGTGCTGTATTAATCATCAAACATCATGCAAATCAGTAAAACAGAGGAAATACCAAACTGTCCCACAACTTCTGGTTTCAACCATTGCCAAAGAAAACAATGTCATTTGAAAACAATCTTCAAGATAAGTGGAACAAGCACTTATTTGCCTGTGGGGTCTGAGCCAAAGGAAAGTTCCTCCTACCCAGTGACCAGTAGCCTGTGATACATCAGAGCATCGTTACTTTAGACTAAGGCAAGGACTCCAGGAGTTTCTTTAAAAAGTGCAAATACTCCTAAAGAGTAATTAGTAACTTAAATTCTCACCAAACTTAGTACATCAGTAAGTGCTATCTCTCACAAGGCAATGAAGGAATGAGTTAGTACATCTGACTGGGCCAAGAACAGGAAGAAGAAACAAAAAATATACTGTCTTATTTTATTCTCAACACATGTGAGGCACTTATCTTGTTATCCCCATTTCACAGATGAAGAATAAACCAAACAGTGAAAATGAAGGAAAAGAGCCAGCCAACATAAACCAGATATGATGGAGACAGAAGAACTTCTGGTCTTTTCCCATACAAATCTCACAGTTTAATGATTTTTACAGTCTACAACTACCCTTGTTAGAGTTAGGCCAGAAGAAAATCTAGATACATAATTACAAATGGGAAGACGTGGGAATAACAGAATTTAGGAGGAACAAAAAGAAAATGAAGTAATCAAGAGAGAGCAATAGAGTCTCTAAAATTTTATTCTAAATAGAACCTTACTTAACAGGCAGCACTCCCTATATAAAAAAGGCCTGCAGGCAAAAACCATGTTTGCTTTGAACTACTCAGTGCCTTAAAAAAGACTGTACTATATCAGATGACAATCTAGATTTTTCAGCTTTTCTTGAAAAACTTAGAAATAGAGAAACAGTAGGCCCTCATTCTTACATGACATCAACCAAATGGCATTAGTTGCTGTAGCCTTTACACAGGGCATGTGCTAATGCAGTTCATCACAGCCCCCTCTACCCTCCATTGTCTCAGGGCACTGTCCCAGTTTACTAGTTTACATTACACGCCTGGCCTTTACAGGCATCTGAGTTTACAGGCCCTACAACAAGAACTTCTAATTAATTTACACACAACAGTATTTAGGCTTGAAATACTTATTCAATGCCTCTCTTGTCCACTAGGACGTAAATTCTGTAAGGGGAGAGACTGCGTACACCTTATTTATCACAGTATCATCGATGCTTACCACTTTGTCAGACACTGAAATATCTGTTGAGTGAATAACTTAAAATCAATGAACTACTTCTCGTGGGAAGTTGTTCTAATTGACAAGCTATAATTGCTACATTGATCATTTATGGAAAAAAAGCAATTAATCTCTGATTCATTATTTTCCCTTGACATTTACTACATTTCTAATATACTATTCAAATTCTGAAAACAGAATTTAATTTCTTTACCACATAAATCATGTTTAGTCTAATTATTACATGACAAACTATAATATTAAAATCCTTTTGAGTTCATCCTTTAAAAAGTACTTCAAATTTGACAATTCTTAATATTACTTCACATTAGGCTATTATCTCTTATCCTCCTGAAAAGAAATTACCTCTTTATACTTAAAAAGATGTAAATCAAAATATTTTATGGGCTTTCATGTACCAGGTTTCATGCTATACCTTCACATAATTACCTCATTTAATTCTTAACACATATTTTTGGTATTAACTTTATTCCCCTACTTTTTAAAAACAGAAATGATAATAAGCTCTGAGGATTTTAGCAAGTTCTTCGAGATCATGACTATCAATAGCAGAGCCAGAATTAAACTACCAATTTCACACCAAAGTGTATAGTTTCGACAAACCATAGTGGTCTAAAAATGAAACAATATGAGGCCTAAAGATAAAGTAGCAACAGGAGAAAAGGAATGACCTTTATCTTCAGGAAATGCACTCTTTCTTATCATTACCCTGAAAATTGGAGTCTTCATTTAATTTCATTTATTGCTCTTAAAGTTGGAGTGTTCATCTTATTTCCCAAATTGGGGAAAAGAACATTGAAAAATTAGGTAAGCTCCTTTATCAATCAGCCAAATGAAAGAATCTTAGAATTAAGCCACTATGAAATTAAAATGCCAGTCTCTAGATGTGAATATAATAATATTAAATGTAGTAAAGGCATCAAGAGCAGCAAACTATATATTTTTTAAAAAGTTATAAAAGGGAAAACATCCATAATATATCATTTTTTTGCCCTTGACAAGTGTATTAGTCTGTTCTCATACTGCTAATAAAGACATACCCAAGGCTGGGTAATTGATAAAGGAAAGGTTTAATTGACTCACAGTTCATCATGGCTGGAGAGGCCTCAGGAAACTTACAATCATGGCAGAAGGGGAAGCAAGCCCATCCTTCTTCACATGGTAACAGCAAGAAGTGCTAAGCAAAAGCGGAAAAAGCCCCTTATAAAACCATCAGATCTTGTGAGAACTCACTCACTATCATGAGAACAGCATGGAGGAACCTGCCCCCCATGAATAAATTACTTCCCAACGGGTCCCTCCCATGACATCTGGAGATTATAGGGACTACAATTCAAGATGGGATTTGGTGTGGACACAGTCAAACCACATCAACAGGCTAATGTTTTAAAAAAACACAAATATATGAAATGATTAAAGAATCCACTACAGAAGATAGAACCTGAAAGATGGATAATAATAGGACAGTAAGGGAGGAAGAGCTCAAGCACAGGGCAGAGAATAGCATTTGCAACGGCATGAGCATGAGAAAAAGAAAATACCATATTTGAGAAGTGTCTTTTCATATCTTTTGCCCATTTTTTGATGGGGTTGTTTGTTTTTTTCTTGTAAATTTGAGTTCTTTGTAGATTCTGGATATTAGCCCTTTGTCAGATGAGTAGATTGCAAAAATTTTCTCCCATTCTGTAGGTTGCCTGTTCACTCTGATGGTAGTTTCTTTTGCTGTGCAGAAGCTCTTTAGTTTAATTAGATCCCATTTGTCAATTTTGGTTTTTGTTGCCATTGCTATTTTTTAGACATGAAGACCTTGCCCATGCCTATGTCCTAAATGGTCCTGCCTAGGTTTTCTTCTAGGGTTTTTATGGTTTTAGGTCTAACATTTAAGTCTTTAATCCATCTTGAATTAATTTTTGAATAAAGTGTAAGGAAGTGATCCAGTTTCAGCTTTCTACATATGGCTAGCCAGCTTTCCCAGTACCATTTATTAAATAGGGAATCCTTTCCTCATTTCTTGTTTTTGCCAGGTTTGTCAAAGATCAGATAGTTGTAGATGTCTGGTATTATTTCTGAGGTCTCTGTTTTGTTCCATTGGTCTACATCTCTGTTTTGGTACCAGTACCATGCTGTCTTGGTTACTGTAGCCTTGTAGTATAGTTTGAAGTCAGGTAGCGTAATGCCTCCAGCTTTGTTCTTTTTGTTGAGGATTGTCTTGGCAATGTGGGCTCTTTTTTGGTTCCATATTAACTTTAAAGTAGTTTTTTCCAATTCTATGAAGAAAGTCATTGGTAACTTGATGGGGATGGCGCTGCACATGAAAAAATGCTCATCATCACTGGCCATCAAAGAAATGCAAATTAAAACCACAATGAGATACCATCTCACACCAGCTAGAATGGCCATCATTAAAAAGTCAGGAAACAACAGGTGCTGAAGAGGATGTGGAGAAATAGAAACACTTTTATACAGTTGGTGGGACTGTAAACTAGTTCAACCATCATGGAAGACACTGTGGCAATTCCTCAAGGATCTAGAACCAGAAATATCATTTGACCCAGCCATCCCATTACTGGGTATATACCCAAAGGATTATAAATCATGCTGCTATAAAGACACACGCACATGAATGTTTATTGTGGCACTATTCACAACAGCAAAGACTTGGAATCAACCCGAATGCCCATCAGTGATAGACTGGATTAAGAAAATGTGGCACATATATACCATGGAATACTATGCAGCCATAAAAAAGGATGAGTTCGTGTCCTTCATAGGGACATGGATGAAGCTGGAAACCATCACTCTCAGTAAATATCACAAGGACAGAAAATCAAACACCGAATGTTCACACTCATAGGTGGGAATTGAACAATGAGAACACTAGAACACAGGAAGGGGAACATCACACACCATGGCCTGTCATGGGGAAGGGGGAATAGCATTAGGAGATATACCTAATGTAAATGACGAGTTAATGGGTGCAGCACACTAACATGGCACATGTATACATATGTAACAAACCTGCACGTTGTGCATATGTACCCTAGAACTTAAAGTATAATAAATTAAAAAAAAAAAATACCTTTTTTAACTCAAAAAGGAGTAATTCTTGAGGACAGAGGGAAACAGATGTCTATACCATGTCACCACTGCCAAAGAACATTTCCCTACCTTCACTCACTACCAAACTCTACTTTTCATCTCATTCCAAGTCCCCATTTTGCTTTTTCACACTCCCCTACACTCATTCTTACATTGCTGGAGCATCTGCTTCAAGTCAAAGAAACTACACCATTTAGTCATTCATTTATTCAATCAACAATATATATTAAATGCTCAAAATGTGCCAAATACTGATCTACATGCTATGAACAAAACTAACTACAAACAAATCAGAGAACTGACCTTGTGAGCTTACATTCTAGAATGACTGAAGCAAAATAAACAAGTAAAATATATAGTACATAGAAGACAACGATAAGTCCTGAGAAGAAAAAAATTAAAGCAAGAATAGATGGTCCCTTGGAAAACTGTGTTGGGAGAAGGATGGAGGAGGCTGAAATCTTTAATCAAGGTACATGGGGAAGGCCTGAGGTGACTGTGAGTAAAGATAGGAAGAAAATGAGGGAATGGGCCATGCAGACATCAAGGCAAGTACATTCCAGATAAAGAGAACAGGAAGTGCAAAGGCCCTAAGGCAGGAGGCATGGTTGATAAGTTTGAGGAACAGCAAAAGGATCAGAAAGCCTAGAGCAGAATAAACAAGGGGGAGGAAAATAAGAGAGGTCAGAGTAAATAGAGAGCCAGATCATGCAAGGTCTTACTATGGATGAGGGTAATGTCACTGGCTTTTGCTCCAAGAGAAATGGAAAACTACTAGAGGGTTCTCAGCAAAGGAGTGACATGACTGGACTCGAATTTTAATATGACCGCTGTGTGAAGAACACAGTGAAGATAGACAAGATCAGAAGCAGGGAAATCAGTAAATCTGAAATAATTTTGTTGCAAGGTAATAGTGGTTTTGACGAGGGCAGTGGGAATTAGTGAGAAATAAAAGAATTCTAGATATATTTTGAAGGTAGACCTGATAGGATTTCCTGAACGATTGGATATGAGAGAAAAACAGTTTAAAACGACTGCAAGGTATTGGGGCTTTTGGACTGAGGAAACAGAAGAACAAAGTCATTAAATGAGATGGAGAAGACTGTTGATTTATTTAACATGGGTCTCATGCATTTCTGCATATATGTATTTTTTTCCTTTTGAGAAAAGGTCTCACTGTTGCCCAGGCAGGAGTGCAGTGGCATGGTCACAGCAAACTGCAGCCTTGATCCTCCAGGCTCAAGCGATCCCCCAACCTCAACCTCCCAAATAGCTGGAACTACAGGCACACACCACCATGCCCGGGTAAGTAAAATTTTTAACTTTTTGGTAGAGATGGGGGTGTGGGGGGTCTCACTGTGTTGCCCAGGCTGGTCTCCAACTCCTAGGCTCAAGCGATCCTCCTGCCTTGGCCTTCCAAAGTGCTGTGATTACAGGCATGAGCCACCACAGCCATAATAGTTTTAGCCAGATTAACAGCACTTTGCTTCATTTCTCAGAGCCTTAATTCCCACAGGGTTATGGGAAAGGGCAGGTGATACCTTCATATGCAGTGGGTTGCACTACATGAAAACAACCCTGAGTTTAGAGAATCAGAATCTTTAATGGGTAGTAAGTCTTCCCCTGGGGCAGGAGACTTAGTATGGTAAAATCTCAGACTTTTAACAGGTCTTGACAGACAACAGAGAAGGTGTGCGCAGAATATCAATAGCACAGTTTTGGACATACCATGTTAGAGATGCCTACTGGACATCCAATGGGAGATGTGAAATTGGTGATTAGAATTCCAAGAGTAAAGTTCACAGAAGAGATAAAAACAAGATATATATATTTGGGCATTACCCCTATTTGTAGCTTAGTTTTTAAGATCTATCATCATTTATAGCTGAGAGGAGGGGAATTATTATATTCCTGCATCTTAAAGAAAAAAAAAATTCCCATTAAAGGCCAGGCGTGGTGTTTCACACCTGTAATCCTAACACTTTGGGAGGCTGAGGTAGGTGGATCACGTGAGGTCAGGAGTTTGAGACCAGCCTAGCCAACATGGCGAAACCCTGTCTCTACTAAAAATACAAAAATTAGCCAGGCGCGGTGGTGCACACCTGTAATCCCAGCTACTCAGGAGGCTGAGACTGGAGAATCACTTGAACCTGGGAGATGGAGGCTGCAGTGAGCCGAGACCATGCTACTACTCCACTCTAGCCTAGGTGACAGAGTGAGACTCTGTCTTTAAAAAAAAAACTTTTTAAAAAATAACTTCAGTGCGGGAAATTTCTCACTTCCTGAGACTAGATAGAATTTCAGTAACAGTTATAAGTAATCCCTAACTGAGTCAGTTAAATGAGGAGAGAGAGTTTTTGATGGAGGAGGGAAAATAAGGGTTTTTGTAAGACAATACATGACAGGTCAACAAATTAAGCTGTGTATTTTATAAACTGGCCGAGAGAAATGTCTTAAATGATTTCCAAAATGTTTTGTAAGAAATATCTTTACAAATGGATAAAAATAGACCTGCTTGCTAACAATTACTTGGTAAAACATCACTCATTTGTTTGTATATTTAGCTAAAAGATTAAGCTTATTACCTTATACACACATATACATCAATTTTGTTGTTACTTTCATAAAATTCAGAAAGAAGAAAAGGGAGAATATCCCATTATGTTTAAAATTAACTAGCCTTGCATCTGTAATCATGTGGTCTCACCTGCATATGATTGTATGTCAAATTCTAATAAGACAGACTTGTTTTCATTTATAAATATCTAGCAGTACATATAACCATAACTTTAATATAAATAGCATTAATAAATATAAAATTATTATGTACTACACGATTAGTAGAAAGCATATTTTAGAGACACACCTGCCACAAAATACTCAGTCAAGGGTTTACTTGTCTCACCCTCTCTCTAGGCTTCATACTCCTCATTTGTAATTCATGTTAACAACTCAGATAAACTCCAAGGATTCTTCAGCTTTTAGGAATGAGAGACAGAAAGTATTCTAAAGTATCCCACAATCTAACAGGCAATAAGTATAAACAAATGAAATACCACAACAAGTGCAGTAAAAGTGTTATGTTTAAGGCACACAAAAACAAAAAGTGAGGTATATGCAGGGAAATTAGAAAAGGTATCACTGAAAAAGTAATACTAATACGTGAACTGAATCTCAGAAGAGTACATAGTACTTTACAAAGAGGTAGGCAAAGTAACGCTTGAAAGAAAAAATAAGTATAAAAATATCAGAAGTGAAGCACTTACACAATGGAGAAGCAAGGACCTCCAAAAATTTGGCCCTTTATTAAAAAAAGCAATAAGGATACTGGCAAAAATTGTCAAAATCAACTTTTTCACAACACTAGAAATTAGCTAAAGCCTTGTAACAATACATTTTTACTCAAGAATATTGGATGAATCTCAGTAAAAACAGCAAGCTTTGCAGCATTTTAACTTGTTTTATTCCCATCCTTCTCTCTCCAGCTCCATGACAGCCTTCAAGTCATACAGCTCACAACTGCAGTAGCTGTGAAAACTACCAAGTTAGCATCCACTGGAGGAAACAAAACAGGTTTAGAGCTCACCAAAAAGCCCAAGACTTGTCACTGTTAGACCTGTCAGGCAGCTACCTAGAAAAGCTCCATTCTCCAGGTTTGTCTTTATGTGACCTGACTCGGCACTCTGTGCAAAAAGCCCTATCACTAGGGCATCTGTTTAAAACAATCAGCAGCAATTGTATAATATTGCAGCTGTCATAGGCAGTGATAATAGCCACAGATAAAAACAGGTTGACCAAAAAACTTAAATCGAAGTAGGAATGAGATACCTACAGGGGCTTCAAAAAGCTCTTTGAAAAGCTCTAGCTCCTAGTAATGTAGAGGCCACACACATGTATAGCAGAGTGTGCATGCCCAGGAAAGAACTGAGAAGGACCTAGCCTCTTACCTCTGTACATCTTTAAGGCTCTGCAAAAGAAAGGAGCTATAAGGAGCTATAAACTGCACTGGAGCATTGAAGTCATGCCCCAACACATATCCTCAGCAAAAGCTAGAAGACTTATTGGTCCCAGGTGTTTAAGGAAACCTCTGTCCAATCATTAGTTGACTGCTAATCTGAGCAGACTTCAGTGGCAACCCACAGGGTAGGGGATCAGACTTCACAGAATTAGTACAGGAAAGTCAGTAAACAAAGAGCAACACCAACAAAAAAATCCTGGCAGTAGAGAATCCAGTTTCCAGAGTTGCCACATTACAATTATTTACAAGACATGCAAAGAAACAGAAAAGTATAGTGCATACAGAGAGAAAGCAAGTTGACAGAAACTGTCTCTGAGAAAACCCATGTTAGACTTATTAGACAAAGACTTTAAATCAGCTACAACAAATATGCTCAAAGAACTGATAAAAAACCATGTCTAAAGAACTAAAGTATGAAAATGATGGTTCACCAAGAATATTAATAAAGAGACAGAAATTATTTAAAAGAAAAAAAAAAAAAAACAAAAACACTTTAAGCCAGGCACAGTGGCTCACATTTATAATCCCAACACCCTGGGAGACCAAGGCAGAAAGGTCACGTGAGCTCAGGAGTTCAAGTCCAGACTGGGGAACATGGTGAAACCTCGTCTCTACAAAACAACAAAAATAATTAGCCAGGTGTGGTGGTGCATGTCTGTGGTCCCAGCTACTCAGGAGGCAGAGGTTGGGAGGATTGTTTAAGCTCAGGAGGTCAAGGCTGCAGAGAATCAAGATCCTACCAACAACAACAACAAAAACACTTTAGATTAAAAGGCACAAGTAGATTAGAACTAAAAGGATGGTACCATGCATATAATAACCAAAGGAAGGGCTAGAGTAGCTATACTAATATCAGACAAATTAGACTTTCAGACAAAAATTGTGACTAAAGACAAGGAAAGGCATTAGAAATAAAAGAAATGACAATAGAGCCAATCCATCAGAAAGATGTAATAATTACAAACATACATACACTAACAACAAAGCCCCAAATGCATGAGGCAAAAACTGACAGAATTGAAGACAGAAACAGATAATCACACAATAGTAGTTGGAGAATACTCCACTTTCAATAATGAATGGAACAAGGAGACAGAAGATGAACAAGAAAATAAGACTTGAAAAACACTATAAACCAACTAGACCTAACAGACATTTATAAAACATTCCCCTCAACAACAGCAAAATGCACATTTATCAAGTCCACACAGAACATTCTCCAGGATAGAGCATATGTTAGAACATAAAACTGGCCTCCATAAATTTAAAAAGACTGAAATCATATACAATATGTTCCAACTACAATAAAATTAAATTAGAAATCAATAACAAAAAGGAATTTGAGAAATTCATGAACCCATGGATATTAAAGAAAACACTCAAATAACCAATGCATCAAAGAAGTAATCACAAGGGAAATGAGAAAATACTTTTAGCTGAATCAAAATTTAAAAAACAGCATACCAAAACTTAACGAAATGCAGTTAAAGTAGTTCCTAGAGGGAAATTTACAGCTATAAAACACCTGTATTAAAAAAGGAAGAAAGATCTCAAATTAATAATGTAACTTCTGATGTTAAAAACTAGAAAAAGCGGTGGCAGACGCCTGTAATCCCAGCTACTCGGGAGGCTGAGACAAGAGAATTGCTTGAACCCAGGAGGCAGAGGTTGCAATGAGCCAAGACCACACCACTGCACTCCAGCCTGGGCAACAGAGTAAGACTCCATCTCAAAAAAAAAAAAAAAAAAAAAAAAAACTAGAAAAAGCAAGACATACTATCCCCAAAGTAGAAGAAAGGAAATAACACAAATTAGGGTGGAAATAAGTGAAACAGAAGTTTTAAAAAAAATTATAGAGAAATCAACAAAACTGAAACTGGGAAACCATTAGTTAAACTGGCCAAGAAAAAACTAGAAAAACAAATTAATATAATCCGGAATAAAAGGGGATATTACTATTGACATTAAAGAAATCAAAAGGATTATAAGGCAATTACAGGGTAAATAATTTTATGCCAAAAAATCAGATAACTTGGATGAAACTGATAAATTCCTAGAAAGACACAAATTATCAATTTGATACAAGAAACAGAACATTTAAACAGACCTATAACAAGTAGAGATTGAGTCAGTAATAAAAGAAAAAAAGAAAGGAAAGCCCAAGATTAGATGGCTTTACTAATAAATTATCTCAAATGTTTAAAGATGAATTCACACCAATCCTCAAAAAATTCTCCAAAAAAATAGAAGAGAAGGGAACGTTTTGTCACTTATTCTATGAAAGCCAGAAAAATACATCACAAGAAAAAAAAATACAGACCAATATCCCTTGAGTATAGATGTTAAAATTCAACAAAATACTAACAAACCAAATCCAGTATACATTAAAAAAAGATTACATTCCATGACCAAGTTAGATTTACCCCAGGAATGCAAGGTTGGTTCAGCATCCAAAAATCAACCAATGTAATAAAACATTAACAGAAGAAAGGGAAAAAAAATCACATGATCATCTCAATAAATGCAGGGAAAAAAATTTGAAAAAAATCCACCACCCAGCCAGGTGCAGTGGCTCATGCCGATAATCCCAGCACATTGGGAGGTCAAGGCAGGAGGATCACCTGAGGTCAGGAATTCAAGACCAGCCTGGCCAACATAGCTGAACCCCATCTCTACTAAAAAAATATGAAAGCTGGGCGTGGTAGCAGGCATCTGTAATCCCAGCTACTCGGGAGGCTGAGGCAGGAAGAATTGCTTGAACCCGGGAGATGGAGGTTCCAGTGAGCTGAGGACGTGCCACTGCACTCCAGCCTGAGTGATAGAGTGAGATGCCATTTCAAAAATATTTTTTAAAAAAAGAAAAGATCCACCACCGCTCATGATAACAACAGTCAACAAACTAGGAATAGAAGGCAACCTTCTCAATATGATAAAGGAAATCTACAAAAATCCCACAGCTAACACTATACTTAATGGTGAAAGACTGAAAGCTTTCTCCCTGTGATCAGGAACAAGACAAGGATGTCTTTTCTCACCACTTTTTTCTTTTAATTTTGGTTGATACACAGCAAGTATATATAGTTACGTCTCACCACTTCTATTCAATATTGTGGAGAAGTTTCTAGCCCAGGCAATTTAGGTGGAAAAACTTTAAAAGATCAACCAGATTGAGAAGAAGTAAATCTGTCTCTATTTGTAGATGTCATCTTATACATACAGACCGGGCATGATACCTCATATCTGTAATCCCAGTGCTTTGATAGGCCAAGGCAGGAGGACTGCTTGAAGCCAGGAGTTCAAGACCAGCCTGCATAACACAGCAAGACTCTACCTCTACAAAAAAAAATTAAAAATTCACTGGACATAGTAGCGTGTGCCTGTAGACCCAGCTATTTAGAAGGCTGAGACTGGAGGAATGCATGAGTCCAGGAATTCTAGGTTGTGCTACTGTACTTTAGCCCGGGCAACAGAGTAAGATCCTGCCTCAAAAAAAAAAAAAAAAAATTATCCTAAAAATTTAAATATATACATAGGAAAACCTAAAGAATATACACACACACACACACCCCCTGTCAGAGCTAATAAACAAGTTCAGCAGGTTGCAGGATATAAGATAATTAGGTAAAAAGCAATTGTAGGAGTACATGTTCTCAGGATCTCCAGGGGATGTCTCACAGGCCACAAAAAATGAAAAAAAAAAAAATTAAAAGCAATTGTATTTCTTTTCCTTTTTTTTTTTTTTTTTTTTTGAGATGGAGACTCACTCTGTTGCTCAGGCTGGAGTGCAGTGGCGCAATCTCAGCTCACTGCAACCTCCACCTCCCGGGTTCAAGTGATTCTCCTGCCTCAGCCTCCCAAGTAGCTGGGCCTACAAACGCCCACCACCAAGCCTGGCTAATTTTTTGTAGTTTTAGTAGAGACGAGGTTTCACTATTTTGGCTAGGCTGGTCTTGAACTCCTGACCTCATGATCCACCTGCCTCAGCCTCCCAAAGTGCTGGGGTTACAGGCATGAGCCACCGCACCCAGCCTAAAGCAATTGTATTTCTATGCACTAGCAATGAAGAATCTGAAATAAATTAAGAAAACACTTCTACCAACAAAAGCATCAGAAAAAATAAAATATTTAGTAATAAAATTAATAAGACTTGTATACTGAAAACTTATAAAACATCACTGAAAGAAATTAAGGACCTAAATAAACAGACATTCATCACTCATAGACTGAAAGACTGGATTGAAATACTTCGAAAATTCTTTATCAAATCTCTGTCTTTGCAGAACTGGACAAACTGATCCAAAAATATATATGAAAATTCAAAGGACTCAAAACAGCCAAAACAATCTGGAAAAAACCAAAGTTGGAGGACTCACATTTTCCAATTTCAAAATGTACTGCAAAGCTACAGCAATCAAGACAGTGTGGTACTGGTAGAAGGTAATACTTACATAGATCAGGGAAAAGAACTCAGACCCTAGAAATTCACCGATACATTTATGATCAGTTGATTTTCAACAAGGGTGCCAACAGAATTCAATCAGGAAAGACTAACCTTTTCAATAAATGGTGCTGGAACAACTGGCTATTAGCATGCAAATGAATGAAGTTTGACCTATAAATAACATCATATACAAAAATCAACTCAAGATGGAACAAAGACCTAAATAAGAGCTAAACTTATAAAACTCTTGGAGGAAAACATAGGTATAAATCTTCAAACCTTGGATTAGGCAAAGATTTTTTGACACTGACATATCAAAAGCATATGCAACCAAAAAATAATAAATTAAAATTCATCAAAATTAAAAATGTTTTAGGACACTATCAAGAAAGCAAAAAGATAATCCAAAGAATGGTAGAAGATATTTACAAATTCTATATCTAATAAAAATCTAGTATCGAGAATCTACGAAGAACGCTTATCCCTTTACAATAAAGAGACGATTAACCCAATTTTACAAAAAGCAGAATAGAAATTGGTCCAAAAAAAGAGATACACACATGGCCAATAAGCACATGAAAAGATGCTCATCATCATCAGTCATTAGGAACATGACTGATGAATCAAAACCATAAAGAGATACCACTCATACTCACTAAGATGGCTATGATCAAAATGACAGATGACGTGCTGGCAAGGATATGAAGAAATTGGAAAACCTCATAAATTGCTGGTGGGAAATTAAAATTGTTCAACCATTATGGAAAAGTTTGGTAGGTCCTCAAAAAAGTTAAACATAGAGCTACCATATGACTCAGAAAATCTACTCCTAGGTATCAAGTGTAGAACAATCTAAAATATATATCCACTCAAAAACTTGTATATAAATGTTCATAATAGCCAAAAAGCAAAAACAAGCTAAATGTCCACTAACTGATGAATAACCAAAGTGTATCATTCATATAAAGGAATATTCAGCCATAAAAAAGAATGAAGTATCAATGCATGTCAAAACATGAATGAAACTTAAAACATTTAGCTAAATGAAAGAAGCCAGGCACAGAAGGCCATATTATCATATGATTTCATTTACATGCAATGCCCAGAATAGACAATTCCATAGAGACAGAAAACAGACTAGAGATTACAAGAGTTTGGGGTGGGGAGGGAGGAATGGAAAGTAATTTCTAATGAATACTGGGTTTCTTTGGGGGTTGATGAAAATGTTCTAGAATTAGTGGTGGTGTTTCACAACAAAGCAAATACACTAAAAATCACTAAGTTTTTTACTTTAAAGGGGTAAAGTTTATGATATGTAAATTACGTCTCAATAATTTAAAAAAATCAGAGTGTAAGAGATTCAGTTCCAGACTGAATCTAGTTCCATACAGCTGAAGCACAGATCTCAGAATATGAGGTTATGGGAGATGAGGCATGATAAAGAGGTACACATGATTCTAATCATGAAGGATCATCATATATTATGCTTTTAGGTTCATACTTCACCCTGCAGGAGATTAGAAAACAACAGAAAAATGTTAATCAAAGGTTTATATTCATCTGATTTGTTCAGGAAAGTAATTCTCTAGCAATGGCATTCCTATTAAAAAGTAAACGGCCAGGCACGGTGGCTCACGCCTGTAATCCCAGCAATTTGGGAGGCTGAGGTGGGTGGATCACTGGAAGCCAGGAGTTCAAGACCAGCCTGGACAACATGGCGAAACTCCATCTCTACTAAAAATACAAAAATGTGCAGGGGTGGTGATACACTTCTGTAATCCCAGCTACTCAGGTGGCTGAGGCATGGGAATCGGAGGTTGCAGTGAGCTGAGGTTGCACCACTGCACTACATCCTGGGTGACAGAGCAAGATTCTGTCCTCCCCTGCAAAAAAAAGTAACCAAGAGACACTGAAACAAAAATAAAGATACTATTTTAATAGCAATTTTTAAAAATCAAGGATTAAATCAAATAGAAGACACATGAGAGCTTTATGAGGGAATTATAAAACTTTAATAAAAGACATTAAAGAAAAGTTACCAAAAAAGGAGGGGGTATATGTATTTTTACATAAAATGTAAAGGAACGTTAAAGGAATAAGATGAAGTGGGGTAAGTCACTTTACCAATTATCAAGATTATAAACTCTGGTCCAGTGTAGTGGCTCATGCCTGCAATCCCAGCACTTTGAGAGGCCGAGGAGGATGGATCACTTGAGGTCAGGAGTTAGAGACCAGGCTGGCCAACATGGTGAAACTCCATCTCTACTAACAATACAAAAATTAGCTCTGAGGCAGGAGAATCGCATGAACCTGGGAGGCAGAGGTTGCAGTGAGCCAGGAATGTGCCACTGCACTTCAGCCTGGGCAACAAAGCAAGACTCTGTCTCAAAAAAACAAAAATCAGAACAAAAAAATGTAAACGCTGATAAGATTATATAATAATGGTGCAGAGATAAACAAAGGGCTACAGAATAGAGCAAGCTCAGAAACAGAGTTGTGTATACATAAAAACTATAAAAAGTTGATAAATGACATCAGAGATCATTGAGGAAGGAACCAGTAAACATTTTGCTAGAACAACTGGGGTAGACAGAGGGATTTGATCTTTATCTCATAACACATCAAATACAAATTTCAGATGACTTAAAGATATAACTATTAAAAGATAAACATTTCAGGTCTTAATACATATATAGGAGACTGTATATAACTTCAAAGTAGAAAATAATTTCTTATTTAGATATAAAAATCTCAAAAAGATGAAAACTTCTATGTTAGACCATGTTAAAATTTAAATTGCAATTTCTGCTCCTAGAAACATGGCAGACTATAGGTTCAGAAAAAGCTTTCCTGGAAAAGCAGTTTTTAAAATTCTGGATAAAATAATCATGGAAGCAGACTAAGAGAATTCTTTGGAGACAAAAACAAGAAGAAAGTATCAATCCATAAATTGGATGACAGCCAAAAGCCAACATAAGGAAGAGTAAGAAGGTCACACTGGGATCACCACATAAAGTCTAGACCCACAACGCACTTTAGCCTCAATGTGAAATCGCCCACAAAAGCAATTGGAGTAACTACCAACTTCTCAACAGCAAAACGAAGAAGGCAGTGAAATGACATCTTCAAATGCTAAAAGAAAATAACTATCTGCAGAGAAGTCTATATCCAGCAAAACTCCTTCTAAAATGAAGTTAAAATAAAGACTTCTCAAGCTAACAAAAAATGACCTTCACTAAAGGAGAAAGTGTCAGACTGAAAGTACTTGAGCCTAGATGGAAGATCATACAAGACCCTCTTTCTCAACATACAAGAAAGAGTCACAAAGATCACAGCTGTTAAACACTGACTTGTAAAATAAGTATAATTTCTAATCTGTAGATTTTTTAAAAAGTGACGATAGATGTAAAATCACAAACAATGTCATATCATAAGAACAACAGCACATCCTCTCAGGAGGAGAGAATGACAGCGATAGGAGTTAGAGCATTCTAAGGTTCTTACACAGGTGAGGCACACAGTTTTACCTTTTTTTGGGATAAACCAACACTAAAACAACAGAAAAAGTATACATGTCTTCCAGTTAACAGAGGGCAGGAAATAAAATGGAAAAAAGAGAACCTTAAGTATTCCAAAACAAAGCAAGAAAAAGAATTAAAAAGATAATGAGAAAGCACTGTTTGAAGAGATTGACAAGGAGTCAAGATCAGAATTGGGAGACAAATCAGAAAGCTATTTCAGCCTGAAGAAAAAGGGTCTCAAAACAATACAAATGACTTAAGAGGGGAGTACGGGCAGGGAAGGGTGAAGAACTTTTGCCTCACACTATTTATCTTACAAGGAAAAGTTATTTCTCTATTACTTATGACACTCACATAAACACACACACACACACACACACACACACACACACACAGCTACTTCAACCATCCAGGCAATAAAGATAATTCACAGAAAAGACACAGCACGTGAATTCGTTTCTCACTTGAGTGTCTAGGATTGCGCCACCTATTCAAACAAGAGAAGTTGACTTGGTGAGAAATTCAGGTATGAAAATCTAAAAATACATTTTAATAGTTAGATAGCATGTCTACAATAGAAGCAAGGAAGCCTGGTTTATAGAAATAGAGATATGGGTAATTTGTGCATAGATCTATTACACAGAGAGACTGCAGGGGAATAACTAACAGGTAAAACACCAACACCAGGTAAAGGAAGACAAGTTCATTGAGCATTATGGAATAAGCTACCTCCATCTTAAAATATTTTAGACAACTGCTAATAGGGTGAACAGAAAATCTTTGTTAAAAAAAAAAAACTTTTGAAATACACTGAAAGGAAAGATCTATTAAACGTTTAAATGTATTCATCCTCTAAAAACTTCTCTACATGAAATACAATTTCAGCATTTATATTTGATACTTAATAAATGTAATATTACATTTATTGTATTTAGACACTTGTATACAAACAAAACAATTCAATCTAAAACCATTAACATGAGTTGAGTTTGCCATTTTTTAGATGTTTATAACACACATTCTAATTTTATAAAAAAGAGCTCTATTTCCAAGCTTTAAAGACAGCTATAGTTTAAACTATTCCAATTTAAAGTATTAACATGAAATTATTATAGAATATAAAATTAAAAATTCATTTTTGGAACATCTAGAAATTAACCTGACACTAAACAATTTACAGACATAACTACATTCTAGTATACAACTCATTAAAGTAGAATTAAAACTATATAGGACAGTTTAACATTAGCAAACAAAGACCACCAAAATTTGTGTACTGAATGTGCGTGGGTAGGTTAGGAAACATGATAATTAAGTCATTGAAGATACAGAGTGTGCTATATGGGCTTTGTTAACTCCTCCTGACACTACCCTGTATCACTATACTAGCCCTAACATGTTGATGCTTCTGCATGCACTTTGTGTAACTACCTCAAGTGCCAAGTAAACACAGTCTTCTGTAATTACTTCAGAAGGGGGAGGAGAGGACTACTGAGAAAGTCTCAGCACAGAGCCACTATCTGTTACTTCAAGACCTGATACCCAAACCATGGCCCAGAAAACAGATACATATTTATACATTCTGCCTGAGCCCAAAGAAAAGCACACTCTACAATTATTCAAATAGGTTTATCTTGATGTTACTAAAGACAAACAAGACTTTCAAACTGAAATAGTAAAAGTTTGCATAATTTCTCCTTTGCAAAGAGAGCTCAAGCTTGTCAGAGTACAGCATATCCTTCTCACCAACTTCCACTATTCCCTGCACTGAATATTCCATCGACTAAATCTGTATTTATCCTACTAATGAAAAACCACCTAGTTATTATTGTTGTTTTCTAACAACTTGGCCAGCCCACTGGGTAAATGAAGTCTACTTTCAACCTGAGTTGACAGGCAGGGACCTTCAGGCTACTTTGAGGGGTGGAAGGAAAATCATCATCTTGGCACACCTATAACCCATTTATGGCATATCACTGTAACCATAGCAAATGAGTAGGCAAGATGTAGTCAAATTATTCTGATACTCGGACATAAGTCTAGACATAGCCTTACAAACATCTTATGTACTTTTGATAGAAAAGCCAAATCACACTAAGATAAAACTTGGATGTAAACCTCTACGTAAACAAATACACACATTGGAATCAGCACCAGGAACTCCATTTGTATGTAAGCTAGAGACACAAATTCTTATACACTTTCACTTTCCAATATTTTCATGCTGATTATAAATACGTATAACCACTATGAAAAACATCTAAGTAACTAAAATGCAAAACCTGCATGCCAATTTTAAATTGTAAACATTATAAGAAATCAAAGAATATAATGCAAGGATATTTATGTAAAGTCTATGCACCATCTGAAATCATATGTAGGTTTTATATGCAAATTTTTCTGGGGAAAGGATCTACAGAACTTTCATGATATTCTCAAAAACACAAATCAAGTTATTTTTTAGTATCTTTACTGAAATATGTAGAAAACAGAACTTTTTCGTAATTCTGGTCCTACATATGTTTATATATCTACTTCTTTAAACTGTTGCTGTAAATTGGCTTCTAAGGGTACCTGACCTATGTTGGCCTCAGATTCCTTCTTGTAAAAACGAGAACAGCACTGTTGCCCTGTCTTTTTCAGAAATGTTGGGCATATTAATTTGTCTGGAGTAGAAAGTTCCCCAGACAATTAGAAGTTTCTAATAAAATGTCAATATAAAATAATTTGATAATGTTGTTATGGATATTCCCATGTGTGTCAGCATGGTCTAGAAAGACATTTAAAATTTCAGACAAAGTAAGTGCCATAAAAAGAACAAGGTTTGTCTTAAAAACACTGATACCCAGATTTTAATTCTCTCAGCTTGTATTCTCTCATTCAGCACTTAGCCTCAATGTGAAATTGCCCACAAAAGCAAATGGAGTAACTATGAACTTCTCAACAGCAAAAGGAAGAAGGCAGTGATCTTGTAAATCTTTAACATTTAGGTTTATATTAAAATATATTTCAATTAAAAGAACAGTAGTTATGTGTACTTTTGGGTTAATGATGATTACAGCAAAATTCTCAAGTCAGAATTCCAAGTATCCATTGGAGTTTCCCTACAGAATATTGCCCATCCTAAAGTGACATGCTGGAAGACTACTATAACAGTCATTCCTTTGAGAACACATGATCATAGTTTTTCTAAGAACAACTTGTTTTCAGAGTAAAATAATTTGTTTTTATGCTACAGAAAGGAAGCTAAGAAAAGAAAACTGGTTATGTTCTCCCTGGATGAGACTCTACACATGTATTTCTAAAACTATTCCTAATCAGGATATCCCCTTCGACCCACCTTTGAAACCCTTAGGTCAGGTTCCTCACAGGCATCCAGCAGCTATCTCCATCTCCTGTTTCTTTCAACCAAAATCTTCTACAATTTCTTGCAACTCTCACCTTTATGACTTGAATATGGCTTTCTCTATGGACCTGGCTTACTGGCACTTGAGGAAACTAGTTCATTAAAAAACATACCAAACTCCAAGACCTTCCTAGGCAGGAGCTGTCTTTTTGATTCTTAGGCCTAAGTGATAAGCTTATTATAACACATTCCCGCCAAATGCAGTGGCTCATGCCTGTAATACCAACAGTTTGGGAGGCCAAGAGAGGACTGCTTGAAGCCAGGAGTTTGAGGCCTGTCTGGCCAACGACGTGAGACGCCCCCATCTCTACAAAAAATTTTAAAATTAGCCAGGTGTGGTGGCCCACACCTGTGGTTCCAAATGAGGAGGAAGTATTCCTCAATTGAGCCCAGGAGTTTGAGGCTGCGGTGAGCTATGATCATGCCAATGCACTCCAGCCTAGGCAACACAGTGAGACGCTATCTCTAAAATAAAAAAGAATACATTCCTAATCAAAGACAAATTATCTTCAAGATAATCAACATAAAACTTTCTCACATTGCTGAAAGGTCAACCCATTTACAAAAAAATGTAAAACATACATATGAGACAAGTTTATAAAGCTGCAAGACCTAAATGAAGAATAACTTTACTGAGAGAAACTTTTAAAACTTAATAAAAATGATAAGACACACTATATTTCTGGAAAGCACTACTTAATACTTTCAATATGCCAATCCCTCCAAATTAATATGGAGTTTTCATATAACGCCAACCAAAATCCCAATACTACCAAATTAGCTAGGGTATTTATTAAACCTGAAGTTTTCTGGACCTTTCCCTAAACCTGGAATTGAATCTCTGAGATTCAAGTCACGGAATCTGTTCAATAAAGCACCCTAGATAAAATTTAAGAATCTCTGCATTACGCCTGTTAGCTACTAATAATCCATCTGAAGGCCATTAACAAAGCAGATATTCATAATGGACTGATTTGATCACTTTTGGGGGTTAAGTTTTTTCCTTCCTTTTAGGAGACTGGCTAAGGAAGAATGCAACCTGTGGAAACAACAGAACTGGCATCACCTGAGAGCTTGCTGATAATGCAGAAACTCCGGCCCTACCCAGATGTACTAAATGTAAGCAGTTTGATAAATCCCAGGTGATTCATATACTTATTAGAGTTTAAGAAGCACTGTGTTAAGGACTAAGACTCCCCAAAAAATACAATGTTTTAAAAAATTAATATATTTAAAACAGGCCAGAGGCATTCATAGCACTCTTGAATTTCCCTGCTATATCACTAGTCTTTAGGGCCCCTCATCACAACTCTCATGCATAAAGCTGAAATGAAGGCTAAAATGAAGCCACTACCTTTTGACTTTCCTTTATTGCCAGTCACAACATCCTTTCCCCTACTTTATATCCACTTTATTTCCCACAGTAGAACAGTCACATTTTAGAAGTAATACCTTTTTTTTTTAGCAGAACTGAAAAAGATTACACATTTAGTTCTCTACTAATATTACTCTTTCTCCCTTTTTACACATCAAAACTCCTCCATTCATAAATACAAAGCCTGGATATAGATCACAATCATCCATTTCACAACTTCCTTCTCACCAGAATATCAGGACCCCCAAAAGCATTAAATTTTAGTGAACTCTTATATATTGCTGTCCAAATTCAGCATTATGCCAACCTCTCCTTGGGACTCCTTTAAGTGGCCTTATAACTGTTAAGTACAAAAATACCTCACCTCTTCCACCAGATTTCCTAAACAGCATCTGCAACTCTTTAACCCATCATCTGTTTTCTCAGATCGCCTTCAATGTTCCCTTCACCCAGTGACCATACTCAGTCACCTCACCTTAACTGCAATTATCTCACAACAGTTAGATAATTAGAGAGCTCTTTCCACGTTCATTTTGTCAACAAATTTTATTAAGTGTCTGTGAAAGTCTCTGGAACACGTTTTAAATAGGACACCGTATGTGTGAGGCTGTAGTCTATTGAGAGAGAAAGACAAAAAAGTTATTATGGCACACTGCGATAAATGTGAGCAAATGTAACTGAAGGACAAACGGTTATAATGAAATAATGATGCTTGGAGATACATAATTCAACATTCTCGCTTCACTTCAACAAGCCCTGAAATTTCATTGTTTTACGAAGTCTTTTTTGATGAGAACTGATTACATAAGCCAAGAATCTATTGCATAC
Organism: Papio anubis; assembly: GCF_008728515.1. Lineage (NCBI taxonomy): Eukaryota > Metazoa > Chordata > Mammalia > Primates > Cercopithecidae > Papio > Papio anubis. Next base: position 122,540,353 of record NC_044978.1, on the reverse strand, counting down.
ACAGCATCACCAACCTATTTAACTAAACAGGCAAACACTTAATTCACATACCCTCCAATTCAGTGGCTTATTTATATAATCCCTCTTATGATTAAAGATAAATAGTAAACAAACATCCCATAACTTTATGGCAGCTGGCATGATGGCTCACACCTATAATCCCAGCACTTTGGGAGGCCGAGGTGGGAGAATCAGCTGAGTCCAGTGGTTCAAGACCAACCTGGAAAACATAGTGAGACCTCGTCTCTATAAAAATTTTAAAAATTAGCCAGGCGCAGTGGCACGCATCTGTAGCCCCAGCCACTCAGGAAGTGGAGGTGGGAGGATCGCTTGAGCCCGGGAGGTCAAAGCTGCAGTGAGCCAAGATCATACTACTGCCATGACAGAGCAAGGACATCTCAAAAGTAAAGGAAAAAAATATATAATTACTACTTTAACACATGCTTAATCTTTTCAAACACTATTAATGCTCAAGTTTAAAAACATATCTCATTCGATCAGGTTCCCAGCATGAAGTGAATGAATCTCCAATTTACTAGTAGATTGTGTTCTGACAGTTTCTAAGTCTACTTTCGGTATTCAGAGTATTTTCCCACAGAAACAGTCTTGTATGTGATTCTTAGGTTCTCAGGTCTGTTTACAGTTTAATACTAACAGTACTGTAATACCTAATGACGGTCTATTGAAACTTTTCTATGGAAACATTCATTCAAGGTTCCAACTTGAGAGGCCAAGAATGCATCTCATTGCACCCCAGCAACACAGATTTCACTCAGCCTACCAAACTCAGAAAGGGATTCCCCCCAGATCCAAGATAAAACCAGTACCCAAAAGTAACTACAAGCAGAGGTCAGAGGATGAGTCTACGAATTTTACAGCAGTTTCTCGCTTTTCTTTGGTCACCTGGCCTTTTGGGAATATGATGAAAACCATAAGCCCTCTCCCAAGAAAACTGCACATGGATGTCTATGAACCCCAGGCTTATATAACCCCAACTGCAAAGTGCACACTATACACTGTAAACTGTACACTATAGATCAGCACTGTCTAATATGTCCAATATAATATGAGCCACATACAAAATTTTAAACGTTGTAGTAGCTACATTAACAAGGTAAAAAAAAACTGTAAAATTAATTTTAATAATACATTTTTGACCCAATATACCCAAAATATTATCATTTCAACACGTAATCCATAGTATAAAAATATTAATAAGGTCTTCTATATTCTTTTCTCATATCAAGGCTTTTATATCCAAGTGCATTTTATATGTACTGCATATCTCAAATCAGTGTAGCAACACAAATTTTAAGTACTCTATAGCCACATGTGGCTACTAGCTACTGTATCAGACAGTTTTATTACACTATACATTGTAGACCCAGAGACTCTCAAAGTCTTTTGGCCTCAGGATCCCTTTACATTCCTAAAAATTATCAAAAACCAGAGTGCTTCTGCTTACATGGGTTATATAAATCCATATTACATTAGAAATTAAATCTGAAAATTTTTAAACCTTTATTAATTCATTTAAATTAATAAACTCAGAGCATAACATTTTAACAAAAAATAGCTATCTTTTCAAAAGAGAGACTACAGTGGCACTGTTTAACATGCTTGCAAAACTAACATTTGGCTTAATAAAAGACTGTTAGATTCTCACACCTACTTTGACAGCAAATCTATGATATGCTGTTTTGGCTGAATGAAGTACATAAAGATAATTCAGTCTCACACAGGTAAGTAGAGGAAAAGGTGAACACTATTTTATAGTCTTTTCAGATAACTATGAATAGTCTATTCTTCTTTGCTATTGTAGCAAAACATTATAATTAGTACTTCTCAAAGGTTCGTTGTAATATGGAATCTAAAACCACATCACTGAATTTTTGGCAATTACAATTAAAATCCAGTGGTCAATCTTGTACTGTGTATTTGTAACATCATGCATTTGGAAAATATAAGTTATACAGATATTCCATTACAGAATTGTTTTAAAAATCACATTTGTTAATATTTATCACCTATCTCCTCAGAAAGGCTATTAAAGTAATAGGGAACTGTCAAGCTCACAATGGCTGACACAAGTTTTCTAAAATTCTGATTTTCTTTGAAAGTTCAAATTCCTACATTAATAAGACATGTAATTTGTTTTCCTTGAAGTGACAGGCTCATTTCACCTTTTGAGAAAATGTGTGCCAAATATCTAAGTCTAAATGAATAATCATAGTTTGTCACTGTTTCCAGTAAAGATGATACTCTATGAAAAAGGCAGCTACTTCAGCACACAACTCCATCACCCAAGTGCTCTTCCTCAATTACACCATACTGCTTCCTTATGCAGCAAAAGTGCTTTGTGTGTATTTCCCATTTTTTCACATAAGATATTAAAAAGGCATATACTTAAAAATGGCCAGTAAGCACATGAAAAGATGCTCAAAATCACTAATCATTAAGAAAGTGTCCATCTTTTATGTTCCTCTATAACAATATTGTGATTTTCTTCACAGAGGTTCGCACATTTCTCATGAGATAGATAACACTTCATTAGGATGGCTATTATTAAAAAAAAAATTGCAAGCGTTGGTGAGGCAAGGATGTAGAGAAATTGGAGCCCATGTGCAACGCTGTTGGGAATGTAAAATGGTACAGGAACTGTGAACAACAGTAGGGCAGTTCCTCAAAAACATTAAACATAGAATTACCATGTGATCCAATAATTCCACTTCTGGATATACACCAAAAAGAAATGAAAGCAAGAACTCAAACGTATACATATTTGTACACCCATATCTACAGCAGCATTATTCACAACAATCAAAAGGTAGAAACAACCCAAATGCCCACAGACAGACAAAATGTGTTATGTATGTACAACTGAATATTATTCAGTCTCAAAAAGGAATGAAATTCTGATGTAGCTACAACACAGATGATACCTTAAAGACATTTTTAAGTAACATAAGCCGGACACAAAATGCTAAATAATGTTATGATTCCACTTCTATAAGATACCTAGAATAGTCAAATTCATAGAAATGGAAAGTAAATCATGGTTATCAGGGTCTAAAGGAAGAGGGGAAGTGGAAAGTTGGTGTTTGATGGGTATGAAGTTTGTTTAAAATGAAAATTTTCTGGAAATAGTGATGATGAATGCACAACAATTTGAATGTACTTAATGCCACTGAACTGTACACTTAAAAATGGTTATTACGGTGAATCTTATGTATATTTTGAAAAAAAAGAAAAGGTACTCAAGGGCCAAGAGTAATAAAATGCTTTTCACTACCCTTGACTAGTGTTAAGGTGCTTGCAGTGTGAATGCCAATACAGTGTAAACGGTAATTATGTCTTAGCATTATTATGAAAATATTTTTTACCTGATAGACTCTCTATCAAAGGGTCTCGAGGATCCTTTCCCTTGGGGTCCACACACTGCACTTTGAGAACCATTACCAAAATCTATTTTTTCAGAAAGGTCAATTAATGAAGGAAGGAAAGAGTAGGAAAGACCACAAAAGTTTTATTTTTGTTTGTTTTATCTTTTGAAATTAAACAGGCTTACAAGCTGAACAGGATATAAACTGTTCAGGGTATAAACTGGTATACCTTAACAGGTATAAAAAATATTAAGGAACAAGTAACAGTAAGAGAAAAATCAGATAACTGATGGAAAAAAATGGGGGAGAAAAGATGACCAGGGGCTCAGCCTCTAGCTAAAGTGGGAAGGAGAGACAAATATTAGAGCCAGATGGGAGGGGGGAATGGGTTACATTTTTAAAAATTTATTATTATTATTATTATTATTTAGACACAAGGTCTCACTCTGTCACCCAAGACGGAGTGCAGTGGCACAATCACAGCTCACTGCGGTCTCGAACTCCACCTCGGCCTCCTGAGGTGTAGGCCACCACGCCAGGCTCTACATTTTGACTTACGAAAAAGCTCATTTTACTCAGAAAACCATACAGACACTAGATGAATGCTGCTTGATAATGATGGTGATACTTCCATAGTTTGAAATATATTAGAAATATTATCTTTTTTTATTTTTTGTGCTGAGTTTATTTAGGAAGATATAACATATTGACAATATTGAGTCTTCTTAGCTGGTAACATGAAATAGCTCTCCATTTAGACAAGTTTTATTTTATGTTCTTCTAAACAATATTATAATTTTTTTCACAGAGGTTCTGCACATTTCTCATGAGTTTAGCTCTTAGATGATATATATACTTTTGCTATTACAAATGTAATTTATTTTCTAATTCATTATTACTGAGATGTAAGAAACTATTAAGCTTTATTTATTTTGTAATTACTACTCTACAAATATTTCTTATACATCCTAGATGCTTTTCAATATTCTTTTGAGTTTTATACCTAAACAATAATGCCATTTCCAAATAAGATTAGTTTAGAAAGGTTATCCTTTAATGTTTTAAAATCATAAATCAAGCACCATTCTATTTTAACTTTTTACTTGCCTGTGTATAAAAACATGCCAAATGTATCATAAAAGTAATGCCGTGTCATTTTTAAGGAAACTGTTTTATAATATCATAGGAATTTATGTCACTGTAAAGATTCAGATGTTTTGTATTCCAAGTTTAAGTCTAAAGCATTTTTGCTGTCATCTAATAAACAAAAACTTAAAAGAACCTTGTTTTCTTTTTACTTCGAACACTACACAAATTTACTAGGTAAAATGCAAATAGGGATCTGATATTACAGCACTTCAGATTCCACGCGTGATAACATTGAACTAGGAACAGAAGAAAAGTGGAGGATAAGAACTTAGCTATATCTCTTCCTCTTTTACCCTCCTCCTTACCGGAGGTCCTCCATGTTGCTATGCTAAATTCAACTGAAGAAGCTAAAGTATTGCACCTTTAAGCTACATACTTTACAGTTCACAAATATATTATTTCATTTATGACTTGTCCTCTCTAGACTGAGAGAACAGACTACCCTGGGAGAAGTTGGAATTTAAACTTTTAAAATTAATCGTGACATCTTAGCTCAAATAACTGCAGCACATGGTTTGATTGCCTTAGGAAAATACAAAGCAGAAAAGTTTTAACTTAGAAACTCAAGCAAAAATGTTTGAGAATACTTCTTCCACCTCATACTCCTCATGCACTCAGGAATACTGCAGCTGCCTTCAGACTATTAAAAGTCCCCAGGTCCCTTAAGCCAGTTCCAAGTACCCACCCCAATCAAAAGACAATGCCCATAAATACAGGAACTATAACTATAGCTACAGGCCAATGTCTATACAGCATAGGAGCTAATTAAAGAGGCCATAAGTAAAAGTACTTAGGCATAAGGAAAAAAATGAAAAAAAGAAAAAAAGAAAGAGGCCATAACTACTAGAAAGAGTGCTGGTCACAAGAACTAAGTTCTACTCTCCACAAACAACACTAATAATGTGACTTTGGGTTGATTCATTATTCCCTTTTCTCATTGTTAAATGAGGGAACTAAATTTGGACAATCACTACAATTATGGGAAATTTAATGAAGCACTAGTATTTTCAAAGAAAGACTATGAGTCCAACAATACCAATGCGGTCAATATAATACTTAGGATATTTTCCGAAAGAGGCTCCGAGAACGTCCTATTTTTAATTCAGGTTCTTACACATCGTTCCCTATTATTTCGTCTTCCAAAGCAAAAGAAAAAAAGAAAACAAAAATCGTGGAATTGACCTTATACTATCCATAATGGCCCACCACAACTTTTTGAAATACCTTTAGTGTATTTTTTAAAAAATAAAAATAAAAAAAAACAGCCACTATTCTAAGATGATAACAAATCTGAACTTTGAATCTGTATATAAGGGTTTCTCAAGTTAGAAATTTATGGGCATTAGTTACATCCAACCTTGAACACTATGGATTCATACAGCCCTTACAAATGCACTTCCAACATTTCCTATGGATAAGCAAAAAATACCATACACAAACACATATTTTAAAAAATAAAACTCATGAGTTTGCAATATTTCTGAAGTTCCCACTGCACTAAGGTGAAAAACTATAAAATCCTTAACAGCTACCTTCACTTGTTTAAAAATAAAAACAAGTACCAATTTGGGTTGACATCCTTAGAATTTCTCCTTTGGGTTGTACAAACAATATTTTGCTAAAAGATGAAAATTTACCAAAGATTTAGCAATCCAGTTAACTATTCACTAGGATTTAAACTGAGCTGTCTAGATGAGTTAACTATAATACTGTGCTAATGAAACTAAGGATCTATTCCAATTTCAATTTAGGCCTATTAGGTAGACAAAAAAAAAAAAAAAATCCTTAGATCCACATTACTGCACGTAACAGTTAACTATCTTACATACTCCTGTTAGTGATCATAGAAGACACCATAAAAAGCCTATGCACAGCTGAGCATATATACACCCAACCTCTGAAGAAATAATTCAGAATACATGTCCTACTGATCATGAGTCGGTAGCAACTTTTTTTCCTATATCTGTGTAAAAACATAGGCCATTAACATTCAATGGAAGAGAGTCTGTGATGCAGGCAAGAGAATGAAAAAGTGGGTAATTGCCAGTGATGCATAATTCCACTCCCTAGAAAAATAGTCCTGACAAGATTCAGAAAAAAAAAAAAAAAAAAAATTACTTATTAGTAGTATCTTTATGATTCAGAAAGAAGAGTAAAACCTAACCACACCACTGACAATCTCATTCAAAAGAGAATACTTATGTAAAAAGTTCCAGGCAGTACTAACAATGGTCCAACTAGCACAAAGCAAAATAAGTAAATATAACATTTAGGCAACAGGAAGTAGTGTACTGGAACCCTCTCTTCCAGAAAATGAAAGAATAGTCAAGGATGGTTTGCTACCTTCTGACCTTTAGGCCAGGCTTACAAATTTCCTAATCTAAAAGCAAACTCAATGTCTTTGTACCTAGAAAATAAGTACCTTTAATATCATACAGTCCTGTTAGAGGAATCCCCAAAGTTAATGCTCACTTGTTTCCCTCCCCAGGAGCCTTAAGGAGATGAGATCCCCTTCTTTTTCCTAATCCCCTCATCCTCTTAGACACCATTCATCCCATTAAGCCTTGGTACTACCCGCCACTCAAGATAAAGCCATACACAGCTGACCATCCCCAAAACTGTTTCTTCTTAAGATTAGTTATCCAAAGCACATACTTTAGACCTACCCAGCTCCCATTCTGTCTAACGGTAGTGGCTCAAGGGAACTCAGGCTAGAACATTTTGAGTCACATCTAATACAAGCAATGCAGTACCCACAAAACAAAGATGTACTATACATGTCACCATAACAGAAATAAAACAGGCTAGGAGTCCAAAAGTAAATCTGGTAGTATTTTTTCATCCATCTATTTAAGGTTAGAACTACATTATTACCAAATATCTCTATCTCCTTACTTTAAAATGGACAGAACTTCAAAAACAGGGTCAGCCTTCTCCTAAACATCAACTGAACAGTTTGACATGTCAAGTATGGCTGCTATCCAATTGTTTCATAGTAATTTGCAGCAAGCCCTCTGATTACTTTTCAAAACCGAAACTCAACCTCTTACAGAGGTACTGAATACTATCACGAATACAGCACTGCAAGAGATAAAAGATGGGCCGGGCGCGGTGGCTCAAGCCTGTAATCCCAGCACTTTGGGAGGCCGAGGCGGGTGGATCACGAGGTCAGGAGATCAAGACCATCCTGGCTAACATGGTGAAACCCCGTCTCTACTAAAAAATACAAAAAACTAGCCGGGCGAGGTGGCGGGCGCCTGTAGTCCCAGCTACTCGGAGGCTGAGGCGGGAGAATGGCGTGAACCCGGGAGGCGGAGCTTGCAGTGAGCCGAATTGCGCCACCGCACTCCAGCCTGGGCGACACAGCGAGACTCCGTCTCAAAAAAAAAAAAAAAAAAAAAAAGAGATAAAAGATGAATACAAGGCCAAGCATGGTGCCTCACACCTGTAATCCCAGCACTTTGGGAGGCCAAACCAAGAGGACCATTTTAGGCCAGGAGTTCAAACCCAGCCTGCATAACAAAACAAGATCCCATCCCTACCAAATATTTCAAAAATAATGAGGGAGAAAAAAGAATGAATACAAGATAAGCTTTAAAAGAATTAAATTTCAAAGTAGAGAAAACTACACATTTTATTAGCATTGAACAAAGCTATTTAAGATAAGTGCTATATGAGTAACAGTTACTAAGCAGAGCAAGGGAAGGCATAATTACACTTATTTTGTTGTAGATAGGGTTTCAGGAAAAAATAAAGATTGCAAAAAAGTAACTATTTTAAATATATCCTACAAGACCCAATTTTTAACAGAATGGTGGAGGCCAGTATTTGCATTCTGGGCAAACATAACAACATAAGCTAAAAAACAGAAATGGGAAAGTGTGGCAAGGTGGCACATGCCTATTGTCCCAACTATCTGGGAGGCTGAGGCAAGAGGACTGCTTGAGGCCAGTAGCTCAAGGCTGCAGTGAGCTATGATCACACCACTGCACTCCAGCCTAGCCAACACAACCTTGTCTCAAAACACACACACATATACACACACACACACACACACAGGCACAAATTGGGTGGCTTATAAGCAATAGAATGTCTTACTGTTATGGAGACTAGAAATCCAAGACCAAGGTGCTGGCAAATTCAGTGTCTGGTAAGGGCTTGTTTCCTCATAGATGGCCATCTTCTAACTCTACCCTCATATAGTGGAAGGGATAAGGGATCTCTCTGGGACCTCTTTTATAAGGGCATTAATTCCATTCATGAGGGCTCTCATGACCTAATCAATTCCCAAGGGCCCCATCACTAAATATCATTACCTGGGGGGTTGGGATTTCAACATATGAATTGGGGGAGGAGTCACAAACATTCAGACGATAGCAGAAAGCTGGAGAGAAGTGTAGAAAATATCAAGCATAAGAGTGTAACATACATAGGGAGTAAGAGAGATTAAGGCTAGAGAGGTGGGTTGGAGGTCACACTGCAGAGGGTCCTGAATCCTAGAGTAATCAGTTTGTACTTTACTTGCTTAGGCAAATAAGAGAGTGACATGAGCATAAGTCCATTTTAGGAAGAATAAGCTGGAAGGAATACAAGAACTGGTTTGGCAAGGAAAGAGTCTGAAAGAACAGTCCAAATGCTAATATAATTCTCTAAATGAGATGTATTAAGGACCCAAATTAGGGCTGACAGCATTGGAAACAAAAAGTACCCAATTTCCCACACATATCATGGGTAAACTTTCTATCTGTAAACTTAATCGGAGAAAGTACTGTCACACCTCCTCCTCATATATTCTTTTTGAATAAAAAGGTTTTGTTACTTTCTAATACTCTCTAAAATACATATATTGTGCATGAGTCTCTTAGAAAACACAATCAAGATAGTAAAATAAGCAATTAAGGTGGCATGCCCACTGAAACTAAATAGTATTCTGAAATGTCACACAATTTAATTTGAGTTTCTACCCAGATCTCAAGGAGTAGCATGTAAGGCAACTTCTTTGAAAAGACCTTTTTCCAATGATTAAAAAATAATTTTAGGCCGGGCACAGTGACTCATACCTGTAATCCCAGCACTTTGGGAAGCCAAGGTAGGCAGATCACCTGAGGTCAGAAGTTAGAGACCAGCCTGGCCAACATGGTGAAACCCCATCTCTACTAAAAATACAAAAATTAGCCAAGTGTGGTGGCAAGAACCTGTAATCCCAGCTACTTGGGAGGCTGAGGCAGGAGAGGTTGAACCCAGGAGGCAGAGGTTGTAGTGAACCAAGATTGAACCACTGCACTCCAGCCTGGGCAACAGAGCAAGACTCCATCTTGAAAATAATAAAATAAAAATAATTTTATACTTTAGGATTAAAAAATAAATTGCCATTCCATTGTAAAGTCTGTCAAAGAACTCAAATTGTATAACGACCAAACACAATCCTTTCATTACGGTCTCAATCCTGAAATTGTTCATTGCTATTCCTCCCTATCCCGTGCTCCTCACTTATCGAAAACAGCAGTAAAAATCAGTTATATAGACAGAATCCAAGAACACTAAAATGGAAAAGGATGTTACAAACTCATTTTATCCACTTCATTTTTTTCTTGAGGAAACTGAAGTCAAAACGTCACAATGCAAGTTAGAGGCAGAACAGGGATTACCAGCTGGTATTTTTCCCCCTGACAGATGCGTCCAAGAAGGCACTATTTCAAAGATAATTAAAAATGTTAAAATGGGCAAACTAGCAGCAACAATCATTCTATATTTTTAAATAATACTGACTGCAAAACGCCTCTAATGTTACTGCAATTCTACAAGACTAGGATAAACCAAAAACAAAGTCTCTCTGTAGAAAAGGCCTTACAACCACTTTCCTGCAGAGAGAGACTTTTGAAACAGTTAGCAGACATGTGCTGACTGACCTCATTTGTAAAGCTGATACACATTGACAAAGAATCTCCAAATTAACTAAGTGCCTAACTATTTAAAACAGCTCAGTCATTAACTACTCAACTTCCCAACTTAGTCTCCTAAAAATAGCAAGCTGTGGGTAGATGAATGGTTCACCAGATGCATGCAAGATAAAACTAAGGAATAAACCGTCCCAATCCCTTGGAGATGAAATATTATACCTGACCACTAGAAAAGTGTGGCAGCTTTGAAATGGTAGTTCAGGACTCTTAATTTTGGAACCCCAAGTCAAGGCTTTAATCATTTTGATAGCTACCAAATGAGCTCTAATAGATGTATATGAAACTATTTCAAGTTTTGACAAAAAAATAGGAGTGAAATGGTGAAAGAAAACCAAGATAATATACAAGATCAGAAAGAACACTATAGAAAACTCAGGATCAACATAAGGACATCCATCTCACTTTCTAGTATGTTCTCTAACATTAACATCATCAAGGACCTTTCCAAGTTTCCCTCCTGTGCACCCCATGATCAAACATACTAACAAATATTAATTCATTTTCATTATTTTTAAAATATCAAAGACAGAGCCTTTTCAATCTGCCCAGCATGAGAATGTCAGTATTAACCACAATAGTTGACTACAGCCTAAAAGCAAAGATATTCGGCATGTTTGTACAATTTAGCACTTTTATTTTATATATATATATGTGTGTGTGTGTGTGTATATATATATATATTTTTTTTTTTTTTTTTTTTTTGAGACAGCGTCTTGCTCTGTCACCCAGGCTGGAGTACAATGGCTCTATCTCACCACACTGCAACCTCTGCCACCCAGGCTCAAGGGATTCTCCTGCCTCGGCCTCCTGAGTAGCTGTTATTACAGGCACATGCCACTATGCCTAATATTTGTACTTTTAGTAGAGACAGGGTTTCACCCTGTCGGCCAGGCTGGTCTTGAACTCCTGGCCTCAAGTGATCTACCTGTCTCGGCCTCCCAAAGTGCTGGGATTACATGCGTGAGCCATCATGCCCATTCTGTACAATTTAGCTCCTTTACTGGAGATAAATGCACTATAAATTTCCACTATTTTTTTTGGAACACTGAAAATTTAGAATTGTTTTAGTGTCAGTAGCTTGTCATTGAATAAAACTGCTACCTCTAGAGGAAATACATCAATGGACAATCAAAATTACATCCTAGGAGCTATCACTACAATAACAACATAACCCAAAAGAGAACCATTTGTTAATAATATTGTATATAGTGTCCTTTGTTGCAAATAATTTCCATTTTATTGTAAAATCATATGCTACTATATAAGTCAAAATTTTATACAGCTGACTGAAACTTGAAAATTCAATATGGCTGAGGTACACATAATTATCTAACAAACTATTCAGATATTTTGCAAACATAAATGTGATACTTATTCAGGATAAATGTGACACCAAATATATAATCAAGTCACTACAATTTCCAAATCAGATTTCACTGAAAGCTTATAACTAAATCTGAACTTAAAAGTCCACTCATATTTATGAGAAGATTTGTCAATGCACTGTTAGGTACTGTCACACATTATCTTCTCTAATCTTCATAATAGATATTAACTCCTTGTTTCAGAAGAGGAAACAATGTTTTCTAAGAGCTTAATTAAACAACAACAAAAAAAGGTGCTGAGTAAGTACTACTGGACAACTGAAGGCACAGGCGAACAGACCTTGTTTCTACACTCAAAAAGCTCAGCACCCAAAAAAAGCTGCCAAAATCAACCACAAAATGTAAAACAATTTCACAACTGCATGTAACATACTTTTTTAAAAACTCAGTCACCTTTGTAGGATAAATAAAAATATAATGTAAATAAAGCAAGATAACTACAAGGGGGCATCTGGGTTATTTTTTTTTCCTTTCCCGTTTCAAGTTGCTAAGTGAAACTACACTGCCTTAACTGCTGTTTGTCTTCACCAAACTAGAAAGTTCAGAACCCTCTGGCCTAAGTACAAAACCTCTGATGGTTCAGTAAAGAGCCCTCCATGGGTGCTCTTCAATTTGCAAATTAGGCCTTAAATTCTACTGAAGATCATCATCCGATTAAAAAGAAAAAAGAAAAAGAAAAGTCAAACATCATTTCCTTTGAGAAGTAGCTGAATGTTTACAGTATGGCCAACTTGTGTGATACAATATCAATTAAAACAGAGTCTGTCTAGCCTTAAGAATTTTACTATCTGGTAGTGGAGGTGACAGAGGAACAGTAGTTAACAACCTTAGTGTTTCTGGGTGCTTACATAATTCCATCTCAAGACAGGTTAAATGTGACAAGAGGGGAAAAAGCAAATAGTTACATGTGTCTACAGAAAGGAGGAAGTGATCATAACCAGTACTTAGGAAACAGGGATTACAAAGGCGAAGGCAGAGTGCTAGGCAAGTACAAGATTGTGGAGCACATTGCGCCAGGCGCAAAGAGTATTCACCCAGCAAATAATTACAGGTAAGCTTTTAAAGATAAGAAGTGAGCATGAATAACTGTGAATGCCAGGTCAAAAAATGTGATCAAGTAAGATGACTTTGCAGCAACACAACTGTTCACTCCCTCCCCTTCTTGAAATACTCTCAAGTTTCCAGGTACCAGAGTGTCCTGGTATTCCTCATACCTCTCTAGCACCTTCTTCTTAGTCTTCTTCGCCCGCTCTAAATCAGTGGTACTCAACAAATGGTTCCTGAACCAGCAGCAACCATACAGAACTCTTTCTGTATCACTGAAAGAGTGGGCCTCACTCAGACATAATCAAAAGTTGGAGACCGGCCTCAGCACTTTGTGTTTTACCAAATCCTCTGAATGTTTACAATGAACACTAATGTCTGAGACGGATACACTAGAGGAGTCCTTCAATGAGCACCTTCTCATTCCTACACTCTCCCTACATCCATCCTCTCCCAGGGCTTTAAATAACAGCCAGGGGCTCACTAATCAATCAGAAGTACCATCTCTAAGCCCAAACACCTTTGCTGAGTTCCAGACCACATACCCAACTTCCCATTTGATATTTCCTCTCAGATATCTCATCCAAACACGTCTCTAAACATGTCTGGAACTACAGGCTGTCCTCCAAACACCTCAAAAAAATAAAATAAAAAATCTGTTCCTTCCTTATGTTTACAAATGGTACTTTCACCTGAGAGATACATAAGCAAGTCATTCCTAACACTTCCTATGACCACCACAAGGTCTTCCCATTTAAGCATTATCATCTTCATCTCCACTGTCACCATTCTAACCTTATAATTTGTACACCTCTCTACACAGCAATCAGCATGATCTTGTAAAAATACAAATCAGAGCATGTCACTGCCCCAATTCAAATCCTTCAACAGCTTCCCGTTGCATTTCAGATAAAACCTAAACTCCTCAGCATGGTATACTAAGCCCTGGACCCTGGTTACCTTGCCAACATCATCTTGGATCTCTCTTACATGTGATTTATTCACTGTAGTCCACAGCTCTGAGCATATTTCAGTTTCTGAAACTTCCTTCCCTCGCATAGAGACTTCAGTCTTCATGACATACTTCAAGTCACCCCGACCTCACACCTCTGTTTTTACCTAACTTTTTTCATCCTTCAGGTTTCTGCTGAAAGATCAAAAAGGCCTTCCTTGACCCCCCAAACTGAATTGTCTCATAAAACCCTGCAAATTGTCTTCACAACACATATCAAAAATTTTAACTATAGTAACTTGGTGATTTTGGTTTGCTTGTTTAGCATTTATCTTCCACACTAATCTGTAAGTTTCATAGGCCAGAAGAATACCTCCACTATTGTCCTCTACTATGTTAAGTAGCACCTAGCAGTGCTTAGCACACAAAAGGCATTTAACGAAGTTGTGTAGTAGTTAATAGTTGTTGATATTTTTATTTGATCCTCCCCTTCTTTCTATCCTCTCTGTCTTCTCTTGGGAATGTTAACTTAAAAGTTACTGGGCAGCCACAGATTGTTTCTGCAAATGAGATATAACGCTTAAATCCATCATTTCCCTACTAATTTACAGTGCAAAATCAGATGTATAGTACAACCTTCCTGAAAAATTAACAATGAGAACTGGCTAATACTTCGCTTATCTAAGCATTTAACTCTAAGAGAAATACCGAGCTATTTTTAAAGAACCCTGTAGTAAATTGCTGGCCTCCAATTACTACCAAGCCAATAACCCCCAACACCCATCTCAGTAAATCTTACCCACATCACCATATTCACACTATCATTCCTATCCAGCCCCCATAACCTCGTGATTACATTATCTCAACAAGTTATCTCTGCTCTCCCAGTCTCAACACCCCATTTTAGGCCCACTTTGTACCAAGGACATTTAGAGAAAACAGTGTCCCCTACTCAAAAACCAACTTATTATCAATCAGTACTAAATTCCTCAGACTACCACCAAAGGCTTGTTATGCAAAGGTGATGCCTGTGGTCAACAAGCCAATACTAGGTTTTAGTAAAAACCTGGAAGGTTACATTGAATTAATTATATGAGCCTGACAATTTGTCACTGTTTGAAGCTAAAACCAACATATGGCTCTCCCTCATTTCTACAGACCAAAGTTGGGATCTGCTTAGCAAAGACTCCTAAACTAAACAGTTTTTGAGAAAAAAAACATGAACTGCCTCACTATGCTATCAGTCCTTTAAACCTTGAGGAGGAACTAAAAGGTGCAAGTTCTATTTTCAGACATTTATGTGCTTGACTACAAAGATATTATGATGCAAAGTATATATAATGTTTCAGAGAGAAAACTTTTTAACAGTTTAGTTATAACATACAACCTACCCCTGAGAATATGCTTTTTAAATTATAGACATAAAATGTGTATATACATATCTACCTATAACAATGGTTGCTCCTCATTGGTTGGGGATACTATATTTGCAAATTCATCTACTCACTAACATTTGTACCCCCAAAATCATTACTCATAGCACTTCCACTGTCATCTGCAGACATGTGCACAATTGTGAAAAATGTCAGTCTACTGACGTGCACATTCTTGCTTCAGCTTACATACTGTAAACAAGTGTCCTTTTCATGGTCTATTTAGTGCCATGTTTTTCTCATTTTTGTGCTTGCTATTGGTGATTTCACTGTTGAAAACAGTCCCCAAACATAGTGCTAAAGTGCTGTCTAGTGTTCAAGGAGCAAAGACTACAGAGAAAACACAAATGTTAGATAATCTTCATTGAGACATGAGTTACAGAGCTGTTGGCCATGATTTCAATGTTAATAAATCAACCAAATATATTAAATAAAGTGCGTTTTAGGCTGCAACACACATAAAACAAGGTTGTATCTTAATCAGTTGACAAAAATGTTGTGACCAGAGGTTTTCAGGAATCTAATACTGTAGTAGGAGCAGTGCTTCAGTATTTGCTAATCCAGTTTTCACGGTGACCTTTTAGAACGTAACTAATTATATACAAATAACAAGAGAGATGGACTGATTTATTGAAAAGACACTGCAGAGGTCATTATAAGTAAGCTACCAGTGTTTGCAGGAGCATGGCAAAAACACTTCAGGGCACAGCATCTACCGGGTCTTCCTAACTCTGTTTAAAAAACTTTGGGCCAAAGCAAAAAATGCAAAACCTACCAAGTTTGTGCTTTGGTCTGTCTTAGCTTCCACCCCTTTTCCTACTCAGTGGTATGCCTCTCCCCAAATCAAGTACTCTTAAATTTCAATGCATTTTCACAAGCACATGGCCCAATCTAATGATCAGGCAGATCTATCAATTATTGATTAATCAAACTTAAATGCGAACTACACTTGTGCTTAAACATCTTGTCTAAATTGTGGCACTATTTGGAAGGGAGAGGGGATATTAAGCATCTGAAATAAGAACAGACCGGCCAAGATCAAAAAGTAAACTGATTATACATAGACAATTCCAGTTGTGTGGGTGATGGAGACAGAAAAAACATACAAGGAAAGAAAAGCTAGGCCTTGGCCTCCCTTCCAGGAAATTAAAAGCTGGGGTGTAGCATGGAGAACTTTCATCTTCCAAAAGGATTTCTTCAACCCTTGCTTCCTCCTAGCATTTGATTGTTGATTTTTCAAAAGAAATGATACATTTATGGCAAAAGTCAGTGGAACACTCTTAACAGTGACATTAGCGCTTGAAATAAATTTTTATTCTTCGCTGTGGTTGAACGAACACTCCTTTTGAAATTCATCTTTATTTTTTATTTTCCAAAATTATTTTTTATTGAAAATGGCTTGCTTAGGGTAGTGATAAGATATGCTTAGGGTAGTGAGTGATACCAGTTACAAATTCAAAACCTACTTTGTGAAATGTCAACATTTTTTTTTCTATTAAATAAAACACCCTTTTGGGATCTGGTGGAATGAAGTGAGTGTAACACTACTCAAGCTACACTTCAATTAGTTATTAAAACTATTCAAAGACAGAATATGGCATCTGAGTTAATAGCCATGTGTTTTTAAAACCTACAACACAATCTAAACTAACAATTGAAATTCATGTGTAATAAAGAGCTAGAAAACTTCATAGTATAGTAAATCTTTAATAAGTACCACTCAGCACATATTCATTCTTCTGAAAAACTAAGGATCCTCCTTCTCCCACCTCTCCAAGTTTCGGCTAAGATCATTATTCTGAGCAATGGTTCACGACACAATGTGTACAACTCAATAATTCACGATTTCTTTCTCTTTCAAATATTTTATACAAAAATATTCAGGTTTTTTCCCTTGTGCTAATTTACTGTTGTTTATAGCATTTCAAAAATACAAGCAAAATCTCAGTCTACTGTTTTCAAACCACATCAGCGTCTAACTCTCGGAGAACTTAATCCACTCTTCGATTTCTTTTATCTTAACCATAGAACTCAAAAGGGCCATTTATCAACAAAAAGTATTTCTTTTAAAGAGTTTATTTTGTAATGTCATTTTGCAATTAAAAACTCAAAGGCCGGCCGGGCGCGGTGGCTCAAGCCTGTAATCCCAGCACTTTGGGAGGCCGAGACGGGCGGATCACGAGGTCAGGAGATCGAGACCATCCTGGCTAACATGGTGAAACCCCGTCTCTATTAAGAAATACAAAAAACTAGCCGGGCGAGGTGGCGGGCGTCTGTAGTCCCAGCAGTGAGCTGAGATCCGGCCACTGCACTCCAGCCCGGGCGACAGAGCGAGACTCCGTCTCAAAAAAAAAAAAAAAAAAAAAAAAAAAAAAAAAAAAAAACTCAAAGGCCATTGAAGCATGAAGCACACAGGGCAAGTATTTTCTACAAGGCAATTATGCCAGAAATACAAAACTAAATTCCAAGTTTTTCTTTTAAAATGGAGTAAACTTTTTTTGTAAGTAGACTTCTACCTGCCGTCATAACCTGTTCCAGGTCATGAAGGACCGACCACAAAACTTCGCAAACGAAAATTAACCTGCTTTCATATCACCTTTTAAACTACTATCAGAGAGACATACTGGGAGGGCATGAATAGCACCTTGTCCAACAGAGAAGATTCTAAATAACAAACACAAATGGGCTTCAAGTTTACCTGCTTCTCAGTGCAACCTACTAACTGAATTTAGAGCAAAGGATCACCTCCAACACGCACACATGCACACAAATACATTGTTTTTCAACATATGACTGAGCTGCAGCAAACCCGAGCTTGACACCAGGGGCTGCAGGGTCCTATGCCCTGCAGCGCGGGTGGAGGCTCAGATGAAGAGGCCAACGCATGACACTCCTCTGAGCCACAGCTGGCAGAACAGAGCTTCAATCCTGCTCGATCTGACCCTCTAATGAGTCACTGGCCCAATCACAACACCAACCCACTTCCTAGCACGTCTTCTATCTATTTTCTCGCGTCAAAAAGCACAGAAAATGATTTAAACTAGGTATGAGAGAACTGTGCACCGGCCAGATCAGCCAGCGGCAAGAAAAGCCAGCTTAAGAGAGAAAGCCCGAGTCACTCTTTTAAGAGTCCCCGCTGGCCCGGCAGCGGAGGAACAACGGGGTATAAAAGTCAGTTCGGAGGGCAATGACCCGGAGAAGCCGCCGCCACGCCCCAACCCTCCCTCACCTGCCTGTCCGAGCCTCCCCGGACGCCCGTACCTTCGGCCAGCGACTCTTCCAGGGTGACCTGGTGGCGGCCGACCGCGAACACCCGGACCCCTACGGACGAGCCGCCGGAGCCGCAGCCGGCCCCGGCCCCGGCCCCGCCAGCCCCGCCACCCGCCGCTCCGCCGCCGCTGCCGCCCTCCGACTTGGGCATCCGAGAGAACTTCTTCATGGTCCCGCCGGCGTGCTGGAGGGCGCAGGGAGCGCGCAAGGGCGAGGGAGAGGGCAAGTTCCTGGCCCGGCGCGCAGCCGGGCGTCCGCAAGGGGTCGCCGCCCCTGGCCGGTCCGAGCGTCCGTGCGCGCTGCGGCCCGCCAAACCTCACATTCTGCGCTCCCCAAGCGCACAGCCCGGGCCCCGCCGCCCGCTCCGCGGCTCCGCTGCAGCTGCCCAGCTCCCGCAGAGAGCGTTGGGGAGGGCGGGGACGGGGCGGGGCGCGAGGGGGCGGGTCTGATTGCAGGGGCGACGCCGCCGCCTCCGCAAGTGCCCCAAGCGCCCCGCCGCCTCACTAAGCGCCTGGAGCGCAAGCCGGGGTAGAGGGAGAGAGCGAAGGAGGCGGGGCGGCCGGCCCCTCCAGGGAGTGGACTGGACGTCTCTGGCCGCAAACCCGCAGTACCGCAGCCCGTCGCGCTGCCGCCGCCCCAGCCGGACCCGAGCCGCCCGCCACTCGTGGCCGTTGGCGGGGGTGGGGGGCGCTGCTGCCTACCGCTCACTGAGGCCGGGCGCCTCGCGCAGGCGCGCTGCCCGCGCCGCCGGAAGTGACGGTTCCGGCTCTTGTCACGTGGAGGGGGACCACGGGAGGTGATTGTGGGGGTTGGGGACTAGGGCAAAGTCGGGGGTCCCTGGTCCGGGGTTGCGCTGGGAGGGCACTGACCAGGCCCGACTTCGAGCAGGGAGGTGGCCCTGGGACTGGCTCCCGCGCTAGTCACGCACCCGGGTCCGTCATGTCGGCTAGGAGTCGCTATGTCACTCTAGGGGCTTAAAAATGCCGCCAACAACTTTATCCATGCTAAGGAACTTCTCGCTTCGTTTCTTAGCCAGTTTTCCAGGCCTTCTCCCTTGAGAATCTCCTTCCGCTCGCCCACCCTGAGCGTGGGACGTGGGAGCAGGACGGAACTGGAGTGGTTTCCAGTAACTGGACTTCTAAAGCCGAGTCGGTGTCGTCGCACTGTGTAGCGGACGCTTGTGCTGGGAAGCGTTTTGCAGTTTATAAATTACTTAGGAGTACTTTAAACATCTCACTCGTGGTGTACGACAGCCATATGGGGGTATTCAGAGCAGGTATTAAGGCCGTTTTACAGACCATTTATCACCCTTCGCTAAAACTTAACGGAGTCGCCCAAGGTCACACAGCTGGCTCGCGGTAACTGGGGACCATTCTTTGATTCATAATTTTTTGCTTTTGGCCACCCTGAAGAAGTAGGTTAGGGTCAGATCGTTGACAAACGGGCAAATCTAGGGCTGTTTGAAAGCAAAAGCGACCACTGCGTCCCCCTCTTAAAGAGATTTGCACCCCCTGCCAAAAAAAAAAAGCCCCGTTGCATCAATTTTATAAACTTCAGGAGTCTCCTGACTGCAGGGTGAAGCAGCAAAATAAATACGGGAGTAAACGTTCAGAAGTGGTAGGGAATGGAAAACTGTAGAGCCTCTGTAAAGAGAGCAGCCAATTCTGAGCTCCAGCCTACTTTTCCACAGAAGAAGATAGGCACACACACTGTGCTCAGAAGTTCCAGTTTCTTAAGAGAACCAAAAACCTGGAACTTTTTTCTAATGTGGCATTTTCCTAATTTTTAAAATATAGACCAAATAAATTGTATCTGCAGGACTCCAGTATGCACCTTCTATGAAAGTAGGTGAATGTGGTTCTATCCCCACCCCTATTTCTTTATTTTTAATGAGATAACGGGTAGAAACATTAGAAAATGTGCTTAGACAAAAACTTTGAACTTAAAATCCTTGTTCGTTCTTCTCTGCTATTTGAAGAGAAGCTATTTCTGCCAACACTAAAACAGTGCTCTGGATTTAGGCATTTCTGCTACATAACCCACTAAACTAAAATTCTTCATCCAGAGACCTGACCTTTAAAGTAGATTCCAGCTCAATAGAAGTGAGATTATATGTCAGATGATTGATGTGGTGTGGCAGTTGGGGATTTCCATTTAGAAACAAGCTGACCGCTTTCGTTGCTGTGGGCTTCATCGTGGAGTATCATTCCTCCATTTGAATTGTTTTGAATTGTTTTTTAAGCAGAATAATGGAGAGATTAAGTCATTTCATGCGATTCAAAACTGGAGTCAGACAAACATACAAAGTTTGGGCCTGATATAACTTCACCTGATCACAACAAGCCTGCTATAATAAGTTTCAAACTCAGTTTACGAGGATCACTTGAGGCCAGGAGTTCAAAATCAGCATGGTCAACATAACAAGACGTCATCTCTTTAAAAAAAAAAAAATTGTAAATTAGCCAGGTGTGGTGGTGGTGCACCTGTAAACCCAGCTACTCAGGAGACAGAGGCAAGAGGATGGCTTGAACCAAGGGATTCAAGGCTGCAGTGTGCTATGATGGCACACATTGTAAAGACTTTCATTTTAATGAATCATGCAATTCTTGGACATAATAAAATACTTTTCATACTGCACTCCAGGCTGGGTGTCTCTTAAAAACAAGAAGTTTGACCAGTCGAAGTGGCTTACGCCTATAATCCCAGCACTTTGGGAAGCCGAAGTGGGTGAATTGCTTGAACTCAGGAGTTCAAGACCAACCTGGGCAACATGGTGAGACTTCCCATATCTACCAAAAACACAAAAATTAGCTGGACATGGAGGGGTGGTGCAGGCCTGTGGTCCCTGCTACTTGGGAGGCTGAGGTGGGAGGATCACTGGAACCAAGGCAGTTGAGGCTGCAGTGAGCTGTGATAGCACCAACTGCACTCCAACCTGGATGACAGAGAAAGACCCTGTCTGTAAGTAAATAAATAAGTCAATATACAATTAATGTGGTAAAGATTACTTGTATGTACCAATGTAACTTGACTTTTGATATTAAAATGTATAATTATACTAAATGTATAATTAAATGTGTAATAATGTATAGACCCCCTCTGAAAGATGAGGGTAACACCAAGCAATATGTTCTTTGATTTTTTCACCAAGCATGTGACAAAATTTGGATATCCTCCCATCTTTATAGTACACTAATGACTAATGTCACAATATTCTGTAACACCCCATAACAAACATATAACTTAAAAATGCGAAGACTACTAATAATCGAAAACATTAGCAAGATGTGGTAGTGCAGACCTATGGTCCCAGCTACTCAGGAGGCTTAGGCAGGAGGATCGTTTGAGCCCAGGAGGTTGAAATTGCAGTGAGCTGTGATCACACCACTGCACTCCAGCCTGGGTGACAGAGCAAGACCCTGTCTCAAAAAAAAAAAGCAAAAATATTGTAGAGTATTTCTCCCCCTTATCCAGGAAGGATACATTCCAAGACTCCCAGTAGATGCCTGAAAGTGAGGATAGTAACCAAACCATGTATGTATAATGTTTTTTCCTGTATATACATACCTTTGATAAGGTTCAGGGTTTAAATTAGGTACAGTAAGAGGTTAACAATAATAAATTAGAACAATTAGAACAATATAACAATTTCATGGATGGAAGATTCATTTTTACTATAGATCTTAGCAACCTCAGCATATGATTTTTTTTTTAAATTAAGTTGAGAACTTCACCTTTTCATTTAAGGAAAGCACTTTATGGCTTCTCTTTGGCATATTCGAATTGCCAGCATCATTATGCTTGCACTTGGAGCCATTAGTAAGTAAAATAAGGGTTCCTTGGATACAAGCACTGTGACAATGGATCTGAAAACTGGGAAGGCTACTAAGTGACTAACAGGCAGAGAGTGTAGACAGATATACTGGGCAAAGGGATGATTCATCTACCAGTCGGGCTACTCAGAACAGCATGCAATTTAAAATTTACCAATTCATTTTTCTGGAATTTTCTATTTAATATTTTCAGACCATTGTTGACCACAGATAACTGACACTGAGGAAAGCGAAACCGTGGGGATGGGGGATTACTATGTTACTAATAACAAGAAGGCCAAACATTTACAAACACTTTTACTACCAAAAGATGTTAACATCTATTGTTAAATCATATTCTTCTAGCAAATTTGTGAAATAAAAATGTGTAACCTGAAATCAATTTTTAGGCAGAAATTGAGATATTAAGGGCAGGCTGTAACCAGCAGAAAAACTATATTGAAATTTCTTGTCTTTCAGATTTTTTTCACAAAATTTTATAGCCATATGTTACTTTCTTACTCCTTAAATTTATTTACTGGCTTATAGTAGATTAAGCATTGTAAAGACTTTCATTTTAATGAATCATGCAATTCTTGGACATAATAAAATACTTTTCATGAGTTA
Source organism: Papio anubis (assembly GCF_008728515.1). Lineage (NCBI taxonomy): Eukaryota > Metazoa > Chordata > Mammalia > Primates > Cercopithecidae > Papio > Papio anubis. Next base: position 122,517,338 of record NC_044978.1, on the reverse strand, counting down.
AAAACCTTCGTAATACACTGGCTAGTGTTTAGAACAAACTAAAATGCTGTGACGTGATCTGAAAGTTCAAGAGGTACAAATACAGAAGTCAAATCCCAGACCCCAAAGCAAACTTTTTTATCAACATACAAAGAAAATGTAGTCTTTTCTAATTAATATTAGACTATTAAAATCTGTGCTTATGATTTTAAGAGGTTCCATACATTTTGACCTTCAACATTTTAATGAGCAACATAATAGAATATTTCTTTAAGTAAATAGATCTTTTCCAAATATTCGTTTGTGTGCGTGCGTGCGTGTGTGTGTGTGTGTGTGTGTGTGTGGTTGCAGTCTGATGATCTTCCCCAGCATATACTGCAAGGATTACTGAACCTAGTTGCATCACAGTATATATACTCAGAGTGCCCTAATCATCATTATTTGGATTTGAAGGCGAAAAGAATGGGCTCAGTGGTTCAGAGGGAGAAATTTTAGTGAATACAAAGATGTCAGAAGGCCAGGCCTGGTAGCTTACGCCTGTAATCCCAGCACTTTGGGAGGCCAAGGCAGGAGGATTGCTTGAGCCCAGGAATTGAAGACCAGCCTGGGCAATATAATGAAACCCATCTCGACCAAAAAAAAAAAAAAAATTTAAAAATTAACTGAGCGCGGTGGCGCATGCCTGCAGTCTCAGCTACTTGGGAGGCTGAGGTGGATCGCTTAAGCCCAGAAGGTGGAGGTTGCAGGGAGTCGAGATCACACCACTGCACCATTGCTAATGTTGAAAAATGAAATGTTTCCAATGTCTATATCCAGGAAAACTCTCTTGTGTATTTGGAGTTCCATGCAGAAGGCAGTCTCAGGCATTGTGTTGTTGGAGACGTAGCCTCTGTTTCTCTTAGTTACAGTCCAAGTTCCAAGTTCTATAAACAGTTGTAACATTTCTTGTTGGCAAAGAGAGTTTTTTGCTTTTTTTTTTTTTTTTTTTTTTTTTTGCAAATGTCCAGATGCCATTCTTTGCATGTTCCCGACCACCTCCCAGTAGTAGTGACCAGGTGAATCAAGATGAGCCCAGTGCACAAACTAATCTTTCGGTGCACTTTTTGGGCATTCTTCAGATCATCAGAAATGATGAGATTATTACTGTGTCACCATCTCATGTCATATCCAGTTTTCTGGTTTATTATTAAAGATATACAGCTCAGGAACAGCTGCGTAGATGAGATGCATAGGGCAAGGTACAGGAAGTGGTAGTGCACAAAGCATCCATACTTCTCCAGGTGCACCACCTTCCCACCACCTTGATGTGTTTATCAACACAAAAGCACCATCTTCTAGTTTTACACTCATTATTAGACCATGGAAGAACATCCAATGTGGCTTTCTGTTGGAAAATGAAATTTCTACCAAAAAAAAAAAAAAAAGTAGATATGTAAATTCTGGCCATCTTAAACAATGGCATTGAGGTGACTTACAGTCAAAACACAGATACAGAATAGTTTGAGAAAAGTAAAATAATTATAATTTTATTTCAATTTGTTTTAGATATATCAATCATATATTTATAACTGTATGACTATAAAAATAGATGGAAAGTTGCCATATAACGAAGATTCTTTTTTAAAAAAATAGATTGCTTCCCTTTACACATTTCATGTTACACATTTCTGATAAAGTCAATATATGATCGTAGCTAACTGCAGGATTCTGAGATCCTTAAACGGGAAGAATTTTGACAATGAGGGAAGAAAGAGTGATTGCTACATTTTGTCTTCTACTGGAAAAATATAACCTAACCCCCATGTATTTTGCATTAAGGTGGCTCTCAAAGACCTATGAGAAGTGAGAAAGACTGACACAGATTAAATAAATGTCCTTATCCCGAAAGGCTTATTCCACTGCCACAGTGACCTTCATAAGTCATCTCTCCCAATACCTGATTAATCATTTTTCCTCATAAGTCAGTGTTTTCCTTTGATAACATGTCTTCTATCATCATTAGCCTCACTGTGTTTTACTGTTAAGAATAATTATTTTTCCTTGGCCAGGCATGATGGTTCACACCTATAATCCCAGCACTTAGGGAGGCAGAGGCAGGAGGATCATTCATAGCCAGGAATTTGAGACAAACCTGGGCAACGCAGTGAGCCTCTGTCTCTACAAAACATTTCTTTTAACTTTTTTAAAAGAATATTTTTCCTGCCTAATATTATTATATTATACCAAGTTAAATGTTCATGTCTTTGCTTTCCAAAAAGTAAAAGTTATAAGGTCTATTAAAAGAATATATATGCCTCCATTATTAAAACAAATGTTTTTAAGATATCAGTAATATTTAAATCCTCTGTTAAAACTACTCTATATCATCACTATACCTTATAAAATTTCATATATGCCTAAAAAAAAATCTGATTGTATAGTGCAAAATACCAAGATACTCGCAAATATTCTTAACAGGAAATATGACTCATTTGACATGAAATACAATTCTGTGATAGAGTTTTGACCATGCTTTTAAAAAAGTTTGACCATGCTTTTAAAAAAGACTGCAGGATATAGGCATCTTCACCACCAAAAGAGGCACTTTCGTCCTTACCCAGCAAATGGGGTGGGGGATAAGAGGAGTTCTGTACCTTGTCCTCACGCCTCATGACAGGGATAGCTTTCTCCCTAGAGAAGTATCTGTCCTAAAGTAGGATTACAAACATATTTCTGGATATGTTCCCACCCCCCCCTTTTTTTTTTTTTGAGACAGAGTCTTACTCTGTCGCCAGGCTGGAGTGCAGTGGTGCGATCTCAGCTCACTGCAACCTCTATGCCCTGGGTTCCAGCAATTCCCCTGCCCCAGCCTCCCAAGTAGCTGGGATTACAGGTGTGTGCCACCACACCAGCTAATTTTTGTATTTTTAGTAGAGACAGGTTTTCACCATGTTGGCCAGGATGGTCTTGATCTCCTGACCTCGTGATCCACCCGCCTCGGCCTCCCAAAGTGCTGGGATTATAGGCGTGAGCCACCACGCCCAGCCCTCCCTCTTCTTTATAGCCCTGCATTTCCTTCCTGTAGACAAGCTACTACCTTGCTCCTGTTAACATTTATATAAAACTTTCGCAGAGTACAAAGTAAGAACTAACTCTTGTTGGGCACTTGCAATGTACCCATGCTATCCTAAAATGCTTTAGATGTATTAACTCAGTAAATCTTTCTGACAACACTATATGATAGCGTCTATGATTACTCTTACTTTACAGAACAGAATACTGATGCACGAAAAGATTAGGCACAAGCGCAAGGTCTTATGACTTTAAATAGGGTTCAAAAACAGCTATTATGACTTTATGGCTCATGCTTTTAACCACGCCATACAGATTCTTTGAAAATACATGATAAATGACATGACAGCTACAGTCTGAAATGATAAGGTACCTCCTGCTGTACCCTCCATCTACTAATCTTAGATAAGTATGCCACCACAGCTCAGGGAACCCTACTATAATAAGTGGGATTATGTTTAATTTCTGATTAACTGGGTATTTTTTAAATGTTTTTTATTTCTTTTTTTTTTTTTCCTTTTTTTAGGTTTTCACTATTTATTTATGACAAACTTTCCATATCCATGATTCTCTCCAGTCAAAAATTTTTTCAGATGATGCCACTGGCCTTGGTCAATCACAGAATGTAGTCATCTGACTTACCCACCCTGCGAATGACCTCGCAGATAGCACAGGTTTTAAACTGGCCGTTAAACCTGCCTATGACCTTGTCAGCCTCCACCACATTCATCTGGATGGATGCATGGTTCTTGACGCCAATGCTGCGATTACTAGCAGAGCCTTTCCGCTGCATGTACAGGTCCACAAGCTCGCCGCTGTAATTCTGCATCTCAAAACCATGCCTGCTGCCACCACACTGCACGCGAGTAGAGAAAAGAAAACAACTTGGTGTCTGTAAAATTTAACAAATATTTGCTAATTATCTGAAAAGGGTAAAGCACTGTAGATTGGGGCAGCTAGCAGCAGCTGAACAAGTTGAATAAAACAAGTCATGGCTTCAGAGTTTACACACTTTTGGAGGGGATAAAGTATGTACAGGACCATATAATAGAGACGGAGACAAATTAGGGGTGGAGATAAGGCTGACTCTAAGTTCTGTACAAATGATGGGTTCTAAGGTCATATTATTATGGTACGTTGCCTTCAAGTCTCCTCCTGGCAGTATGGTGGATGTTGTGATCTTACAAACTTCTGGAGACAGAAAAGCAGCTCTTGTCGGTTTGGAAGCAAATGGACAATTCCCCTGGAAACATATTAAATTCTGCCTCAGTGTGTGGAACTGATACTGAAGCTCTATATATTCATGACACATATATGCAAAAGAATCGATTCAAGTTACTGTAGTTACCGTAGAGGGACAGAGAAGAAAGTATTGAAGTTCAATTCAGCTTTTGCTTCAATCATTTATTAAAATTTACATCTTGTTTTACCAGCCTTCTATTAAATGTGGTAGAGACTGTTAACTGAACATGAACAGTGTGCCGAGTAGTGTGTGAACCAGTTCACAATCAGAACCCATACAGTGTGATAAAAATTATGGAATTTCAGAGGTGGAAAGTGATATAATCAATTGGAGAAACTGAAAGGAAGCAGAAAAGAAACATTTTTTTTGAGCACCTAATATTTCTCAGACATTATGGTTAGCACTCTCTATATGTTACCTCTTTAATCCTCTAACAAGTGAAGTAGATTTTATTACCACTACCTTGCAGCTCTCTACTCCAGCCAGACCTGAAACACTTTCATTTCTTACCAAGCTGTTTCAGGCCCTAATGCTCACTTAGGTTAGAATATCTTGTTCTTTCTCATGATCACCTGATTCAATGGGTGACTATGTGGATCCCAGGGTAACCTCTCCTCTGAGAGCTTTCCTGAGCTCTGCCACCTACCAATCCAGGGTTAGAATGGACTAGGTTCTAGTTTGTACCCCATACTACAGTTTACAGACCCTCAGAACTACAGCTATCACTTAACTACAGGGGCTTCCTTACATAGCTGTCTGCCTCTACTGAACTGTAAGAGCTTTGAGGAAAGGGAGCATGCCACAATGTTGCCTTAAAACCCAGTGTCGGTTGGGCACAGTGGCTCGTGCCTGTAATCCCAGCCCTTTGGGAGGCCGAGGTGGGTAGATGACCTGAGGTCAGGAGTTCGAGATCAGCCTGGCCAACACAGTGAAACCCTGTCTCTACTAAAATACAAAAATTAGCTGGACATGGTGGCGTGCACCTGTAATCCCAGCTACTCAGGAGGCTGAGGCAGGAATGTTGCTTGAACCTGGGAGGCGGAGGTTGCAGTGAGCAGAGTTCATGCCACTGCACTCCAGCCTGGGCAAAACAGCAAGACTCTGTCTCCAAAAAACAAACAACAACAACAACAACAAACCCAGTGTCAAGCAGCATGCTTGACATATACTAGGTGTTGAATAAATGAATGAATGACTTAGCCAAAAATCTAATAAGTGGTAGAGTTAAGGGGTTGAGACCAGGGTGAAATCTTAGGTCTGTCTGAAACTCCAAGGTTAGCCTAGCTGCACCTAAGTTTTGGTCGTCTTTAAAAGAGGAAGAATCTGGTTGTTGTTTTTTGTGGTGGTGGTATGGTTTTCTAAGGGGGTTTGGAGGTAGTGTGATCTGTGAATATTAAATAATAATACATAATTAATACCAGTCATAGTTCTGGACACATCATAGATAATCAAGAAATGCCAGTCCCCTCTTCTTTCCCTGTATCATCTTGTTCAAAGTTATACTTGAAGTGACAGAGTAAAGACCCAAACGACTCTACCATGCTACCCTTTCGTCACAGATGCCTCACAGGTATAAGCTATTCATTCTTATTTTTGGTGAGTTTTTAGCCTTCTTAGCATTTATCATTTCATTTTATTTTTTCCTATTTTGGCAAACTTAAAATTGCAATTGTAGGCAGACTTGAGGCAGGAAAGAGGCTTTAACCCTGGCTAAAAGCTTCCAAAGGGCAAGAACCATGGCTTTTCCATCTGTATATATGCCTGTTCCCAGTAAGGGCTTAATAAACATTTGCGGACTGAAGTGCATTGGCCAACTTAAGCCTGGATCATGTCCCGGATCTTCAATGCTAGTCTTAAGAGAAAAAAATGCTGGCAGCTAGATAAAAAGAAAAAAGAAAAGAAAAGAAAAAAAAAAAAACAGGAAATGGGCAACTGTTCAGTGTATAGAACTATATAAGAAAGGATATTCTGATTCTAGAGTGAAAAGCTTATGCAATAAGGTAAAATCAGGACAGCATGACCAAGAGAATGCTATAAGTAAAATCATCAACAAGATAAAGATAGGTGAGAAACTCTGAAACTTGACAGTTGTAAATTTGAAAGCAAAGCTTGGGGATATAAAAAAGACTCGTCCTCACCACTCCGAACACACAAATCTGCTTTAGGATGATGATTAATTTTCCCCTGCCTAAAATATCTCACCTTTTTCACTCTTTTTGTTCTTGCTGTTTCCCTAACCTTGAACACTGTCTTTTCCTCCTCACCATCCACTTTAGGCATTTACAGCATTCCTAATTTGCTTTACCTTCTCCATGTTTTTTCCCAACTTCTCACTTCATCATAATACAACAGTTCTCAGAATTACCATAGCACTTTTGTCTGCATACAAAGCCTGGCATACTGTGTTCTTTAATTGGTCACTATGCATAAGTCTTAACTATGAAACAAAATGCATGCTTTTTGTTTACGAAACAAAATGCATGGTTTTTATTTTTAGGTAATCTCATTGCATATGTAGCCCAATACTAGGCATATTACAGGTGCTGAATACTTTAGTGCCTGGATAGTAAATGCCACTTTGAATTGACATTTTGAGATGTGTGGGGTTTTTAAATTGTATTTTGGTTTACCAGGAATAAAATGAATTAAAGACAAATACTTTGAAGGGGGAGTTACAACTGAACAGTCTAGATAAGCAGAGATAAGTTTCACTGCACTGGTGTTTTAAAGTAAAAAAGAAGTTCCTATTGTAGATCTTTTCTTGAAAAAAATCTCCATGAAGTATGAGCAGATATTACCTAAAAACAATTTTTATTATTTGTTTTCATCTTGTTGAAGATCATATACCACCTTAGTGTATATTACAAGTTACAATGGAAACTATATGTATCCACTTCTTAAATCATATTATTTGCAAATTGCTTTTTATTGAATGTTTTTCAATTATGCTATTTGTGTATTGCCCTGAAAATAATATTTAAAGGAGTCATTCTTTTTTTTTTTTTTTCTTTTGAGACTGAGTCTCGCTCTGTTGCCCAGACTGGAGTACAGTGGCGTGATCTTGGCTTACTGCAAGCTCCGCCTCCCGGGTTCACACCATTCTCCCGCCTCAGCCTCCCGAGTAGCTGGAACTACAGGTGGCCACCACTAGGCCCGGCTAATTTTTTGTATTTTTAGTGGAGATGGGGTTTCACTGTGTTAGCCAGGATGGTCTCAATCTCCTGACCTCGTGATCTGCCCACCTCGGTCTCCCAAAGTGCTGGGATTACATGCGTAAGCCACCGTGCCTGGCCAGGAGTCACTCTTAAAAGGGTAAGTACAATAGTTCCCCCTTATAGGTGGTCTTACTTTCTGAGGTTTAATTTACCCGTGGTCAATCTCAGGCCAAAAATATTAAATGGAAAATTTCATAAACAATTCATATGTTTTAAGTTGCACACAATTCTGAGTAGCCTGATGAAATCTCACGTGATCCCACACCACTGTGAATCATCCCTTTGTCCAACATATCCATGATCTATATGCTACCCACCTATTAGTCACTTAGCAGGCTTTTTGGTTATCAGATTGAAAAAACATAATATATAATAGGATTTAGTACTATCCTTGGTTTCAGGTATCCTCTGGGAGTCTTGGACCCTAGCCCCTGAGGATAAGGATGGGACTATTATATACTTTTTAAAAGTCTTTTAGTTTTTCATACTTCAACATGACACCTTATTTCTCTTCTCTCTGTTATCTGCTGACACGAGTGGGCCTACTTATACTGACAGATAACATTTTCTCCATTTACTGTGGCAACACCCAACTAATGTTTACTGATAAACTAGCAGCAGCAAGTCAGAGCATCTACAAAATGCAAGAGGAATTTGCACTCCTGAGTTAACTTTAATTCAAATGTGAAATTGTGTAGCTAAAATAAACTCATATAATGTAAATATTTTACAAAAATGCTTGTCACTTTTACACAAATAAAATATTCTCTGTTGAGTCCCCATACCATATCTATATTATAGACAAGCACGTTTGTAATTTCTAAACTTATAAACTTTTTTTCTTTTTTAGAGACAAGGTCTCACTGTGTCACCCAGGCAGAAGTGCAGTGGTGCAATCGTAGCTCACTGCAGCCTTGAACTCGTGGCATCAAGCAATCCTCCTTCCTCAGCCTCCTGAGTAGCTGAGATTACAGGTGTGTGCCACCATGCCCAGCTAATTTTTAAATTTTTTTGTAGAGATGAAGGTCTTGCTATGTTGTCCAGGCTGTTCTCAAACTCCTGTCCTCAAACAATCTTAATGCCTCAGCCTTGCAAAGTGCTGGAATTACAAGCATGAGCCTCTGTGCCTGACCAAACTTATAAACTCAATATAGATATATGTATGTCTGTGTATATGAGTATATTTAGGCAGCAGTGCATTAAAATGTCCATTCTGTATTCACAGATGCCAAATTCAAATTTTACGTACATATGTGAACACACTTCCTCATTGAAAATGTGCCTAACAGTACATTTAAATCAAAATAATTATTATGAGAAAAATTAATGTCAATATTTTGCACCAAAGAGGATTAATCATAGATTTGGCACACTTAAACTTTGAACTTTCTCATAATAATATGACAACAAACAGGTGATCAAAACATTTAAAAATTAAGTCAAACAACTAAAATTGTTTCAAATAATTTTACATAACAATTTTAATTTTTGTTGAATTTATCACTTGTTTTGATAACATTGACCTACAGCCTCAAAGACATAGAGTAACTAGAGCCAGCTGCTTGGCTTGCCCTATGTACATAATTAAATTAGTCAAATACATACTTACTGCAGGCCTACACACACACACACACACACACACACACACACACACACACACAGAGCATTGTACTAGTCACAGTAGGAAAATAGAAATAAGCCATAGCCATATTCTTTGCCAAACATTGAATCTAGTGGATACAGACATGATCTGTTGTGTAAGTTGTCATCCTGTACTTTTTTTGCGTTTGTTCTGCCTCTGACCATACATTCATTCTTTCATTCACCATTGTTACGTTTCTCACTTATGACTTAACTACTTTACTTCCCTATAATTATAATAATGTTTGTCTAATAATGAGAATGCTAACCTTAGCAATTAAACTCCTCCTAACTGATTATATTCTATAGTAATGCCCTGCATATCGGGAATAAAATTTAATTAAAATGTATACTGTATGTACATTTTGGATAAAAATAAGTACCTTTAAGAGAAACATCAATGTTTCAGTTTAATAAAATATATTAAGAATGCAAACACCTTTCCTTATTTAAAAGAGGTTTGCTTTAAATTCTTCTTCATCAGAAGAATCCATTGTTAGCAATTCTAGTAGAACATTCATTAATATTTCATGTTGTCACATCTCTTTTCAAAAAAGCAACATTAATCACTAATTCAACCAGTTCAATCTACTGAATTACCAAGAATTTATAAGCACATTCTAATTAGGTACTAATTAAATCTTTAAATTCTAAAACTGATTTTTTTAAAAGAAGTAAAATGCAAAAGCTACATTGTACTTTTAGTTATATGATTGTTTAAGGAAAGGCTTTTGTTCATACCTATCCTTCAGCATACCTACAGAGTGTGTAATCAAACTCAGTTTTATAGCTATGCTTTATCTGGTAGTATGAGTATATGGATATTGTTTGTGACAGCGCTTTCAAGATAGCAGGTTATCATCTTGTAAAAAATACAATTTCTTAGCCAACGAGTTTTACTGGTTGTAGTGCATGTAAAGCAATATATTTTGTGAAAGAAACAGAGAAGAATATAACTTGATTATTTCTGTGGTTTTTATTCATTGGCAAAGAGAAAAATAAAGGTTGACAACTTCACATAAATTTTCTTAAATAAAAGCATGATACTATAAAAAGGCAATGGTGTTAGTTAGGGTGCCTAAATTCTAATGTATAATGGTTGATTTAGTAGACTGTATGAATAATGCGTTTTATCTCTGAAGACAAATTTAAGTTCTTGATGATGCCATTATTTTGCTTGATCTGTTTGGCATGTTCATATCTGGTATTTGTTATTAGAAATCCAGGAAGAGCAGAAAATAAAAACTTTCTCCAACAAGCATTTATTATCCCTCTAGCCCTGTAAATGTTAGCAGAAGGGACCAATGTAAGTGTGAGTGGAAGATAGGCGTTCAGTATCTACATACTGACTTTATATTTTTGAATCCTAATATCAAGATTGTCTTTTATAAACAATCGAGCACTCTGTCAATTCACGTTTAATTTAGGATTCATTATTCAGCACACACTTATTAACCTAGCCCCTATATGTGACTCTGCACATTGATTAAATGATTAATAAGGCACATTCTCTTTATTAAGGAATTATACTCTGATGAAGAGTTAGATGCATTCACATCTAATACAAAGCAGGTGCTGAGTGTTGCAGTAGAGCTGGGAAGCTTGATAGGACCATAGAGGGAAGGATTAATCGTAATAAGGTATTGAGCAGGATTGTATGGGGGAGGTGGCATTTGAGATGAAGATTGAAGAAGAGCTAAGACATCAACAAATGGTGATGATGGGTCAATTTTATATGAGTGACTCCATCTGGCCCATACCTCACATCTGATCCCCATATCACCTGTTCTGCTTCATCTTCTTCATATTTTACATAGTACTCATCTTCTAACATATTTTACAATGTATTGAATTTATTTTCTGCCTACCCCCACTAGAATGTTCTGACAGACACTTTCATTTTGTTCACTGATGTACATTGGTGCCTACTAGTTCCTGCTCATTGTGGATGCTTGACAAATATATGTGGAATGAGTTAATGAGAGGAAAACATAAGTAAACCACTGAGGTAGAAAATGCAGATTTTTTTTTCAAATAATAAAAGATCCAGTGTGGCTGTTAAGACTAGGAAAGACCTTTTGATGGCCATATAGTACAAGCGGGAAGAGTGCTTGATGTAGAGGGAAGTGGCCTAAATGCTTTTCCTTCCTTTTCCCCACAACCAAGCCAATTTCTCTGTAGCTCAATTTCTCATTTGTGCAATTGACAATTCAACTATAACACTATGCATTTTATAAATAGTTATTGAATAAGTTAAATGATAAGAAACTCCAGTTCTGACATCTTTATGATATTGTTACCATCTCCCATTTTATTTGCATCTATTTTCTTTGTATATTGGTTTTGCTGCTCTGAAATTGTACTCTCTTGCTAAAGTTGCCTCTATATCGCTTCAGTTTATTTTTTAAAAATACTGAAGTCTATAAAGTATGTGAATCCCCTCTATCAAATAAAATGATGTTGACTGAATATGTCCAACATTTGCTGAAGTCAGATGACACCAGAAGATGACATGCAATGTCAGAGTAAATACACACTACTCTCAGCTGCTACATCAGTTTTTACTGTTCCAAATTGCACCAACCTATGGGAAAAGGGATGGTCTTAGAGACAGACCTAAGCAGACTATAATCACTAAAAATATAATTTGTGGTATGATAGTGGGTTTGGTGTTCATTTTGGAAATTTGCATTGTGATTAAATTCATATCCCTCCTCTTTCTGTCCTTCACCGTGTCATTTATTCACTCATCTGTCTTATAGTATTATTTAACCATTTTGTTTTGTTTTGTTTTGTTTTGTTTGTTTTGTTTTTTTAGAGACAAGGTCTGGCTCTGTCACCCAGGCTGGCGTGCCGTGACTTGATTGATCAAAGCTCACTGCAACCTCAAACTCCTGGACTCAAGTGATCCTCCCACATCAGCATCCCAAGTAGCTAGAACTAGAGATGCACAGCACCATGCTTGAGTTCTTCCCATATTTTTTTGTGGCAGATCAATATTTAGTGGTATCATGAACTACTTTTGTTCATACTAAGTCAACTTTGTCCAAAAGACCTTCACATATGCTCAAAATGTTCTGTGTCTGCACAGTCCAATATGGTAGCCACTAGACTACCATTCCATTGAGCACTCAAAATATTGCTAGTATAACTGAAGAACTGGATTTTTTTCTTTTGTTCAATTTTAATAAATTTAAATGTAAATACTCCCATATAGTTACCAGTTCTATCAATTGGACAACACAGATCTAGATATTGTTCTTTCAGAAGGTTCAGTAATGACTATCTAGTTATTTAACATTTTTAAGGAATAAAATATATTACAGAAGCTTCTATGTCTAGGAAGACAAAGCAGAGGTGCTTTTCTCTATTGCTATTTCTTTATTTTCCCCTGAACATTATATATAAAACAAACATAAGAAGACTCCGAAAGGTGAAGAGAGGGCAGACCAGCTGGGGACCTTTGGACCCATGGAACAACGTTTACTGGGTTTTTTTTTTTTTTCTCTCGTTATATGTTCTAGACTTAAAACTGAAGAAGCAAGCAACCTAGGATGACAATGGCGAAGACCAAAAAAAATCCCAGCAAAAGCTTACTTTCTCTAGCCAAAGGACCAGGAAATAGGTCCCTAGCAAGGCAGAAATTTTTGACATTGATTGCTGTACTTCAGTCAAACTGTGACCCCCCCCAACCCCACCCATATCAGTAAAAGCTGAGTGGGGATCCTGGACTTCCATTTTTGTAAGGTTATAAGGATACAGCCAGATTTTCCAAGGACTGATAGAAGTTCCAATAGAAACCAGGTCTTTCATCCCCACTTGCCTGTTAGGAGTGCTCCATCCCCCTTTACTATCAATGGGGACCACATGGGGGGCCTGGATTTCCATCCTTTCCTTGCAGTAACAAGACATCCCTTCCCATTCCCACTGAGGTCATATCAGAGAAAGTCTAGTGGAAAGTCAGGCCTTTTATGACCACTCAGCAGTCATGAGGCCACCCACCTGTGATGCCAGCGGAGACCATTTGGGGAGATGGGACTTCCACTCCACCAGCATTCATGAGGAGCCTGCCCCCAGCAGAGGACAATGGAAACGAAGTAGGAAATGTTGACTTCTACCCCTACCTGGCTGTAAGGAGGTGGTGCCCACACTTCTCCTGCCAGGGTGATTTCAGATAAAGCCAGTTAGAAGATAAAATTTAAATAAGATCCAGAATCTCGTAATGCAAAAATATTCAGGTTTTATTCAAAAATCCCTAGTCATATAAAGGAGGAATATTTCAAACTGATATTATTTCAGATATTCAATAATAAGTGAGCCTCGATTGAATAAATGAATCTCAAACTCAAATGAAAAAAAGGCAATCAGTAGATGTCAATGCTGAGATAACGGAGATGTTGGAATAACCTAACAGAGATTTCAAAGTAGCCACGAATTTTTTAAAATAAAAGCTTCAATGAGCAATTATAACACACTTGAAACAAATGTAAAAATAGGAAACCTCAGAAATTAAATAGAAGATACCAAGAAGAACCAATTGGTTAATTTAGAAAATTGTGGGGGAAATACAATAACCAAAATAAAAAACTCAGTAGATGGGCTCAACAGTAGAATGTAGAGGACAGAGGAAATAATCAGTGAACTGAAAGAAAATATTTGCAAACCACATATGCAACAAGAAACTAGCATCTGGAATATATAAAGAACTTACAAAATTCAATAGTAAAAAAACTGACAGTCCAATTGGAAAATGGCCGAAATATATGAACAAACATTTCACCAGAAGGGAGTAAGAATGCAAATGAAACGATGTTCAACATCATTAGCCATCACAAAAAGACACATTTAAACCACAGTGCAATAGTAATACACACCTATCAGAAAAAAAAAAAAAAGTGACAACACCAAAAGCTGGCAAGAATGTAGAAAGTGAATTACTCATACATTCCTGGTGGGAGTGTACAGCCACTCTGCAAAACAGTTTGGCAGTGTCTTTAGAAACTAAATGTGCAATTACCATACAACCCAGCAGTTGTAACCCTGAGCACTCATCCCGAAGAAAGGAAGTCTAAGTTCACACAAAAAAACTGTACATGAATATTTATTTATAGTAGCTTTATTCATAATGGCCAAAAACTAAAAACAACCAGATGTCCTTTAACAGGTGAAGGTTAAACAAATTACAGTGGATCCATACTATGGGACACTATTTAAAAAAAAGGAAGAAAGTATTGATATATGCCACAATTTATATGAATCTCCAGAGAATTATTCTGAGTGAAAAAGCTAATCCCGAAAGGTTACATGCTGTATGATTTCATTTATATAACGTTCTTTGCGATGACAACACTATAGAAATGGAGAACATATTAGTGGTTCCCAGGAATTAAGGAGGTATTGGGGGACAGAGGGAAATAGGTGTGGCTGCAAAAGGGCAACATGAAAGATCCTTGTGGTTTCAGAAATATGCTATATGTTCACTTATATCAGTGTGGATTCCCTGGCTGTAATACTGTACTATAATTTTGCAAGATCTTGTCACTGGAGGGGTTCCCTCTGTATTATTTCTTTTTTTCTTTCTTTCTTTCTTTCTTTCTTTCTTTTTTTTTTTTTTTTTTTTTTTTTTTGAGACAGGGTCTCCCTCTTTTACCCAGGCTAGAGTGCAGTGGTGTGATCATGGCTTACTGCAGCCTTGAACTCCAGGACCCAGGTGATCCATGCCCAGCTAATCTTTTAATTTTTTGCAGGGACAGGATCTCTCTATGTTGCCCAGGCTTGTTTCAAACTCCTGAGCTAAAGCTATCCTCCTACCTCAGCCTCCCAAAGTAGGGGAATTACAGGTGTGAGCCACTGCACACAGCCTCTGTATTATTTCTTACAACTGCATGTGAATCGGAATCGTCTCAAAATTAAAAGTTTAATTAAAAGTAAATAAACAAATATGTCTCATGATTAAGTCCACATTAAGCATTAGAATTACTCGAGTTTAGGGTTTTGGATTATTTTTTAACGTAATGAAGTAGGACTTTTTATAATCTTTTCACTTCTAGCTGCCAATTAAAAACAGATTCAACTTAGCTGTATTCATCTCTAATTTATCAAGCAGAGCACAGAACCATATTAGATTGTTTCTCTCCCACTGGTACCCATTTTTACTTTTGGATTTACTTGTGTTTTCGATTGCTAGAGGTTTCTACTTCACTCATCATTCAAATATTGTTTTAATGAACAATTGACAGTCTAAACAGAAAAAATCACTAGTTTCTTCATAAGAGTTACTCAGTAGAACAAATCTTGTCGTACTACTTATTCCTTTATTCAACGAAGATTTATTGAGT
This sequence comes from Papio anubis, assembly GCF_008728515.1. NCBI lineage: Eukaryota > Metazoa > Chordata > Mammalia > Primates > Cercopithecidae > Papio > Papio anubis. Next base: position 122,501,871 of record NC_044978.1, on the reverse strand, counting down.
GCCAATTACGTGCCACGCACTATTGGGGAAACAGCAGAAAACAAGACAAATCTTCCTATCTTCATAGAGTGTATACATTCTAGAAGGAAGATATATACTGATAATTAAAATACATAGAATGTCAGATAGAGATAAGTGCTATAGGAAAAAAAACTGCAGAAAAAGGGACTGTGGAATAAAGGCGGTTGGGTGCATTATTAGTGTGATCAAGAAGATGATTGCCTTACTTCTAACGATGAGCAATCATACTGTAGCAGAACTAAATATAAGTTTTCCAAAGAAGATTACAATTCACAAGAAAAGAGAGTAACTATAGAACAGGAATTTTCAAGCTTCTCCTTCACTGTGATGCATGTGACTGATGACATTCATATGTGTCACACACTTCCATAGGTAAACCAATGAGACTTCTTGTGTGCTATGTGTAATTGCTGGTACCTGGCTGTAATCTTCCTTATTTTCTCTCAGATCAGCTCAAAAAAGTCAATGAGTGAGAATGTATGTTATTACAGTAGTCTTAAATTTGAATGTTTAAATCACATGTTTAAAAAATGTAGTTTATCGGCCGGGCACAGTGGCTCACGCTTGTAATCCCAGCACTTTGGGAGGCCGAGACAGATGGATCACCTGAGGTCAGGAGTTCGAGACCAGCCTGGCCAACATGGTGAAACACAATCTCTACTAAAAATACAAAAAATTAGCCAGGAGTGGTGGTGCACGCCTGTAATCCCAGCTACCAGGGAGGCTGAGGCAGGAAAATCAATCGAATCCAGAAGGCAGAGGTTGCAGTGAGCTGAGCTTGTACCACTGTACTCCAGCCTGGGCAACAGAGCGAGACTACATCTCAAAAAAACAAAAAATATACTTTATTGCTTGCAGTAAACAACTGATTTTAACACATCTGCATATTGAATCATTGACAATGAGAGTAATAGTAATTGTACGTGTATAGTAATATCCCTTTCACAGATATTCCTAGGGAATATGCAATTATAACATGGATCTTACAAGCAGGGAAAGATGAGATGCAAGGCAAAAACTGTAAGAGTCAATTTTAGAAAAGCTTCAAATCAGCACTTTTGATGAATACTTCAACGGGGCTGAAATTTTGGCATTAAAGTAAGTGAATACTCAGTGGACTGGATGACTGAATTTCGCTACCCGAGTGGGCAAATTTTCCTGGCTTAAAAATACAATAAATCAATTGTTATTATATTACTATTTAGTGTTACTATTCACTGGTTCAAAAACATTGTAGATGAGAAAATATCAAGCCATGAATTGCATCCAACCAAACAAAGCCCAAGGTAACATACTTCTCATCATAGGAATTATTTTCTTTTCAATGTAATGAACATCTCTAAAATGTCCACTATGGGCTAGGCACTGTGTTATGTACTTGAGGCCAAAGGAAAATTAAGATCTTTGTTTGTTGATTTAAAATAGATCTCATTTTTATTGATTAATAGACAGTCCAACAGTTTTGGCCTTGATGTCTTCTATACAGTAGATCTAAAAAACATTTGATGAATGATAATGTCAAATAGGTCATTTCCATCTGAGAGCATGAGTGAAGTATGGGACAGGGGTTAAGTGAAGAGTCCCTTGGCCCCATACTTAGTGCTGGTCATCTCCAGCAATCCTAATTCCTCTGTGAAGTGGTCCTCAAACTATGGGATTCTACCCTTTCTAGTTTCACAAAAATAGGTGCTTAGCTTAATACATTATTGCTGGACAAATGAAAAAATGAGTCTAGCTTCCTGGCTACAGGATAATCCTGTAACCCAAATCAAAATCTGCCTGATCCATTTTAGGGTCTCCTGAAATGGCTGTAAATCCCCCGCCCGTATCACATTGCAATGGGAGTTCTGTGTTCAGGTTTGTGGCCCTCTGTGGTGCACCACTTCTGTATAGAGCTTCAGGAATCCTCCATTTTAGTGGCATCTCGCACCTTCCAGAATGTAAGGCCTGAAGCAGAAATTAGAGGTTGAGAAATGCTAGAACTTCTCCAAATAAGGCAGCTGCTTGGTGAGATCCAACAGCTGTTAAATGGCCAGGTCTGTATAGAAAGAAAATGAAGGGAAAGCTTGAACCACGCTTATCTCCGTTAGGCCTTGGGGGCTCAAATTTATGAGTGAGATGGATTCTGTAAGCCAGCAGTAGGCTCAGGCATTGTCCTCTGAACTTTAATTTCCCTCTGGGGTGAGGGGATCCGATGATCTTGGAGTCCTAACTAATGAGGAAGCATCTTGAAAGTTACCTATCTGTCCCTTCATCCATTTTTAAGAATCAGAGTCAGTCTGATGATGTTTCTCATGCAAATTCAAGCCATGGTGGGAAACTCCTCAATGGGGGCACCTGAGCTTCCACTGTGATAAGTGGTTTCTTGGTCTACAGGGTAGATGAGGGGCTCTCAGAGGTTCCCACAGCCACCTCAATACTTACTTGCCTGTCAGAAGCTTGGAAGAAGATGGACTTCCTTAGCTCTTTGCTTTAGATATATGAGAGTTACCATGGATTTCCTGAAGCTTATGTCTGAGGCCACAGAATACCATTCTGTCTCTGTCTCCTCTCAATCCCCCAAAAGTAATTTGACTGTTCACCCATTGTCCTCCTAGTCAATAGTAGATGCCAATTCAGGGTACATAAGGACTTGGAAATGCTGGCATATCCTTTAGTCTTTATTCTAATTCTCAAATATGTGTTCCAGAGTAAGCACAAGAGAAGCTACCTGCCAAGGTTGCTGTGGCTGATGAGAACTTCCCCTGTCTCCCTGAAGAAAGCATAATTCTGGACTCAGTTGGGCTCCCTGGTGGCAGAGAGACTCAGTCATGGAAAATGTTTCCAAATGTTGAGAGTTTGGAAAACTGCCAAATAAATGATACTAGTTCTTAAATCTTAATCATTATATGCATTATGAGTAAATTAACATATTTGGACATTTTCATTTTATACCCATATTTAATGACAAATACATGTAGTCAATCAATGTGTAGCCTTGTAATAGATTTTTCTTGGTTAAACATTTTCCCAGGTCTTCAAATGTTTATTTCTAGAACAAGAAATAAGGTATGTTGTCCATGTTATGATGAGCAATATAAAATTAGGCATTCATTTATTATTTCAGTAATTGACTATTTGTTAAATGCTTCCTATGTGCAAATCACTGAGTTGAAATTAATTCTATTTTAAGCATTTTTCCTATTTACTGTTCTTCATTTGTCATGGATGACTGAAGTGGCTGAAGTCTGTCACATGCAGTTACTTAGCTGGTCTGATCAGGCTACATTTTCCTTTGCTATTTTCTTCTCTACATTACCAATAATGGCCCTGTTATGCCTTTTGCTTTACGTAAACATTTCTGAGTGCTTGTGATATGCAACAATGTAGAATTTTAAGTCAGAAGCTACCTCTAAGTTTCCTCATTTATTGAAAAGAAGGAGAATGAACTTGAAAACTTTTTTTGCTCTTAGACTTTCGGGATTTTATGATGTTAGTTTTTAAAGGCCAAGTATAAGGGAAAACATTTTTGCCAGCAAAGTTCTAGAAAGTCTTTGTTAAAATTAAGTAGGTGAAATGTATCTTTTCTAACATTTCTCTTTCTGTTTTTAGTACCAATCTTTTCCTCAAAGGCCCCAATATCCTTGTCCCAAATGGAAGGAGTGAGTAAGGAGGACAACTCACAGTTTTGCCACTTAATAGCTATATCAACTTGAATAAGGCATTTATTCTCTAGGCCTGAGATTCCTCATCTATAAAATAGGCATGATCACAAAAAATTCCTCATAGTTACTGTGAAGGTGTAATAGAATATTGAATGCGTGTATATCCATTAAAGATTAACAAAAAATTGCTAGCTTTTTATTTTGTCAAATACAGACATTTAAAAAAATTCAGCCTTCATATACTATCATAATCATCCCATAACAGAAATGACATGATACCATCCAAAAAGAAGGACATTATCTCAGAATTTATAATTTTACAATTTTAAATGTATAGTTTTAATTAGAAATTTTACTACATTGTCCCTGTTGCTCATATTTCACCAAAAATTAATGAGTACCTTTGTCTAATCTGCAAACCTGTATTTGAAAACCACTGTTGTGACCTTTCCAATTTTCTTTTTTTCTTCAAAATTTAGAAATTTTGAGGGAATGAGGCTTCATTCCCTCAAAGCTCTGTTCTTTTCTAACATTACAGCTATAGTATTAACCATCACTGTCTGTAGTGAATATTAATGGCTTAATGTATTTATCTTTTCAAGAACATGTTTATATTCTAAGATAGGGGACTTTATCCAAATAAGTGATAGTAGTGGTGAAAATTTCAGACCAGTTGGTAAGTCTAGGGGAAAACAAATTTGGTGCAGGTACCCTTTTCAGCATCCTGAATGTCTACCTGCTTTATGCGTGTATATGGCTGACCCTGTACCCTACCTTTCTTAGCTTTAGGATATTAAGGCCTGTCACAGATAGGCTAGGACTTTGAATGGTTTCCTCAGCAGCACCTGTGAAATACACTTAATGTTAGGTAACATTAAGTGAAATCAGGGTTCAAAGGTTTTTTTGTTTTGTTTTGTTTTGTTTTTTGAGACGGAGCTCGCTCTGTCGCCAGGCTGGAGTGCAGTGGCCCAAGTGGCCCAATCTCAGCTCACTGAAACCTCTGCCTCCCGTGTTCAAGTGATTCTCCTGCCTCAGCCTCCCCAGTAGCTGGGACTTCAGTCACGTGCCTCCAGACCCAGCTAATTTTTGTATTTTTAGTAGAGACAGGATTTCACCATGTTGGCCAGCATGGTCTCCATCCCTGGACCTCGTGATCCGCCCACCTTGGCCTCCCAAAGTGCTGGGAATACAGGCATGAGCCACCGCGCCTGACCACAAAGGTTTTCTTCCTTAAGTTTATGCCACTTCTCCTGATTAAAGCCTGTGGTATCAAGTAAAGACACATCTCCTCCTCAGTAGATCTTTGACCTGTCATGACTCTAATGGAAAAAGAACATATTTTGAAGTAGGTTTTTTCTAAGGATTAACACAAAAGAGGCACATTACACCCCAAAGGCTGGCCTACAGATTGCTGGTCACCCTGCATAGTAAACAATGGGCTGCTCTGGGGACAATGACGGCAGTACTGACACAACAAGACTGGACTCCATTTCACGTCTACCAAGGGTAGGTGGACAAGATATAAGGAAGATAGAGGTCTGTGGTCAGAAGACCTTGATTCAGACCTGAAGTTAAACAGTTATCAGCTGTGGAAAGTAGTCTCTAAACTTCAGTTTCCTGAAAATGGCGTTAAGAAGAGTACAAACATAATTAGTATGAGGATTAAACAAGTTAACTCATGTGAAACGTTTTAGCACAGTGCCTGCTCATGGTAAGCACTCAGTTAATATTAGCTTTGTTATTATTATGTGCACTGTGACAGGATGTGCCCACTTTGCTGGTAGCTTCGTTAACCACTTACACTAAGTGTGTTTGCTGTTTTAGTCAGAACATACTCTGAAATCACAAAATATGCAAACTCAGATCTAGATCTGGGCAAATGTGAGGCATATTTTGGAGTTCCCCTTTTAGTAGTTTCCACGGAAATATCCCAGCCTTTATTAAACTGTATTTTACTTCCTCAAATTATCTCTCACTTCTCTTTTGGGGTGATGCCTGTCCTGTCTCATTACAATTGTCTCTAAGAGAAAACTTTGTTGTTGTAGGGTTGTTCTGTTGTGTTTTTTGTTTGGGATATTGTGATTGATAGTACATTCTTACCCATGTGCGAACATTCCTTGGGTTGTCTAGGGAATAAAACATCTCAATTCACATTGTTTCTAAAAGAAAGATGCTCAATGAGTTTATCTTGAGGTTGTCAGATTTTATAATTATAGTCGATTTTCAATTATCCACATAAATAAAAAGGGTGTCAGTACAGATAACAGAAAATTACAGGCTCTGAAATTGTGGTTAGCCATCCAGCAGAGTTGAGCCCAGCTTCTATATATAAGCAACGGCAGTGCCAAGTGGGTTAAAGGAATTTAGCCCCTCTGTAATCTCCTTCAAACTCTATTCTTTGATATGGATACTTGACATTTTCTCAATCTTACATAAAGTGCTAAGAAATTATAGCTTTAAGTCCTTTCTTCCAGTGAGATTGTGGCTCCTGCATTTCTATAAAATACAGTTCCAGAGTTGGCTCTGTCATAGGTCTGGGACTGTCTCAGGCAATGTGTCAACCACAAGGCCAAACCATGATGCATATGATTAATTTCCAATTCACAAACCCAGAGACTGATACCTGTACATATGGCTTACTTCATCTCCCTAAAGCCAGCTTTAATACCTAAATAGGTGGTGGAGGGGGGCGGGGATGTGGTTGGAAGGGTGGGGAATGGCAACCCTGAGGCAACCTATTTCAACAGTAGAGTACTAAGATTGAGATTGTTAGATGTGTATTTTCATATAGTTTCTTCTAGCTTTCACTACTGATTTGATCTCTTGGGGTCATATAGCACAAGTGTTTTCTTCTTCGAATATTTGGAAAAAGCTATTATATTCTATCTGGACTTGCCACTGAGAACTATATGACTTTGGCTAAATTCCTTCATCTTTCTGATTTTCTTTTTTTAATTTTAGAAAAGGAGGACATTTGACTAGGTGATCTATAATAGATTCTTAATTTTAACACATATTATATAATTCTATGAAAGATCTGTTTTGATGATAGTCATGAAAATGGTTTATTAACAATACACAATACAATGTACTTCCAATACACAATATCAGATTCAATGCTCATAATATTACTATGGGGAAATTATTATTTTCAATTATGAGTGAGGAAACAAAAAGTCAAAGAGATTAAGTAAACCCTGTCCTGAGTTTCTGATTCTAGCCCTCTGCTCCAAGATAGGTTCTACCTCCATCTAATATTTTCTTGAGAAACTGTTTTTAAAATCCCTGGAATTGGTTGCCCAACTGCAAGATGGGTTTAAAAACAAAACCAAGTTGATCTTCACTTTAGCAGGCAATACAGCACACTTGGTGGTCATTGCTACAAGATGATGAGAGGCCGCAGGGAGAATCAGGCCTAGACTCATCCAACCAATACAAAGGTTTCAAAGTTTATCAGAAATTGGTACCTGATTCATAAGCATGTGAGCCTCTCACCAGGACCTTGAATAAACTAAAGATGTTGTTGTACAAAGATAATCATTCCTCTAGCATTCAGTCACTAGGGCCTGCTGAATGCTAGGCATTGATTAATCACTTTTACTCTTGATTTCTTATTCATTTCTCATAAAAACTCTGTGGGGTAATAGTTAATGCATGTATTATCCTCATTTTATGTAAGATGATCTTGAGATTAATAGAATAACTTAACCAGGCAGTAAGTGGCAGATCAGGATTATAATCAAGGCCTTTGGGCTCCAAGTTCCAGACTCTTTCTATTCTGCCAGTATTTCCCAAAGTGTGTTTTAGTCTACACTCATCCCACAAAATGCCTTTCCAAAATGATGCCACAGTCAACAATGTTTGATTCAGCACATTGTGGGGTCCCTTAGAGATTCATAGAGTTTAGCACATTCAAGATTCCCAGAAAATTTCAGAAAGGAAACATATTTAACATTTTTCTTTCTAAATTTTCCTGAACTTATTTGCAAAGGCATCTTTTAATCCAATTAACACATATTTAATATTCTGAGGAATTGAATCCTGCAGAACTCTTTGAGAAATACTTCATCATGCCAGGCTATGTTAAAGAGTAATTTTTATAAGAAAGGATTGTCACCATAAACTGTTATTTTCCTTCATGTTAAAAAAATAATTTTCCCATGAGTTAACTAGTATATCTCATGAGATCATGAGCCAGATGTTCATAGAATTCAACAGACTTCCTGGCTCTGACCTGAGAGAATAAAATGTTGCCATAGAATTACATACATGAGAATACCAGATGGGAATACCAAGAAAGTACATAAACAAGTATTACCCATTCTCACGATACGCAGCCTACATTCTAAATAAGTTTGTATATGCATGGAAGTTACAATTTATCCTCCCCCCGAATTCTTGCTATTTGACATGCCTTACATTTTTATTCTAATGTGAATGATTTCAAGAAAAGGTCTTTTGCAATATTATGGATAATTCTGTGATTGCTTGAAGCTATTAGCAATGCCTGGTATGCTTTAAAACTAAGGTTGGAAATTATTGAACAAGGCAAATTAAGTTGGGTTTGGTTATGAAAATTAATTACTTAATTCAGTTGTCTAGTTCATTGCTTACTTTAAAGATCTGCCTGCCTGTTCACCCTGGTTCTGTCGCAGGATTTACCTTTTTTTTTAAAGTAACTTTTTAATTGGCAATTATGAGTTAACAAGAATCTTTGAAATGTCTTGATGAAGTTTAAAAAGTGAAATATCATAACTTTCAGATGACTACACATAGAGTGGCAAAAGCTGGGGATTTATATTTTATTGAAAGTAAACAAAAAACAAAAGGGAGAAACATGAAGTAACTATTTGCTGTAAAATGCATGTAAATGCCTCCTGCTGTTCATCATTCAGGTATGCTGTTCAAGTTACCTATATCTATGTTACAAATTATGCCAAAATGTAGTGGACTAAAAAAACCCTTTTACTGTATCGCACAGTTTTGTAAGTCAGGAATTTAGGCAGGGTTTAGCTTGATGATTCTTCTCTCAACATATTGATAACTGAGCTGGTCTAGATGGTTCAAGACAGTTTCACCTACATGCTTGTGCTTTGATAGGATGACTGGAAGGCTGGGCTCAGTGGAGACCGTCTCCTACTCCATGTAGTTCTCTCTAGCAAGATAGTTGGACTTCTTGCTGGGTAGCTCAAGGTTCCAAGAGCAAGTGTTACAAGACACAGGAAATAAAAATAGTTGGGCTCTTAAGGCCTGGGCCTAGAAACTAGCACAGCGTTGCTTCCAGTGTATTCTATAAGTCAGAGAATTTGAGCGGGAACAGCCCAACTCTCATGGCAGTGTCAAAGAATCTGTGGCCATCATTAATCTGCCATATAGGCCAAAACTCTTTGGCAGAAAGGTTTGTGTAATGCACGAAAAGAATACAAAAGCTATTCTGAACTCTTAAACAGGTTTGCCTTTTGATAACATACATTGTTTTATTCATAAAACCAAAGTGATACTACAGAAATGTATACAATACATAATATGATATATCTATATGAAATTGCTCCATATCCATATCCATATCTATGCTGGTGCTGACTTTCCATTTGAACATTTCTCTCATCACCGTATGCCTCTTGCAAGTAGTTTCTAGCACTTACATCTTTGCTATTTTGTACATACTAGCCATGATAGCTAATGTTTTTTTAAAAATCTCCTAAATCTCCAATAAGGTACAACGAATCTGCCAAAACTAATAACACAGTGATCGAGATGAAAATGGCTGCTATTCACTGTCTGTTGCTAGTTAGCAGAGTTGTGCCTTTGCACTGAGGTCAAGTTGAGCTTTGTTTTTCCACTGCACGTAATCTTTATTCTAAGATTTTTAAGTTTTAAAGAACTATAGCAGAGTTTTGGTATTTTTACTTGGGTGAAGCAAAAGGAGCTTTTTCTTTTTCTTTTTTTTCTTTTTTTTTTTTAGACCAGGTCTCACTCTTATCACCCAGACTGGAGTGTAGGGGTGCAATCACAGCTCACTGTAGCCTCAATGTCCCAGGCTCAAGCAATCCTCTCACCTCAGCCACCCAGGTAGCTGAACTGGGACTCCAGGTGCGTACCGCTACACCCAACTAATTTTTTATATTTTGTATTTTGTAGAGATAAGGTCTTGCCTTGTTGCCCAGGCTGGTCTTGAATTCCTGGGCTCAAGCAATCCTCCTACCTCAGTCTCCCAAAGAGCTATAATTACTGTCATGAGCTTTTTAAATTTCAATTTTTTTTCTTGTCCCAGACTAGCCCCAAAGTATTTAGCCCCTGGTGCCTCTTTAATTAATTCCCTTTTCTCCAAATTCTGCACCTCAACTTCTAAACTGTTTCCCTCTAGTCTTAGAACTCATAGACATTTCCCTCCTATGCCCCTCCTGCAAGAGTAGTCATCCTTTCTTGGAATATTAGTGTCTGCATATATGATCCCCCTCAATTATCAGATATTTAATATAAATCATGTCTTAATATAAAAATGATTGCATTTCATTTAAACAATGATTTCATTTTAGGGGAATAATTATACAAAATTTCTCGGTGCATTTTTTCTTTCTTTTTACTTTTTTAAGAGACAGGGTCTCACTCTGCCACCCAGGCTAGAGTGCAGTAGTGCCATCATAGCTCACTGCAGCCTCAAATTCCTGGGCTCAAGCAATGCTCCTACCTCAGCCTCCTGAGTAACTAGGACTACAGGTGCACACAGCATACCTGGCTAATTTTAAAAATTTTTTTGCAGAGAGTGAATCTGGCTTGTTGCCCAGGCTGGTCTTGAACACCTCGTTTCAAGGGATCTTCCCACACTGGCCTCCCAAAGTGCTCGGGTTACAGGTGTGAGCCACTGTGCCTGGCCTATTTTTTCTTTGTAATCAAATTGTATGATTGAACAGGAGTTGGCAAACTATAGCATGCAGGTCAAACCCAGTCCAGCACCTGTTTTAATAAATAAAGTTTTATTGAAATATCGTCACGCTTATTTGCCTACATATTATTTATTGCTTTTTTTTTTTTTTTTTTTTTTTGCACTATAAGGGCAGAGCTGAATAATCCTGCCAAAGATCATATGGCCTGCAAGGCCTGAAATATGTATTATCTGGCCCTTTACAGAAAACATTTGTTGATGCCTCTGATAGATTATAATTCCTTTGAAATTTTCTAAGGAAGCTAATTTGTTTTTGTTCATTTTATTTTCTTATTTTTTAATTTTTTTACAATGCAGGGAAATAGGGTAAGTTTTTGTTCATTTTAAATAAACTTATCTTGCTGTAATAAAAAAAACTGAACAAATCACAGCTTTTCAGTCTCATGGATAAATGAACAAATATACTGTAACAATGCATAGACTATGTAGGAATAAAGGGGCCATCCCATATACTATGTTCCAGCTCACTTCTTTTGCTGCTGACCTGACTTCTGTAAATTATCGAGTAACCTGAAACAAAAGCAGCCTTTGAGCTGACACATGAGAGTATAGATGCTTCTTGGTTTATGAAGGGGTTATGTCCCTATAACCTTATCCTAAGTTAAAAATGTCATAAGTTGAAAGTACATTTATTATACCTAGTGAGTACCAAACATTGCAGGTTAGCCTAGCCTACCTTAAACATGCTCAGAACACTTACATTAGTCTACAGCTGGGCAAAAATCATCTAACGCAAAGCCAATTTTGTAATAAAAAATGTTAAATATCTCATGAATGTATTTCATACTATACTGAAAGTGAAAAGTAGAATGGTTATATTGATACTCAAAGTATGGTTTCCACTGAATGCCAATTGCTTTCACACCATAATAACGTTGAAAAGTTAAACTGAACCATCATAAATTGGGCACCATCTGTAAAAGGAACAAATGAGTTTGACAAAGGAAGTTATGAACCATGGTGACAAAAATTATGATGTCAGCGTACTCCCTTTGTCCTTGCTTTCAAAGACTCAGTTTTGATTCAAATGATATGGGAGCATAAAGGAAGCCTTGTGCAATCTCTGGACCAATTTAGAAGGAAATGCATGTACTTATCTATGTTCTGCATTTGTTAGATTTTGTTGTGTCTATGTATGAAAACAGGTAGTTGTAGTTGATAATTCCCAGTGTTAGTTAGGGCATGGGCAAACTAGCTTTCTTATCACTATTTGTGAGAATATAATTTATTTCAAAGTTTCTAAAAGGTTAAATGTTCTAAAAGCCTTAATAATTATCTTGAAATTCAAATACAAATATTTTCCTAATGAAATAATCTAAAGTGGATACACAAATTTATTTACAAAGACATTTATTTCAGCTTTATTTATAATAACAAAACATTGGCACCAATGTTCATATCAGTCATAAGAGATTAGATGCAGTAGAATAAAGGAAAACTGATCATGCATAATACTGAGGGGGAAAAAACAAATTGCAAGCAATATATACAATTTTAGTCCAATTTTGTTTAAACATATAATTTATGTATAGAAAAGTCCAAAGACATACACTAAAAAAGCAACAATTACACCTGAAAGGTGGACTTATGGATAATTTTGTTGAGATTTTGTCATATTTTCCAAATTTTCCATAACAAGCATGTGTTACTTTCGTGATTAGAATAACAAATACTATGGCCGGGCACGGTGGCTCAAGCCTGTAATCCCAGCACTTTGGGAGGCCGAGCCGGGCGAGGTGGTGGGCGCCTGTAGTCCCAGCTACTCGGGAGGCTGAGGCAGGAGAATGGCGTAAAAAAACCCGGGAGGCGGAGCTTGCAATGAGCTGAGATCCGGCCACTGCACTCCAGCCTGGGCGACACAGCGAGACTCCGTCTCAAAAAAAAAAAAAAAAAAGAATAACAAATACTATTAATTCAAAATGTGATATTAAGTATTTTTTAATATCCTCAACTAATCAACTGTTTATATCACTTATATGACTGAAAAGAAAAATAAAGGACTTTTATTTATTTTAGTACAATTTACTTTGTTAGTTGAATTCATGTAATTAAATGTTTAAATGAATCTTTGTAATTGTGTAGACACAGCCATGGATTTGCCTCTCTGTTTATTCTAAGAATTGATATGAATTCTGAGATGGGGTCTATTCCATCTCTTTCCTAAATGTACACTTTTGTATTTAGCTAAAATAGAAAATAATTTTTTCCGGCCAGGCGTGGTGGCTCATGCCATGGTGAAACCCCGTCTCTACTAAAAATACAAAAATTAGCCAGGCGTGGTGGTGCATTTCTGTAGTCCCAGGTACTCAGAGGCTGGGGCAGGAGAATCATTTGAACCTGGGAGGCAGAAGTTGCAGTGATCGCGCCACTGTACTCCAGCCTGGGTGACAAGGTGAGACTTCATCTCAAAAAAAAAAATATATATATATATATATATATATGTGTGTGTGTATATATATATATATATGTATTTTTTTCAGAACTAAAAAATTAGCCATGTCATTTTATTTCCCAATAAGAATTTATAACTTAATATTTACATTACTTAGCTTCTTACCATGCTCGATTATATTTATGGAAAACATGATGTTCAAAGAAAAGTGTGAAGATCAAAGACCCAAGAACGGTTTTTTAAAGGTTAATATGTATTTCTTTTGAGTGTTATGATTGTAAGAGATGATGCCACAGCAATTTCATGCTTAAATCCAGGATGGGACCAGTTTCTCTCTCCAGAAGAGTTGAGTCATTTCAGTGAAGAGTTTAGTCCTATAGGCTCCATTGCTTCTTGGCCTTATTGCTAAAATTGCCACAACAAAAGAGAAATGACACCATTTGGTACCAAAAACACCTGTTTACCCTCCATGACTAGAACCAAGATCAATTTGTTTTGCAGGCCGCTGAGCAGCCCAGGGAGAAATATGACTTTTGACCAGCAATAGCTCAGATGCTTAATCTTCCATTTCCTTCTTTTGAGTCACTTAGGTCTCTCTTTAATTCCCACTGATCAGATTGTTTAGAATTCAAGCAAATATTTTCTATAATCCAGCTACAGAATTGATTTCCTTCTAACAAAAGACTCACAGAAGCTGTGTGAAATCAAAGTGTAAATAGTAATCTAGCAACTGTGAGAGAAAACAGAATATTTTCAACAACAGGTGGAAAAGCAGATTGTATTGCAGGAAGTATTAATATTTATCGGAAAGGAATAATCTTAGCTTTGGCCAGAAAGGTAACCAGGAGCATTATATATATATGCAAAGTAGTCTATCCTCCCAGTCCGGCTAGGAATCCAAACAAAACTTTTAGCCTTTATAGTAGTACAATTTGCCAAAAATTATGAGAATCTCAAAATTGGGGCTCGCTGGCTTTTACTGAATCCCTTTGTTCATTTGCATTGAGGAAAATAAAGCAGTAGCTGTAACCGATGTTGTCTGTGCTGGAAAAGGTTTGACATGAATGTCGATGGGCTGAATTTCTAAAAAAAAAAACCTTGCATGTTTTTTAAACATCACATTTCAAAGCTTTTCTCAAATGTTAATTGAAACCTTGCTAGATTTCAAGATATTTTTATTTTCATTCACATTATTTTGCAGTAAGAATCTCACAGAGGAGATTCTTTAGAAAGAAATTATTACTGTAACTGTTTAAGGTGAGAAAGAATTTGGTATTACATTAAATATTAATATTAAATATTAATATTAAATATTAAATTAAATATATACAGTTACCAGTTCAGTATTTTTACGTCTTACCTTGTAAAACCTTACTAATCATGCATTAGTTTTCCAATGCATGGAAACATGAATAAAGAAATTTCCTTGACAAAGATCCATACCTTGATTGTTTCATGCTAATATACTGTCAATACTGAGTTTCTCAGTTAAAAGATGAGATCTCTTGAACGTCAAATTTATCACTTCAAATCCTTGCATTAATTCCTTCGTATAACACTTGATATGTCATCCACCAGTTTCTCCAATAGGAAGCTTGACGGTGATCATGATGGCGATGATCATGTCATGCATGGTATCCATACGCATTATCTGATGCTGAGAGCATCTGGCCCCTTATTAATGTGATCTGCACTTTTTTATCAACCAAAAAAATTGTAAGACAACCACTAAAAGCAGGGGATTTCATAAATGCCAAGCATTTCTTCCTTACAAAGGCATCTAAACTTCTGCCTTTGTCTCTCACTTCTTATGTCTGACAGGTTACCAAACTCCGATCTACCGGAAAGCATCTTACCTTAGAAACACACACACGCACGTGCGCGCACACACACACACACACACAAACACGCTTGGAAGTTAGATACCTGAAGTTTCAATTATTTGTTCTACCACATTTTGTCTGTCTGACTTTGGAAAGCTTTCACAGTCTTGAGAGATTTTGAGTGGCCTTATGTGAAAGGGTAGTTAGGTACTTAGGGCAGTGAAAAGAATCGCTTTTGGTGATTGTTGCCGCAGGTCTCAGGCTGGGTCAAACATCTCTGATTCTAGGTATTCTAGATATATCATTTGTCCTTCTTAATGAGTAAATATTTTTCTACCTTGGGCACATTTAAATTTAAGTTTAGAAAGGTTTAGAGTAATCCAAACCATATTTTTATATTATTAAGAAGGAATCTGGCCGGGTGCAGTGGCTCACGCCTGTAATCCTAGCACTTTGGGAGGCTGAGGTGGGTGGATCACTTGAGGTCAGGAGTTTGAGACCAGCCTGGCCAACATGGTGAAACCCTATCTCTACTAAAATTACAAAAATTAGCCAGGTGTGGTGGCATGCACCTGTAATCTCAGCTCCTTGGGAGACTGAGGCATGAGAATTGCTTGAACCAGCAGCTACTACACGCCAGCCTGGGTGTCAGAGTGAGACTCTGTCTCAAAGAAAAAAGAAAAAGGAAGGAATCTATACATATTTGGCATCCCTTTTTATAGCCAGCTCCTAAATACACATGTCTATCTGTTGACAATGTCACATCATCAATATTTCTCAGTGAAAATTTTCCTAGTTAATTGAATTAGTTCAGATGTACTATAGCCAGTCTATTCTTTTTCTCTGTAAAGTATAATATAGTTGAACTAAAATTTATATGTTCATCCATTTAGGTATGCAACAAATATTTACTGAGCCCCTAAAAGGCATCAGGTGTTCTATAGAAGCAAATAAGCCAGATGAGGCTGTAGCTCTCGTGGAGCTTCCATTCTAATGGAATTAGACAACAAACAGACAAAAACATTTCAGAGAGCGGTGCATGCTTTAAAGAAATGAAAACGTTAACTGGATAAAGAGTGACTAGGGGAAGTTTAATTACACTTCAAATCCTTGGACTAATTCCTTAGTATAACGCTCGATAAGTCATCCACTAGTTTCTCCAACAGCAAGGAGGTTGGGGACAGCCTAGTCTTATTGCAAAAATCTCTTGCTGTAAAGGAAGGGAGATAGTGATTTCACAAGTCATAGTTTCTGAGTTTACTTCTTTCATTTCAATTTAAAGGCTTAAAATAATTTAATCTTTTAAATCAGATGTGTAAATAAAATTCAAAGTATATGTTCATTGTTTATCTACTAAGCCTGAGTATGTGAACTACTCTATGTTAGTATATTATTTCTTAATTGAAAGAATCACTTAAACTTCCTCTTTCCTAAGTGTTAATTCATTTGATCAATTTGTAGTTGTGCAGTGCAGTGGCATAAGGATAGTTCACTGCAGCTTCAAATTCCTGGACTCACGCAGTGTTCCTGCCTCAGACTCCCAAAGCACTGGGATTAGAGGCATGAACCATTGCCACCAGCCAGTTTGTAGTTTTTACAGTTGTGCTTTAGGCTCTTGGATCGTTTTAAAAACTACCTTAACAGTGACTTCTGTTGCCAAGAATACAACAAGGACAATAAATCACAAAGCAAATTGTTAGTCTCTTCTGTATCATCATTTAAAAAAAAAAAAAAGTGACCAGGTGTGGTGGTTCATGCCTATAATCCCAGCACTTTGGGAGGCGGAGGCAGGTGAATTGCTTGAGCACAGAAATTTGAGACCAATCCAGGCAACATGGTGAAACCCCATCTCTACAGAAAATACAAAATTAGCCAGGCACGGTGGTGGAGGCCAGTAGTCCCCGCTACTCGGAAGCTGGAGGTGGGAGGATCACTTGAGCCCGGGATGTAAAGACTGCAGTGAACCGGTATCTCGCAGCTGCACTCCAGCGTGGGTGACAAAGTAAGAATTTGTTTTCAAAAAAAAAATAAATAAAGAACAAACAAAACCTACCCTCTAACTTCTCTATCTGAAAAACCGTTTCCTTGATGAAAAAATTACCATTTTCTCTCAATCTGGAGGTCATTGGGAAATGACAGTTTCCTCCTGCTGCTCTGTCTAACTTTCAGGGACCGGTAAACATAGCAGTCGCAGCTACGAAAAGTATTCTGTTTTCCTCCGAAGAACAATGAAAGATTTTACAGTTACAAATCAAGGTTGATGGATCCTTGGATGATGGATGAATGGAAATAGGACTTTTTATATTTTCAGTAACAGCAAAATAGTCACACACTGGCTCACAAGTTTTTCCTCTCTCTAAATTGTACAGTCCTACCATTTAGGGATTCTATTCTGGAGGTATCCCAGATATATCTTATTTTAATAATCACAATCATAAAATAAACCTAATAACTCACTTGCTTGCTATATTGGTAAGTTAAAAATCGATTTTGACCATTCCAAGCCTTAGGAATAGGAAAACATTCTTATATTAGTTCTCTCTCACTTTCCCAGAGCATCTATGAGTTAAATGGTAGCACCAACTTATACAATTCAGTGGTATTTGAATGTAAAGTCCTAGAATAAATATTGGACAGAGGTAACTGAGGCCAAGATTCAAGAAGGTTAAAGAAATTATGAGGTGATAATCATCTAATTTAAGTGAGTACAGAGCACTTAATCTTTTCAGTTACATCTAGATGAATGTTAAGATGCTTTTGGCTGTGGTAACAGAAATCCTCACTTGAAGTGGCTTGAACAGTAACATCTATTATCTCAGGTAACAAGAAGTCCAGAGGTAGGGTTGGATCCAAGGTTGGCTGATTCAGTGACTCAAATACTCTGCTTTGCTGTCCTCAGGAGTGGCTTTATCATGTTGTTTTTCTCTTGGCTGCCAGCAGTCATTTTCCTCCCCTCCCCTCCCTCTCTTCCCCTCCCTTCCCCTCCCCTCCCCTCTCTTCCCCTCCCCTCCCCTTCCCTTCCTTTCCCTTCCCTTCCCTTCCCACTACAAATTTCCCTTCCCTTCCCTTCCCTTCTCTTCCCTTCCCACTACAAATTTACCTTCCCTTGCCTTCCCACTACAAATTTCCCTTCCCTTCCTCTCCCTTCCTCTCCCTTCCTTTCCCTTCCCTTCCCTTCCCTCCCCTCCCCTCTTTTTTTCCTTTCTCTCTACGTGCCATGTTACCCAGGTTGCTCTCAAACTACTGAGCTCAAGCAGTCCTCCCACATCAGCCTCCCAAATAGCTGAGATCACAAGTACATACTACTGCATCCAGCTTCATGTATTCATTTTTATGTCCAGAAGAAGAGAGGCAGGGTACAGTGGCTCACAGCTGCAATCCAGCACTTTGGGAGGCTGGGGCGAAATAATCGCTTGAGCTTGGGAGTTCAAGACCAGCCTAGACAATGTTAAGACAACATAGTGACACCTTGTCTCTACTAAAAAAGAAAAAAAAATTAGCCAAGTGTGGTGGTGTGTGCATGTAGTCCCATCTACTCAAAAAACGAAGGTAGAAGGATCACTACTAAGGTGGGATGATCACTTGATCCCAGGAATTCAAGGCTGCAGTGAGCTATGATGACGTCACTGCTCTCCAGCCTAGGTGACAGAGTGAGACCTTGTCTCAATAAAATAAAATAAATGCTTCAGGAACAGTTAAAAAACAAAAACAAAAACAAACAAACAAACAGAAACAAAGAAGAGAAACCTAGTCCCTAACCAGTCTGATTTAGCTTGCTTGGGTTATGTGCATATCTCAAACCTGTAACAGTTGTAATGCACAGATTGCTCTCAACTTAAGATTCATCATGATCAGGAGATGCAGTGGAATCAGGTTTTTTTAAAGCACATGCTGTGTGGGAGAGGAGTTATTTGTGGGGTAAAGAGGAAATGGGTGTTGGGTAGGCAACCAATATTATGCTCTATTTCCAGATACTAAGACAATTTGCAAATGAAATCACAAGATAGCAACCTTTGAAACAATCAGAAAAGCAAGAAATATTCAAAACTGCAAAGAAGTTGACCACAAATAACAGACCAATGACTTTACTATTCTAGTTCAGAATCAAACTGGTTATGAGAAGCTGCAGACAGCTGATCAGACCACAGGCCTCTCAGCCCACCAGATATGTAAAGTCCATGAGTTCTCCCCCATGTTTGCCCCAACTCTCTCATCCCAGTCACCCTAGGCCCCTTGCTAAAAAGCAAACTCTTTTCTCTCATTATTATGTTAGCCCCCATCTACTCCATTCTTTTTTTTCTTTTTTTTTTTTTTTTTTTTTTGGATAAGGAGTCTCACCATGTTGCACTGGCTGGAATGCAGTAGCTATTTGCAGGCTCCATCCTAGTGCACTATAGCCTCAAACTCATGGGTTCAAATGATCCTCCTGCCTAAGCCTCCAAAGTAGGTGAGACTACAGACATCAGCCACCCCATGCCCAGCTTACTCCATTCTTCTTTCTCTTGATTCTTTAATTACAAAGCAATCTAGATACGGCCTTTATCTCTTTCCCTAATATGCTTTTCCCCTTTTTCGCAATTTGAAGTCTTTAAAGAGGAGCCAGCCTTTGTTCACAGGCTATGTATGTGTATTAATATGCGTGTGTGTGCATGGATATGAAGATTTTGAAAGGTTTGAAAGCGCTCACCCCCCTCCACAAACCCTACACACCACTCACCCTACTCAGCTTGGCCCTTGATTTGGGTGTACCTGCAGCCCTACCAGCTTGAATTAACCTAAACCCCATCTCCCTATCAAGTCAAAGGAACTACACATTTCAGAAAAAAAAGATGAAAATAGAGTGAGTGGCTGGGTACAGTAGCTCCCACCTGTAATTCTAGCACTTTGGGAGGGCAAGGCGGAGAATCACCCAGGAGTTTCAGACCAACTTGGGCAACATAGTAAGACCCTGTCTCTAAAAAAAAAATTTAAAATAGAATGAGGTTGGAGACGTAAATCTAGGGCTTCACAGAAGATATGACACTTTAACCGACAGTATATAATCTAGATAAAACAGTGAGCACTGAAGGCCTCCATTTAATATAGCTACATCAGTAGGTAAAGGATGAGAGAAAAGACTGGACAAAAACATAAGGGCTACTTCTGGTGTTTTAAAGATTCAGGCCAATCCCTATTACTTCTGATTCAATTAGTCTGGGATGGGGTCCGGGCTTAGATATTTTTTAAAAGCTCCCCAGATGATTCCAATATGCAACTGGGTTGAGAACCACAGATCTCAAGAGACACTGAAGCATTTCAAGCAGGGTAATGATGGAGGCAGATTTAAGTGAGAGAGCTCAAAGTGAAACTGCTTAGAATGAGAAGGGAAGCTTTTGAGAAGTGATATGAGTTTGGAACCAATAGTGTCTGAAACCCTAGAAGAGGAAATAGCTATCAATGTCAAATTCGTTATAAAGGTCAAGACTCAGCCTGAAAA
The DNA here is from genome assembly GCF_008728515.1 of Papio anubis. Lineage (NCBI taxonomy): Eukaryota > Metazoa > Chordata > Mammalia > Primates > Cercopithecidae > Papio > Papio anubis. The sequence continues at coordinate 122,481,569 of NC_044978.1, read as the reverse complement.
GAGACCATTGCATTTTTCTTATTACATTATTTGCAAGAGTAACTTCAAACTACTCCGATCAGAAGGCTCGTGTCACCTGGCTTGAGGAGTGAATAGAGGGTAAAGAAGGGAGGGTATTTGCTTGTGAAGGGGTGATCACTGTAGGAAACATGGAGACTTTTAAAATTGGAACTATAATAATAATTATAAATATTAATACATAAATATTAATATAATTATAAGTAGAAATATAATTCTAATTAATTGGAATAATTAATGATAATTATATAATTGATCATTATCATTATAATTTCAATATAATTGTGTGCAAGTGATTTGAGATGTTTATATGTTGAAATAAATTAGTTTGTTTTACTAATAGCATAGATGAAAGTGATCTGCATATTTTAAATCACAGTAAGCCCAATAGGAGTATACCCCATGATACGCTCACTGCTATATTTGTGTCCACTCCCTCCAAAATTTGTATGTTGAAATCTTAATTCCCAAAGTGATGGTATTAAGAGTTAAGGCATTTGGGAAGTGATTAGGTTATGAGGGTGGAGCCCTCAAGAATGAGATTAGTGCCCTTATGAAAGAGGCCTTTGGGAGCTTCTTAACTCCCTCCACTAGGTAGGAACACAAGAAGGTGCCATCTGTAACAAAGTGGACCCTAACCAGACACCAAATTATGCCTTGATCTTGGACTTCCCAGCCTCCAGAACTGTAAGAAATAAATTTCTTTTGTGCATAAGGCACCCAACTTATGGTATTTTGCTATAGCAGACCAAGATAATCCCCAGTGTACGTATCTGGTGAGAGCATACTGACCACTCTTACCACTGTGGTAAGAGTATGCCATTGTTATAACAAGTAGGGTACTACCCTTTTCTATTCCACACTAATCAGATCACCCAGAGAACTGCATTCCCCTTTTGGTGTCAATCTTTAGGAGATTTATAGACAAACTGGCATCCACTCTGAGGGGAGTGGCCAAAATAGGGAATCGAAACCATGCTGTGTGACGCATAGTTGAAAAAAAATGAGAATATTTTGCCTGGAGAAAAAAAGATTTGAGAGGACATAATACTTTCTTTATAAATTTGCAGGCTATGATGTGGAAAATGAAGGGAACATTCTATAAATACCTGGAAGACCATTCTTAGGCTGTCACCACAGCAAAAGTATCCTGGGGGCCTAGAAAAATAGGAAAAGCTTTTTCCCAAGTCAAAATAGGAATGACTTACTGGAATAGAGAGGCAACAGCCTCTTTCAAGGAAGCCAAATTAGATGGTTTAATCAGAAAGGGAAAAGAATGTATGGAACAAGAAAACTAGTGTCCAGTGACCAAAGGAGTAGAGAGTAGATGAAGGCAAATTACCTCTTTTAACCTTAGAAGATGATGCAGTTACTTCAAGCAACTGAAGTATAAAGGACAATACAAATCAAGAAGGACACAGGAATTCTAAGATTAGGTGGAAATTTTAAGGATACAGATTTTATGTCTTCATATCTCTATATTTAGAGATATCTATACTATTCTATGTAATATATACTCATTTTAATAAAACATTTAAACAATGCAGAAGCATAAAAAATTAAAAGAAAATATTGTTTTTATTCACACTTGAGGGCTTCTAATGAATGATACTCCCTGTTACCCACCCAAGCTCAAAAACCAATCAGAGAAATACAGAGTGAGGTGGATAGAGAGCAAAACATCAGTTTTGTTACTGCCCGAACTACTGTAGAATGTGGCCTAGGTGTGAGGCACTGGCGGGCCAGGTTAGCACTTACCTGCCCTAGTCTCTAGGAACACTGTACAAGCATAGTCTCCCCTCCTAAGTGAGCCTGTCCCCATAAACTTACAGATGAAGTGAAGGAATAGAAGGATGGTTTCTGCTAGAGTCTGATTCAAACCAGAGGGGAAAAAATGTGATTGAGTTACACACCTGTTCACTTGTACAAACGTCACTATGAGAAGCCACTCCTTCACCCAGGAGTGGTGGTTCTCCAATGCCTGCTGCTTGACTCAGTAAGAGTTGGAGACAACATGCATTTCCCATTGTATTGCCCAGGCAACCCCTAGAGACTGAAATGAGGAGTAAGAGTAAAGAAGTCAGAAGTAGGCCGGGCGCGGTGGCTCAAGCCTGTAATCCCAGCACTTTGGGAGGCCGAGACGGGCGGATCACGAGGTCAGGAGATCGAGACCATCCTGGCTAACACGGTGAAACCCCGTCTCTACTGAAAAATACAAAAAACTAGCCGGGCGAGGTGGCGGGCGCCTGTAGTCCCAGCTACTCGGGAGGCTGAGGCAGGAGAATGGTGTAAACCCGGGAGGTGGAGCTTGTAGTGAGCTGAGATCTGGCCACTGCACTCCAGCCTGGGCGACAGAGCGAGACTCTGTCTCAAAAAAAAAAAAAAAAAAAAAGAAGTCAGAAGTATAAGGGAAACTCTCCTCCAGTGCAAACAAAATGAGTGGGAGTAATTGTCTTCATCATCCTCCCCATGAAAAAAACACTGTTAACAGTTCCTAGACTTTTTAAAAATTGCACATGGATATAAACTTTTACATCTTTCATACAAAAATCAGAATAATATGAAACTATTTTACAATTTTTTACTTTATTTTTATTTTTCATTTTTATTCATTTATTTATTTATTTTTGAGACAGAGTCTCACTCTGTCACCCAGGCTGGAGTTCTGTGGTACAATCTCAGCTCACTGCAAGCTCCACCTCCCGGGTTCACTCCATTCTCCTGCCTCAGCCTCCCAAGTAGCTGGGACTACAGGCGCCCGCCGCCTCGCCCGGCTAATTTTTTGTATTTTCAGTAGAAACGGGGTTTCCCCGTGTTAGCCAGAATGGTCCCGATCTCCTGACCTCGTGATCTGCCCACCTCGGCCTCCCAAAGTGCTGGGATTACAGGCGTGAGCCACCACGCCCAGCCTCAATGTTTTAAACTTAATGTATTGCAGACTTAAAAAACAAAAAAACCAGGTATTACGACTGGGCATGGTGGTTCATGCCTGTAAGCCCAGCACTTTGGGAGGTAGAGGCCGGAGAATTACTTGAGCCTAGGAGTTCGAGATCAGCCTGGGCAACATAGTGAGACCCCATCCCTTTAAATTTTTTTTTGTTTGTTTCAAATAGGTATATGTAGATTCAACTTATTCTTTTTAATGATATTTAGAATTTTAATAAATTAAGTTTCCTTATTGATTGACATTTAAGTTCTTGCTAATTTTTTTTTACTGTTAAAAATAATAATGCAGCCGGGCACGGTGGCTCAAGCCTGTAATCCCAGCACTTTGGGAGGCCGAGACGGGCGGATCACGAGGTCAGGAGATCGAGACCATCCTGGCTAACACGGTGAAACCCCGTCTCTACTAAAAAATACAAAAAACTAGCCGGGCGAGGTGGCGGGCGCCTGTAGTCCCAGCTACTCCGGAGGCTGAGGCAGGAGAATGGCGGGAACCCGGGAGGCGGAGCTTGCAGTGAGCTGAGATCCGGCCACAGCACTCCAGCCTGGGCGACAGAGCAAGACTCCGTCTCAAAAAAAAAAAAAAAATAATAATAATAATAATGCAGTTAATACCATTGCTTATACAAGGAAGTAGATTATTAGTGCTGTTGTAGGCATAGTGACCTGCTTGTTTCTGAACATATTTAAGCAACATGGCAGGTGTCATCGGAGATAATGGAAACTGCAGATGAGCACTTAAACCACATGACAGTTGGGACCTGCACCAATAGAACTCTGACAAGTGAAGGAATTGTATACTATCAGTTGTAAAATTCCTTCCAGCCTTGACAAGGTAGAGCTGCCTCACACTCATTTGCTCAAGTGGCTAGCAAGTGTACTTTTAGCTAATTAACAGAAATTTCCCCCATCATATCTGTGTTGTTTTTACTAACTCAGCAAGAGCTTTTCCTGGCCAACACTTCTAAGAAACCCTGGGAAAAAATTAACATCAGTGCATGACCTTTGAACCCAAAATCTCAAAAGTTTTACAATTTTCTAATGAATGTTCACAGTACTATTGCCTGCCGGTCCACTAAGATAAGAAAAGGGCCAGCCAACATTTTAGAGGTGGTAGCCAACATTACCTTTTTTTTTTTTTTAAGTGGAACAAAGTGTGACTGCTTATAATCATGTCTGAGTAAAGGTTTCCTCTTATTCTTAGTGGGCCCAAATAGGAGCCTTTATTATTAATATCAACTTGTCAGCATTCAGGACTTTTTTTTTTTTTTTTGAGATGGAGTTTCTCTCTTTCGCCTAGGCTGGAGTGAAGTGGTGCAATCTCGGCTCACTACAACATCTGTCCTCCGAGTCCAGGCAATTCTCTTGCTTCAGCCTCCCAAGTAGCTAGGATTATAGGAGCCCACCACCACACACAACTAATTTTTGTATTTTTAGTAGAGACAGGGTTTCACCATGTTGGCCAGGCTGATCTCGAACCCCTGACCCCAGGTGATCCATCCACCTTGGCCTCCCGAAGTGCTAGGATTATAGGCATGAACCACTGTGCCCGGCTCATTTTAGGACATTTTAAAAGACAGGTGGTAAAAAGAAAGGGCTGCTGACCCTGAAGCCTTATGACTTAAGTTTGCTATCTTGAAAGGTCTATAATAGCTTTTTTAACTTTTAATTTGGAAATTCACACTTACAGAAAAGTTGCATGAATAGTCTAAAGAACAACCACATATAATTGGCCCTTCATCTCCATGGGTTCCACATCCATGAATTCAATCAGCCTCAGATTGAAAATGTTTGGAAAAAAAATTATGTCCGTACTGAATGTAGACAGACTTTTGTTTCTTGTCATTATTCCCTAAACAATAGAGTGTGACAACTATTTACATATCATTTATGTTGTATTAGGTATTATAAAAGTAATCTAGAGATGATTTAAGGTATATGGAAGAATGTGCATAGGTTATATGCAAATACTGTGTCATTTTATATTAATCAGGGGCTAGAAAATGTGGATTTTGTTATGTGCTGGAGGTACTGGAACCAATCCCCCATAAATACCAACAGATGACTGTATGCTTTGAAAAAATTTTTATGGCCAGACGCAGTGGCTCACACCTGTAATCCCAGCACTTTGGGAGGCCGAGACGGGCAGATCACTAGGTCAGGAGATCGAGACCATCCTGGCTAACATGGTAAAACTCTCATCTCTACTAAAATACAAAAAAAAAAAAAAAAAAAAAAAAGCTTAGCCAGATGTGGTGGCATGTGCCTGTAGTCTCAGCTACTTGGGAGGCTGAGGCAGGGGAATCACTTGAACCTGGGAGGTGGAGGTTGCAGTGAGCTGAGATCGTGCCAGTGCACTTCAGCCTGGCAACAGAGCGAGACTCCATCTCAAAAAAAAAAAAAAAAAATGTTTTGAGACAGGGTCTTGCTCTGTGACTCAGGCTGATCCCTAACTCCTGGGTTCAAGCAATCTTCCCACCTTAGCCTTCCAAATGCTGGGATTATAAGCATAAGCCACCATGCCCAGCTAAGAGAATACACTTTACCCAGATTTACCTACTGGAAACATTCTGCCCCATTTGCTTTATCTGTTTCTCCCATTCTCTCTCTCTCTTTTTACATATACACACTTATACATACATACATATAGAGGCATATTTTTCCTGAACTTTTAAGAGTAAGTTGCATATGCCTAAGGATAATATTCTCTTATATAACCACAGTGCAGACTACAGCTTCAGACATTGCTTTCCTCTCTACTTAATTTAATAAGGAATACATTTAAATGCATATTTCTGGTTCTCACCTTAAAGTTTTAATGTTTGGTTCTTCAACAATATTTTAAGAGCCTATGAAATATGTCTAGTATTCTTCTATAAGGGCTCCAACTTTTACACATGACTCATCCCTTAAACTTGGTAGATCTCTGTCTTTGCTTGAATTTCCGATAAGGACTTGGGTCCAGGTAGTTTTGGGGCCAGGTGACCTCAGGGAGCTAGAGTGAGGGAATTAGACAGGGAAGGAGGAAAAGTTGACATAGGGCACATTATCAAGGTAACTGATGAAGACAGTTTGTACGTGACCTCCTGAGGAGCATGTGGAGTCACTCTCAGAATTGCTCACCTGAATAATGGGATATAAGAGGTTTTTATCCCCATTGGTTGAGGAATGCCACTGGCAGGCTTTGATTCTTCACTTTTAGACTACTTTTCAGTTAATAAAATTCCTGTTGAATTTGATGTTGATGCAAGAATTAGTGAATTTACTTGGACAGATGTAGGCTTTTACAACACAGTCAAATCTATTCTTCTAAAAACGAAGAACTAGTTTTGTTAATGTGGATGTGAATATTAAAGGAAGATTTTATATATATATATATGTACATGCTAGAGTGATAAGAAAACAAATATGTTTGGAGCAACTTGGATACATGAATATATATTTTCAATGTAAATTTTATGAAATCCAAAGTCACATAAGATATTTCTGATAAAAAATTTAAGATCCAAGTGGGAATGTGCTGTAAATGTGAAATACACATATTGGATTTCAAAGACTTTGTATGAAGAAAGAATGTAAAATGTCTTATTAATAATTTTTATATTGTTTCTAGGCTGAAATAATACTTTTGGTACATTGAGTTAAATATATAACGTATCATTAATACTTGTTTTACCTATTGCTTTTAACTATTTTAAATTTCGCTGCTAGAAAGTTTTATTTTTATTTTTATTGTTTTCAGACCGAGTCTCGCTCTGTCGCCCAGGCTAGAGTGCCGTGGCGTGATCTTGGCTCACCATAACCTCCGCCTCCCAGGTTCAAACAATTCTCCTGCGTCAGCCTCCTGAGTAGCTGGGATTACGGGCACAAGCCTCCACGTCCGGCTATTTTTTTTAATTTTTATTTTTAGTAGAGGTGGGGTTTCACCATGTTGGCTAGACTGGTCTCAAACTCCTGACCTCAGGTGATCCGCCCACCTCAGCCTCCCAAAGTGCTGGGATTACAGGCAGAAGCCATCACACTAGGCCGACTACATTATATTTTTATTGGACATTGCTAATATGAATAATTAAATATAAACTTATACAACACTAAAATCATTGAGTAAGTTAGCAGGGTATAAAATTAACAGGAAACATGTAAAAATTAGCACTTTTTGCATATACAAATAAAACCGAATTATTTAAATACCCGTTTACTGAGGTATCAAAAGAAGATAAAATATCTAGGAATAACTTTTACAAAAAATATTTATTTATTTATTTGTTTATTTATTTCTTTATAGGCAGGGTCTTGCTCTGTCTCCCAGGCTTGAGTGCAGTGGCATGATCTTGGCTCACTGCAACCTCTGCCTCCTGGGTTCGAGCAAACCTCCTGCCTTAGCCTCCCAAGTAACTGGGATTACAGCTGCCCATCACCACGCCCAGATAATTTTTGTATTTTTAGTAGAGACAGGGTTTCACCATGTTGGCCAGGCTGATCTCAAACTCCTGACCTCAAGTGATCTGCTCACCTCAGCCTCCCAAAGTGCTGGGATTACAGCTGTCAGCCACCGTGCCTGGCCTACAGAAAATATTTAATATCCATGAAGAAAACAAACAAACAAACCTATACAGCATTCCTAAAAGACACAAACAAAGACTAAAACAAATGAAAACATGTCCCTTGTTCTTGTCTTAAAATCATCAAGATATCAGTTCCCTACATAATTCAAAATTTTAATGTGATCCCAATAAAAACACAAACATTATTTTTGAAACTAGACAAGTTTCAGAAGTGTAGTTCATATGAAAAAACAAACATCCTAGAATATCCAGGAAAACATGGCAAAGCAAGAGCTATAAGGAAGGCCAAGTCACACCAGCTTTTAAAATAAAATGTAAGGCCTCTATAATTAAAACCAGATGATACTGGTACACAAGTACTCAAACAGACCAATGAAATAGAATTAAAAGTCCAGCAATAGAGTCAACTACATATGGAAATTTCATATATGGTAATGATGGGATTCCAAATCCCTGAGAGAAAGATGAACATTTTAATAAATGGTGTTGGGAGAACTGAATGGTCATTTTGAAAAATATGAAATTAGATTCATTCCTCACAGCATACATAAGAATAAACTCCAAATGAATCAAAGATCAAATGTAAAAAAATGAAACTATACAAATATTAGAAGAAAACAGTGGTGAACTTCTGGGCCTGGTGTGGTGTCTCACATCCGTAATCTCAGCACTTTGGGAGGCCAAGGTGGAAAAATTGCTTGAGACCAGGAGTTCAAGACCATCTTGGGCAATATAGTGAGACCCTGTCTCTACAAAAAATTCAAACAATTAGCTGAGCATGGTGGCATGGGTCTGTAGTCCCAGCTACTTGAGAGGCTAAAACGGGAGGATTGATTGAGCCTGGGAGGTCAGGGCTGGAGTGAGCCAAGGTCACATCACTGTACCTCCAGTCTGGAGATACAGTGATACAGATACCACTGTATCTCCAGTGGCAGAGCAAGAATCTATTTCAAAAATAAACAAACAAACAAACAAAAACAGCCTCCCCTACCCCACAAAACATTTTTCTTAGAACCATTATATACATGTCAAAAATAAAACAGGGTTAGTTCTTATGTCATTCTCCAATTCCTCTGAAGATTGAATCAATGATAACTTATTACTTCGGCTAAAGCAATAGTTCTGAGCCAATCTACATTCTCTTTATGACTCTCTAATGGCATGAAATCTTGAGAACTAGATGTGATAAGAAAATAAATGGAGGCAGGCAAGTGCAATGGCTTATGCCTGCATTTTGAAAGCCTGAGGTGGGAAGATTGCTTGAGTCTAGGAGTTCAAGACAAACTTGGGCAACATAGTGAGATCCCCACCTCTACAAAGACTTTTTTAAAAGTTAGCCAGGCATGATGGCATGCACCTGTAATCCCACCTACTCAGAAGGCTGAAGCGGGAGGATCACTTGACTCTAGGAGGTCAAGGCTACAGTGAGCCGTGATCACATTACTGCACTCCAGCCTGGGTGACAGAAGAAACCCCGACTCAAAAAAAAAAAAAAATGAATGAAAGAAAGAAAAGGAAGGAAGGAAAGAAAGAAGGAAGGAAGGAAAAAAAAAAGGAAGTAAAGGGAGGCAAGTCAGCCATACAGAAATCCAGGCCTGGCTCTCACAGCTATAAGGAGGATCTTCAGTGATTATCCTTGGAGAAATAATTTAAATATCATATTGATATCAGAGAGCAGTCATAAATAAAGCAGTCTAAGTGAATGTCAATGAAGGGGATCAAAATATGCCATCCCAAAATATGACACTTTAACATATGGATTATTTTGAGCTGAAGGCAATTGAGAAACAGCAGATGTAGGAGGCATTCTCTGCCCGCCCTTTCTGTGTAACAGCAGGTCATGAAGTTTTATTTGTAAAGATGTCCCTTGATCACTCTTCCATACCAAGAGGACAAGATGACTTTTAGCACACGAAATGAAAAATCAGCACTGAGATGGGTAGCAAATAAAGCTTTCTAAAATAACTCTTATGTTCTATTAGTTTCCCCCATATATTTATCTTCTCTCAATTTTACCACTCCTAAAAGTCCAAGCATCAAACCTCTTTTTTTTTTTTTTTCATCTGGTCACTTCACAATTTATCACCCTTTGTTAAAATGATATATAAGCTCCCAGGCATTATTGCTTCTATGGGTTTCAAATTCTTTTCCATGAAGCCCCTATGTGCCTGCAAAATCAGTAATTTTTTAAAAAGTCCTATTGTTTTATTTTATTTTACTTTTTAGAGACAGGGTCTTGCTCTGTCAATCGGGCTAGAGTGCAGAGGTATAATCATAGCTCACTGTAACCTAAGCGAGCCTCCCACCTCAGCCTCCTGAGTAGCTGGGACTACAAGTATGTGCCACCACACCTGGGTAATTTTTTGTGGAGGCGGGGTCTTGCTATTTTACCTAAACTAGTCTTGAACTCCTGCCCAAGAGATCCTCATGTCTCAGCCTCCCAAAGCACTGGAACTACAGGCACATGCTGCCACACCTGGCCTGGAACAAAGTTCTATTATTCTCTCTTTTGTCACAGATTGGAACAGATAAGTTTTCCCTTTCTCTGCACCAATAATATCACAAAAAGTTTCGATTAATAACTTTAGAGAAAAAAATGGAAAAATGTCAAATTGTTCTCTGAGGTACAACTATTGTGCTTTGAGGAAAACTGATAGTGATATGGCATATTTAAAGTTACACACTTCCTCACACCTGTAATCCCAGCACTTTGGAAGGCTGAGGCAGGAGAATCTCTTGAGGCCTGGAGTTGAAGACCATCCTGGACAACATAGCAAGACCCTGTCTCTATACTATTAATAAAATAAAATAAAGTTGTCAGCTCTAATGGATAAGGTTTTAATGTTTATTTTGTGCACAAAACATCTTCTTTTGTGATTATAAATTTTTATTTAATCTATTTTCTCCATTGCCAATATGTCATGAATATCTGATACCCTTGGTTAGCTTATTATTCCTATATTAAAGGATAATTTTTAAAAAGGAATGGCCTAAGCGTGGCACCTCACATCTGTAATTCCAGTACTTTGGGTGGCCTAGACAGGCAAATCACTTGAGGTCAGGAGTTCAAGACCAGCCTGGCCAACATGGTGAAACCCCATCTCTACTAAAAATACAAAAAGTAGCCGGGCATTGTGGCACACACCTGTGATCTCAGCTACTTGAGTGGCTGAGTGGCTGAGGCATGAGAAGCACTTGAACCTGGGAGGTGGAGGTTGCAGATCGTGCCACTGCATTCCAGCCTGGGCAACAGAGCAAGACTCTGCTAAAAAAAAAAAAAAAGGAAGAAGAAGGAAGGAAGGAAGGAAGGAAGGAAGGAAGGAAGGAAGGAAGGAAAAGAAAGAAAGAAAGAAAGAAAAAGAAAGAAAGAAAGAAGAGAAAGAAAGAAAGAAAGAAAGAAAGAAAGAAAGAAAGAAGGAAAGAAGGAAAGAAAGAAAGAAAGAAAGAAAGAAAGAAAGAAAGAAAGAAAGAAAGAAAGAAAGAAAGAGAAAAAAGAATTCATGGATTTTATACAAACACAAAATGAACACATGAAATATTTTATTTATAAGGCAACTGTAAGATATGAAAAACAGTTCAAGGAGACTTCAAAGAACAGACACATCTACTGGCAGTCAGGAATGCTGAAATGAATTTGCTAATAGAGGCAAACTAGTCTCTTCTATATATGGAACCATTGCATATTCACTTTGACAAAATGTGTTTGCAGTTCTGTGAACAGAAATTGTTGGCATCATCATCAATTTTCTACAATTTACAGAGTTATAAGACAGCTCATTCAAAGACAGGGAAAGGCACAGACCCCATAGGATGAGATAAACCCTGCAAGGTATACTAGATAACACTTCATATTCCATTAAAAACACACCTGGAAATAAAAATCTTTTTTTTTAATTTTCACATTTCAAAGTTTCACAAATTTTCCTTAAAGGTTGTTATATGATCATAAACACACACACACACACAAATGCACACACACATGATTTGGCTTGATTATTTACATAGGTATAGCAAAAGTATTAACTATATTGATTTTTTATTTATTTATTTTTTTTAGATGGAGTTTCGCTCTTGTTGCTCAGGCTGGAGTGCAATGGCACGATCTTGGCTCACCACAACCTCTGTCTCCCAGGTTCAAGCAATTCTCCTGCCTCAGCCTTCCGAGTAGCTGGGATTACAGGCACGTGACACCACACTCGGCTAATTTTTTGTATTTTTAGTAGAGACAGGGTTTCACCCTGTTTAGCCAGCATGGTCTCAATCTTCTGACCTCATGATCCACCAACCTCAGACTTCCAAAGTGCTGGAATTACAGGAGTGAGCCACGACACCCAGCCATCAATAGGTACTTATTCCAAGTGGGACACTTACGGAGTACTTACCTAGTACTCTATAAATGGTAATTAAAGAGAGCAATGTTTTAGCTCTGAAATAGAATTATATAAACTTAAACAACACATTTTTTCATTTTTAGTACCTAGAATATTATTCTTTCAGTTGGATGTATTATTGAAGTAAGGAACAACCTGCAGTCAAACATCCTTACCACTGAAATGGGCATACTCCCTTGTCCTCCTTTGTCCCACATTGCTCTGGGGCATGATTGACCTACTGCAGGTGTGGTTCCAGAAAGGGTCAGTTTGCTGCCATTGTACATTTCCCCAGGCTAGCTCATTTGTAATTCCTTCTTCTTCCCCCTTGTCTTAATCAGTTTGGGCTGCCATAACAAATACCATAAACTAGATGGCTTATAAACAACAGAAATTTATTTCTCACAGTCTGGAGGCTGAAAGTCTGAGATCAGGGTGCCAGCATGGTCAGGATTAAGTGAGGGCCCTCTTCCAAACTGCAGACGGCAGACTTCTCATTGTATCCTCACATGATAGAAAGACTCAAGGCTGGGCACGGTGGCTCACGCCTGTAATACCAGCAATTTGGGAGGCCAAGGCAGGAGGATCACCTCAGGTCAGGAGTTCAAGACCAGCCAGGTCAACATGGTGAAACCCCCATCTCTACAAAATACACAAAAATTAGCTGGGCATGATGGTGGGTGCCTGAAATCCCAGCTACTTGTGAGACTGACCCGGGAGAATCAAGAATCACTTGAACCCAGGAGGCAGCGGTTGCAGTGAGCCGAGATCACGCCATTGCACTCCAGCCTGGGTGTCAGTGTGAGACAATGTCTCAAAAAAATAAAACAAAAAAAAAAATAAAGAAGAAGCAGCAGCAGCAGCAAGAGATCTCCCTGGGGTCTCTTCTTATTCATGAAAGCTCCAGTCTCATGACCTAATTGCCTTCCAAAAGACCTGCTTCCAAATACCATTATATTGGTGGATTAGATTTCAACATATTATGAATTTGGGGGAGACACAAACATTCAGTCCATGATGCTTTCTTTTTTCTTTGATTAGAAAATTGGCAACAGGGCCGGGCGCGGTGGCTCAAGCCTGTAATCCCAGCACTTTGGGAGGCCGAGACGGGCGGATCACGAGGTCAGGAGATCGAGACCATCCTGGCTAACACAGTGAAACCCCGTCTCTACTAAAAAATACAAAAAAATAGCCGGGCGAGGTAGCGGGCGCCTGTAGTCCCAGCTATAGGGAGGCTGAGGCAGGAGAATGCCGCAAAACCCGGGAGGCGGAGCTTGCAGTGAGCTGAGATCCGGCCACTGCACTCCAGCCCGGGAGACAGGGGGAAACTCCCCCTCAAAAAAAAAAAAAAAAAAAGAAAATTGGCAACAGTTGTTTCTAAACTTATATGACTCCTATCTGTTTTGATTTAATTTAATGTAATTTAATGTAGGAGAGCTAAGTAATTAAACATGAGGCCAAAGTACATAGGAAAGTGGCAGTCTTTTATTGCAAATATGCATACACTCTCAGACGAGGTTCTCTGGTCCTCAGGTGTGGGGGGCCAGGGAAGTCGCGCTGGCGCTCTCGGGTGATGTTCTCCGCTCCACGAATATGGGGGGCCGAAGAAGTCACGACGGCTCCTGCCGGCGGTGTACTTTTATGCCTGGGAGCTGGAAGGGGAGGAGTTTGGGGCGTGTGTGTAGGAGTGGCTTCTTGAATTTCAGTGTCCCCGGCTTGACGTCATTCTGCGCATGCTCAGTTGATTTGGTTCTTCCCCCCAGCGTGGGAAAATCTGTGATGAAGAACCCGGAAACAATAGGGACTGCTCCATCTTGTACACCTTCCTCCATCTTGTCCTTTTTCCCTCACCCAAACACTATCAAGATAACTGCTGAGAGTAGACGGAAATTCCTGGCGGATATAGATATTGATATACAAATAAGCTCCCCAAAAAATGTCTAATAAGGGCACAGTGAGGGGTGGTTTACGTTCCAAGGGCCTCACTGCTGTCAGTCAAGGGGATGCAAAGTAGTGAGCTGGATGCGAGGCCTGTGAAATCCTAGCACTGGATAATCAGTTAAGGGGGAAAAATGGGCTTGGCTTTCTTTGAGACATTAAGGTCTTGTTCTGCATTCACTTACTCATTCTCACTAACTGGTTTATTTATTCAGCAATATTTATGCATTTACATAACAGGTCCCATGGTACTCACTGGGCACAGACAGACTGTCGTTTAATGGGCTGCATCATTCCCGTCTCTGGTTACTTGCACCTTCTCTCTTGTCTCACTGTTAAAGCATTGACTTTTATAATGTGTCTATTTCCTTTTCATAACATTAAAACTTAAAGGCAGTGGAGTTCGCCATTAAGTATGATTTTTCACAGTCCCTAATCTAATTCTTGGGTTTTAATGGACTCTCAAAAAGTGTTTGCGGCTTTGTTTGATTTTTTTGCGGGTGAGAAATTTAACCAATTATTTCACGTTAACACCTTGCTGACTGTAAACATGCTAAATCAAGCAGCTCAAAATGTCTGGGCTACTGGGACTCACTAAGCGAGACCTTAAATAGGATAGAACCTGCTGGGGAGGTCCTGGGCCTCCAGTCACTCCAGAAGGACCAGCATTTGCCCTCTGAGAGAGGCCTGGACAGGGAAGGGAAGAAGCCTCAGGACTTACTAAAAATGCACATGCTCGGAGGTTCAGGTCTCTACATTTTTGCTTTCCCCCTTTTCACTTTCACAATTACAAGGGACTGTAGTCATGTCCACCCTTTGGGGCAGGGGATAAATGCAGTTCCCAGGGATATTTTTTTTTTTTTGCCAAGCTTCCTCTCTCATTCCCATTCACTCCTTCCTTCCTGTTTGCAGAGAAGCTCATAGTTTTATTTAATTCTTCAGTGAGGTTTCCGCTGGCAGCGAACAACTGCTGTTAGTTTATTTTGAAAGGAGCTTTACTTCATTAAAACACGGTGAAAGGAGCATCGCAATTAATAGAATAATAACTAAAAATGGGCATGTTAAGTGAGCTGCTGCTCCAGAAGGGGAGTGAGAATGAAGAAAAAGTAGAGTCTGGAAATTCTAGAGTTCTCAATCTGGAGAAATCTCAGGTTTTTAAATGCATGCCCTGGGGCCTTGCTATTCAAAGTATGGTTCGTGAAAGAGGAGCATCTGCGTCCCCTGGAAGCCAGATAGACGTTCCAGATAGAAGTTCAGGACATCTACAGTTAGAAGTCCACTGCAGACCTAAAGAATCAAAATCTGCATTTTAACGAGAGCTCCAGGTGATTCTTCTTCACATTAAAGTTTGAGAAGTGCTGATACTATCTCGATAGATTTGAATTATAAAAGACTTCAAACAAGGGCTTTGCGTTTCACCCTCAGGGCACCTATTCAACTGACCCTGTCTCTCATTTTGGCTGTGTACTCAATCATTCCTGCGGAACAGAAGCTACCACTTTGGGCTGAGCCCAGCAGTTACACCAGATTCATGTTCAGATGTCTGGAAGCCTCTCAGCCAGGAAGGAAAAATTATATTTTAACTTTTCACCCTAGCAAGACTCAGGTATCGTTTGTTCCATTTTACAGATAAGGAAATTGAGGTTCAGAGAAGTTAAGTAATTTATCCAAGATCACCCTGTCAGCAAGTGGCACAGTTGAGAGTCAAGCCCAGGTCTACCTAACCCCAAAGATCATGCTTTTTCATATGCATGATGCGTTTATGGTCACTATTGTTAGCCATATTCTTTTAAAACAACACTTTACTGGTCTCTCTCTTCAGAATACATATCTTTTTTCTCAGGATATATTTATACAAGAGCCTAAATTCATGCTCTTTCATAAGGTTTGAATTTAGTTACTTACAACTGCCAACCGCCCCATCCCCCTTTGAACCATTTTCAATGCAAGGTTCTTTCACTGGTGAGGGGAAGGAAACAGAAAGGTGGAGTGACCGAGCACGGGTTCCACTTCGGAAATGACCCTGAAGGGAGTCTGGGCTGTGCCAGAAAGAGGAGCGAGATAAAAGAGCCCAGGACTCAAAACCGGAGGCAGAAGAGAACTGTGTACACAGATGATTCTGTCACCTTTGGCAGTTCTGCCTCTGTCACCTCATCACGATCAACTCCGCACCGACACAGACGGGGCAGACTCAAAATGTCAGCAGCGACAATGTCAATGACACAATATGGGATACCCTCATCAGAAAGGATGTGGCGTGGTGCTATGAACATGGCTGCGTGCTGCAATCTTATGACACCGTCCAGCAACTTGTGGGGAAAAAAAAGAAAAAAGAAAGGGGGTTGTAAGCATGGGGAAAGCAGGAGCTAAAAGTTATAGATGGCAACCCCAAACCTGAGTCGAAGATTTCTATAAGGCCTTCCATTATTTTAGAATATAATTCTAATACTAACGAACTTTTTGAAGTAGACCAGCCCTCTTCTGCATTTTAAAAGGAAAAAAAAAAGTACTGTACATTGAACTCTACAATATTTCCCCCTCAGTTTTACTTTTTTAAAAAGTTAAAGCCACAGAAAAATTGAAATAATAGTGAAATCGCCTTTGCAAAAATTATAACAGTAAGAAAATTATGACAGTGAAAGAGATCTGATCTAACCAATCCCTATCTTGCCCTTAATCTTCAAACTGCCCATAAGGATTCCTGGGCTTGGGCCAAGCTAACTTTGGAGTACATTTAGTTTATAGTTTAAATGATAATAGCCCTTTCCAAAAATAAACTGCCTTTGTAAAGCTAATGAATGACCACTAGATTAGGATGAGAGGAGCGTGAATTCTGCTGTAGTGGAAAGGACTACCAGCCATTATTCCAGAGGTCACAAGATTTGTGACTTCCCTAATTACTCCTGCAGATCACATCACTCTTGGAGAACCTGAGATTCGCCTTTTGAGATGTCTTTTCAGGTTTTTGCATCTCTGAAGGCTGATGGCTCCACTGCTCCTGCCAACTGGTTCTGTGGCCACACCCGGAAGCGGACTCAGCAGGTTCAAGGACACTTTTCACACTCCTAGGACTGCATCCCCAACCAATCAGCGGCACCCATTTCCTGGCCCCGCACACTGTCCTTGAAAATCCCTAACCTCCAAATTTTCAGGGAAACCCGCTTTGAGTAATAAAACTCCAGTCTCCTGTTAGGCAGGCTCTGCATGAATTAAACTCGTTCTCTATTGCAATTCCCCTGTCTTCATAAATCGGCTGTATCTGGGCAGTGGGCAACATGAACCCACTGGCTGGTTACAATAGTACAATGAAAACCTGTATACCCATCATCCAGATTTAACCGTTGTTAAGATTTTGCCTTTTTCTCTCTTTCATTCTGTGGCTTTTTCCCTCTATTTCAATTGGACTGTATCTGGGGTTTTTTTTTTCATGGATAATTTATCATCTGTTGTTTTTAATTGAACAATTTTCACATTTCATCCCTAAATACAAGCATGTAAGAACAAAGTCATTGTCTGCATAACTACAATATCATCATCACATCTAGTAAAATAACATTGATTTAATATCATATAATATATTGTCAAGGGCCAAGGGAAAACTTCCCCCTTGCTTTCTGAAGTTTCACTGAAAATCACTGACCAGAGATAGATTAATAAAAGAAAGGGCATACACATTTATTTGATCATAGTTTTATGTGACACAGGAGCCTTCAGAATGAAGACCCGAAGATATAGGGGAAATTGTCCATTTTAATGCTTACGTTTGACAAAGTATGGAATGCTATGTAGAAACACGGTTGGACAAAAAGGGCAAATCCAATACTAATAGACTGAGTGGGAAAACCCAGCAAGGCCTGTCTGTTCATATTCTTGACCTCTCTGAGAATACATTCCTTCCTTCTGAGTATGGGGCCAGACCCCCTCTGGAATAGAGGTCTTTTGACCTACAGTCAAACAAAATTGGTCACATAGTTTCTTAATGAACAGTTTTTACAAAGAAAAGTTGGGGGGAGCGTTAAGTAACATTTTAGGTTTTATGACTGGCTTTGGAGAAAAGGGGTTCTGGTTTC
This sequence comes from Papio anubis, assembly GCF_008728515.1. NCBI lineage: Eukaryota > Metazoa > Chordata > Mammalia > Primates > Cercopithecidae > Papio > Papio anubis. The sequence continues at coordinate 122,463,665 of NC_044978.1, read as the reverse complement.
TATGACCTTCTTTGGGGAACAGGGATTCTCATTTCTGTAACTAGCCTCAAGGAAGAATGGACTGAGGACAGGAGAGCAGGAAAAGGTCAGATAAATACTTTTCCTTCTGAGGCTGCTTCTGAGGTCTTCATTTGGGGATATTATTTTCTAATCCCAACAATATTATATTCAAATAGATCATATTCAAACACCTCAATTGTCCCACAGATTTTTTTTCAACGTTTTATTTTCTTTTTTGATCCAAGATCCAAACAGCTTCATGCATTATATTTGCTTGTACAGTCTCTTAAATTCCTTTTCATTTAGATTAGAACATTCCCCCTGCTTTTCCACCTCATTCCTCATCACATTTTCTTTTAAACATCTAGGGGCAGGCTGGGTGTGGTGGCTCACACCTGTAATCCCAGTATTTTGGGAGGCTGAGATGGGTGAATTGCTTGAGCTCAGGAGTTCAAGACCAGCCTGGACAACGTGACAAAACTCCAGCTCCATGAAAAATACAAAAATTAGCAATGTGTGGTGGCGTGTGCCCGTAGTACCAGCTACTTGGGAGGCTGAGGTGGGGGGATTATTTGAGTCTGGGAGGTCAAAGCTGCAGTGAGCTGTGATCATGCCACTGCACTCCAGCCTGGGTGAGAGAGTGAGACCTTGACTCAAAAACAAACAACCAAAATTCCCAAAAAACATCTAGGGCAGTTATCTTGTAGAATATACCACAATGTAGATTTTACTAATTTTTTAAAATCAAAGTTCATTTCAGATGTATGTTTATTTAAACCTGAAGCTATTAAATGTGATTTTAGGGAGTTGCTACTGTGAGCCAAAAATCTTGGAGCTAAACTGCATTATAAACTAACTTTCTTTCTTTCTTTCTTTCTTTCTTTCTTTCTTTCTTTTTTTTTTTTTTTTTTTTTTTTTTTTTTCGTTCTGTCGCCAGGCTGGCGTGCAGTGGCGCCGTCTTGGCTCACTGCAACCTCCGCCTCCTGGGTTCAAGCAATTCTCCTGCCTCAGCCTCCCAAGTAGCTGGGATTATAGGTATGCACCACCATGCCCAGCTAATTTTTGCATTTTTAGTAGAGATGTGGTTTCACCATGTTGGCCAGGCTGGTCTTGAACTCCTGACCTCGTGATCCACCCACCTCGGCCTCCTAAAGTGCTGGGATTATAGGCGTGAGCCACCGTGCCCGGACCATTATAAACTTTCAATTAGACTAAATGAAATTATCTAGAACCAAGGTGGGCAAACTGCTGCTTCCCATGGGCCAAATCTGACCCAACAAATCTTGTGAATAACGTTCTGTTGGATCTCAGCTACACCATTCCTATGTAAAGTATGTAAAAGATACAGCTGCTTTCTACTTTCCTGCTACGAAGGCAGATTTGAATAGGTATAACAGAGACTATGTGGCCTGTAAAGCCTAAATTGTTTACTACATGGCCTGCCAAAAAACAAAATTACAACAAGTTCAGTTTAAAGATCTAATTTGTTTTATTTGTGATTCTAGAATTACGTAAAACCTCATTCTGTAAAATAGAATAAGTGCTCCAATGAGCTAAGCAGAGGAGCTTGGCTTTATGGACAGAAAAGGGCTGAAGAAAGCAGAAACAGAGCAAAAAGTGGAATGGTCATTTCAACGTTACTTTCCTTGTAAAGGTTGAAGTTGAGGGGACTTCTTTATCATGCAGCTAAAACTGACCTATTTGGAAAATTGGCTATTATCTCTTTCTCTTTCCTGATTTCTCGGGTAAACATGTTGGTTTCAGCTCGGTGGCTTGGAACTTCAGCATGAGTGACTGCATTTTGGTTTGGTCTGTTGGGCCTAGTGCAAAAGCTCAGTCCAAACCAATGGCCTTCTATAATTTGTATTTAACAGGCCTTTAATAGAATATGTTTGCTGATTTCTGATCTAGAACAATAAATACAAATATTACTTTCTCCTTTGACATTTAGTCAAAGCATCATTCAAATACCATCAGATAAATCACATAGATACCCTCGATGGTTATAACAGCTGAGAAGTAGGAAGAACTGCATTTATCAAGATCATTGATCTTGAGTTTTAAAATTTCTTCCCTTCAAAAACTCCTCTAATGGTCTTATATTGCCCCCTTGGATTTAATCCAAACTCTTCAGCATGAAATTCAAGGAAATAATCTTCATAACCTGACCCTAGGCACCATTTTCTGTGTCACATTGGTTCTCCTACATTCTAGTTCAGTGGTTGTCACATGTAAACCTGTAACTAAAACAAAACAACAGCCACAACAGCAACACAAAACAACGAACCACTTATGGAGCATGTTTGAAATGCAGATTATCAAATCCTACTCCTGAGACTCCTGCCTCACTCTCATAATACCTTTGCTCGAGCCTGATCTCATGGAAATGTGTACATATTTATTATCATTTATCTCTGTACATTATTGTAACTTATTGCCTGCCAACTTCATGGAGTCCAGTGAATTCCTTGAGGGCAAGAAAAGTCTCAGCCATCTTTGCATGCAAGGCACAGTACCTTGCACATGATTAATTTGAAATGAATATTGAATTATATGCGTGAATGAATAAAAGAATTATTTGAAATAGGTTTTGTTTGAAATAGATTTTATGTGAAACTATTCACATACATTTTATTACATTGTACATGTTGCTAACTGAACTAGATAAGCTCTTTTACATTTGTTATACAAAATATATTTAGTCCTAAAAAAGATCTAGTGTCAAAAGACACCATTAAAATAGTGAAAAGAGAAATCTATCCCTGATTACATGTATCTGACAAAGGATTCATAATAAGGATGTATTAAGAGTTCCTACAATTCAATAAGAAAAAGACAAACCACCTAATCAACATAATAAGCAGATTTAAACAGGCACTTCACAAAAGAGGACATCCATATGGCCCACAAAGATATTAAAAGGCACTTGACATCCTCAGTCATTAGGGAAATGCAAAATAAACCCATGATAAGATATCACTACAAACCCACTAGAATGACAGAGTTGGCAGGAATGTGGAGCAACTGGAACTCTCATGCATTGCTAGTGGGAGTATAAATGGGCATAACTCTTTTAGAAAACTGTTTGGCAATATCTATGAATTCTAACACACATCTACTGTATAATCCAGTAATTCCATTTCTAGGTATACACCAAAGAGCAATGAAAACATTTGTTCTTTAAGATACATGTAAAATAATATGCATAACAGCTTCATAATAACCCCAAAATGGAAACAACCCAAAAGTCCATCAACAGGAGAATGGATAAATAAATTTGGAATATTCATACAAATGGAATACTACACAGCAATGAAAAGAATAAATTTTGAATATATACAACAACAGGAATGAATCTCACGAGTATAATGTTGAGTAAAAGAAGCCAGAAATAGCGAGGCACGGTGGCTCACGCCTGCAATTCCAGCACTTTGTGAGGCTGAAGTAGGTGGATCACTTGAGGTCAGAAATTCAAGACCATTCTGCCCATCATGGTGAAACCCCTTCTCTACTAAAAATATTTTAAAAATTAGCTGTGTGTGGTGGTGCACGACTGTAATCCCAGCTACTTTGGAGGCTGAGGCAGGAGAATCGCTTGAACCCAGGAGGTGGAGGTTGCTGTGAGCCAAGATGATGCCACTGCACTCCAGCCTAGGTGACAGAGTGAAACTCTGTCTCAAAAAACAACTATTACAACAACAAAACAAACTAACAAGCAAACAAAACCCAATCCAACAGCAACAAAAAAAAAGAAGCCAGAAATGAGTACATACTGTGTGATTGCATTTTAGGATGACAAATGTCAGAATAATTATTACTTTTGGGGAGGTATTGACTAGGAAGGGACTGAAAGGAACCTTTGAGGATGCTGGAAATATTTTATATTTTGATTTGGGTGATTTCCCAGTGGATACACACATAAAAATTCATCAAGTCATATACTTAAGATCGGTGCACTTTATTATACATATGTTAAATTTCAATTAAGAAAGTTAAGAAAAATGGGCCAGGTGTAGTGGTTCACACCTATAATCCCAGGACTTTGGGAGGCTGAAGTGGGAGGATCACTTGAGCCCAGGAGTTTGAGATTAGCTTGAGCAACATAGCAACACCCCATCTCTAAAATAAAAAAAATACATATATTAAAAGAAAGTTAAAAAGAATCTGGGGCCTCTCACATCACATCTCTATGTTACCAACTGAAGGGCTCTGGATGGCATAACCCTAGGACTTGCTAATCACTGAAATCAACTTCTCCCCAGTCAGTGTCGGTTTATCTGTAAATAAGGATTATAATAGCACTTTCTTCATCTGGTTGCTGTAAAGATAAATAAATAAACACAGAACAACAAACTCAGAACAGTGCTTTGGACATAGTTAGTGATATGTAAGTATTAGTTATTGTTATGACTTGCCCATGCTAAAATTTATACAGTACCATAAAATATAGCTGGCTGGTAGTTATATTTTTAAACAATTTTTAACCTAATGGCCAACCAACATTTTTTTTTAACATGGTATGGTTTCCCCCTGCAACGTGATTTTCTTTTCTTTCCTTCTTCTTCTTTTTTATTTGTTTGTTTTTTTTAGAGACAGGGTCTCGCTCTGTTGCCCAGGCTGGTGTATGCAGTGGCACAATCATAGCTCATTGCAGGCTTGCACTCCTGGGCTCAAGCAATCCTCCTGCCTCAGCCTCTGGAGTAGCGAGAACTACAGGTGTGGGCCACCACCCTGCCTGACTACTTTTTTAATTTTTTTGTAGAGATAGAGCCTTGCTATGTTGCCCAGGCTAGTCTCAAACTCCTGGCCTCAAGTTATCCTTCTGCCTCGGTCTCCCAAAGTGCTGAAATTATAGGCATGAGCCACAGTGCCCAGTGATTTTCTTTTTTAAAAAAGTATATATATATGCTTTCATATATATATAAAATAGCAAATGAAAAAAAGTTAAAAAAGCATTACTCATAATCCACTACTTTTAAATTTTAACAAAATAGCACCTACAAAACTATCAAATGGAACCAAAAAAGCAAGCCAACTAAACAAATTTCACCTTTTTTTAGACTTTATGTAATAAGTATCACTTCTCAGCCTTTTGGCTAAGATCAAGTGTAAAATAATAAGTAAATGGGTTGTTGGGTGCAGTGGCTAGTGCCTGAAATCCCAGCATTTTGGGAGGGCGAGGCAGTGTTTGAGACATTGTTGGAATTGTTTGAGCTCAGTAGTTTGAGACCAGCCTGGGCAACATGGTGAGAACTTGTCTCTACAAAAAATGTAAATAAATTAGGCAGCTGTGGTGGTACGTGCCTGTAGTCTCAACTACTCGGGAGGCTGAGGCAGAAGGATTGCTTAAGCCTGGGAGATTGAGGTTGCAGTGAGCCATGATCATACCACTGCACTCCAGCCTGGGCAACAGAGTGAGACCCTGTCTCATAAAACTAAAACTAAAACTAAAATAATAAATTAATAAGTAAATGTCCCTCACTTTCCCCTTTACTCTTCAGAAGTAACTACTCTTACCAGATAAATCTGTGTTTGAATTTAGTTTTCAGAAAAGAAACATTCTGCTCTGTGTACATACTGTTGATCTGAAGATGATAAATAGCAGGCAATCAGTACACACAAGCTAAGGACAAATTAAATATAGGTCTCTGATGGAGAAGACTCTTTGTGATGTATTCTCTTCTTGATGGAGTCACAAGTGCTCCTTTATCCTTTGCCTAAACCAACACCTTTAGCATCACTGCTGCTGGCACCAAGATATTTGGTAAAAATAAGTACTAGGGGGTGCACAACCACAGACTCACAGCTGGGGCTTTGTCTTTTCTCAAATAAACATAATCTAAACAATGAGACACTGTCTGAGGGTCAAGGGGGTGGGAGGAAGAACAGGAGGAGGAGGAGGGGTTAGTCAAATTCTCCTTTTGGACTATGTAGTTGCTAGATTTATAAAGCTCCCCCTTTTACTGTTTTTTCTTTCTTTTCTTGAACAGCTTCTAAGTAACACTTGAGGCTCCTCCTTCTAGTGTGACTTTACATTGAGGATCCAGTGAGCCCCAAAGCGAGGAAACTTGCCCAAGGCCTCTTTCTGCAGCTGGGGGTGGGAAGAGTTAGAGGGTTTCTGGAGTCTGCGGGCCTATCAAGGGTCCCAGTTTTTCTCTTTGAGAATTATTTGATTCTTTCATCTAATGCTTATAAATAATGTTTCTAGGCTATTTAGATTGGATTTTGGGTGTGCTTACGGTCTCATATATCTTCTTAAATTTTGAGATGCATGATTAAAGTTTTTACTTGTATTTGATTTTTTTACTTTTACTTTATTTTGATGTCTTCTTCCCCATCTTTATTCATCATACCTCTTTTCCAGACCCTTGTACTAGCATTCTATCTTATCCCTTTCTCAAATCCCTTCATTGGTTTCATTCATTTATTCAACAAATACGTTGTCAAATACTTGCTATTGCCAGGTACTGCTCTAGGTTTGGGGATAAGCAGTGAACAAGAACAGATTCCTGGCATCATGGGTCTTATATTCTAATTGAAAACAGAAGATAAACAAGCATATTCATGACAGAAAAATCATGTCATGGAGTAAAAAGCATCATGAAGAAAATGACAGTAGTGCAAATGGATGAAGAATGCTATGCTAGGGTTAGGGGAGTTATTTTAAGTACATTGGTGCGGTAAGGCTTTTCCAGCGGGGTGACATTCCTTTTAACAGCTTTACTTTCTTCTCAAGTCTTTCAAGGTGTTGGTGACTAGTTTCTGAGCCTGTCATCTTATACTACCCTTCTTACCTATACCTTATGTCAACACATCCCGCACTGCCTCCTTTTGCGGGCCTATCCTACTTTCTTATGCTTGCCCACACTCCAGACGTCTTCCTGATGATCCCATATTCTCTCCCAAATCACTTCCAAAGTTTCTTTAAACAATTTAGCCTGGCCACAGAAAAATTTGCATGTGGGTGCTTAGCACATCCTTTTCAGTGATTTTTAATATTATTCATCTTCCTTGGAAATTGCTATTTTAGAAATAATTCTACTATAACCCAGAGGTTTTCAGACTTCTGGTATTTAGGGGATAACATACCCTATAAGAGTATATTAAAAGGCTGTAAGGCCTTTTAAAGGTCTTTTAAAGGCTTTGAGACCAGTCCCTCTCCCAGCTCCTTTAACTCAGCCATGAAAATGCAGCTTACACTTATAAAAAAATCAGTGCAATAGAGCTTTGCCTTAATACACAGCCATTGTTGTGGCTATGAAATACCCACTTTATTCTGAGTAACATATATTGAAATCTGGAGTGGAAATGACCCTTAAAAAAAATCCCATCTATTTTTAGTGTGACTCACATTTTGAATGAAACCCAGACCACCTGTTGTTTATTCTCTACCATTTGGAACTCTACCTTCATTTCTGGGTTTCTTCCAGAGGACATGGAACAGAGATTTGCACATAGTCTTCCATTAAATAAATAAATCCAATAGTGGAGTGGGTCCTGGGAGTTTCATTAAACTACATGCAAAGGCTGAATTTCTGCATTTCTTGGCCAGGCCTTTGGGACTGTACACTATCTGTAGTGTGTGACCAGGCTTAGCACAATACCTGGACTATAATTGTGAGTGAATGTATCAGTAGATAAAAAGGGAAGGGCAATATCTGATAATCAAATATTCACAAGCTCTTCAAAACAATTTGATTCTGTTACATATATCATCTGGAATGTCTATGTCAGCTTTTAAGGCGTTTTTATTTTAATAATGCAAAGTAGTTTTTATTAGAACAGTAAACAGGAAACTATATTATCTACACAGACTCAGTGGCCTACAAAAAGAGGACTTTGCACTCTAATTAAGAACAAAGCACCCAATTACATCAGATTGAACTTCAGAATCACCTCTTTGTTTTTGTTTCATCTTGTAATGCTGAACAAGGAATCAGAGGGAGTGGGTCCGGCAAAGGAGCTATTTGAGGATTTAATTAAAGGATTGCGTCTCATGTCTGCTTTAGGGGCTGCTCAGGTTAAACAGAAGGATGGTAGCATTGAGGAGGTTGAGAAGGTAGGTGCCAGTTTTGCAGGCTGTGAGGTTTCATTCTGTCAGTTTGCCAAGAAATGAGCTGTCAGGCTCTGTCTACTTCACAGCTTCTCCCTTGGGTCTGTGCCTCCTGATTCTAGCTTCAGGCTTAGCCTCACCCAGACTCTATGGCGCATCTAGCCTCATCGTTTGAGAACTTGTTAGAAATGCAGAATCTCAAGCCCCACCCAAACTTTCTGAGTCAGAATCTACATTTTAGCAAGATCACATGTCTGCATATTAAGCTTTGACGAGCATGATTCCATGGGGCTCTAGCCCAGCACAAAACAGCATGGTTATCAAACTTTAGTGAGCTTCAAAATCATTGACAATATAAGAAAATTAGAAGACCTGGTCTCCTACTCCAGGGATTTTGATCCAGAGAGTCTAAGATAGGGCCTTGGAATCTGCCCTTTCTTGGGTATATGCTGCTGGTCTAGTTCCAACAGTCGGGTTTCTGCATGCTTTTGTGTCTTTATCCCAGTTCTATTAATTGGCACCATTGTGTCTTGTTCTCTGCTTAAAAAACTGTTTCCAGTGTTGGTTTCAGAATTTCCATGCATAAAGATCTTAGTACAGTAATCTAGTTTGGTAAAGGAAGCTTGAAGCTGTTTTTGTCTAACGCTTATTTATTTATTTACTTCACTCTATCACCTAGGTCTCACTCTGTCACCCAGGCTGTCACCTAGGTCTCACTATTTATTTATTTATTTATTTATTTATTCATTCATTTCACTCTGTCACCCAGGTCTCACTGTCACCCAGGCTGAAGTGCAGTGGGATAATCTTGGCTCACTGTAACCTCCACCTCCTAGGTTCAAGGAAGCTTCCCACCTCGGCCTCCCAAGTACTTAGAACTGCAGGTGCACACCACCACACCAGTCTAATTTTGTATTTTTTTTTTTTTTTTTAATAGAGACAGGGTTTCACCATGTTGCCCAGGCTGGTCTCACAGTCCAGGACTCAAGCAATCCTCTAGCCTCAGCCTCCCAAAGTACTGAGTTTGTGGACCACTGCACCCGGCCTTGAGTAAAAGTCTTAACGGAATGTATCCATTAGGGAGAGTAATTTCCCAGTGGAACTGGGGGCGCTGGAATAGATGCCTGGAAGTCAAAAAGCAATTAATGTCTGCCACACTAGTTAAGTGGGTAAAGTCTTGCTACCCAATGGTGCACTTATCTTGCTTTCAGATTTTATGGAAATGCCTTTGCAAAAATTATAACAGTGAGAAAATTATGACAGTGAGAGAAATCTGACCTAACTAACTTTATCTTACCTTTAGCCTTCAAACTTCTCTTGGTCATTCCTGGGCATGGGCCAGGCTAACTGTGGGAGAAATATACTTTACTGTTTAACCTTAAAGCAAGGATGATAATAGCCCTTCCTCAAACTACCCCCTCCTTATTTGGGGACAAAACTGCCTTTGTAAAAGTAATGGAAGGCCACAATATTAGGATTATGAGAGGGATCTGATTTCTGCTAAGATGTAGGCATAGTTAAATGAGAATCAGCCATTGTTCCGGAGGTCACAAGATTTATAACTTCCTCAATTACTCCTATAAATAGCATCACTCTTATAGAACCTAAGATGGCCTTTGAGACGTCTTTTCAGACTTTTGCATTTCTGAGGACCGGATGATTCCACCTGAACCTGCAACTCTTAACTGGTCACATGGCCCCCACCTGGAAGAAGACTCAGCACACAAGTACTGTTTTCCACACCCTTATGGTTGCATCCACAACCAATCAGCAGCACCGATTCCCTAGCCACTTGCCTGCCAAATATCCTTAAAAACCCCAAATTTGGGGGAAGGCTGATTTGAGTAATAATGAAACTCAACTCTCCCATTTAGCTGGCACTATGTGTATTAAACTCTTTCTCTATTGCAATTCACCTGTCTTGATAAATTGGCTCTATTAGAGTAGCAGACAAAATAAACCCATTGGGCAGCTATAAATTTGGGGGCTTGTCCATGATAGCCTTTGTAGGTACTTGCCTGTGGTACAGCAGCCCCTCACTGGCAATGGATTCAGAGGCCAGCCCAAATAGCCACTTAGTTTTCTTGGACTAAGGACTACCCCTGGCACCATCTCTTCTAGTAGGGTGCTGTTTACCCATAATGCATGGATCTAATTGCAATGGAGAACTAGTTCTTGAAAGACATCCAGTATTTCAGGTGCTGCCAACATCCCCTTCCTTCTCCTGATCTGTTGACCTCGCTAGAGACACTCTTGCCCCATCATGGGGACTATCCAGCTCTCCCTAGATTGTCGGAATAGTCTCGGTTTCTCCTCTGTTGGATCTCTCCCCTGTTGGATGGAGAATAGGAGACCTGTTTGGAGGAATGCTCTTCTCGTTTGAGGAATGGATCTGGTCTGGAATCTTGGTTTGAAAATTCTTCTGTTTGTCTTTACTTCACTGTGTGTGTTTATATGTATATGCAGAAAATCTCTATAGGAATGGCTGATGGAAGTCCAGCCAACTCGCCTATTTTGTCTGACCAGTCACATTCAGTAAGCCCTGAAGGAAGTGTTAGTGGGAGCTCAGCAGGTCTAATTTAGGGTGACCATCTGCCCTTCCATCCTGCCCTGAGACCACTTGTTAAAATTCCCAGCCAGAGGTGATCCCTCCCCATCTTGAGTGGATCAAAGGGCACAAATTTGAGCCTTGCCAGGTCCATACTTGGGTGCTGAGTGGGATATCTAGTGTCCATGCTGTGTTCTATCACATGTATTTCACTCTGGCCAGAATGGGAAATGTTAATTTTGTTCCCCCACGTAGCCTGTTGGGTGGCAACTTGCAAAACTGAGAAGCCTTTGCCTGTGGTTCCATGAAATGAAAAAGGACAATTTTTTTTTTTTTTTTTTTTGAGACAGAGTCTCACTCTGTCACACAGGCTGGAGTGCAGTGGTACAATCTCAGCTCACTGCAACATCTGCCTTTCAGGTTCAAGTGATTCTCCTGCCTCAGCCTCCTGAGTAGCTGAGATTACAGGCACCTGCCATCACGCTCAGCTAATTTTTGAATTTTTAGTAGAGACGGGGTTTCTACATGTTGGCCAGGCTGGTCTCAAACTCCCAACCTTCAGTGATCCACCTGTCTTGGTCTCCCAAAGTGCTGGGATTACAGACATGAGCTACCATGCCTGGCCTGGATGATTTTCTTTCGTAATGCGGCTCCCATAGTTATGATGCAGTAAGCAGGATCATCAAAAGCCACTTCACTCCTCTGGAAGTTACAGGGAGAGAAAACCCAGAAACCCGACAAGCTGGCCAAAGGGTAAGAGTTTCTTATCAGCCAGGCTTCCGGTCTCTCCGTTTGTGTAAACTGGTTGAGTGAATGGTGAAAGTTACTGTTTTTCTCCTCTGCAAAGTTATGATTGATAGGAAAAAGGATTTGTGTGACTAGTCATTTCATTTTTTCTGTGTTATTCTGTCATGGAGAGGGGTACCATAGTGTAGAATGTGGGCTTAGAACCCCTATAAGCCTGCTGTTGGAGCCAGCCCTGTAGACTGGTCAGTTACAAACTTTGCTGTGGATCTCCAAAACAAAACAAAACAAAAACAGATGAGGTTTTCCTTTCATCTTGTTTTACGTCCTTGAGAACCTGACTTTGTGACCATGTGGGGGTACCCTCTCTTGGTCTCTGCCATCCAGAGGGTGGGAATTTTTGGTTTTGTAACATGCAGCAATCTAAAAGGACACATGATAATGTCATGGCTAGCCTTAAGAATACCCTTGAACAGTTAAAATCTTTTGCAAACTCAAAAGTACCTGCTCTAGATTGCTTCTGGGAAAAATAATAGCAACTGCCTCATGGCTGTAGCTCAGTAACTAAGGTTTTGCCCTTTTACTACAGCAGCCTGGGTTCAATTCTCAGTTCCGGAAATAAGCCCTTTCTGGTTTGATATTTGTGTGACTTTTGCCATGTGTTGATTCTTTTCCCTTCCATGAACAACTTCTAACTTCCTGTCTTGAATTTTCTTTTCTCAGAATCACCTTCGGAGGGATTCTAATTCTTGTGCAAACTGCTTACCACCTCTTTAAGAATACCTTCCGACACCCATGGTGAAGTCATAACCTTAGTTAAGGCTTATCAGTTTCACATGGGAGGTTACTTTTGGTAAAAAATAGAAGTATTGGCTGTTTGTCCTGGCTAAAATCTAATGATGAGAGATTTAAAAGTGTTTTCTATTGAGAGTCCTATAGTTGAAATTGGCTTAATAAAGGCTAATATTTGGGCTACATGTGTCTAGATATTGTTTGAAAGCACCTGCTGTCCCTCTATAAAAACTTCTCAGTCAACAGAATTCTGATTGTTCGTCGTTTACTCCTGTCTGCACCCCCTTCCTCTTATATCTAATCTTTTTGAATACATATATATATATATATATATATTTTTTTTTTTTTTTGAGGTGGAGTGTCACTCTGTCACCAAGGTTGGAGTGCAGTGGCGCAATCTCAGCTCACTGCAACCTCCGCCTCCCAGGTTCAAGCAATTCTCTTGCCTTAGCCTCCTGAGTAGCTGAGACTACAGGTGCGTGCCACCACACCCAGCTAATTTTTTGTATTTTTAGTAGAGACAGGGTTTCACCGTGTTAGCCAGGATGGCCTTGATCTCCTGATCTTGTGATCCACCTGCTTCAGCCTCCCAAAGTACTGGGATTACAGGTGTGAGACACCATGCCCAGCCATCTTTTTGAATTTTGGGGGGAACTAGAAATTACTTTGAATTATAAAAAAATTTTAACCTAGATATGTAATAGCTAGATAAGAGCCATACTTTTTAAAATGGCTAATGGTAATTGTTTACAATGAATAATTATTACTATAGGGTGATACTCCTTTCTTTGCATATTTAAATAAGAAAAGTATTCTGTTACACAGCAAAAAGGTACAGAATAGAAAATGGGCTGATTACAGAGTGGGTTAATTGGTACTGGATTGTCCAGCAGCCTTGGGAAAATGTCCTTATCATAAAATTCACTATGGAAGTATTGCAGTCTCATCCTATAGTGTTTCCCTCTTTTAGGGACCCAGGATTCAGTGTAAAAATGAGATCCTTGAATTTGGGGATCTATTTTGCCTTCCAGCTATGCCTGCTTATTAGGCCCTAGGAACTGCATGCTTTCCTATCCCTGTTCCTTAAGAGTCTCCACCCTAAAGCCATACAATGAAGAAATTTATGTCTTTAAGGAAATCTCCATATGTTAGATGTCTACTTTTCCTGGATATCTTGAGTAAACTTTACCCACACAATTTTCCCTTGGTTTAAATAAAATATTAATTCACTATTTTGTTTCACATAAGAATTATCCCTTTAAAAATATAAATTTAGAACTGCTTGGCTGACAATGATTAGGGCAGCGAACAGGTAATCAAGAGACTGATGGTTTAAAATTAAAACAAAAAGAAATAGAAACTTTAAAATTGGTAAACGGAAATCTCATAACTTATAGGCAGTATGGACACATGCGCTTCTGTCTGTGTATCTATATGTGTTATGTGAGTGATGTTTCACTGCAAAAACATAAAAGAACTCTAAGTAATTAGCTTTAAAAAATAAACACTTAGGGTCGGGCACGGTGGCTCATGCCTGTAATCCCAGCACTTTGGGAGGCGGAAGTTGGCAGATCATGAGGTCAGGAGTTCAAGACCAGCCTGGCCAACATGGTCAAACCCCATCTCTACTAAAAATACAAAAATTAGCCAGGCATGGTGGTGCGTGCCTGTAATCCCAGCTACTTGGGAGGCTGAGGCAGGAGAATCGCTTGAATCCAGGAGGTGGAGGTTGCAGTGAGCCAAGACGGTGCTACTATGCTCCAGCCTGGGCGAGAGAGTGAGACGCTGTCTCAAAAATAAATAAATAAATAAATAAAAATAAAAAATAAAATAAAAAGCACTTAAATCAGATGTTTTGTCAAAAAAAAATCTTTAATATGTTTGTGTTCATGTGACTCTAATAATTCTTTAAAAATACAGCTTTCAAAAAGTCTTCAAAATTTAGACATTTGTTCATTAGTTCTGTCCTGTGTCCTAGTCTCTACACCTGGTACATAATTAAAATTGCTTTCGCTAAAAACAAAAGTCATGTGTTCTTAATAAAGAGGTGTGGAAACTGGGCATGGTGGCTCATGCCTGTAATCCTGACACTTTGGGAGGCAAAGGCAGGAGAATCACTTGAACCCAGGAGTTTAAGACCAGCCTGAGTAACACAGTGAGACCCTGTTTCTACAAAATAATACAAAATTAGCCAGGCCTGGTGGCTCAGGCCTATAGCCCCAGCTACTCAGGAGGCTGAGGCAGGAGGATCGCTTGAGCCAGGTTGGTCAAGGCTGCAGTGAACTATGATCAGGTCACTGTACTGCAGCCTGAGCAACAGCATGAGACCCGTCACACACACACACACACACACACACACACACCCCACCACCACCACCAACAACAATCACAACAAAACAAAAATAAAAAGACATGGAAATGTGATTATTTGTTTTTTAATTTTTGAGACAGCGTCTCACTTCATCAGCTAGGCTGGAGTGCAGTGGCACTGTCTTGGTTCACTGCAACCTCCACCTCCCAAGTTCAAGTGATTCTTGTGCCTCAGTCTCCTGAGTAGCTGGAATTACAGGCACATGCCACCATGCTCAGCTAATTTTTGTATTTTTAGTAGAGGCAGGGTTTCACCATATTGCCCAGGCTGGTCTCAAACTCCTGACGTCAGGTTATCTACTCACCTTAGCCTTCAAAAGTACTGGGATTACAGGCTTGAGACACTGCGCCTGGCCAAAATGTGATTTTTTTTTAACAAAAATAATTTTGACTAGTTTAAAGGGTTTAAGGATTAAGTTTTAAAAATATAAAACTAAATTTTTTAAACATATTATAAAAGGCTTATAACAATTGATCTCATAAAAATATTCTGCCAGTGTGAGCAAAGTGGCAAAAATTTAAAGGGGCTTATTTAATTTTTCTATAAATTAAACATTAATATAAAAAACACACAGATGTGGGGCCAGAATCTGCACTCCTGTGTCTAAATATCAGGGTTTTCATTAAGCGTTAATCTCCTCCTTAATAAAATAATTATAAATGATTAAAAGGATTTATAGATACCTTACCTTATGGTCAAACTAATTAAATTTAGATTTGTTTATATGATTTTATTAAAAAATAGCTTTAATGTTAATGATATATAAATCCAAAAATGGAATTTGGTTTACTCTTTTTAAAAAACTTTTTTGTGTAATATTGAACAACAGTGAAAATTTTTATTTGCCTTGTAGATAAACTGCAGGAAAAAAAGGAGAGAAGAAAATAGACAGAGATTCACTTGGCTTCATACTGTCTTCATTGGGTCTTGTTTGGAAACCTGAGCTTCCTATTAAAGATTCTTGCCTTTAAAAGTTTTTTGAGCCAGGTGTGGTGCCTCATGCCTTTAATCCTTGCATTTTGGGAGGCTAGGGTAGGCAGATTGCCTGAGCTCAGGAGTTTGAGACCAGTCTGGCCAATATAGTAAAATCCTGTCTTTACTAAAACACACACACACACACACACACACACACACACAAATTAGCTGGGTGTGGTGGCCTACACCTGTAATCCCAGCTACTTGGGAGGCGGAGGCATGGTGGAGGTTGCAGTGAGCTGAGATTGTGCCATTCCCCTCCAGCCTGGGTGACAGAGCAATACTCTGCTTCCAAAAATAAATAAATAAATAAAGTGTTTTTCAGTTACCACTTTGACTAAATAAATGACCTATGATCTTATTTTGTGATATATAGTGTTTTAAACATTTAGTATTTGATGACTTTTCCAAAATCAAATAACAAATTAAGGCTTTTTTTTTTTTTTTACCTCATTAACCTTTTAAATATTAGGTCCCCTCAAGTCCAAAAGAGACATTTGGCTTATTGTATATTAAAATCATATAGAAAGCATTGCCACATACAAAATAGTGTTTAACTTTCTTTAAATTATGTTGATATAAATGTATTATTCCAAATTTGTATAATTCCTGTAATTCTGATATGTCTCAGTATATGTTATCAGTAATAATTATGATTGTTATACTAAACTGTTATGCGTCACAGAGATAGCCAGATATTTTTGGGGATTACATCTTTTCTTTTCCTTTCTTTTTCTTTTTCTTTTTTTTTTTTTTTTTTTTGAGACAGAGTTTTGCTCTAGTTGCCCAGGCTGGAGTGCAATGACACGATCTCGGCTCACTGAAACCTCCGCCTCCCAGGTTCAAGTGATTCTCCTGCCTGAGCCTCCCAAGTAGCTGGGATTACAGGCATGCACCACCACGCCCAGCTAATTTTTTTTATTTTTAGTAGAGACAGGGTTTCTCCATGTTGGTCAGGCTGGTCATGAACTCCTGACTTCAGGTGATCTGCCCGCCTCAGCCTCCAAAAGTGCTGGGAATAGAGGCATGAACCACTGTGCCCGGCCCGTGGATTATATTTTTAACTGTGGCTGTTCTAATACAATTGTTGTCTTGTTTTGATGCTTTTGAATGGCAGTCAATAATCAGTTTTAAGACTCTGAAGGGTGCTCTTGAATGCAGATTTCTGATAATGTTAGGAATTGAGCCATTACAATTAAAAAAAAACAAAAGTGAAAACTTCCAGGACTTTTGTAGAGAGCTGATGTGTTCATGAGGACTGCTGTTCCTATATCAGGCAGAACAGGAACTAATTACATGGACTGAACTAAAAAAAATTAAAATAATCTTTTTATGACTTTTTTTGTTTAAAACATTGCTAAGTTTTTTGTTTTTCAGAGCCCCCCAAAACCCCTTTATTGAGCTATTTACAGAATATATCCTTGTGAACAAAATTTAAAGCTTATTTCTTTCTCTTTATGTGATTTCTTCAGGATTTAAAAACTATTTGTAAGTATATTTAATTTATGGCAATACAATTGTTCACATAAATTTAATAAACATCTGTTTTCTTTGATACCAGGACACCATTAGAGACATTGGTTATTTTATCAAAGTTTTGACTGAAATAGCATAATTTCACATATAAAAGAACTGCTTTAAGGAATCAAAGTTGACTTATAGAGGGAATAAAAGCCCCTTGAGTAAACTGGCCTCATACTTTGTCTATGCAGTCCCTTTATAGGGTTCCTGACCTGTGATAAATAAAAAGAGTCACTTTCGGACAGGCCCAGGAAGCCCACATTATCTTGGAACCTCAAGGGGAAAGAAATTTCAATTAATACAGACATTGGCAGGCACAGATAAATCCATGGTTGAGCTCACGGCTTTAAGAAGTCTAATCTGAGATTCTTTATTTAAAAAAAGTTAAAGCCAATTAAAGAAAAAAAAAGCTTATATGGCAAATAATTATTCTTGGTACACTTTATGCAAATAATTAGACCAAATATAATCAGACTAAAACCTACTTTGCCAATAAATTTGTCCTACTATGATTCGTTTTTAATAAAAATGATGACCAGAAAAAAATTATGCATCAGAAAAAAACTCATAATACACCTGTTGTTAGATTCTAGTCCTTTCCATTGTTTTTGAGGTTTTTATTATTTTCTGCAATTTAAAATATCCTGAATTCGGCTGGGTGCAGTGGCTCACACCTGTAATCCTAACACTTCGGGAGGCCGAGGTGGGCGGATCACCTGAGGTCAGAAGTTTGAGACCAGCCTGAGCAACATGGAGAAACCCTGTCTCTATTAAAATACAAAAAACATTAGCTGGGCATGGTGGCACATCCCTATAATCCCAGCTACTCGGGAGGCTGAGGCAGGAAAATCTCTTGAACCTGGGAGGCAGAGATTGCGGTGAGCCGAGATCGTGCCATTGCACTTCAGCCTGGGCAACAAGCGTGAAACTCTGTCTCAAAAAAAAAAAAAAAAAAAAAAAATCCTGAATTCTTTCCAAGCTACAAGTTCCCAAATTAGTGCTTTAAAATTTTTTTATCTTCCATTTTTTTCTTTTTTAAAATTCCTTTAAAATTTGTTTTCTTTTTCAGTCTTACTCCTTCTGTGTCTTCCATTTTTCAGACATAGACCCGATAAAATTGCTACTACCTTTTTCCTGAAGCCCTATAAGCTAAAGCTCATTCCTTGTAATATAGGCAAGAAAAGCCTGCAATGCCACGTCCTTCCTTCTCTCTAACTAGAGATGCTTTGAGTCTAACATCTGAATAGATTGTGTCCAACATTAACTTTTGGTTTTTTTCTGTTGCCATAAAAATATCTCATTTAAAATTTGGGCTCGGCATACTGACTCATGCCTGTTATCCCAGCACTTTGGGAGGCCGAGGTGGGAGGAACTCCTGAGACCAGGAGTTCAAAACCACCCTGGGAAGCATAGCAAGACTCTGTGTCTACAAAATTTTAAACATAGTAATAAATAGCTGAGTGCGGTGACATGTTCCTGTAGTCCCAGCTACTCAGGAGGCTGAGATTGGAAGATCACTTGAGTCCAGCAGGTCAAGGCTGCAGTGAGCCATGATCATGCCACTGCACTCCAGTATGGGTGACAGGGTAAGGCTCTGTCTCAAAAAATATATAAACATGTGTTTGCCTTCATCACATATAGAGGCCCTACCCCATCTACAAGGCCACCTCCTGGAATGGAACATAGCTGTTTAACTAAACTGATCTATTCTCAGGCCAAACAATGACTACAAAATATATGGACCGGAATAATTAAATTTGCTCTTTTCTGTTTATCCCAGTTCATCTTTCTAACAACCCCATATATAATTGGTTCTCAGGGCTATTCACTTGGGTCGCTCAGGGCTTCAGATCAATTGTACGAGAATGTCTAAAGCTAGGACTTTCACTCCATATATTAGGACTGATTATCTTACAGTCTACTGTTCACTTAAATGCTGTGCTAAAACTATGGATGAGAATACTAACCTCTTTGTCATACAAGCCTTAAAATCCCAATAAGGGCCCCATGAATACATATAGACAGCTGTAAAGTGGCTTCATTCCTCCTACCTTGGGGCCAAGCCCCATTCCAACTTTGCCCTCTGTCAGCATAAAAAAGGTAGAGCGATCATCAGACTTTTTCCATCTTCAAAGATCACACCTTAAAAATAAGGCATGGTAAAACCCAAAGGGAGGATTGAAACTGTCTTTGTAAAAATTGTAACAGTAAGCAAATTATGACAGTGAAAGAGATTTGACCTAACCAACTCCATCTTACCTTTAACCTCCAAACTGACCCTTGGTCATTCCTGGGCATGGGCCAAGCTAACTTTGTGAGAAATTTAGATTATAATTTAACCTTAAATCAAGGATGATAATAGCCCTTCCCAAAACTAAACCACCTTTAGAAAACTAATAAAAGTTTGCAAGTTTAGGATCATGAGAAGAACCTGAATTCTGCTAAGATGTAAACATAGTTAAACAACAACCATTCATTGTTCTGGAATCACAAGATTTATAACTTCCCCAATTACTCCTGTAAATAACATCACTATTATAAAACCTAAGATTGGCCTTTTTATTGCTTGAGCCCAGAAGGTCAAGGCTGCAGTGAGCCAAGATTGCACCATTGCACTCCAGCATGAGCAACAGTGTGAGACTCTGTCTCAAGAGAAAAAAAAAAAAAGTCTTTTAAAGTGTCTTTTCAGACTTTTACATTGCTATATTGCTATGGCCTGAACAACTCTGCCTTGACCTGGGATCTTGACTCACCTGGCCTTGTGACCCCCACATAGAAGAGGACTCAGCACAAAAGGGCTGTTTTCCACTCCCCTGATTGCACACTCAACAACTCGGCAGCATCCATTGCTTAACCCTCTGCCTGCTAACCTATCATTAGAAAACCCTAGCCTCTGAATTTTCAGGGAGGCTGATTCGAGTAATAATAGAACTACTATTTAGCCAGCTCTGCATATATTAATCTCTTTCTCTATTGCAATCTCCCTGTCGTGATAAATCAGCTCTATCTGAGCAGCAGGCAAAATAACCCCCTGGGGTGGTTACATTCACTAGAACTCAAATTTTGTGAGACCAGGAATTTTTGTCTGTTTTGGTCCCTGCTCTATCCCATATGCATGGAATAGTGTCTGGCACATGGTAGGCTCTCCATATATACTTTTGAATGAATGAATGACTAGACAGGATCTGTGGCACGATGGTTAAGATACAGTCTCTGGTGTCACGCTATCTGGGATCAAAGCCAAACTCTGTTCCTAGTAGTGCTGGCCCGTGTGGGTACTTAACTTCTCTGTACTCATGTACTAGCTTTCTCATAGTTAAAGTGGCATTGGTAATAACAGATCTTATTTCATAAGGATGTCGTTAGAATGTGCTTAGAAACATGCCTATTATGTTGACTATTGTTTCATTTATCTATTGCTGTGTAACCAACTATTCCAAAACATCTTGACTTCAATCAATATCTTATTTAATTGCTCATGATTCTTCCATTTGGGCAGGGCTCAGCAGGGACAACTTGTCCCTGCTCTCTGTGATGACTGTGCATGCTGAAACATCCATGATAGCTTCTTGGTTCACGTCTGTCACCTCAGCAAAGATGGCTCAAATGGTTTGAGACAGGCTGGAAGAGCTTGCCTGGAATGGTACATCTGGCACAGTGGTTCTTTCCGTTGGCTGTGTTCTCAGCACTCCTGCATGTACCCAGCTTTCAGACTGCTCCCTTTCCACGTGGCCTCTCATGTGGTGTCTCCATGCAACCCTGAGCTGCCATGTAAAAAGTCTGGCTATCCTCCTTTCAGAAGTGCAAAAGTGGAAGCTTCTAGGCTTTTTAAAGCTTAGTCCTTTTAAGGGCATAAGGTCTTAAAGCTTAGGCTGCATTCTTTTGACTTTTCAACTTTGACACTATTGACATTTTTGTCAAGATAATTTTGTTGTTGTTGTGGGGGATTGTCCTGTGCATTGTAGAATGTTTAGTAGCATCCCTGGCTGCTACCCACTAGTAGAGCAGGAATGCTAGTAGCATCCTTTCTCCACATTCTCCATTTGGGGCAAATAAAAGTGTTTCTAAACATTGTCAAATGTCCCCTGGAGAACAAAATCTCCCCTGGTTGAGAACCACCGGGTAAGTCACAGGTTCAGATCAGATTCCAGGGAGAGGCTTGGCAAGGGCATGAATACCAGAAAAAATCGTTCATCGAGGGCTGTCAGTGTAACAGAATATTATTGTCTCTGAACCTTGCATCTCCAAGGAATTCATGTTCTTGAATTCTGCTCATATGTTGAGCCGTCTTTCCTTCTTCCTAACGGGCTTCTCATCCTAATTGTTTATCTGAGCGTCCCTGCTTGTCACTAGCAGTGCTCTGCAGTTTCCAGCAGTTTCCATATCTGTGTGCTGCTGTTGGCTTCCTCTCTTGCACCACTCTAGAGGTAGTCTGACGTCAGACTTGCCTCTAGGGTGATTCTTTCCTCTCCCTCCCATCCCCTGCGGTTCAGTGAGTTATCTCTGGTGCTCATGTCATAGCACATGACCAGGTTCTGGGGACAGATAAGGCTAATCTTGCAGCCTCCTAATGTCATACTCTGTCATATCCACACATATACTCAATTGCTCTCTCCCTAAGAGGTACTTGCCTTGCCACCCCTCCCTTCCCACTCCCAGTTAACTCTTTTTTTTCCTTCAAGCTTCAGTTCCAGGCTTGCTTCTTCTAGGAAACCTTCCTGGAAAGCCAGTTCTCTAGTCCAATTTAGCAGTTTATTGAGGGCAGAGGCCATTTCATGTTTATCTTGAAGTTTCCAATATAGTATCTATTGCATGGAAGGTATTTCTTAGATCAACACAAGAATGATTTAAAATGAAAAACAAAAAGTTTAAAATTTGAGGAGAGCCTGAGAATGTGTAGAAGTGAGTCATATCGCTCTCTGGGGGAGAAGCTTCTGGGCAGGAGGAACAGCTGGTGCTTGGTCCTGAGTGTGGAGTTCGCTGAGTGGGGAGTGGCTGTGATGTTTAAGGAAGACCAAGGGGACCAGCTTGTCTGGGGGAGTGAAGGAGGAGGGAGGAAGCCAGAGATGGGATCAGACAGGTAACAGAACAAAGCATCTGGCTGTGTAGGTCAAGGTAAGGGCTCTGGATTTGACTCTGAATGAGATGAGAAGCCTGGTGGAAGTTTTGTGCAGAACAGTGACTTACTCTGACCTGTATTCGTAGAGGATTGTTGTGGTTTCTGTGTTGGGAATAGGATATGGCAGGGCTAGGGAGGAAGCAGCAAGACCAGTCAGAAAGCTATAGCAGTAATCTGGTGAGAGATGATAATTGCCTTTCCTGGTGGATTGGCTGTGGCATATGGGAACAAGAGAGGTATCAGGGATGACCCCATGGCTTCAGCTCCGAGCAGGAAGAAGCGTGAAATGTTTTCTGATAGAGAAGGCTACTCAGGGGAGGAAATGACAAGTTTAGTATTTACATGTTAAGTGTGAGATACGTACTGCACATTCCATTGGTTGCGCAGTAGACAGTTGGCAATACAAGTGTGAAGTGGAGGGAGGCATATACATTAAAGATACATAAATATGGTTGTTCTTAGTTCTACTACTTAAGCTAAGATTGACTTCTGTGATTCAAACAATAACAACAAAATACAATGGTTTATTACAATAGAAGTTTATTTCCGTAATTCCATAGTCTAGGAAAATTCCAGATCATTGGCAAATTGTGACAAGACCTATTTCTGTGGGGAGTTGAGAATAAAAACCTGACTGAAGTAGTTCAACAAATAATGAGAAAAGGGGAATTGGAAGTGGAGACCGTGTATAGACAATTCATTTAAGGAGTTTTGTTATAAAGGGGAGCCAAGAATTGGGGTGGTAGCTTGAAGGAGATGTAGGCTTGGGACATTTTGTTGTTGTTTTTAATTTATTATTATTATTATTTTTTACCTGTGTCTGGAAACAAGTTCAGATGTTTTTAATTTTTTTTTAATTATACTTTAAGTTCTAGGGTACATGTGCATAACGTGCAGGTTTGTTACATATGTATACTTGTGCCATGTTGGTGTGCTGCACCCATTAACTCGTCATTTACATTAGGTATATCTCCTAATGCTATCTCTGCCTCCTCCCCGCTCCCCACAGTAGGCCCTGATGTGTGATGTTCCACTTCCTGTGTCCAAGTGATCTCATTGTTCAGTTCCCACCTATGAGTGAGAACATGCGGTGTTTGGTTTTCTGTTCTTGCGATAGTTTGCTGAAAATGATGGTTTCCAGCTGCATCCATGTCCCTACAAAGGACACGAACTCATCCTTTTTTATGGCTGCATAGTATTCCATGGTGTATATGTGCCACATTTTCTTAATCCAGTCTGTCACTGATGGGCATTTGGGTGGATTCCAAGTCCTTACTATTGTGGATAGTGCTGCAATATACATACATGTGCATGTGTCTTTATAGTAGTAAGACTTATAATCCTTTGGGTAAATATCCAGTAATGGGATGGTTGGGTCAATTGGTATTTCTAGTTCTAGATCCTTGAGGAATTGCCACACTGTTTTCCACAATGATTGAACTACTTTACAGTCTCACCAACAGTGTAAAAGTGTTCCTATTTCTCCACATCCTCTCCGGCACCTGTTGTTTCCTGATTTTTTAATGATCGCCATTCTAACATGTGTGAGATGGTATCTCATTGTGGTTTTGATTTGCATTTCTCTGATGGCAAGTGATGAGGAGCATTTTCTCATGTGTCTGTTGGCTGTATGAATGTCTTCTTTTGAGAACTGTCTGTTCATATCCTTTGCCCACTTTTTGATGGGGTTATTTGTTTTTTTCTTGCAAATTTGTTTGAGTTCTTTGTAGGTTCTGGATATTAGCCCTTTGTCTGATGAGTAGATTGCAAAAATTTTCTCCCATTCTGTAGGTTGCCTGTTGACTCTGATGGTAGTTTCTTTTGCTGTGCGGAAGCTCTTTAGCTGAATTAGATCCCATTTGTCAATTTTGGCTTTTGTTGCCGTTGCTTTTGGTGTTTTAGACATGAAGTCCTTGCCCATGCCTATGTCCTGAATGGTATTACCTAGGTTTTCTTCTAGAGTTTTTATGGTTTTAGGTCTAACATTTAAGTCTCTAATCCATCTTGAATTAATTTTCGTATAAGGAGTAAGGAAAGGATCCAGTTTCAGCTTTCTACTTATGGCTAGTCAATTTTCCCAGCACCATTTATTAAATAGGGAATCCTTTCCCCATTTCTTGTTTTTGTCAGGTTTCTCAGGAAACAAAGTCAGATGTTTTTAATTTTTAAGGCTTTTTATTTTTTATTTGTTTATTTATTTTTTGGTGAGGCTCTATAGCTCAGTCTAGAGTACAGTGGCGTGATCTCAGCTCACTGCAAGTCCTGCCTCCCAGGCTGAAGCCATCCTCCCACCTCAGCCTTCTGAGTAGCTGGGACTATAGGCATGAGCCACCATGCCTGGCTATTTTTGTTGTTGTTGTTGAGACAGGGTCTCACTTTATTGCCTAGGCTGGTCTCAAACTCGTGAGCTCAAGAGATCTGCCCACCTCAGTCTCCCAAAGTGCTGGGATTACAGGTGTGAGCCAACATACCAGGCCTCTTAAAGCATTTTTTAGTAGGAAAAATTATAGCGTGTTTGTATGCTAATGGAAGTGGTTCAGTAGAAGGAAAAATATTGATGTGCAGGAAAGAGGGAGGAGAATTTCAAGAGCCTGGTACTTGGGTAAGTAGAGAAAATGCCAACCAGAATGGAGACTTGGCTTTAGATAGGAGCAAGGATGATTCATCAATAAAAACAACAAGCGGCCGGGTGCGGTGGCTCACGCCTGGAATCCAAACACTTTGGGAGGCAGAGGTGCGTGGATCGCCTGAGGTCAGGAGTTCAAGACCAGTCTGGTCAACATGGTGAAACCCTGTCTCTACTAAAAATACAAAAATTAGCTAGGCGTGTTGGCAGGTGCCTGTAATCCCAGCTACTCAGGAGGCTGAGGCAGGAGAATCACTTGAACCTGGGAGGCGGAGGTTGCAGTGAGCCGAGATTACGCCATTGCACTGCAGCCTGGGCAACAAGAGCAAAACTCCATCTCAAACAAACAAACAAACAAATGAACAAACAAACAAACAAGCTAGCCTGAGCATATGGACACAGAGGCAGGTAGGGAGATCAATAGGTCTGGTTTGTCTAGGACTGAGAGATTTCCAGAATCATGGGACTTTCAGTGCCAAAACTAGGACAACCCTTCATGAACTAGAATGGTTGGTCACCCTAGAGGTAAGAGAATTCACAGGTGGAGTTTATAGAAGTTATCTTTGGTTTGCTTTGAGCAATGCCAAACGAGAAAGGGCAAGCCTTCCTCAGTGGATTCAACTCATTAATAAAATGAGATTATAATCCATCTATGTAGCCTAAAACCCAGTGTTATGCTGTGTGAGGAATATTACAATGAATAAGTTGTAGCTCCTGTTCTGGAGGAGTTTAAGCTAGTGGATGAGAAAAAAAGAACATGACTACATGTAAGGCAAGCCAGCGTGAGATGTCTGTAATGAGTTTGTTCACTGTAAATTCTCTGAGTCATGTTCCATATTCTTCAGGAAGCTATTATACGCTAGAGTAGATAGTACTCAATAATAATAGGAAACATTTCCTGAGATTTTACTGATTTCCAGCAGCTGTACATCCATTATCTCTTTTCATCTCCATAACAGCTTATTAGATAGGTCCAGCTATTATCACCTTCATTTTACAAGTGAGGAAACAAATGCATAGTGATTAAGCTATTTGCTCCAGGTCACACAGCAAGTGATGGAAGAAGGTCTTGAACCCTGCTTGAACTCTGCAGCCCAAGCTTTTGAACACAACATTGCACTGCTTTCTAGAAATTATTATAATGCATGGAAATAAACTATGAGTAGCACAGACAAATGTCCTCAAAATTTAGAAGAAGGCAAGGTAATTTTTGTTTGAGAAGAAGTCGTCACGAATGGAACTTGAAGGAGGTTAGTATTTCATTAGGCAGAGGTGAGGGGAGGACAGGCCAGGCAAAGGAACCTCAATAAGCACAAAAGTTCTTTTTTTTTACCACCTCCTATTCTCATGCAGTCTCCAGCTCTGTGATCTGCTTGGGTTTCCTTCCTCTGCCTCCAAGAAGGAAGTTTGAATTTTCAGAAGGTGGAATCACAGCATAGAATGATGACTTTGACTTTCTTACATGCCTACCTTACCTTTAGAGTTCTAGAATAGAGAACTCTGTTTGTCTTCAGGAGAATTAATACATGAGTGAATGAATGGATGAATGAATTCAGTGCTTAAATATATTTTTTAAAAGTATGACACATACAGAAAAGTATGTGGACAGTAAGTATTTTCATTAAGTGAACATCTGTATAACTGGCATTCAGATTACAAAACAGAGCATTACCAATACCTTGGGAGCCCTTGCTATGCCGCTTTCTAATCATTACCCCCCATTCTCTGCCAGGGATAATGACTCTCCTGACTCCTAAAATAAAACATTCACTTTCCCTGTTTTTAAACTGTGTACAAATAGAATTCTACATTTTGTTGTTTTTTGTATTTGACTTTTTTTACTCATTATAATGTTTGTGAGATTCATCCATATTACTGGATATAGCAGTAGGTATTTCATTCTCACCACTGAATGGTATTTCACAGCATGAATAGTCCAGAAAATCCCACTGTTTATTAAAGAATTCTACTCTCGATTTGTGTTGGAATAATGTCTAGTTTTTGGCTAACAATAGTTCTATCACGAACATTCTGAACTTGCCTTTTGGAAATGTACTCATTTCTTTTGAGCATAAACCTACATGTACGTTTAGAGAGATGACAGATTTTTTCTAGTGCTTTCATATTCTAGCACCTTGCTGGGCTTCCAGTACTATCCATCGTGTACAGGAAAGGTTGTGGGGTTAAAGTGGTCACTTATCAGTGCTCTTGGGTTTGCTGCAGAGCTTCTTACTTCTTACCAGATTACAAAATGCACCAGGTAACTAGGCCTCCAGGATGTATTACTGAGATGAAAATCAAGTATTGCAAATTGGCTGTTTACCAAAGATCAAATAAAAGCCAATTTTACCTTCTTCCTGAGTAGCTCTGATCCAAAGCTATGAACATGGCCAATTTTTTATTTTTTATTTTTATTTTTTTGAGATGGAATCTCACTCTTGTCCCCCAGGCTGGGGTGCAATAGCATGATCTCGGCTCACTGCAGCCTTCACCTCCCTGCTTCAAGCGATTTTCCTGCCTCAGCCTCCAGAGTAGCTGGAACTACATGTGCCCACCACCATGCCTGGCTAATTTCTGTATTTTTTTAAGTACAGACGGGTTTTCACCATGTTGGTCAGGCCAGTCTCGAACTCCTGACCTCAGGTGATCCACCCGCCTCGGCCTCCCAAAGTGCTGAGATTACAGGCGTGAGCCACTGCACCTGGAGCATGGCCAATTCTTTCCATGTAACTCCAATTGCAAAGTCCTTATAGCTAACTGGTCCTGGCCAAGGGTGTTTTAGCTGCCACTATATCTACTACATGCAACAGGTGAGAGACATTCAATATTTACCTATTGGTTGACTGCTTTGATTCTTGATGGTATACTGAATCACATCCTTGCAGCTTTTCATAGGAAAAATTTTCTGTACTCTTCAATGTGGTAGCCACCGGCCTTGTAAAACTATCGAGCATTTGAAATATGACTAGTGCGACTGAGGCACTAATTTTTTAATATTTAATTTTAATATTTTTAAATTTTAAAAATGATACTTGACGCAGTTATAGAAAGTTTTAAGTGTGCTTGGACTAACTTGGCTGTGTGAATCTACTTTTTCAGCTGTAAATCGTATGAAATCTAAATTCACATCAAGTTTTTTTTTTGAGATGGACTCTCGCTCGGTTGCCCAGGCTGGAGTGCAGTGGTATGATCTCTGCTCGCTGCTACCACTGCCTCCATGGTGCAAGTAATTCTCCTGCCTCAGCCTCCCAAGTAGCTGGAATTAAAGGAATGTGCCCCCATGCTTGGCTAATTTTTGTATTTTTAATACAGATGAGGTTTTATGTTGGCCAGGCTGTTCTCCATCTCCTGATCTCAAGTAATCTGCCTACCTCCCAAAGTGCTGGGATTACAGCTGTGAGCCACCACACCTGGCAATATTTTTGATAAATATTTCACAACCAAATTGAGACATGCTACAAGTGTAAAGGACACAAAAATACATTGTATAAAAAAATTTTACATTTTAAAACATTGATTGATTATATGTTGAAATAATATTTTGGATATGTTGGGTAAAATAATATATATTATTGAATTTAATTTCTCTTATTTATTTTCCTTTTTATTGATAGCACTAGTAAATTTTAAATTACACAAGTAGCTTGCATTACATTGATTTTAGGCAGTGCTTTTCTAGCGATCCCCAAATATAATGTTTCACTACAATTCCTAATAGAATCTTCTGCCTCAGGAAGCTAGGTAATAATGTCTACTTATATAAATGAAGAATATGTTCCTGAATATATAACTGATGATCAGGAAAGGGAGGTACATTTGATAGAGAAGAGTGAGCATGAACTGTGGAGTCAACCTGTCTGGGTTTGTATCAAAGCTCTGTCCCTTAAATAGTTACCTTTAATGAAGTACTTGACCTCTCTGAGTGTCAGATTTTCTCCTATGTAAATTGGGGATATGAATGCTGTAGAGCATGGGTAGCGCTCTGCCCTGATTCCCTGGGCCTCCTTTATCGTTTCTGTGCAGGAAGCCCCTCTGTCATTTGCTCGCCCAGCCCATATCTGTGGCCATCTTTGGGGAACTGCCCTTGGGCTGCTGGAGCTGCTTGGGGTCATAGCCAGTGAGTGACTGGTGCAGAAGTTTGAAAGCCTAATTCCCTAACCTCAAACAAGCACAAACTTCAATGTGTAATTTACACATTACCCTAGAATCCCCCAGCCCAGGCAGAGACTTTACCTGGAAAAGGGACTTTTATCCCCAACTTACACTTGTCTCTCCCGCGTCTAAGGGTCAGCTTCTGAAGAATCCAACTTGAGGCAGCCATCTACTGCCTACATTTTTTGTTTTTTAGGGATTAAATGAGAAATGCCTGACACAGAGACTTTTTTTTCCTTCCTTCCTTCCTTCCTTCCTTCCTTCCTTCCTTCCTTCCTTCCTTCCTTCCTTCCTTCCTTCCTTCCTTCCTTTCTTCTTTCTTTTTTTGAGTGGGTATTGCTCCATCACCCAGGCTTGAGTGCAGTGGTGTGATCTTGGCTCACTGCAGCCTCAACCTCCTGGGCTCAAGCAATCCTCCCACCTCAGCCTCCTTAGTAGCTGGGACCACAAACATGTACCACCAGGCTCTGCTAATTTTTTTGTAGAGATGGGGGTCTTTTTATGTTGCCCAAGATGGTCTCAGACTCCTGGGTTCAAGTGATTCTCCCACCTAAGCCTCCCAATGTGTTGAGATTACAGGCGTGAACCACTGTGCCCAGCCACAGAGGCCATTCTTAACCCTCTTCAGTTGCTTATACCATCCAATACACTCCAGTTATTTTACTACCACACCGGGAAGATGTGACTTGTCAGATATTTTTTACAATCCTGGAATGTTTTTGTGTTGAGACATCCATAGTCTCTTTCTCATTAGCTCAGATGTAACAAACATGTAAGAACTCAGAGGTTCTTGAGACCTTAGAGAACATTGAATCTACTTATGAACAACCAGTGTTTCATACGTTTCTGCAATTTCTCTGTGAGTACAGTGTTAAACAGATGCTATGGGTAATTAAATCACTCTCAAGGTATAAATAAGACTACTTAAAAGGAACATTAACTATTTCAGAACCAAAATAGGAGATCCCTTCAGTTAAAAAATAACTTACTCAAATAAAATATAATATACATGTAATATGCTTTCTCACTATACAAATACATATAAATGTTGCAACTATAGCATTTTATATGTGAAAGACAATCTGCTTGTATTTTTGGTTCATTTTTTGACAAGTTTTTATAAATAGAATACTTATCATTTATGACATTTATTGCATGCCAGACATGATTCTAAGACATTCATAGACACTATCTCATTTAGTTTACTCAAAAACTCAGTTCAGATACGATCGCTTCAGAAAGTCCCTTCCTGAATTAATCACCTTCAGTTGCTCTGCCATGACCTTTATCACTACCTGTAATTTTTGTTTGTTTGGCTTATGTGTTTACTGTGACCCTCCCCACCAACTCTTTCCCCACCCCAATTAGACTGTGTGCTTCAGATAGCAAGTACTATTCTGCCTTGCATACTTCTGTATCCACAGTTGCTAGACTAGTGGCACATGCTAAGCATTCCATACATATTTATCGAATGACAGAATGAATTAAAAACTTAATGTAGATGAGAGCCCTGAAGCCCAGAGAGGCTAAAAAGTTAAGATCCCAGAACTGGTATGGTAAATGGCAAAACTCATATGTAAACTTTTGTCTTTTATCTGATAGGTGATATTGTCCTTTATTTTATGTGGGCTATAGAAGGTTGACATATCTTGCCTGTAAGGAAATCACTCCCTAGTAAGGGAAGAAAGTCATTCCCTTCCAGTCAACAAGCACTTATTAACCCTTGCTAGGTATTTTATGAAGCACTAGGAACACAGACGTAAACAATACAAACACAGCCGAGGCTGGCGTGGAGCTTTTTGTCTAGACTCTTGAGTAAAGAAGACAGACATTATAGGTAATAACAAGTGAGATAAGTATTTTGAAAAGGAATGTAGAAAGATAGAAAAGAATAGCAAGGTAATCTAACCAAGTGAAAGGGGTCACTTCCTCTGTGGAAGGGAATGTAGCTTGTCCAAAAAAACTGAGAGAAATAAAATGTGAAGGTCATGTAGAGGTAAGAACAAAAATGGCAGGTGGTAAATAGAGAACAGCCTTGAAGATGATATCTGCAAATAATAATCACACATGATGAAGAGTGATGTGTCCTAACAGAGGTGGATTACAGTGCTACTGGAGTTAGGAGAATGGTAAGATTCTCATTATAGGGGAAGCTTGATGAAGTTATTATAATGACATATAATTACTTTGAGGGCTGAAAGAATATAGATACAATGAAATGGGAAGGAACCTCCAAACAGTTTCTTGTATCTTTGTTAATTTCACTTTTTGAGTAGGTAATACACTCCCATGTTTTTATATATGTATAATGCCTAAAACTGTACAATATTGCATTTCCACTACTGTTTCTCACCCATCCAATCTCCAAGCCCCACACTACCATAGGTAATCTCTTTTGTTAGTTTCTTTGTATCCTTTCAGAATTACTTTATGTAAATACAAACAATTTATAAATATAAATGCGAATCCCTAAACATTTTACCATACTATATAGCATATTGTATACACCATTCTATACTTAACAACATGTCTTGGAAGTCTTCCCATATCAGCACATAAATTACTTTCTCAATTTTTTTACAGCTGCTCAGTGTTCATATGGATGTATCATAATTAATTTAATCTTTTATTGATGAGCTCTTGGAGTGTTTTCAACTTTTGTCTATCAAAGAGTTTTATAGATATGGCAGCTTACAATTTTACAAATATATATATAATTTTAAAAGCTATAGCCAGATTGTCCTCAATGGAGGTTATATGATAATACCTCCAAATGGTTAGATTTAACTGCATAACTAAGGATGAAGCTAGAGAAGCAAATAAAGCAAATTTTTTAAAAAGACACCACTCATGTACTTGATCATTTCTAACAAAACACTAGGTACAACTAGAAGTTAGAAATGGAAAATTGTATTATGTGTTGGCTCAGGTATGGATCCAAATTTTGTGAGGCTTGAAGCGTATGCAATTGGAGGAGCCTTCTTTAAAAAAAAATAATAAGAAATTACAAAATGTAAAATTAGCAGACAGAACTTTGGAAGGGGCTCATGTGAGAGACGGACCCAAAGTGTAATCTTCATTTGTTTTGTGGCAAATCTGCGTGTGTAAGACTTACATACACACATATGAAGAAGAACAAATTACTCATCCTTTTCACCTGGGAGAAACCATGTTCAAAACATGTGGACCACTGCTTTCAACTACGTGTCACTGAGAATAACTCCACAGGCCTTAGTGCTTTCAGCTCTATGATGTACGTAATATTCCCTGTAGTTGCCTTCTAGCTCTCTAAGTGAATTCATTCAACTATGTGACACCTTTCATCTTAGAAATCCCAAAGACCTTACAGGTACTTTTTTTTTTTCTTTTTTTGAGACAGGGCCTCACTCTGTCACCCAGGCTGGAGTGCCGTGGCAGAACCACAGCTTACTGCAGCCTCAATCTCCCAAGCTCAAGGAATCCTCCCACCTTAGTTTCCCAAGTAGTGAGGACTACAGACATGTGCCACCATGTCCAGCTAATCTTTTTATTTATTTAATATTTTTTTGTAGCGATAAGGTCTTGCTATGTTTCTAGGACTGGTTTTGAACACCTGGGCTCAAGTGATCCTCCCACCTCGGCCTCCCAAAGTGCTGGTATTACACCTGTGAGCCACCAATACTAACCATATGACCTTATAACCAATATTAACAATATGATCATGCTATAGAGAAAATCATAGCATTATAAAGATAATTCCCTGGGAAGAGTTCAAAGGGCCCCCATCAATCTAATCTATCTTCATAATATGCATCAAAGTTGCAGCTGGCAAGTGGTGACCATTGGGAAATGACTTCTTACATAAAGTCTGAAAAAGACAAGCTGATGAATTGCATGTAATGGTCTGAACTTAATTATCTATCTCTGTAATAGGCAGCAGCTTGTTTGTCTGTTCCCACGTTCTATGGGTTCCTTAGGCCGGCACCTTTATGGTCCCTCTGGAAAGAGAAGACAGTCAACTGATGAGGAGACAAGACATTTCTTGGAAAAGCAGTACAAGAGAAAACAGGAGCGGAGTAAGGAAAAGAAAAGAGGAAGGGGGTACAGAACCAGGGTTAAGAGACAACAGAATTAACTGGTGTAATGCTAATTAAAAACAAAGAGAGAGCTAACAGAGCGATGGGAGGAAGACTTGGTTGGAAGGACTGCTGTTGTCCCACCACCAGCAGCCCACAAACCTGTCCTTCTAACCAGGGCACTTTCTTTCACAACAAAGATAAACTTACAGGAAAAAAGAAAAAAAAAAGTGAAAATCAAGTCTAAAAGAATAAAATACAGCATGGAATAAAAATTAAGAAATATGGAGTGCCTGCCAAACAAGATTAGGGTTTTAGTGGAACTGGCTTCATTTAACAGAGAAAGACTCACTTCTGATACTTAAAACATAGGCATTATCCAATCAAATGAGACTTGGAAGGAGTCCCTATCCAGCCACCTGCTTTGCAAATTGTAGAGGTCCTATGATGAACTTTAAGTCACCTTGACCTTTAGCCAAATGTGCCTCATAAGCTGAGTTTCATGTTCATTGCCGGTGTCCAAATGTCCACAGCTGAATTCTCAGGTTTGTGGTGAACAGATTTGGTAACTTCTTGTTAGGAAGCATCTGTTGCTGCTCTTGCTTCTTTACTTTACTTAAAGATGACTCATTAGGTAAGGAGAAGAAAGTCACTGAGGCCTGTGTATAAGGTAATCAATTTACCACACAAACTGATATGCTGGAAATATCACCTTTCATCTTTTCTGATTTTGTTGTTTCAAAAATGCATTTTTTTTTCAATTTGTTTTCTTTAAAAATTTATTCTACTTCCATGGTGTCTCACTGCGTGATGGAAATTGAATCTCTTTCATTATTGAGGTTTGCTCTCCCTCTGATCACATAGGAATCAAGGATACTTAAGCAGTGCCCAGAATACAGGGTGTAGAAGTCACTATTGTTTTGGCTAACCCAGCAGACGTTCTCAAATACCTTCTACTTTGCCACTTTCCTTGCAGCTAGGAGTGGACAAGTGGTCAAGTGATGATGCCGGCCAATGAGAGGTAAGCAGGTTTCGGGGCTGTCTGGAAAGGCTTTGCTTTTCCAAAGCAAATGAACGCAACATCCCAGCGCTCCCTCTTCCTCTCTTCCTCCTGACATTAACATGGACACGATGCCTGAAATTGCAGCAGCCATCTTACAATCGTGAAGAACAGGTCGGGAGAATTGCAGACTTGGTGGTCCCAACATCACTGAGCCACTGACCCGTTCCCAGAGTCACTTTCCTCCAGAATTCTGTTGTGAGAGAAAAAGAAACATCCTCTTTGTTTAAGCCACTGTATGTTGGTTTTACAATTTTTTTTATTATTTGCAGTTAAAAACATTTCTAGCTGAATTAAAGAGTAAACAACTCTATTCTCCAGTCCATGGAGGTTGTTGCAGATATACCTATTGTTGAATGGTTCCTAGAAATCCAGTTGCAAACTGACCTTGGGCCTCTCACTGGAAATGAAAGTGACCAGGGTTGGGATCCTGGCACTTAGGGCTCCAAAGTCATGCAGCCATTCTCTCAGAGACCTTGCCTAGAGACCAGAAGTGGGTCCCTGCTTCTCTAAAACTCTATAGACTGCCCAGACTGGAGAAATTAACCCTTTTCCCATCTTGCCACTTTCAAAGGCACTCTCCTTCATTCAGATCATTTATTGCCATCTCTTCTATGAGTTGAGGTTTTGACAAATCAAATGGAGTGCCTTTCTTCAGGAAGCTCCTACTTTCTGCTCAGCTACAAATTACCTCTGAGACAAGGAGACAAAAACTGACTTATCTCCCCAAAATTGAGGAGGTTAAAACTATAGAGAGAACCAACACAAATTCATGTTTTAATGAATTACCTTGCCACACCTGCCAGTCTAGAAAAGTAACATCTGTGGCAGGAAACACTGTGGGACAGTAATGATAATCGATTAACTAGGACAACTTTTGATCCCTATACCTGTACCTACTTGCATGGATAAAATCATTTGGCATGATTCTACATCTACACGGAAGGCTTTCCAATGCATGGAGCATGGGTGATATACAGATGCTGCTGCTGCTTCTTTTTCTTAATAAAAAGGGTCTTGCTCTATCACCCAGGCTGGAGTGCAGTGGCACAATCATAGCTCACCGTAGCCTCAAACTCCTGGGCTCAAGCGATTCTCTCCCATTAGGTTCCCGAGTAACTAAGACTACAGGCACATGCTACCACACCCAGCTAATTGGAAAAAAAAAAAAAAAAAAAGGTTTTTTGGAGACAAGGTCTTACTGTGTTGCTCAGGCTGGTCTCCAGTTCCTGGCCTCAAGTGACTCTCCAACCTCAGATCCTTTCGTGTTGGGCCTGGAAAGTGCTGGGATTACAGACATGAGCTACTGCATCTGGTCTGAATGCTTCTTCATACTTAAACTTAAGTAAGACAGCTGGAGCCCCAGAAGCATGCATTTGGATTATGGTGTGGGGATGGGAAGGAGAGTGAGAATGTCAACTATTCATCCTGGACTTGATCACATTTTTTTTTTTTTTTAATTTTTGATACAGTCTTGCTCTGTTGCCCAGGTTGGAGTGCAATGGTGTGACCTCAGCTTACTGCAACCTCCGCCTCCTAGGTTAAAGCAGTTCTCCTGCCTCAGCCTCCCAAGTACCTGGGACTACAGGCGCAAGTCACCACACCTGGCTAATTTTTGTGTTTTTAGTAGAATTGGGTTTTACCATATTGGCCAGGGTAGTCTTGAACTCCTTATGTCAAATGATCCGCCCACCTCGGCCTCCCAAAGTGCTGGGATTACAGGTTTGAGCCACCATGCCTGGCCTTGGACTTGGCCATGTCTAAGACTTCCACTGTTTATATTATTTATATTTTAATTAATTAATTAACTTACATTTTATTATTATTTTTTTTAACAGATGGAGTCTCACTATGTTGCCCAGGCTGGTCTCAGACTCCTGGGTTCAAGTGATTCTCCGGCCTCGGCTTCCCAAAGTGTTGGGATTACAGGTGTGAGCCCCAGCATCCGGGCAATATCATTCGTATTTTCACCTTTACTGTCTATACTTAAGTGAGAGCTTTCATTTGAAAGTATTTGCTTTTTATCTCTGGATTTGTTGTTGTTGTTACTGAAAGTTTTACTTATGTTTAAAATTCAATTTTCTGAAGAAGTAACCTTTACATGATTAACTGCAGGACTGGTTATACTAGCAAATGACTGGAAACAACCTAAATATGATCAACAGAAGTCTGAATTAAACAAATTATAGCACAATCATATCATGGATTGCTATAGCTGTAAAATCAAACAAGGAAGTGCTCTGGATAATCAGTGTGCAAATTCAATCTCCCATTTTGATCTCTTATCTACTAATTTCCCACACCCCTCATAGGTAATTTCTTATATATTTTCCCAGAGTTTCTTTATACATGAGTAAATAGAAATGTAGATTCTTCCTTTCTCCTTGTTTTTATATGAAAAGCAGGATACCTTACATACTATTCTGTCCCTTATTTCACTTAATAATGTATTGGATCTCTTTCCAAGATAGAGCCTGTCATTTGTCCAAAATCTTCTTTCACATCTTATAGTAACATTTTAAAGTTTTTTTTCCTGTAGGTCTTGTACATTTCTTGTTATGTTTATTCCTAGATATTATACTGTTTTTATGGCTTTTGTAGTCTTTCCATTCTATCTTTTAATTGTTGTCATTTCATATGTCTTAATATCTGCTTATTAACTGTCTGTCCTTTTATTTTTCTCTTGATTTTTAAATATTTTTGCAAACTCTGATTAGGTTTAACAAATCCTACTCCTTTTGGTCCAGGTTTATCTTCGCACTGCAAAACTCTATGTTCTGAAGTTTTTGGTGCCCTGATTGCTGTAAGCCACAGTGTGCTCAGGGCTTCTTACAATAAGATATTCTTCCTGACAGTCAAAGAATAATTCTGTCAGAGGCTGAGTGTAAGGGCACTGCTGGACTGGAGCTCAATCAAAACTACGACATAATTTCACAAAAACTGTTCCATTAATTTACTACAACACAGCTAGTGTGTATCTTTCACAGATGTTTGCTTTGTCAGTTGAAACTAGTCTGATTCCTTGGTGCTCACAGCTCACTGTACTTCACATTTTCAGGAACCCAAAGGAAAACCTTTTCGTGTATTGAGTTTGGGGCCAGCTCAGCATCTATCTGTAACATCTTCCTGCACAATTATCTGAACTGCCTACTCTCACAATGACACACAATTTTAATGCAATATAATTACCAAAAATGTTTTCCATTCCTGTATTACTTGTAGGCAGTCATAATTGGCCAGAAGGGACAAATATGATCAGATCTATTACATAATTTCTACTGCACTGAAGCTGTAAGTAGGTGGCTTTTAAATGGGTCAATCTTATTTTCCAAAAATTTGGAGACAAAAGGCCATTCAATCAAAACCCAAATATTGGTGACCAACTATCATTCCCTTTCAATAAAAAGCCCTACATTTTCATAAGAGGCTATAATAACTGCTCCCCAATTACAGCAACATTATTTTCAAAGTCAGGTTTCCATTATTTAGGGGAAAATTATAAGGTGTGTGACTCTTCCTAGGCCACATTTCTCTCTCAATGCCGATATCCCAGTTATTTCAGGTTTCATTGGCAGCTTCATCAGAGCCCATTAGGGAGAAATGAAAATCATGAGATTTAGAGAATTGGTTGAAGAATCACAGAGTGTTAGAACTCATTTAATCCAATCTCATTTCACAGGTAAAGTAACCGAGGAAGAGAATGGTTAAATGACTTGCCCAACAACATGCAAGGACTTCCAAGAGACCAGGATTGCAGGCCGTCTCCTGCTTTCCAGTCCATCATTCCTTCTACCACATCATGATGCACCTTCCTAGGCATGAATGAGAAAACACGCCAATAATTATTTCAATAAAGTTGTGATAGCTACCAATGAAACTCCATACGTACATGTAATACTTCTTCAGCATTTCCTTTTCCTATTGGGCCATCTCATTCACTCTCATAGTTGTCATTACCACTGTGTAATCAATGACTTCAATTAGTATAGCCAGCCCTGGCCTCTTCTACGTACACCATTGCCTGTACTATAGCTCTGCCCGCCTAATTCACTGACAATTCAAATGACATCTTGTTGAAACTGAGCTTATATTTAATATTTCCACTAAATGCATTCTTTCTGTATTTCCTATTTTGGTTTTTGGCTTGATGATCACCCAGTTGTCTACGTCCTCACATTACCCTTCACGTCCAATTTATTTTAATTTCTGTGGTTCCATTACCTAGATATTTCTCACCTATTTTCTCATCTTTTCATTTCTATTTACATGTCTTTGTTAATTCTCACCTATACTCTGTATCTTTTCTCTTCCAAATTTTTCTCCACACTACCTTCAGAGTCATTTTTCCAACGGGTAAATACTCTCTTGCTATATGCTTTTGTCTAAAATTCTTTGCTATCTTTTTCACGTCCATTAAATCATGCCCATATAGTATGATTATTTTCTTTCTTTCTTTCTTTCTTTTTTTTTTTTTGAGACGGAGTCTCGCTCTGTCACCCAGCCTGGAGTGCAGTGGTGTGATCTCGGTTCACTGCAACCTCTACCTCCCGGGTTCAAGTGATTCTCCTACCTCACCCTACTGAGTGGCTGGGACTACAGGCGCCCGCCACTATGCCCAGCTAATTTTTGTATTTTTAGTAGAGATGGGGGTTTCACCATGTTGGTCAGGCTGGTCTTGAACTCCTGACCTTGTGATCCACCCGCCTCGGCCTCCCAACATGCTGGGATTACAGGTGTGAGCCACCGTGCCTGGCCTTTTTCTTTCTTTTTTATTTTAGACTTGGGGGTACGTGTGCAGATTTTTTATATGGGTATGTTGTGTGATGCTGAGATTTGGGCATCTAATGATCCTAGTGCCCAAGTAGTGAATGTAGTAATGGATAGTTTTTCAACCCTTGTCTCTCCCCATTCCTCCCCACTTTTGGAATCCCCAGTGTTTATTTTCCTTTCTTTGTGTCCTTGTGTACCCAATGTTTAGCTCTCATTTGTAAGTGAGAATATACAGTATTTGGTTTTCTGTTCCTGAGTTAATTTGCTTAGAATTTTTGCATCCATGTTGCTGCGAAGAACATGACTGTGTTCTTTTCTATGGTATAATACTCCATGGTGTAGATATACCACATTTTCTGTATCTGATTCATTGTTCATGGGTACTTGGGTTGGTTTTATGTATTTGCTACTGTGACTAGCACTGCAATGAACATAACAAGTGCAGGTGTCTTATTTTGGTAGAATGATTTATTTTCCTTTGGGTATATACCCAAAGGACTTATAGGATTATATACCAATGGGACTTATGGGATTATTGAAGATCCTTCATTATCTGTCCCTTGTTTGCCTAGCTTCATCTCCCACCATAACTTTTCAACGTTAGGTTCTATAAACACAAAAATACTTGCAATTCTTTTAACTTAAGCTATTTCATGCCTCCATATCTTTACACGTGCAGCTCCCTCTGTCTAAACTATTATCCCCTGCTCACCCTTCCTACATGTCCACTGTTATCCTCATATTTATCTTTCAAGATGCCGTTTAAGAAAGAATCAACACCTCAGTGAAGACTATAGGCCGGGTTTATTTTTTGATCCTTCCTTGTACCTTGTACGTACTTCTATTGTTATATATCACAACATAATTCCTTATTTACACATCACTGTGGTATTTTATTATTATTATTATTATTATTAACTTTTTTAGAGACAAAGTCTCACTCTGTCACCTAGGCTGGAGTGCATGGTTCACTGTAGCCTCGACCTCCTGCGCTCAAGGGATCCTCCCTCCTCAGCGTCCCTCCTGAGTAGCTGAGACTACAGGCACACACCACCACACCTGTTTAATTTTAAAACAATGTTTTGTATCGACAAGGGTCTCACTATATTGCCTAGGCTGGCCTCAAACTCCTGGCCTCAAGCAATCCTCTTACTTCAGCCTCCCAAAGTGCTAGGATTACAGGTGTGAGCAACCATGCCCAGCCTGTGGTATTTATCTTTGCCTCGAGAGTCAGCATAGTTCCTGAATGAACAGTAGAACAAATAAATGGGCACATGTAATAGAGAAACATTTTATGGTCAGATGTAACCTGGTATACTTAGAACATCCTGAAAATAATACTATTTGGTCAATGCTGCTTGGAATGGACTCATTGCCCAAGCTTTATAAAACTAAAGCGTTTTAAATTTATAGAATTTTAATAACTATAATTTAAAGTGATTATGATTCACATCTACCTTACCCTTTCATTGAATCATGAGTTTGTTTCCTCACTATGAAATCATTGCATATAATTCTCTCCAGATGACAAAATAGTCATTTCAGCATAACATGCAGATATGGAAAAAACATCTTACATTTAATCCCTTTTTCAGTAAGGTATTTAACAGAGTATTTTATATATTTGTAGCAGCATTAGTATTCATAGCTCTATCAATCTTTAGTCAAATTTTGTTGCACAATTGTTAAGATGTTCTGGACTTCCAGGCTTCAAGAACATAAATGGATGAGGCTATTACATACAAACTCATAAATCAGATATGTGGGGTTAAATATGGGGTTTACTAAATTAAATGGGGATATTTAGCTAATTGCAACACTAGCCTAAGGATTGGCTAATGTTTCATTTCAGGACTTCTCATATGTTTTTACCAAGGTACACATTACAAAGATTAATGATTTTGTATTCCTGGAGAATCTAGATGCTCACCTCCTACAAAGGTAAAATTTATTTAAATTACTAATTATACCTAGATCTTGCAGTTTAGCCCATTATATATTGTTTTAAATAACTTAATTTTAATAAGACTTCTACCTAACTTTAGAGCCTGTGCAAAGTGTAAGCAATAGCTTCTAGCCCTTCTCTTCATTTTGCTATATATGCCAGGAATTAGCAGCTACCAAGTTTGGTAAGCAAGTAGGGAGTGTAAAGAGTACTGAGCCCATCACAAAGATTTGGTTGGATCCAAACCTGTGTGTTCCACTTACTAGCTTTTGCTCTTAAGCAAGTAACCTAACCTTGTAGTTTCATTTCCCTCATCTTAATGAAAATAATAACACCTGTCTTACTTCCTCAGAGGATTATTTTAAAGGTCTGATGAAAATAAATTAGAGATCTGAAGACTCGAGCTCAGAAAATGGGCAAGAGCAAAAGAAGTTCAGGTAACCAGAACCAGAGTCAAATACAACATGTTGAACCACTGCATCAAAGACACTGCTGCTGCCACCAGCAGCCCCTGGATATACTTACCTTGGGCTGCCGTCACTGCTGGCCCTGAGTCAGGCCCATAG
This sequence comes from Papio anubis, assembly GCF_008728515.1. NCBI lineage: Eukaryota > Metazoa > Chordata > Mammalia > Primates > Cercopithecidae > Papio > Papio anubis. Next base: position 122,422,368 of record NC_044978.1, on the reverse strand, counting down.
AGCATCATTGCTGCTGTTGCCTCTGCCAACACTGCCAGAATGAATTGCAATATCATCTTATTAAGGCTTAACTCAAGCTGCAAGCAAGCCTAGAAATGTTTGTACCAGGGCTTTTTGTCTTTTATAGTAGGAGATTGGCCTATGGTCCTAGTCATAGGCCAGTGGAAAGGAGACTCTCTGATTCCGGAGAGGATTAAGGCACTAGGCTCACAACATCTGTTTCTTGAACTACTGCCGTGGTCTCCTAACTGGTATCACTGTTTCCAGCCTTGCTTCCCTCCAACCACTCTCCGTACCAGCATCAGAGTTTCCTTTTCAAATGAAAATGTAATTTTGCTACTGTTCTGTGTAAAGCCTTCAATCACCCTGGTCTCCTCAATGCCTAGATAAATACAAAATTATTCTAATACCCTACAAACCCTTCTAATGAGGTGTTCATCCCCCCAGCCATATTCTTCTGAACTTCCCATCCTCCAGTGAACCCTTCTGTCTGGCTGAAGTACTAGTTTTCCCAGTGAGTCACGCTGTTTAATGCCTCTTTGCCTTCCCTTTTATAAAAAGGAGAACTATGAAGGAATTAAAAAAAAAAGATGAGCATCTTTCTTCAGAAAAGGCCAGCATTGTGGGATCTTCCAGATAGTGAGGGAAGTAAGGAAAGGTTCTTTCCAGTTTAAGGCTGAAGCTATGAGACCAGTGGAAGATAATTCTATGGCGTGCTGCTGCAGATGGAGGCACAGTCAGCCTGTGATCAGTAGAGAGGACGGCTGAGCCTACCCAGGGCACACAGTCCACATGGAAGAGGACAGGGACCTGTGTCAGGGAGCAGCAAGTAGCCAATTAAGCAAACTCACACCTCTATCCTATTTTTGGGGATGAGCATAATCCTGGGATGCTTATTTTGACCCATGGAGAAGAGAAAGCTCCTCAGATGAATGCAATGGAATATTTTGCTAATGGACAATGTGATTTCAGGCCAAATTATACTTAATTTGAAGACTGTATACTTGTGGACTAGAAATCAATCATCATGACAGTGCGTGCTCATGTTGTTCCTCCACTTGTAGAAACAACCTGTCAACTTTACGTAATGAGATTCAGAACATATGATTAAGTATAGAGCTTATTCAAGCACAAAGCTTGCCACCAGGAAACACTTACTCCAAACAAATGGGGTCAGTGTTTCAAAGAGGAAAAGTTAATGTTTCACTTACATAAGCAGAGACAGAAATTTTAGCAGAATTACAACATTTTCCACACAAGCCAAGTGCATACATTGCAGGGATTTGATTGGTTACAAAATGCTACATTTGCTTCATTCTATGAGGAGAGGTAGTGATCTTGGGGGTGGGGGGTCTTATCTCTGGTGCCATCTAGTCTTCTTAATGATTTATAGGGAAAAAAAAAGGCAGAAGTTGCAGTTGCACATCAAGTGACTCAGGCCACATAGCCACATTCCTCTCAAGGCTGGAATACTTGAAAATTCTAACAGCTTTAAACTTGAATTATTTAATTTCACATTTCTCCATTTTCATTAAGATATTTTGAGTAAAGCATAGTAGATGTACTCAACAGGTTCTGGGCTCCTTTCATATTCAGGAGTTTAGTTCTGCATTACTAGGAAGCCTCATTCCTACAGTGTCGAGTCCCACAGCAGGGGAAATAAGTCAAGCTATAAAGTTGATGATGGGATACTGGCCAATTTTTTTTTGAGACAGAGTCTTGCTCTGTCACCCAGGCTGGAGTGCAGTGGCGCTATCTCAGCTCACTGCAACCTCTGCCTCCTGGGTTTAAGCAATTCTTCTGCCTCAACCTCCCAAGTAGCTGGGAGTACAGGTGCGCACTACCACGCCTACTTTTTGTATTTTTAGAGAGATGGAGTTTCACCATGTTGACCAGGCTGGTCTCAAGCTCCTGACCTCGTGATCCGCCCCCCTCGGACTCCCAAAGTGCTGGGATTACAGGTGTGAGCCACTGCACCCGGCCTGGTCAAATTTAATGCAACATGAAGGAAGTGACTCTGTGACCTGAGTCAGGCTACGTGGCTGCAGTTAATGCAATTCTGTGACCAACCGTTATTTCAGTGTTTTCAGCTCTGCATTGACTTCATTGTGAACAAATGCCACAGCAGCAATAAAGACAAAAACAGGACAAAACCGAACAAATGATTATGTTTCCAAGAATAAGTACCAATTTCTGCCACCAAATTCCCCATGATCCAAACCAGCTGCTTAGCTGATCAGAGTGTTGGATCTGAAAGGTTAGTTGGGTTTTTATATCAACCATTAATTTAGTAATGTTATCTGGATAATAGACACTCAGTTTTTACGATAGCATAGGTTCCCCCTTGGGCGGCAGTGAGTAGGTCTAAAGCCATATGGTTTTATAATGCAGCCTTTCTCATTGGAGCAGTTTCATTGTTTAATAACAAGATATCCATGAAGCTATTATTTAGGACCTTTTGGTTAGGGCCTCTACCTGCCAAACGAACATCCTCAATACCCAGTTGTGATACAGAGATGGAAGCAAAATGATTATAACAATGGAACAAAGAACAAACACAAGATTGTAAGTGAGGAAGATTTGTGGGTTTTGAAAGGGTACCAGCTATTTGACCTTGGGCCCAGCTATAAACCAAAAAACACCATCCTAACTGTCCTCAGGGTAAGCTTGGCCATTGTATTTGTCCATCTTTGCACTGTTATAAGAAATACCTGACACTGGGTAATTTATTTATTTTTTGACACTGGGTGATTTATAAAGAAAAGAGGTTTAATTGGCCCACGTTCCACAGGCTGTATAGGAAGCATGGCGGCATCTGCTCAGGCCTCAGGAAAACTGCCATCATGGCGGAAGGTGAAGGGGGAACCAGCACTTCACGCCAAGAGCAGCAGGAAGCCGGAGACGTGCTACACACTTTGAAACAGCCTGATCTCATGAGAACTCACTATGTCCACAACAGCACCAAGGGGGATGATGTCAAACCATGAGAAACCAGCTCCGTGATCCAATCACCTCCTACCAGGCTCCATCTTCAACAATGGGAATTACAGTTCGACATGAAATTTGGGCAAAGACGCAGATTCAAGCCATAGCACCCACAGATGGGTGCTGCACAGCCAAGGCTTTCCGTTTGGAGCTGGACATTAAATATCCAGTTGCTGTGCCCATTCACTGGCATGCCAATTAATACTTTCTAATATAATTTAATAAACCCTTCCCTTTGTGAGTGGCCGAATGGCTACTACTACTCAGTTTTCAAGACTCAGTTTCACTATGCAGATAAATTTGTGAAATAATTGAGAAAACTGTTAAGATTAGTTGTCTCTGGGCAAGGAGAGTAGGGGTGACCGTGAGAGGGACTTTTGGCTATATAGCCTTCTATGCTATTTGAATATCTCACAATATTAGTGTATTATTTTTATAATTGGATTTCCAAAAGTTAGAGAAATGAGGGTGTCGTCTTTGTTTTTTGGTTTAAAAATGACCTAAAATGTCTTGTAAAGAAGGCACAAAAGCCATGTGGGAAATAAAAAGTAAAAATACCTTAAGTGGTTTTTAAAAATTATTGTCTTAAACATCACTGAGAGCTGTCGTCTCATATACAATGTACTCATTAACACGCCAAAGGATAAAATAAATAAGTAAATAAGGAGTGTGTTGTATGTCCTTTGTATATGCAAAGCAGTTCTCTCATCCACCATTAGTGTGCCATCAGCCTTCCTCTTCAGTTCCTCCCTGACTGTGGGACGTGCCCAGGCTTCTGAACTGGGTACACCCAGTTGTCCTGTTAGTCTTCCTACCACATGTACCCTGGTATCCTACCACAGTAACATATACTGTACTCTTCTTTTCAAATGTGAATCAGGTGTATATTGATCATTTGATTTTCATTATAACCCTGGAGAAATAATGAAAGACAGGTATTACCTCTTTGCTGATGAGGAAAGCCTCTGCAGTTTTTCATGGAGCTAGGATGAGGATCCTGGTCTCCTAACCATGAAGGACGTTTTCTCTATTTCTCCCATGCTGCCTCATCTCTCAGATTGTTAGACCTGGACTCCCAAACCACCATGCATGCATTCCGTTTTTTAAAATGTGATTATTCTAGTGATACTGTAAACATAGCTTCCTAATTCTCTTCTAATGCTATTTCACAGTACTCTACTCTTTTCCTGATAACATAAAAAATTGAATATATATACATATATTCCAATTGAGTGTGTGTGTGTGATATTTTTTTTCCCTAACCGGGCTGTAAGCTCAATGAGGGCAAGGACTGTATGTTGCGCATCACGACTCTATGCCTATTTAGTGCCTGGAATACAGTAGGCATGCAATAAATATTTGCTGAATGAATGAATGAACACCAGCTACTTTGTAAGTTCCTCCTGTTTCCATTGCAGAATTCTTAAAACTAACTTGAATGGAGAAGGAAATTGGTTGAGTCAGGTATCTAGGAAGTTCAGGAATCAGTTGGCTTCAATCATAGCTCTGTGGAGGTTAGATTACACTTCTTTTCTTCTTCCTACCCCTTCCGCTCTTTGCCTTCTTTTTCCTCTTTCCTTCCTCCCCATTCTCCCTCTTTTCCTCTTCCTCTTCCTTCTCCTTTTGCTCCTCTGTCTCTGCCATTTTCTCCTTCTGTGGCTGGACCTGCTCTACCTCCTCCATGCAGGGTGATGAAGATGGCAGCTGGTAGCTCTGGGATCTCTTGCCCTAGCTTAGCATCCCCGGGGAAAGAAATACATCTATCTCAACATCAGCATTTTAATTTTAGGAACAGATAATTTTTGGGTTGGGCAGGCCTGTGTCCTATGCTCCCAGTGTGGCTGGAGTGGGGGTAGGGTACAGTGATTGGCAGTCCCTCTGAAACCATGTGGAAGCAGGGAATAGTGGTTTCCCCAAGGAAGGAATGATGAAAATAACATATGTCTGCCATAAATACTTTCATAGGGAATTTTATTAAGAAGTAAAGAAGAGGCTACTTTTAATATGAGGCAACTTCCTGTCTCTCTGAATGAAAGCTCCTTAAATGCAGCTAAATTATGACCTTTTGAATTGTTTGACTTAGATCATAAACTTTTACAAGATGAAGTACACTTTATTCTTCGAGTCTCAAGGTGTTAATAAGTCAAGTACAGCAATAAAGAGAAGCCCACCTACAACCTTTTACCTCTATCTGTTCAGCAAAGCAGAGGACAGCAAAACGTTTTTGGTTTATTTTGGCTTCCAGCCAAATAGGAACTTTAGAAATTTGTTTGCAGATAAACTATTTCAATGTTGGAGAGGAAACGTACTGCTCAGTAACTACTGTGGGATGCAGATCCCCATTTCATGGAGAAAAAGTTGCAAGCAGCGTGCTCATTTGCTATGCATATGGAAAAACATAGAATGCTCACCATTCACATGACTGCTAAAGCATTGAAAGTACTGATATTTCTGTACCCTCCAGTCTTAAAGGGGGAAGTGGGTTTTCAGTTTTGAGCATTCGTTGATTTGCCTAGTTTCCTATGTTTGAAAGTTGTCTTCTGGGAAAGAAGTAATAATAAAAAAAAAAAATTTTTTTTAAAAAGACCAAATTTTTCTTATCCGTTGCTGCTTCAAGGTATTTTACTTTTATATCCTTCCCAGATTGGTATGAACTGTCTGAGAATGCAACTTTTTGTTGTTGTTGTTGCTGTTGTTGTTAATTTTTAAACAAATATTTTTGTAGAGATGGGGTCTTACTCTGTTGTCCAGACTGGTCTCTAACTTCTGGCCTCAAGCAATCGTCCCACCTCGGCCTCCCAAATTGCTGGATCACAGATGTGAGTCATTGTGCCCGGCCTGTAACATTTTTTAGAAATACAGAATGAGTGTGACAAGTATTCTATTCAGTTGCCCAATAATGTAGTCAGATCAGATACTTAATTGCAGCTGGAAAGTATAATATGGAAAGTATTAAGTGGGGTTTTTTTGGTCACAGTTTTTTTTAAATATATATAGACTTGATCTTAAGGAGAAGAAATAGTGAACTTCTATGCTTTTTAAAGTTATAAATATATATGAATAAGAAAATACTGACAGAAATGAAAACAGCCTCACATCCTGTACTTCCTGACATCCTCTTTTAATTTTGTAAAGTTTCCTGTCATTATTTTCCAGTGTATTTATTTTTAAGGAAGTGTCTTTAGCAAGAAGAAAGAGACAAGCACCGCTTCCCTCCCCCATCCCCCTGCTCTCTCTCTCTCTCTCTCTCTCTCTCTCACACACACACACACACACACACACACACACACCCCTCAGAGATTTAGCAATTTTGCAGTATTATTATTCTACGATTCAGCAACCATGACCCATTTCTAGGTGGATACATAGATTTGGGAAGCAGTGGAGTGCAGCTTCAGCACCAAAGGGAAAGCAAGGGGTACCGTGTCCTAGATCTCTACATTTATTCACAGTGAAGGTGTGATGAAATAAACATGTCACAACTATCATTAGTTATTGTTGTTAAGCTACCATTCATTAAGCTATCGCTAGGTATTATGTGCTAAAGGCTAAGTGTGCTGTGCTAAGTCCTAACTACTTTACACACACACGGAAGGTTTGTAATATGCCCTTCATATTTTAAATCAGCTTTGTTTCTTTTATGTTTTAAATCAGCTTTGTTTTTCTTTTTGTTTTTTTAGAGACAGGGTCTCGCTCTCTTCCCCAGGCTGGAGTGCAGTGGCACAATCATTACTCACCGCAGCCTCCACCTCCTGGGCTCAAGCGATCCTCCTGCCGTAGTCTCCTGAGTATCTGGAACTACAGACATGCACCACTGCACCTGGCTCCATGATTCTTAATGTCAGAATTTCTTCTGGGGGTTAAGCCTGTGTTTTTGGTGGTCATGACCCATTAGTAAATGATGAAATAAATTTAATGAGTAGAGATAAATTCAATTCTATAACATCTTTGTGAGGTGAACTATATTATCCCCATCTGACAGATGAGGAATATCAGAGCTTAGAAGGTTAAGTAACTCACCCAAATTCACAGGGCTTGTTAAATGTAAAATTGCATTTGGAGTCTTTCTGTCTCCAAAACCTTGCCTTAACTACTAAAGCTATACTGTACCATTTAACATATCTCATAATAATTCTGGGCCCATCACACCACAACTATAACTATATAGAGAAGAAAACCTACTTCCTCATATATCTTATAAAAGAGAAAATGGGGTTTGTAAATTAGCAACCAGCCTGTATTGTATTGAATATAGGCTTAAAAGTCTAATGTGTATGTGCATATGTATGCGTGTGTGTGTGTGTGTGTGGGCATGTGTGTGTGCATGTGTGTGTATCAATTAGAGGGTGGGGAAAAACATTTATAGAACTCAGTACCATTAGTAAAAACATTAAAATTCATTGGCTTTCAAAATTCATGAAGGCCTTAGTCAATTTTCTGCTGTTATAGCAGAATACCAGAGACAGGTAATTTATTTAAAAAAAAAATTTATTCCGTTCATGGTTCTGAAGACCAGGAAGGCTGAGAGCATAGTACTGGCATCTGTCAGAAGTCATTCCATGGCAAAAGAATGGATGGCAGAAAGGCGCGCATGAAGCAGAAAGGAGAAGGGGGCTCACTACAACTAACCCATTCCCACGATAACAACATTAGTCCATTCATGAGGACAAAGCCCTCATGACCTAATCACTTCTTAAAGGCCCCACTTGTTAATATTGTTACGATGGCAATTAAGTTTCCAACACATGAACTTTGGGAGACATGTTCTAACCATGGGGATGACTGGCTTCTTAGGCAAGAGTTTATTACTTTAAAAAAATGCATAAAAATAATAGCTTGTGTTTACATAATGCTTTCCAGTTTATACAGGGCTTTTCTAGATATCATGTGACTTTCAAACATGCTATGGACTTTATAGGTGCAGCCTTTGTATGGTACAGGCTGTAAAAGTGGTTCTAGCTGATAACAAGTAGTTATCAACAAGAAAGCTAACACATTTTTACCACAATCCATAGTATAAAAATGGTTCTTATAGATAACCTGCCATTCCCAGCTCACGAAGAAGTAGCATGGCTGCCAAATGAATAACCAAACAGATATATTTAATGGGCTCTACAAAGTCAAACATAAAACCAATCAATACATAGGCTCTGGGACTCAAATAACTTTTGCAGGAAACATCTTTACTTTCAGAAATAACTATAATGATGTTTCTTAAACACTTTTGTCATTTCAGAAAGATCCCCTAAAATTACTAGGGACACATTAGGTGTCAGCATTCATATATTCTTAGTCACTCTTCATTTTTTAGGGGAAAAAATGTATGCAAATTGACAAAGACAGAACCTCTTTTAGTTGGTGTTGGCTGTCATTTTATTCAGGTTTAAGTATGACTCTAATTACCCTCAAGGACTTTTTGACAAGTTTATCACATGACCACCAGAGTTTCTGCTATGGGTGAAGGAAGTGTTTTTGGTGGTCACAACAACTATCCATGATATCAATTTAGTGAGTACAGACAAACAATTTAAAAAATGAAATAGAACAGAATACATAATATCAGAATGTATCACTGATAGTAAAGGTAAGTGTGTTTCATAAAACGTTTTCTGCAGTATTGTGTTAGTCCCTTCTTGCCTTGCTACTGTGAACCCCGAAAATCTGAGACAGGTCTCAGTTAATTTAGAAAGTTTATTATGCCAAGGTTGAAGATGAGCCTGTGGCACAGCCTCAGGAAGTCCTGATGACATGTGGCCAAAGTGGCTGGTGCACAGCTTAGTTTTATACATTTTAGGGAGACATGAAGCATCAATCAGTATATGTAAGAAGCACATTGGTTCTGTCTGGAAAGACGGGACAACTAGAAGCAAAGGCAGGAAGCGGAAGGGGCTTCCCGGTCACAGATAGGTGAGAGACAAACGAATGGTTGCAGTCTCTTGAGTTTCTGATTAGCCTTTCCAAAGGAGGCAATCAGATATACATCTATCTCAGTGAGCATAGGGGTGACTTTGAATAGAATGGGAGGCAGGTTTGCTCTAAGCAGTTCCCACCTTGACTTTTCCTTTTAGCTTAGTGATTTGTCGGCCTCAAGGTTTATTTTCCTTTCGCATTATAAAGAAATACCTGAGACTGGATAATTCATAAAGAAAAGAGGTTCACAGCTCTGCAGGCTTTACAGGAAGCAATGATGCTAGCATCAGCTTGACTTCTGGGAAGTCCTCAGGAAGTTTACGATCATGGCAGAAGGCAAAAGGAAAGCAGGAAAGCAGGCATGTCACGTGGCCAGAGCAGAAGCAAGGAGAGGCGGAAGGTGTCACACTCTTTCAAATGACCAGATCTCTCTATTGTGAAGACAGCAGGAAGCCATGAGGGATCCAAACACCCTCCCACCAAGCCCCACCTCTAGCACTGGGGATTACAATTCAACATGAGATTTGGGTGGGGACAAATATCCAAACTATATCAAGTGCTTATGTGTATATTATGTGTATACTGAGTGAGGATACTTAATGTGGGTTTTGGTTTAAAAAAGCTTTGGAAGCCACTATGTTAAGGCATTATCACCAAAGGAATTTTAGTGAAAATAGAGTTTTTCGGTGGATGTTTCAGAGCACACAAGACTTTTTGTTATATGGAGTGGGGCACAGTGGAGAGAATTGCTGGGAGGTGACGGATGTTGATGTCCAAAGTACAAAGGAGGGCAAAGGAGCAAAACTCCACCTAATCCAGTTATACCTAGTGATGGTCCTAGTCTTTGGTCATGGCTATGGATAATAAGATTTAAGATATACCTGTGGGTAGCACTGGCAGAAAGACGGGCAAAAGGGAGAGGAACAGACAGAAGAGGCAAAGAGGGCAAGAGGGAAAGGTCAGAGTGTTGACAGTGTGAGTTGGAACAAAGATTGGGATTTATGTGTGAAAAAGAGGAAAAGGAGAGATGAGAGCAAAACTAAGAGATGTACCAGATGAGGATTGGCAGGTAGAATAACTTTCAGCTGCCAGTAACGTAAGCTCAACTACAATGGCTCAAACAACAAATAAATGTATTGATTGATTCACTGGCTTGGTTATGTCACAAGGATCCACAGTGTTGGCCTCAATTGCTTTCCCCTTGTGGATATATGATGGCTATAGGATGGCTAAAGCGGGGCTGTGGGTCTGGGATGACTGGAAGAGCAACTGGGATTTTGTGCTTCCTTACTCCCATTCAAGGAGCAAAAGGCTGGATTCCTGTGGATCTCTGAATGGCAAGGGATAACTTTCCAGAATACCCAGCACTCTTCTGCATACATCTCATTGGCCAGACTTGAATCACATGCCCATTTCTGAATCTATTACTGACAGATGGATGGCATTGCTTAGACCATTCAGATGCCTTTCTGGAGCTGGGATCAATCTGTCCCAGGCACATGACTAGAAGAGAGGAAAGCAAAATTGAGGTTCATTAGGAACAAGGGAGAAGATTTTTTGCTGAGTAGGCAATCAATAAAGTTCACTGCACACAAGAATTTTTAAAAACTTTGGTAACATATCCTAGTGGCTATAGTGGATTTGATATTGAACATTTCCATCACTAAAACAGTTTCATTTTTAGAGACCTATTATGTCATGTTCCTTCTCATAGAAGAATGCCTTTGAAGGTATTTAAATAAACTCAAAGAAATCAAGTACAAAGAGCTTCTATTTTCTGTATATTTTACCACCAAAAGAAATCTCAATTTCTACCCCAAAATAATATGCTGTATTCACTCCCTAGAGACAATGCACAATGATTGACCTCCGTTGGAACACACACCATAATAGAGAAGCACTAGCCATTGTGTAGAGCTTTACTTCTCTGCCTGATTCCCTCCCCAACTCAGAAGTTGTACTTCAGCACTATCCTCCTATGTCCTAGCCAACTTTCTGCATCATGACACAAAGACATTGATGGTTAGGATCATTCTAGCCTGAAGAAAGCAAGGGCAAAGTCAGCCAGGCTTAGATGAAATGCACACTGTTTGCTGAATGGCCACGGTGTTTTGAGGTTTCTCTTTATGAAAGGCTAGCATAAAGTCAACAGCCCACAGTTGCTCAAATCTGTGCTTTAGTTTCATTACCACCACCAAACACTTCTCCACCCAGGAGAAATACAGCTAAGTGTTGTTTTAACTATATCCCCAGGGGAGTATTGAGTAAGACAAAAAGCACGCTAGGTCAACAACAGATCTTTTCTGTAAAAAGGAACATTTCAGGAAAATTAAACAAAGTGTAGAAAAGCCTTAGCTTGCAATCTGTTATTGCAAAGTTCAAACAATGGCTTTCCTCCCTGCTTAGACAAACACCAAGCAGGAAGCTCTGAACAGACAAAAAAAAAAAAAAAAAAAAAAGACCATCCAGAGTCATAGAAGAGAATAGCTCATGATGATGGTCATTGTTACCTCATTCCTATTTAGACACAATTAAGGCCATTAGTTCTTTAATTCCAATTCATCTGATTATTTTCAGAAGTTCTAGAGTGAGGACCTTACAATCCTAGAAATCCTACGTGATAAACTCTAAAAATCGAAGCTCAGTTTTTCAGTTATTTCAAAGCTCAGCTAAATCCCCAAATAGTTAGACTCGCCTTCCCTTGTTCCCTGGCAAAATGTGCAGGTAAATTGCTCTCCCTGGGATCTCTACTGATGGTAGGGCCTATGGGAAAACAAGATTCATAGCTTGCTCACTGGTGTTTGCAAATACTTTCTGGAGTTTGAAAACTATACTTTTCCTATGCGGACTTTGTGATTTTCTGTTTGGTAAATTTTGTTATTGTCCTCCTGCTTTTCTCTTCCTCTGCTGTACAGTTTCAACATTCAGTTTTCCGTTAATTGATGTCATAGTACCATCTCACAACAATGTTGGCTGAGCTCACTGCTGGCTGCCTTCATAGCAACCAACTGAAAATATAGGACTTTTCCCCATGGGCCCACACTGAACAAAAGCACCTTGCCACTTTTTTCTGTTTTAATATTTATCTACCCCCAAGAGGAGCAGGGCAGAATTCAGAAAATATTTGCCATCTGGGAACAGAAATAAACAAGCAGGTCATATGAGAGTCCTTATTTTTTCAGATGCTCTTCTGATTATCTCACTCTGTTGACTGATTAATGCCATTCCCCTTGAATAAGTCATGTATATTACCTCAGTTTCTATTCTATGCTTCCTAAAGTTGACATTGCTAGGATGAGTAAATTCTTATAATAGGTGGGGATTTGGTGAGCACTAATATATTTGACTAAAAAATCTCTTTTATAAAGTGTTTTAAAAATAATTTAAAATTTCAAAAACTCCTTAGGACATTACCTAGCATTTGAAGGAAAGTCTAAGGCACTGATTTTCATTCCCTTCTGAGACCTTCCAGCTTTAAAATGCTATGAAATTATGAATAGAATAGTTCCCCCTTATCCTTAAAGGACATGTTCCAAGACCCCTAGTAGATGCCTGGAACTATGGATAGTACTGAACCCTAGACTGTCTATACTATGTTTTTTCAATCTGATAATCTAGACGGTTGCATCTATAGTGCAGATAACTGGACCAAGAGATTATTCCCCTTTGGAAGGGACGAAGTGGAATGTTGTGAGATTTCATCACACTACTCAGAATGGTGTACAATTTAAAACTTATGAGTTGTTAATTTCCAAAAATTTTCCCTTAAATATCTTCAGATCATGGTTGACTGCAGGTAGCTGAAATTATGGAGAGCAAAACCATGGATAAGGGGGGAACTACTGTATATACTACCTAAGACCCAGTATGAGATTCTGAATTTTCTTTTTTTCACAAAGGTTAAATAAATCAGTTAAATATTGACTAGGTAATGTAAACCTATGCATAAAGCAAAATAATAGCATAATCTGTGATTATGTAATAATACCTTACACACAATAGGTACTAAAAAACTATTTCTTGATTCTTGCCAACTTTTACATTTTCACATACCAGTTTTCTAACTATACAAACTCTATGTAGTGGGATTTTCAAATAGATGAGTCATTTTATAGCAACATATTTTATAGCTTATATAACTGTAATATGTTTGGAAGGAAATTTATTCCTTTAGTAGGGAGGGCTGTGTCCCTACTACGAGATGGGTCATTCCTATCATCCTTCACAGGGTCTTCTTGTTTCACTTCATATGTGTATGGCATTATAAAGGTCTACTGGAGTGCTATTTTTTTTTCTTCCATTACACAGAAGTCAGATATTAGAAGAGCAAAATCCATAAAATTCCTTTCCAGGAATATCCCAAACCAGACAAATTAACAGAAAACCAAAACACTTTTGCCTCATTTGACCTTAACTATGCTAGTGGGGTTCAACATCTTCTCTAAGGTTCAGGCCCTTGTCTAGTTGGATACAGACTAGGTAATGTCCTCTTCGCTCCAATATGAGAAAAAGGCATCCTTATTCCTCCTGGTTTTACCAGCATTCTCTGTATCTTTCTTAACAATCCCTGTCAATTTGCCCTGCCAATCACCTTCTACAGTTGCTGCTTGATTCACATTTGTGACTCTTGATTTCCAGTAACCCACTGAGTCTCTCCAGGTACATTCAGACTGGTCTCTCCCTGGACACCCATCATCATCATCACAGTAATAATATCTCCCACCTATTACTGTGTGCCAGGTAGGCAGCATGCATTATGTGGACTATCTTAATTAAACCTTACAACAACTCTATGAGGTGAGTACTGTTATTCGTTGCTTCAGGTTACTAAGAAAGCACATAGCAAATAAGTGGTAGAGGCAGGACTTGAACCCAGGATGTCTTCCAAATACTATTCTCCATCTCCTCTTAACTCTTGCCCAAATGGAGAACTGAATAGGAGCCACTTGGGTAACAGCCAAGCTCCCTAACCATATGGCATTGTTCCCATCTGTGAAAGGGCATGGGTCCAGCTGCATAGAATGATGTTGCCTGAGAAGACCAAGAGTCTTCTCTTAATTATCTTAGTGGCAAGAGGCTTTATTCATCTCCTTTGTACTCAAAATTAGCTTTTACTTCTTATCCACACACAACGCCACAGATAGCCCAGATTGAATTCATTATGGGCTATCATGTCCCTTGTCATTTGTTTATAAGAAGGGCTCTGGCCTGGCCTTAGCAACTTTTAGGTGAAGCCATCTTTAAAAAAAAAGTCAAGAGCCACAGAAATAGAGTTCCAAAAATGACAAACATTGCAAGCATTCATTTTATACCCACACAATCTTTATTTTCCAATTTCTGCTGGTTGAAAACAAGAACAGTAAGAGAGCTCAGAAGAGAGTGGATCTTTCGAAATATTTCCAACCATTTATAGCCAAAAGCCAAACATACTCACTCCTACATCCTTATTTCATGCAAACTAGATAATATTAAAAAGACTTGGAAAATGCTTTATAGCTGTATGTAAGCTAAAAACCCTACTTAATCACGTACAAATGAATGGGAGATATGAGTAGCAAATATAGGGCCTATGTTCTTCTTTACCATAGAAATCAAAAGGATAAAAGACTAAAGTGTGGATTCAATTAAGAACTTACTGGTGGCTTTTAAGAGGTGGCATTTTCCAGTATATATCTCAGGTAGTCTAAAGAGTGATACCACAGAGCAAATGAAAGTCTCTCAGGGGAACTATTCTGTCTTGTGGTGACAGTCAAGGCAAGGTGAGAGAAGTAGACTTGTGGGCCAGGTGCAGTGGCTCACGCCTGTAATCCCAGCACTTTGGGAGGCCGAGGTGGGCAGATCACCTGAGGTCAAGAGTTTGAGACCAGCCTGGTCAACATGGTAAAACCCCATCTTTACTAAAAATACCGAAATTAGCTGGGCATGGTGGCAGGAGCCTGTAATCCCAGCTACTCAGGAGGCTGAGGCAGGAGAATCACTTGAACCCGGGAGGCGGAGGTGGCAGTGAGCTGAGATGGTGCCATTGCACTCCAGCCTGGAGGACAAGAGCAAGACTTTGCCTCAAATAAACAAAAATAACAGCAACAACAAAAGTAGATTTCTGGTTGCCAGGGTTCAGGTCAGAAATATTGTAAGGTAAGAGGGACCCTCTCACTTGATAAGAGCAAAAGTCTTAGCTTGGTAGGAAAGGAACTATCTAGCTCCTGTCTGAGTGACAGAAACAGGAAGAGTGAGCAATACCCCTCTCTGTGTTGCATTTGGCCTGTTAGGAAACCACAAGATGGGGCATGTGATAAACCCAGTCCGCTCCTGTCTCAGTGTTCTCCTCTGGAATCTTGAACCACACAGGAGTTTTCTCAAATGAGCAAACTGTCTGATTCTGGAAACTGATCACTCACCCAAGTACGAGGTTCCAGATGGCAGGGATCTGGTCTGTTTTGTACACAGATGTATTGTGAGGACCTAGGACGTAGTAGGTGCTCGGTGAATATTTGTTGATTGAACATTCAAATGCACATGCCACAGAGTCCAATAATTTGAGAGCAACCTGAGAAAGGCTTGGGACTTGTTTTGCTTTTCACCTAAACAATGATAGCAAAACAAGAAAAAGGAGGAGGAGAAGGAGGAAGAGGTCATTTGTCATCTGCTGAGTTATTTTGTTCATATCCAGTTTGTGTTTGTGGCTTCCTTGCAGAAAAGATGCCAGAAAATTGTAAAGGAATAATTGTGTGTTTTTGCGTATGTGTGTGCGTGACTATTCTTATTGATGTACGTATATCAAATCATGTGGCTATATCTACGTCTGTGGTTGACTTTAACCTTTTTTCAACCCTGCTGAAATGAAAGACTTTCCTAATTCTCCTGATTTAGTAGTAATTATTTAGAATTATAAGAAGCATGATTAGCTAATAATAGTGCTAATAAGAGAAAGGTAATCTGGTAAGGCCACTCTTCTACTCCAAAAATCTCAGGACATCTAAAATTGGGAGTTGGTGGCCATGTAAACAAATTCAAATTACCTTCCAGCAAAAACCTCAAACTACTTGTTTGAGATGGTTTTGGCTGGAAGACATGAATCCAGATCAAAATCAAAAGCCACAGAAATACTGAAATAGCTGAAACAGAGACACAGTCATTACAGGAAGCTCATGAAAGTTCAAAGGAGGTTAAAAAAAGAAAAAGAAAGAAAAGGAAGAGCTGCAGCAAGAAATGCTTGTGGCACTGCCCATCCCTACTGGAAATGTTGATGATATCCTTTGAAGAGGAAGAGGAAGGAGTTCGAGGTGCAAAACAAGCAGCCCAGACAGTGACAAAACAGGAAACAGGAGTGCTGATGAAACTGAACTGTGAATTGGGAAGAGAGCAATGCATTAAAGCCACAGGGCTGTGAAAGACACCCAAAAAGGACAATGTAAAAGTGGCAAGGGACTCAGAATTAACTATGGATTAAAGCATTGACAGATAGATAACAAAGTCTAAATTTTCTTATTGAAATGACCTAGAAACAAATTTAGTCATATTATTATCATTCTAGGAGTATTATATTGTACTAGAATTGCACTGAATCAAATACTGTTTGAAATAAATGGGCCTTCAGAATTTGGGAGGATTCTGTTGTTAATACATAGAGATATCTCATCATGGTGTTGATTAATAGTAATAGGCAACATTTAATACATTGCCCACAATACTTTATAGGTAATATAATTTAATCCTGACAAATTTTTTTGTTTGTTTCTTTGAGACAGGGTCTCCCTCTATCACCCAGGCTGGAGTGCAGTGACCTGATCATGGTTCACTGCAGCCTTGATTTCCCAGGCTTAAGAGATCCTCCTGCTTCAGCCTCCTGAGTAGCTCGGACTACATGCATGCCCCACCACACCTGGTTAGTTTTTTTTATTTTTAGTAGAGACAGGGTCCCACTATGTTGCCCAGACTGGTTTCTAACTCCTGAGCTCAAGTGATCCTCCCGAAGTGCTGGAATTACAGGTATGAGCCACTGCACCTGGCCAAAAAATCTTAAAAGGTATATGATATTAACACTTTCAATTTATAGATGAAGTCTCTGAGGTTGTACGATTTGTTAAGGGTCAAGTTAAGGGCCAACGTAGAATAGTTTATGACAATAACTTCCCACTCTTGATTCCAGAGCCTGGGTTCTCTGTGCCATTTGATCAATACATGACATGACATTCTACTGAGCACACCTCTGGCTCATTTCCATTTCCATTTGCTCTGTTTACCAGAATTGTTCCTATGTCCTTTTGACAACCTTTAAAGAGAGAGATAATGGGCAGCAAAATGCCCAGAATTAAGGAGCGACCCAAGGAAAAAGAAAGAATCTAAGCTAATAAGGCCCCATGTCAAGTAGGTTATTACAGATTGTAGAATTCAAGTCCCTCATTAGAGTGAGTAAATTGTTGACCTCTAATTAAAAGTCTTACTAAAAGAATTTTAGCAGGTTAGTGACAAAATTCTTGCACTAGGTAGAGAATGACCAGTAAGTTATTTTATGTACACTTATTTAATAATATAACAATACTTTTTGAAGATTACTGTATCAAGAGTTTAATGTAACAGCCTTATTATAACTTAGAATACTGATTCAAACACCAGCATAAAATAAGGTATCCCTGAATTTTTCCCAACCAACAAAAACGTCCTTGTATTGTGGCCACAGCACGTGTATCTTTACCTTCCTTCCCTCCCTCCCTCCTCCCTCCCTCCCTCCCTCCCTTCTTTCCTTTCTTTCTTTCCTTTCTCTCTCTCTCTTTTTTTTTTTAGAGTCTTTCTCTGTCACCCAGGCTGGAGTGCAATGGCGCGATCTTGGTTCACTGCAACCTCCACCTCCTGGGTTCAAGTGATTCTCATGACTCAGCCTCCCAAGTAGCTACCGGTTAGAGCCCACCATGCCCAGCTGTTTTTTGATTTTTAGTAGAGACAGGGTTTCACTATGTTGCCTAGGCTAGTTTTGAACCCCTGACCTCAGGTGATCCATCCACCTCAAAGTGCTGGGATAACAGGTGTGAGGCCCACACGTGGTCAGCATGTGTGTCTTTCTAATGTAAACTCACAGTCTTGACACAGTAATCTTCAAAAACACTGTCCATTCTTTTGACATTATTATTACTATTTGATACTATTGTTGTTATTCATATAATAACAATAACTTGGTGTGGTTAAGTTGTTTGTCTAATGTCACATAACATAGTAGATACTTCAAATTTCTCCAAAATATTTCGTCCAAAATTCATAGTTTGCCAGTAAGGTCCAAATTGGATTAAGTTTAAGTTTATGTCACTTTAATGTAGTTGTTTTTAAAGAAATAAAAACTTTGCATCAGAATTCAGAGCATATGTTTCTCATTTGGCTGCCATTCCGGCTTTGTGGCATGCGGAGTTCACTTCCCCAGTCAGGACAGTTTTGGACGGCTGCTGCTCTTTCATAACCCAGTTGGTTTGTAACGCTCGTTAGGTTAGGGAATGAGCGCCTCAGACACTAGTGCTCAGAATTCTTTAAAGTCTTAAGGCAGATTCTGTCTGGGTGCAGTAGCTGACACCGGGATGTGATCTAACACTTTGGGACAGTGGGGTGGGAGGATCACTTGAGCCTAGGAGTTTCAGACCAGCCTGGGAAATATAATGAGACCCTATCTCTAAAAAATAAAAAATAAAAAATTAGCTGGGCATAGTGGTGTGCACCAGTAGTTCCTGGGGGTCAGGGGTCAGGGGCTGAGGCTGAGCCAGGAAGATCTGTTTAGCCCAAGAAGTCAAGTCTGCAGTGAGCCATGATCGCACCAGTGCACTCTATCTAGCCTGGATGATAGAGTGAGACCCTGCTACACAAAAGAGCAAACTCTAAATGAACAGAAAGACCTATATATACTTACACGGACGAAGGCAACATAGAACACCAAGAAGCTTCCACTCAGAGCACAATCATGTTGCTGGGAATTTGAGGGCAGATGTAGAAAGATACACATGCTGTGGCCACAGTGCAAGGACATTTTTCTCTGTTGGGAAAAATTCAGGGATGCTTTATTTTATGCTGACATTCAAATAAATATGCTTACTAGTAAATGCTCCTGGGCTAAGGCTGTAACAAGATGGAACGCTGTTAGCTTGGTTCCATACAGGATGGATTTCTAGACTTCTATAATTTTATTTGATTTGGATTAATGGGGCTCGAATGTATTCATGTGAAAAAACAACTGAAAATCATGTTGCTCTTTGTAGGATAAAATGAAATATAAATACTTACATTGTTAAAAATATCCAGTATATAATTTTGTTTTGAATCATATACTATTGTATACTATTATAGAATGATAATATTCTTAAAACCAAAGGAATATGTTAAATGTATGGAGAAAAATGTGTAATTGAGAACGTTCTATCCATTAACATCTTTTTTCCTTAATATTTCGTGTGGAAAAGGTAGCTAGTTGCCTAACCTTGATTCTTATCCCAGCAGAGTATCTCTCAAGACAAAAACTACATTTCCCAGTCTCCCCTGTGGCTAACTGCGGCCGCGTGACTAATTTCTGTCAAAGATATGAAAGCATAATTCCTAGATGAAATGTCTAGAAGGGTGACTTAACAGAATTTTACTCAGCTGGGGGTGATACTTTCTGCATTTCCTTCTTATTTTGGCCTGCAATGCAGGTGTGATAACTGGAGCTTCAGCAGCCCAGAAATGACCTTAATAATAAAAGCCATGTGTTAAGATAATAGGGAAAAGAGCCTGGGGGTCCCAGATGATATTATGGAGTGGCTATAGCTAAATAGTTTCTCTTCCAACTCCTTTTATCTGAGAAAAGAAACCCCCAAATTCCAGCTTGCTTTAGGCTTTGGTAGTTTACTTTTTTTTTTTTTTGAATGTGCGACAAAACCTAATCCTGATATATTAGCAATAAAATCCTCGACTCCCAGTCCTAGCATTGAATTTCAGAACCCAAACACCTAAAACTACTGATAATCAGTATAAGAGTATAGTTTGAGAACCACGGGTTTGGTTCTTATCTGTGGATTTTTATTGAAAAAATTATAAAAATAATTATTGAAACTAACCTTTATTTTTATCTTTGTAAGTCTCGCTTTCACTGAAAAAAGAAAAGAATAGCTAAATGGCATTGGATCTCATTAGCATTTTCTTTCTCTGTCTCTGTCTGTCTCTCTCTATGTCTCTGTCTCTCTCTCTCTGTCTCTCTCTCTCTCTGTCTCTCTCTGTCTCTGTCTCTCTCTCTCTCTCTGCCTCTCTCCTCAGGTAATATTCAGCAATGATACAAGTTTCATCCTGGTCAAAGTATTTATTTTTTTGCGTATGTATATAACACTTCACGTTCATTAAGTATACCCACACAATTATCTCTTATGATTCTCATAATAGATCCATGAAGTAGACAAGACAAACATATTTCCATTTCTACCAAAGTGGAAACTAGGTTTTCATCCTCATTACATCAATTTGAGGCAGATGGGACTATTATCTCTAACATACATAAAGCAGAATCATGAAATGATCACATCATTTGACCCAGTGCCTTGAATACAAGTTGGCATTCAGTAAATACTTACTGGATGCCTGGATAAGTGCCTGGGTAAGTGAGAAAAATGATGCAGGGAAGCTAAAGGAGGTATCAGAGTCACAACATTGGAATTAAAATGAGGGGGTTTTCACTTCTATTCTATTTCTTTTTCCATTAATTACACCATGTTGCCTCTCCCTAGAAATTCATTCTTCAATTTGCTGAGTTGTCCATTTGAGTGTACTGTGGGTGGAAGGCAGTTTTCAGATGGTCATCAATGGTGAACTTCAGCTGATGCCCCAGCACAACATTGTATACACCACAAAAGAGTTTGCTTCCACTGGCAGCTCTCCCAATCCTCACATATTAATGCTCTGCCAACAGCTATTGTCTTTGACAAGTGACTGTGCTGGCAACATAGCATTTCCTTAAACAAAGCCCTTCACATGGATAGCCAGCAAGGAGTCCCATTTCTAGCTTTGCCTGACACTCTCACACAGCTAGAGTATTTGTTTTACTTGGGAAAATGTTCCAGGAGGCTCTGTGCTTGTGGTAATTGTTGTGGTTTAACAACAGTTTAAAGATTTGAACTAGGAAACATAACAGCCCCAGTGGATCCTAACATTTAGAACATTTTCTTTCTTCTGAAGGAGCTAAGAAATAAACAAGAGCCAGAAAAACCTGAAATTATCACCCTGGGTTATTCTAAGGTGTGTGTCTGAAGTGAATTTACATATTCTTTTTGGCAGACAACTGAGACAAATATTAAATGATTTCTCCTAAGTCACCTAATTTGTCAAGATATTAGCTATAAAGTCTAGGTTAGGGGTGTTCAAGGCTTTCCTGGGCCACATTGGAAGAAAAATTGTCTTGGGCCACACATAAAATACACTAACACTAATGATAGCTGATGAGCTAAAAGAAAAAAAAAAATCGCAAAAAAATCTCATAATGTTTAAGAATCTCATAATGTTTAAGAATCTCATAATGTTTAACAAAGTTTACAGATTTGTTTTAGGCCACATTCATAGCTGTCCTGGGCCGCATGCAGTCTGTGGGCCGCGGGTTGGACAAGTTTGATCTAGGTCCTGTACTATTCAGTTAGTTAGTGAATGGAATTCTAAGCCTGCCATTTGCTGGCTGTGCAAAATTGGAGAAATTAATAATTCTCTCTGAACCTCAGTTTGCTTTTTTTTTCTTTTTTTATAGACAGGGTCTTGCTCTGTCACCCAGGCTGGAGTGCTGTGGCACGATCACGGCTCACTGCAGCCTTGACTTCTTAGGCTCAAGTGATCCTCCCAGATCAGCCTGTTGAGTAGCTGAGATAACAGATGTGTGTCACCATGACCAGATAAATTTTTAATTTTTTGTAGAGATAGAGTCTTACTGTGTTGCCTACTCTGGTCTCAAAATCCTGGGCTCAACCCCTCCTCTCACCTTGGCCTCCCAAAGTGCTGAGATTACAGGCGTGAGCCATTTCACCAGGCCCGAATCTCAATTGGTATGTATTCATAACTGGAATAATATTTCTTGACTCAAAAGTTGTCAAAAGTAACCTGAGAGAAACAAGAAATGGGGAAAGGATTCCCTATTTAATAAATGGTGCTGGGAAAATTGGCTAGCCATAAGTAGAAAGCTGAAACTGGATCCTTTCCTTACTCCTTATACGAAAATTAATTCAAGATGGATTAGAGACTTAAATGTTAGACCTAATACCATAAAAATCCTAGAGGAAAACCTAGGTAGTACCATTCAGGACATAGGCATGGGCAAAGACTTCATGTCTAAAACACCAAAAGCAACAGCAGCAAAAGCCAAAATTGACAAATGGGATCTAATTAAACTAAAGAGCTTCTGCACAGCAAAAGAAACTACCATCAGAGTGAACAGGCAACCTACAGAATGGGAGAAAATTTTTGCAATCTACTCATCTGACAAAGGGCTAATATCCAGAACCTACAAAGAACTCAAACAAATTTACAAGAAAAAAACAAACAACCCCATCAAAAAGTGGGCAAAGGATATGAACAGACATTTCTCAAAAGAAGACATTCATACAGCCAACAGAGACATGAAAAAATGCTCATCATCACTGGCCATCAGAGAAATGCAAATCAAAACCACAATGAGATACCATCTCACACCAGTTAGAATGGCGATCATTAAAAAGTCAGGAAACAACAGGTGCTGGAGAGGATGTGGAGAAATAGGAACACTTTTACACTGTTGGTGGGATTGTAAACTAGTTCAACCATTATGGAAAACAGTATGGCGATTCCTCAAGGATCTAGAACTAGATGTACCATATGACCCAGCCATCCCATTACTGGGTATATACCCAAAGGATTATAAATTATGCTGCTATAAAGACACATGCACACGTATGTTTATTGCAGCACTATTCACAATAGCGAAGACTTGGAATCAACCCAAATATCCATCAGTGACAGATTGGATTAAGAAAATGTGGCACATATACACCATGGAATACTATGCAGCCATAAAAAAGGATGAGTTTGTGTCCTTTGTAGGGACATGGATGCAGCTGGAGGCCATCATTCTTAGCAAACTATCACAAGAACTGAAAACCAAACACCGCATGTTCTCACTCATAGGTGGGAACTGAGCAATGAGATCACTTGGACTCGGGAAGGGGAACATCACACACCGGGGCCTATCATGGGGAGGGGGGAGGGGGGAGGGATTGCATTGGGAGTTATACCTGATGTAAATGACGAGTTGATGGGTGCAGCACACCAACATGGCACAAGTATACATATGTAACAAACCTGCATGTTATGCACATGTACCCTACAACTTAAAGTATAATAATAATAAATAAATTAAAAAAAAAAAAAGTTGTCAAAAGTTTAAATGAGATGTAAGGGGTCTAGAAATTTAGAAGTCACTCAATTCCATGTTCATTTCTTTCCTTCCCCCAGTAACTCTATTTCTAGAACACCTTGACATATTCTGTGACCAAGAAGAAGCACTGAGAAATTCAAAATAAGCTTTATCAAAGCATTCTAATTTGCTTTAGTATAGAGAAGTTTAAAAATTCCCATAACATGCATAATTCACAAAAATACCTAAGAGGATCTAGAAGACAATTGGCCTGGTTTACTTCACCTGTGATAATTCTGGTTCTTTGGTATATTATACTTTTGGCCCGGATTCTGTAATAGGACTCAGAGAATTGAGTGAAAACATCTTGGTGCCAATGACCTTCTCACAATCCTGACCCCAAAGTCCTTACCTATCTATGCCTTTTCATAGCATGCCCATACTTTATTCAGCAAGTGTATTTGAAGCACCAAATATGTGCCAGGCACTATCTAGGTTCTAAGTATACGGCAATGAGCAAAACAGATAAAAGAGCTGTCTGTGAGTAGGGACAGACAATAAACCAAATAAGTATGGTCTGTTGGTGAGTGATAAGCATGACACAGAAAAATGAGGTAGAAAGAGAGACATGGAGTGTTGGGGGCAGGAGTTTGCAATTAAACATGGTGGTCAGGAAAGTCGCATGAGAAGATGAACAAGTAAAGACATAAAGGAGGTAGGGAATGAGCTCTGCAGAAATCTGGAAGAAGAGCAGAAAGCATGGGAAGAACATAGACTCTGAGGCAGGAAAGTGCCTGGCATATTTATAGAACAGTAAGAAGGCCAGTGTGGCTGCAGCAGAGACAAACAAAGGAGAAAATAGCGGGACATGAAGCGAGATGGGTAAGGAGATGGGGAGAGGGCAGATTGTGTATGGTCATTATAAGGACTTTGTCTTTTACTCTAAGTGAAATGGAAGTATTTGGTAGGTTTGAGAAATGACGTGATCTGACCTATGTTTTAAAAGAACTATTTCAACTGCTGGGTTGTGAAATAGACTGAAAAGCAGTGAGATCAGCAAGGAGATGGTTGCAGTAATCCGGTGAGACATGATGCAAATATTTGCTGATGGATGGGATGTGGGGTGTGAGAGACAGAGAGACACTCCAAGTTTTTTGGCATGAGAAAGAAAAAGGATGGCGTTCGCCTTAACTTACATGCAGAAGACTACAGGAAAAACAGGTTTGGAGGCAGATCAGCAGTCTGCTATTGGACATACAAATTTGAGATGATTATTAGACATCCAAAGAGAGATGTCATGTAGGAAATTAGATATCAAGTCAAGACATAGGGGAGAAATCTGGGTTGGAGATATAAATGTGAGTGTTGTCAACCTATACATGGTATTGAAAGAAAAGAAGACAGATATTTATGTGCATAGAGACAGGCACGTGGGTAAGACGTGGTGGAGGGAGCTTCTGCAAGGTCTCTACTGTGTGCTCAATTTTCCCAGTGGAAAGAGAAGCCACGTTATCCATAGGGAGTTTCTAGTTAAGGGTCAGGAGGAACAGCACATGCCCAGCTGTAGAGTAAGAGTGATTCCCAGTAATAACTGCCAGACTACTAGCCTTTATCTGGCCTAAGTTTCCCAGACTCTGGAAGTCTAGGGCCCATTCTGTCAGTGTGTCTCTTTGGTCCACCGTCCCAGATCTCAGTTTTTCTCACCTGTGTCTTTGTGGTAGGGTAAGCATACAACGTGGCTCTTTCCTAAACAGGGACTTTAGTATCCTGGCTCAGAGAACCTGCTCTTCCAAGTCATTTGAATGCAGGGTGCCTGGAAAGGAGAAGAAGGAACCATCGAGTTCAACAACTTTAAACCTCGCTCCATTCTTTTACGTGAATCCTAGGGAAACAATTTTATTTTTGGTAAAAGATTTATATGTGCAGATGTTCGTAAGTGTTATTTATAATAAAAAATAATGAGGAAACACTCTAAACATCCCAAGAAGGGGGGAACGGTTAAATAAATTGTCATACACCTGTAAGATAAAATATTATATAGGCATTAAAAGCAATATTTACAACAATGCTTAATAAGATGGCAAATGACTACAATATAATGTTAGATAAAAAGTAATATAGACGTCAGTTGAATTGTGAGAGATTTTCTAACTCCAGAGAGATTCTTCAAGCAATCACTAGGTCAACAGACACAGATGTTTCTCTTTCTTCCTATGATAAAGATCAGGGATCCAAACTTGTTCGAAAAGTTGAAGAGGCACCATTTGTTCTCATTGGAATGGCAGGCTTTCCAGCAATTGTCCCATATGGATTATACAAATGGAAGAGCAGAGGAAATGCTAAAATGTCCCTTCTCCTGATGCACACGTGTTGTAGAAGCAATGGCTGTTGGTATGGGCTGTCCTGTGTATTAGGAATTCTGGGCAAAGCCTAAGCCTTGGAAGGAGGGTGCTGTCTTGATCTGGTGAGAGGACCTTACTTCAGTTAGACATCTCATTATTGCAGTTACATGTTTATGTTGGAAATAAATTATTTGAGTGGGTTCAGATGATAACATGGTATTTTGAATATTGGCTTCCTTTCTTGCAGGCTTGATTTGCCTGGTGACCAAATTACTAGTGACTAGTTCACTAACAAGGTCATTCAGGGGAAATCAAGTTAACATAAAAGAAACATGTCACCTAATTCCACTTGATGGTGTTAAAACTTTAAAACCACCTTCTTAGACAGTAAACATGAAATTAGGACCAGGTATGGTGGCTCATTCCTGTAATCCCAGTACTTTGAGAGGCCAAGGCGGATGGATCACTTGAGGCCAGGAGTTTGAGACCAGCCTGGCCAACATAGCAAAACCCCGTCTCTACTAAAAATACACACACACACACACACACACACACACACAATTAGCCGGGTATGGTGGTGTATACCTGTAATCCCAGCTCCTTGGGAGACTGAGCCATGAGAATCACTGGAACCTGGGAGGCAGAGGTTGCAGTTACTATACTCCAGCCTGGGTGATAGAGAGAGACAGAAAAAAAAAAAAAAAAGAAAGAGAAAGAAAGAAAGAGGGAAAGAGAGAGAGAGAGAAAGAGAGAAAGAAAGAAAAAAGGAAAAAGAAAAGAAGAAATTAGTTCTAAAGAAGATAGCTGGCCATCCCTGAAGTTCTCCCAGTTTGCTGAAGAATTTCACATGCTTTGTATGTTATCTAGTAGTCCTATCTGCCTTACTTTTTAATTTAACTTTTCTTCTTCCTGTCTTGTGGACTGGCTGGCTCTTTTAGAACTCTTTCTGAAACGTGCATGGAATATATTAACAACTTTTAACGCCTCCTGTAACTCTTAAATGTATGTATGCATGTCTAAACCGAATCAAGAAAGCTTACAACAGGGCTTCATAGTAATAGTATTTATTTCAGAATCATAATTGTAAACATGAGAATAACTTATGAACTCTGGTTTAGCTCTTTTATAATTGCAGAATTATATTTTAGCTGCTGTTATATTAGATTAATTTTTAAATGTCATCTTGAAATAGAAATACGTATTTTAAGCGCTCATGCTAAGGTAAATGAAGAACACTTTTTAAATTTTCTCCAGAAGAATCATAAACAAGAGACTAAACAAATTACCTATAATGAAAGCGACTAATGAGCAAGCTGGTTTGGCCAGATACTATACACAAACTGTGATAACAGACAAAATGCTTACTTTGTAAGCTTTTTTTTTTTTTGAGATAGGATCTTGCTCTGTCACCCAGGCTGTAGAGTGCAGTGGCACGATCACGGCTCACTGAAGCCTTAACCTCCCAGGCTCAAGCAATCCTACCACATCAGCCTCCAGACTCACTGGGACTACAGGTGCACACCACCACACCCAGTTAATTAGAATGCTTTATTACACTTGTGAAATTCTCTTGTCTAACCTGAATTTACATTCTATAGTGGTAACATAGCATATGTGTTGTTATTAAAGTGACTATGTAAAAAAATATATAAAACTGTATATACAATATGATTCCAATTTTATACTTTCATATGTGCAGAGAACACAGAATGAAAGGAAGTATTCCTAATAATGGTTTGTCGGTGGTAGACTTGGGTTTTTTTCTATGTTATATAGTTCTGTGTTTTCTAAATTTTCAGTCAGAAGCAGATTTTTTCTTATAATTATATTTTTAAATTGTGATGGAGAATTTTCAGCAAATATTAAAATAAGGAACGCCTTGGGAGTGAACTGAGATGGCGCCACTGCACTCCAGCCTGGGTGACAGAGTGAGACTCTGTCTCAAAGAAAAAAAAAAACGAAGACTACAAATTGGGCTCAGTGTACACTGCTTGGGTGATGGAGGCACCAAAATCTCACAAATCACCACTAAAGAACTTACTCATATAACCAAACACCACCTATTCCCCAAAAACCCATGAAAATAAAAAATTTAAAAATATATATACTCATCTTTATCCCAACACAGTCACAAAATTTTTAATTTTTTTTAGTAGAGGAAGGGGCCCATCGAGGCAAGAGTGTCTAAGGCCAATGAACATGCTAACGCAGCCCTGAAAGCCATTCCTGCTGCTGCCTTTGTAACTAATTGCCTTCTCACACCCATGAAACTGGTGACTAGATACTGGCATTTACTGCAGAAAAAGCTCACTGGGCAACAGAGAGCGAGAAAAGCAGGAAGTGATTCTGCCTCATTTTCACCTTCCTGACTCATGCAAGAGCATCTAATCTAGCCATAGATGAGTTCTGGGGCTAGAAATCTAAATGGTTTTTAGATGGATTTTAGTGAAATGGCTTTTGAATGGACGCTGAGTGCCTGTCTCTCACTGCATCCACTACACTTGTGTGTGTTAGTAGAACTACTACAGGACCACACACCAGAGGAAGGGAGAGACTACAGGCGCCGATATAAAATCAGTTAAACTTTGCTGAAAATGAAGGAAATGTTGCTTCACTCTCCAAGGAATACTTGTGTTTCTGTGCAGATCAGATCCTGATTCCATCCAAATCAGAACAGACGCTATTATCACACTGAGTTAGTATATTTCCCCCTGCCTAATTCAGGTAACAAAAAATCCACAAGTAAGGAGATGGGGACAATTCATATTCAAGTAAATAACAGCTTCCAGCTTCTTTTCCCATTTTTCCTTCCCTCTGATCTCATCTTCTACCACTCTTCCTCTTCCTCACTGTGCTCCAGCAACCCCTAAAACATGCCACATGCACTCCCACCTCAGGGCCTTTGCACTTGCTAGTCCAAAGCCATCTCACTCACAGCTATCCTACATAAAAGGGCAACCTCAAGCACCCCCTCTTTCTCACTCTACTTTTCTACACAGGACTTGTCACCTTTGGACACACTCTGTTTTACATGTTTATTTGCTCATGACATATCCACCCTTCTGGAAAATAAACTCTATGAAGACTGGATCTTTGATTTATTCACTGTTGTATCCTCAGCACCTGTAGTAGTGTCTGGTGCTTATTAAGTGCTCAAAACATTTGTAAATAAATGAATGAATAATTAATATTAATACCTTGGCTCTCCTTTTCTCCCAGTTCAATTCATTTTAGCTGCTGTGGTCACCTTCAAAGGTCCTTGAGAGAGACATGTCAATTAGGTCATGCACACTGAACTGCAACTGAGATGAATGACATCATTGGTCATCAAAATTTAGGTTAAACATTTCCTCAGTAGTTACTCAATATTTTATACATGAGGACAGACCCAAAGAGAAGTACTTGCTTAGGGCCACACAGGGCCAAAGTTTAGGTCTCCTAATTCTGAGTCCAGAGTAGTATTTTCTTTTACTTTTTTTTTGTTTTTTTTGACAGAGTCTTACTCTGTCACCAGGCTGGAGTGCAGTGGTGCGATCTCAGCTCACTGCAACTCCGCCTCCCAGGTTCAAGCGATTCTCCTGCCTCAGCCTCCCAAGAAGCTAGGACTACAGGTGTGCACCACTGTGCCCAGCCAATTTTTGTATTTTTAGTAGAAATGAGGTTTCACCATGTTGGCCAAGATGGTCTCGATCTATTGACCTCGTGATCCACCCACCTAAGCCTCCCAAAGCACTGGGATTACAGGTGTGAGCCACCACACTCGGCCAGCCAGAGTATTTTCTGCTACATATCATAGCAATGTCTATGCTTTTGGTATTCTTATTACCAGGAATATTTGAGGAAAAAAATGACTAATATGGGCAATCCTCAATTCTATTATTATTATATTATATTTATTTTTAGAGACGAGTTTTCATCATGTTGCCCAGGCTGGTCTCGAATTCCTGAGCTCAAGCGATCTGCCTGCCTCAGCCTCCCAAAGTGCTGGGGTTACAGGTGTGAGTCATCATGCCTAGCCCTCTCTTTTATTTTTGTTGAGCTTAGAAAATGACATGGCTTTCCATCTTCACTTATATATAGCCTAAGTATTGGCATCATGAGTTCTACAACCTCACTTATGAAAGGAATTAGCTTGTACCTGTTCTCTAGTCACTTTCCCCCTAGCACCACCTACCAACTTTGTTTAAATTCCTACAAGTACCAGTAACAAAACAATTTTACCAAATTATTATTATTCACTATGATCCTGTCATCCATTGAGGTATGATATCCAATTAGGCAATGTTAGTTCCTGGAAAACCGAAACACTCATCATTTTGGAAATGAAAAGTAATTGCTGGATTCACTAGCCAGAGCACAGACAAAATTCGTCTTGTCCTGAGAAATGTCAAAGCTTTGAATTTTTAAGTAAAAGTCTAAAAATATCTGGTGCTGAAACCATTATTGCCAACTAAGTGGTCCTATATACTGAATTCTTCTGACTCAAAAGAATTCCTATAGCATCCCACCACCCCCAACCCCACACCTCATTCTTGTTTATGTGAGGCTGGCAGTCAGAAAAGTGAGTCATTAGTTAGGCTTAACTTTTGGAGAGGTATATTATTTGCAGACAGATTGTACCTGAAAATTCTATTCCAAGATTTGAAAGGATTGTAGCAGAATTTTCCTGGGATACGTTTGCAATGACACTTGACAGAGAGAAGAAGGAAGATATGTGTCTAGATAGCTAGAGGGAATCTCAGCAGTGTTAAGGCCATCTAGAGCATCAAACTTCGTTGGGGAAAATTCTGGAAGACCTGCTGGTGAGCAAAAGACCAGCAGTAGGGGCTAATCTATCCTAGGGATGAGAGCAGGTGCCCTCTCATCACTCACCTGAAGGAGAAAGGTACCAAATAAAGCATTTCAGACTAGGAGAATGCAGCTAACTCCTAATGAAGTGACTTTCAGTTTAGTTTTGTTTTGTTGTAGCCAATCCCATTGTTATATGCAGTGTAACTTTCTGGGAAATAGCTGTAATTTCACTCATTTCTCTCCCTCTTCAAGAAGAGTATGGAAATGCAATTGAATGAGAATATGTTATTATAAGATATTGTACTTAAGATCCTTCTGTATGATAAAGACAGAAAATCCTACTTACACAAGGGAGGAAATTTACTGGGTTGTGTAACTGAAAATCCAGGGATAGTATGAGCTTTAGGCACAGCTGGATTCAGGGTTCAAAATGTGTCACTAGGTCATGGATTTCCTTTATCTTTCACCTCTGCCTTCCACAGATGGGCTTTAGCCTCCGGTTCTACATGGGAGCAAGCTGACTACACAGAAGTGCCAGCTTCATATTATCCCAGGTTCAAGTCCACTGGGAAGGAGTGCCTGCCTGGAGGATGCCAGACTCTCACTGGCCAGAGTGCCTCTGGGATGGGGATGGGGAAGGGGAAAACCCCATAACCACTGGGATTGAGTAGAGGGATGGAGTAAATCACTAACTAAAAAGTGGAAAGTGTAACAAAGAATGTCACAAGGAAAGGCCAAGTAACCAGAATGTTCATAAAATAGGGAAAACGTAATATCTGTTCAAATTCAAATTCACTGCATTGAATATTGTGTGACATCCCGTAACTGAAGAGATAGCAGTGTGTGTTCACCAAGGTTGAGAGTACAGGCAACATTGGGCTGGTGGAAAGGAATATAGAACTATGCTTCAGGATTGCTGAGTAATCATCTTGTTTGATTGCTTATTTTCCCATGTGATCCTGAGTGATTCATCTCACCTTTCAGGTTCTCAGGCTTTTATATTTTTTTTTCCCATCTGTTAAACAGAACTGCCTGTGTTACTCATCTTACCAGGTTACTGTGTAGCTGAAATCAAATAAAACATTTAATAATACTTTTATTAGGCCGGGTGCGGTGGCTCACGCCTGTAATCCCAGCACTTTGGGAGGCCAAGGTGGGCAGATCATGAGGTCAGGAGGTCGAGATCATCCTGGCTAACATGGTGAAACCCCGTCTCTACTAAAAATACAAAAAAATTAGCTGGGCGTGGTGTCAGGCACCTGTAGTCCCAGCAACTTGGGAGGCTGAGGCAGGAGAATGGCGTGAACCCAGGAGGTGGAGCTTGCGGTGAGCCAAGATGGCGCCACTGTACTCCAGCCTGGGCCACAGAGTGAGAGTCTGTCTCAAAAAAAAAAAAAAGTTTTATTAATTTATCATGAGATATATTTCCATACAGATATTACATATTTTGTTTCAATAAAGGATGAGGCCAATCCACCCAGTGATTTTTCACTTCTGAGGGCTGTGCGGTTCTTGAATTCCTGACTGCAAAACTGAAGCGAGTTTCTTTCACTGGTTCTAACAAGTGAGTCCAAAGTTTAATCAGATATTCATTCACTGAACTTTTACTAAAAAAGAACATTTGAGGAATTAGCACAAGATCTGAGATGAAGGTAATCCACTGACAGATTTTTCTTTCATTCTTATTCATTTGATCTGAAAATGTGTTTGAGCACCTACAGTGTGATGAACAATATAGATGTGGTCCTGCATTCATGGAGCTGAGAGTTAAAGTGGCATTAAAATATTAAACTAAGCTGTGTTCGGTAACATACATCAGCTACTCAGGAGGATGAAGCAGAAGGATTGCTTGAGCCCAGGAGTTTAATGCTGTAATGTGCAATGATCATGCCTGTGAATAACCCCTGCACTTCAGTCTGGGCAATACAGCAAGACCCTGTCTCTAAAAAATATGTATATTAAACTAACAATCAAATGAATGAACATATAATGACCAACTGACAGAAGCTATAAGACATTAGAGAAGCCTCTCTGGTGAAGTGACAGATAATCTGAAACCCAAATGACGAGTAGACTTAGTCATTGGGAAATTGTGATGCTGTGAGAGAACTCGAAATCAGAAATGCTCCAAACAAAGTAAAATGCTGGTGAAGATGTTCCATATTGGATGCTGGTTGTTTTTGTTCACTTAACATCCCTATCCCCGTTCTTTTGGTAATCTAAATTCTTGTAGTTTAGGCATCTACGTGACCAAGACCTGACTGTAGTACTCTTTTCTCCAGGGTATCAATCAGTTCAGATATGGACACTTGTTTTAACCTAGCCAGACAAAGTGTTGTTCTCTGGAGACTTTCTTGTATAATGTCAGGAAAAACTGAAACATTTAGCTGCAGTTATTAAGCTAAGAATGTGTAATGGTGTGAGATTCAGCCAACTATATAGTTAGAGGAAGCACAGTCTACACAAGACTACCTACTTCCAACACCAACAGCAAACTCAGGAGGTTCCCAAAACATACCTTTGATAATTCACTGGAAGAATTTACAGAGCTCACAGAAAGTTGCTGTACTCATGGTTACAGTTGACTGCAGGGAAAAAATACAAGTTAAACACAGGCCAAGGAAGAGACACATGGGCCTGGAAGTGAAGTGGTATCACTGTCTAGAGTAGATAGCCGGCGTTCATCATCTCACACCAAGAAGATTAAGGACATGGACATACACACAGGGAGTGAGTTTAGGAGCAGAGGTTTAACAGGCAAAAGAAAGAGAAAGGATAAGTGAGAGAGAGACAGAGAGAGAGAGAAAGAGAGAGAGAGAGAGAGAGAGAGAAAGAGAGATGCTTGAAAAGGAAGTCAGGTGTGTAGTGGGCGGGCACTGGATTTTATAGATACACTTGAGGAGGCGGGTCTGATTTACACAGGGCCCACAGATTGGTTGGACCAGGTGCGATGTTTACATACAGGGTGGGGAAGGTTGGCTACTAAACCCTAATCCGATTATGCAAATGAGCTTTCCACTTGGCTGGCACTATGTTATCTACTCCTTACTGTATATGTATCTGGCAAAGAGAAGGGAAGATGGAGCTGTTATTTTGAACATGCTTAGTCCCAGGTAGCCTTTTCCTATTGGCACAACTGCCAGCATTCACCCATGCAAGCTTCTAGCTTGCTTTTCTATGTCTGCAGCTCAATTTTACAGACTGTTCTTTGTTACAAAACAAATGATTTGGGGGCTGCTTTTCATTAAAAGGAAAACCTTACTGAGGACTTCCTTACCCTCACTATCGGCCTAAATAATTTCTTTTTAACTCCTATATCAGAAGGTGCCAGATGTGGAGTTTCCAGTTGTCCTCTCCCCATGGAGTCGGGGCATCTTTACTGTCCTGGCATCAGTGTGTGATGGTATGCAAAGTACTGCCACAGAGAAAATTCCCTGAAGCCTCAGGGCCCGGAGTTTTACTGGAGCTCCACACAGGCAAAATTGATTAGCCATGAGACTGATTTCAGTTTCCAGTACCCAAAGTCCCCACCTTAAGTAACCTTGGTGGTGTGACTCAAAGCCATAATCACAAAGCTCTAAATCACATTGTTACTATCTGGTTGGCCCAAGGCCCCCAGGCAAACAGAGACACTCTTGTCAGGCATGACATTCCAAGGACCTAAAGATTACCTCCCAGAAACCAAGAGCAAAGGCCAGATCACTCTTTGAGTAAGGTTCATTCCTTACTTCACAAACAGGCATCTCTGACAGTGAATATTCTGCCTTCATAATGACAGTCTGTGATAAGAAGAAATTAAATCAAAGATAAGCAGAGTTAAAAGATGAAGCAACAGAGCAATAAGGTCATAGTTTGAGTTCCCAGAACCAGCCACACCTGAAGTCAGCTGCCTCCTAGGCTCCTCACTTGCATGCACTACCATATTTCCTTTTTCACTTAAGTTTGATTGAGTTTATATTTGCCCTTTGAACTAGAGAAGTTCTGAGGTAGGAGAGAGCCTTTTCATTTCAAAGATTTGAAAGAACAACTGGAATATAGTGAGCAAGGGAAAGTGAGTGGTAGAGAAAGCTAAAGACATTGAAAGGGGGCAAGATCATGTGAGGGTGTAACGGTGATATTAAGAATGAGGCATTATCCTAAGGGAATTAATGCAGAAATAGAAAACCAAATACCAGATGTTCTCACTTATAAGTGGAAGCTAAACATTGACACAAAAAAGGGAATAAGAGGTACTGGGGCCTATTTGAGGGTGGAGGGTGGGGAGAGGGTGAGGTTTGAAAAGCTACCTTGGGTAACTATGCTGATTACCTGGGTGAAAAAATTATCTGTACCCCAACTCCTGTGACATGCAATTTACCCGTGTAACCTGCATATGTACCCCTTGAACTGAAAGTAAAAGTTGGGAAGAAAAACAGAATTAGGGAATTTCCCCTAAGTGCAGTGGGAATCTTCTGAAGGATTTTTAAAGGCAAGCGACATTATCTGATCTATCTATACATCTATATATAGATTTTTTTTTTTTTTGAGATGGAATTTCGCTCTTGTTGCCTAGGCTGGAGTGCAGTGGCACAATCTCGGCTGGCTGCACAACCTCCACCTCCCAGGTTCAAGCAATTCTCCTGCCTCAGCCTCCCGAGTAGCTGAGACTACAGGCACCAGCAACCATGCCCAGCTCATTTTTGTCTTTTTAGTTTCACCACGTTGGCCAGGCTGGTTTCAAACTCCTTATTCAGGTGAATCCACTTGCCTTGGCCCCCCAAAGTGCTGGGATTACAGGCGTGAGCCACCGCGCCCAGCCAATCTGAGCTATACTTTAAAACATATACAAGGAGAAAGGACAGGATTATGGGGAAGAGTGCAAACGATAAGAGTATTTACATTTAAGAAAAATTCGGAAGTAAATTGACCTGTTGGACTGTCTATGGATGGCTACTTTCTCTAGCAAGTGTCAAAAATTAGCCTCAGATTTATGGCATGAGCCAGTGGATGGATGGAAGTAGCATTTTTTGAGATGAGAAAATAAAGGAATGAGATTGTAGATCAGTTTGGGATATGATAAATTTAAAATGCCTGTGAGTCATTCAAGTAAGATGTTGGTTTCAAAGACACAAGAGAAGAAAGTATGTCAGAAAGCAGGGAGTGGTCAACTGTGTTCAATATTTCTGAGAGTTAAGATGAGCACCAAAAGTGTCTGCTGGGTCTGGAAACATGACAGCTTTTGAGGACCTCGAACAAGAGCGGTTTTAATAGAGTGGTGGCAAAGAAGCCATGTGAATTGGAGTAAAGAGCGAATGAGAGGCAAAGCAATTAAAACTGCACATATGCAACATTCTTAATAAGATTGTCTGTGAAAGAGAGTAAAGAGAAAACGACATGGGTGTGAAGTCTGGGGAAGGCTTGTTTGCTTTTAAGCTGGGAAATGTTTGGTCATGTCTGAATGCAGATAGATAGATACTGATAGAGATAAATATGGAAGATGTAGAGGAAAGAAAAATAATTTACTAGTCAGGGTAATGATAACTGCTATAACCAAAGGAATCTGCAATATATAATAGGTCAAACACAATAGAAATTTATTTCTCATTCACATGAAGTTCAAAACAGAAGTTCTGTTTTTTCTTTCTCTTCTTTTTCTTTCTTTCTCTTCTACTTTCTCTTCTTTCTTTCTTTCTTTCTTTCTTTCTTTCTTTCTTTCTTTCTTTCTTCTTTCAATGAATCAAGTGCAGTAGTGAGAAGTGGAGAAAGAGTAGAATGAAGAGTTTGATCTGTAACTGACTATGACCAATCAGTTGAGATAACTCACTACCTTCAGACCAGCCCCAAATAAATGTTGTTAATGGTAGCTGGGTCTTCTCTAAATGGTGATACTGAAATACAGACTGCATCCATCTTGTGGAAGTCTCATCCTTAATAGTTGGTTTTCAAGTTTGCTGTGCCTCTCTGCATCAAATGGCAGAAGGTGTTACAGTAGGTAGCTAGCCAGGCATGAGTAGGGCAGGAGAGGGCTCCCCCAACACCCCTACTGGGAAGATCAGGTGCCCATCTGGTGGTGGCCAGGCAGTTGTTAACTGTCTCTCTAAAATAATACTTGGTCACGGCCAGCATCAGGGAAAGGCAGTCTTCCTATATAGAGAGGAAACACCTGTAACTGGTAATCGGCAGCTTTCAGGAGTTGGGCGAGTGAACCCAGGCATTTGAGAGACAAAATGACAGAGTATGACAGAGTATGACCTTCCAGGGGCATTCCACTGGAAAAGAGAAGAAAGCCTCAGGTGAGCATGTGTACAGCTCCTTAAACACATTGTGCATGCTCACCTCCCAAGCACAAGGAGGGCACTGCACGTGCAGGTGGGTCACCCTAAGGGAAGAATTAAAAGAAAGGGGTGCAAGATGCCAGAAAGACACTAGCATATAAAACTCCAAGTCACAAGGTCAAACACTGCACTTGTCCTTCAAGTTGCCTGCTTGGGTCTCTTCCAAGTGTACTTTCCTTTTATTCCTACTCTAAAGCTTTTTAATAAACTTCCACTCCTACTCTGAAACTTGCCTCCATCTCTTTTTCTGCCTTATGGCCCTCGGTCGAATTCTTTCTTCTGAGGAGGCAAGAATTGAGGCTGCTGTAGACCCGTACAGATTTGCCACAGGTAACCCAGATATTCGCCACCCGTAAGAAAGGGAGAAGAAGCATTCTTGCTTTTGAAGCTAGCTGGTGGACCATGCCACTTCTAATCATATTATATTGAGAATAACTAGTCATGTGGTTCCACCTAAAGGCAAGAGAGGCTAGGGAATGTCGTTTCTGGTCAGGCAGCCACTACTTCCCAGCAACAACTTTATAGCAAGAAAGAAGAAGCCTAGATTTAGGAGGACAATGATTTCTGCTGCAGGTAACAAATAACCAGTTAGAAACATTCTCTGAGAAGGCAGGACAGAATGGGATCCAGAACACACATGAAATAATTTGCTTTTGGTAGGAGGAGGGACAAACCCTCCATTGAAAGAGAAGGAATGAGAAGTAAACAGGGGTTTGTATCTTTCTTACTTATAGTGAGTGCCAATTGGAGGAACAGCGTTAAGATTATAGGAGTTGAAACCAAGTTGTGCCCAAATTTGGGACCCTAGTCTACCACACAGAATTTGGTTGAGGAATAAGGACGGCCTACTTTAGCAAGAATGTTTACTAACAGGATTGAATTAGAAGGAATACACAGACAGGATAAACCATGCTTGAAGAAAGCTGAGATTTATTCTTTTGGGGGCTACTTCACACTATTTCTGGCCTCTGTCAGGATGATCTAAAGAAAAATTCAGAGAATGAGGTTTTGTCTCAACATGAAATCACCTTAAAAGCAGTGCCAAAGGCCTTGCCCTCCCTCAAGTATAATAGCATAAAAAACAAACTAAAAACCTTGCTAAAACTAACCTGGAGGAAGAGGCCAAAAGATAAACAATAAGTTGCTCTCTACTTGTAGAAGCTGAGGAGAAAGCTGATCACGAGCTGGGTCAGATTAGCCAGCCCTGATACCACAACTGGTGGTGAAGTCAGCAGCACAAATTCAAAAAGCCTTGCTGTGCTAGGCTTCACTATCTTGGCTCTCACACAAGAAAGGGAACTTGTGACCAAAAGGGACACTCCAAAAAGAATTTCAATGAAGTACAACTTGAGCAAAAACAATAAGTTGCCCAGATTTCTTGGATCACAGACAGAGGGCCTGGCATGTGGAATGAATGCCATCAGCAGAGAACACAGCCTTGATTGGTAGCTATGGAGCCCACTGCCCACGTGGTGTCCCCAGGCCGGCTTCCTGGTGAATGCTTTTTGGTGAATGCCAATCCACTCCCCCGGCTCCTTCTTGCTGTTTTTTTCTCCCTCCAAATGATTCCCACAGAAATTTTTCCCACCCTAGACACCATGATAAATATTCTTTACTAAGATGTCATCGCAGTTTGGCTTTGTAAAAACTTTTCCTTCGGGAATGCAGAGCAACATTGATGGTAGGAATTAAAATGGTTCAACCCTTTGGAGAATTGTTTAGCAGTTTCTCACAGTGATAAACGTATATCTACCCTATGATTCAACAGTTCCACTCCTGGGTATTTACCCAAGAGCAGTGAGAATATATGTTCACACAAAGACCATCACAAGAATGTCCACGGCAGCTTTTTTAATAAGAAGCCAAAACTGGAAGCAACCTAAATATATATCAACAGGAAAAAGGATAAACAAATTGTTGTATATCTACACAATTCAATACTACTCAGCTCTAATAATCTGATTTTTAAAATGGGCAAAAGATTTGAATAGACATTTCTCAAAAGAAGATATACAAATGGTAAACAGCATATGAAAAAGTGCTCAACATCATTGATCATCAGAGAAATACAAATCCAAACTACACTGAGATATCATCTCACTCCAGTTAAAATGGCTTTTATTCAAAAGACAGGCAATCACAAGTGCTGGTGAGGATGTGGTGGAAAAGGAACTTTGGACAATGCTGATGGGAATGTAAATTAGTGCAACCACTAAGGAGAACAGTTGGAGGGTCCTCAAAAAACTAAAAATAGAACTACAATATGATCCAGCAATCCTAATGCTACCTATATTCCCAAAAGAAAGGAAATCAGAATATCAAAGAGATATTTACACCCCCATGTTTGTTGCAGTACTGTTCACAATAGCCAAGATTTGGAAGCTACCAAAGTGTCCATCTGCAGATGAATAGATACAGAAAATGTGGTTCCTATGCAGAATGGAGTACAATTCAGCCACAGAAAAGGATGAGATCCTGTCATTTGCAAAAACATGATTATAACTGGAGGTCATTTTGTTAAGTGAAATAAGCCAGGCACAGAAAGACAAATATTGCATATTCTCACTTATTTGTGGGTTCTAAAAGTCAAAACAATTGAACCATGGAGATAGAGAATAGGATGGTTACCAAAGGCTGGGAAGGGTAACGGCAGAGGGGGTGAGCAGGAGGTGGAGATAGTTAACAGGTACAAAAAAAGAATAGTTAGAAAGAATGTATAAGATCTAGTACTTGACAGCACAATGAGCGAACTATAGTCAGTACTCATTTAATTATACATTTACAAATAGCTAAAAGTATAATTGGATTGTTTATAACACAAAGGATACATGCTTGAGGGGATGGATACCCAATTTTCCATAAAGTGATTATTACACATTGCATGCCTGTACCAAAATATCTCATGTACCCCCTAAATATGTACCCACAAAAATTAAAAAATAAAAAAATTTAAATACTACTTGGCAATAAAAACAGACTACTGGTTAGTGCAATGGCATGAATGAGTTACTAAAACAGTATGCTGAGTGAAAGAAAGCCAGATGCACACAAAATTATACAGTTTGATTCTGGGATGATGAAAATGTTCTATATCTTGTTTTGAATGGTGGTTGCATGTGTGTATAAAGCTGTCAAACCCCATTTAACTGAACATCTCAAATCAATGTTTTTATTGAATAAACATTATACCTCAAAAATAATCTTTTATGAAATGCTGTTAACATACCCTTTACCTATTCTCATACTTCAGGTGCTTGAAAATAAGCTTTCTGTCCCTTCTAATATCTTAGAATGGCTTACAAAGCAGTCTAGAATTTAAAGGCAAACACCAGCAGCAGTACATGACACACTGCAGCTAAACCCATGGAGAAATGGGCTAAGTGTGAGTGCCCTGGCATGTGGCACTGGAATTAAACCCTGTTAACTGTATTTTTGCCACCAACAGACACCTCTTCTATTCTGGCTTAGAAGGAGGTAAGCACTAATTCTAACTATACTGGCTCCTAGGGGTTACACTGAGAGAACTTAGCAAGAATTGACACATATAGTATGGGAATAGAAAAATCTGGTGCCATCATCTTTTAAATTTTAATTTAATTTTTAAATTTAAAAAAATTGCCAGGCATGGTGGCTCATGTCTGCAATCCCAGCATTAGCACTTTGGGAGGCTAAGGCGAGTGGATGGCTTGAGCCCAGGAGTTTGAGAACAGCCTGGACAACATGGCAAAATCCCATCTCTGCAAAAAATACAAAAATTATTCAGGTGTGGTGGCATGTGCCTGTGGTCCCAGCTACTCAGGAGGCTGAGTGGGGAGAATTGCTTGAGTCCGGGAAGCGGAGGCTGCAGGGAGCCAAGATCATGCCCCTGCATTCCAGCCTAGGCAACAGAATGAGACCCTGTCAAAAAAAAGAAAAAAGAAAGAAAGAAAAAGAAAAAAATTTGAGACAGGGTCTCACTCTGTCATCCAGGCTGGAGTGCAGTGGCATGAACATGGCTCATTGCGACCTCCCATGCTCAAGCAATCCTCTTACCTAGCCTCCTGGGTAGCTGGGACTAAAGGTGGGCACCATCATGCCCAGCTAATTTTTAAATTTTGTGTAGAGACAGAGTCTCCTGATGTTAGCCAGGCTTGTCTCGAACTGCTGGGCTCAGGCAATCCTTCAGCCTCAACCTCCCAAAGCGTTGGGATTACAGGTGTGATGCACTGCACCTAGCCTGTGTTGTCATCTTTAATCCCTAGATAGACTCCCTTCTCTGATTTCCTATTGTATTCTTACCCGTACCAAACAACTCAGCTCTTTATTTTGTATATAATAGATTACTTATGAGGCAGGCAATACAGTGGAATGGTTAAAAACATAGTCTGTGTAATCAGAGAGAAATCTGAGTTCAAATTCTAGCTCTGTAATTTATTACCCATCTAAATTCAGAGAATGCACTCAGTCTCTCTATGGTTCAATAACCTTTTATGCTAGACACTCTGGATTCCAAGAGGGAAAGATTGAAGAGGGATGTTCTATACTTAACAGACTTGTCAGTTTCACTCTCCTGGGATAGAATGGTCAGTAGGTTGGGAGAGCTGAAGGTTGTTGTGCTGATGGAAAGGAAACATCAGGAATGGGGACAAAACATTATCTCCCTAGCAATTTGTATGGGATTTCACGACATTCAAAGCTCTTCCCCTAAGTTGTCTACTGTAAAGAAAGTATTATCATCCATATTTAATAAATATAGAAACTGAGGTTCAAAAATTATTCTGTATCCACGTGAAGCTGACAATAAACCAACTACACCTTCAGTAAGTGAACAAAATGATTTTCAATGACTTGTTAGTTTATAATATAGGCAAATATTTTAAACTTATAATAGACAAATTAAATATATAAAGAAAAAGTCACAAGTAGTAAGTATATACTGTAATGGATTTTGTATAAATCAAACATAAGCATGTAGTCGTCACCCAAATGAAGAAACTGAACACTCCCAGTGCCTCCAAAACCAGCCTCCACAGCCACTCCCTCACAGCCTCCCCGAAGAGTAACCATATCTTCACTTCTAACATTGAAATTAGTTCTGCCTGTTTTTGAACTATATGAAAGTAGAATCATATTAAATCACACACTAGGCTCCTTTTTGCCCATCACTTTTGCTCAGTTTGGTATGATCCATCCATGTTGTGATCATTCTTATTGCTGTGCAGTCTTCCCTAGAAAGGACATAGCACAGTGTCTGTTCATTCTAGTGGATGGGCATTTGGGTAGTTTCCAGCTGGGGGATTTTATGACTACTGTTGCTATTAGCATAAATGTCTTTCTGTGAGCCTATATATGAATTTTTGTTCCGCAAAAATTCAGCTGTAGACTTGCTGAGTCTTAGGGACTTCATATGTTCAGCTTGAATAGAGAGTGCCAAACTGTTTTCCAAAAGGTTTGTACCAACTTGCATTCCTACCAGCAACTAGCTCCTTTTGTTTCCCATCCTTGCCAATACTTGTTACTATCAGTCTTTTGCATTTTGGCCATTGTGGTGAAGCTGGGGCATGTTTTATCTTCAGTACCAACTGTTGGTAGTCCTTTCTTTTTTTCTCTCCTACTTGAGTTTCATTTCCTTTCACACAGTGGCTGAGATACTTTTGTTCCACTTTCTTCTTTTTACTTAAAGTTGTCCATTCTAGAAGAAATTCTGGTGAGTTCTTTCTTGTCTTTTCTTTGTTTTTCGCCTCCCCCCCATGTTGCTTTCAGTCACCCTGACACGTACTTCTTAACCACCTCTCAGAGCCACTCCTCCAGGTGACCTTGGCGACACTGGTCAGGGCATTCAGCCACCTGGACCATGACCCCACTTGTACCCCCAGGGTCTCTGGTTTGCATTTTCTCTCCTATCTCATCTAGTCCCATTCACACCCATCCTGGGAACAGTTCTAGTCCCATTTCTTTACCAGGCCCTAAAAACTGTCAGATAGGCCAGGCGCGGTGGCTCACACCTGTAATCCCAGTACGTTGGGAAGCTGAGGCATGTGGATCACCTGAAGTCGGGAGTTCAAGACCAGCCTGACCAACATGGAGAAACCCCGTCTCTACTAAAAATACAAAATTAGCCGGGCATGGTGACGCATGCCTGTAATCCCAGCTTCTTGGGAGGCTGAGGCAGGAGAATCGCTTGAACCCGGGAGGCAGAGGTTGCGGTGAGCCAAAGTCGCGCCATTGTACTCCAGTCTGGGCAACAAGAGCAAAACTCCATCTAAAAAGGAAAAACAAAAAACTGTCAGTTAATAAAAATAGTTAGCATTTGTTGACAGTTTACAATCTGCCAGAACATCATAATAATCTTACGTTCTACACAAAATTCTACATTTTACAGCTGGGGAAATTAAGGAACAGGAAGGTTAAAAAAAAGTTTCCAGAGTTCGAACTGCTACTGATTGACAGAACCAGAATTCAAACCCAGCGAGTCTTAACCCACAGTGCACACTCTTAGGACTTCAGTGACTTCAATCTCTATTGTCTGTGCCACTCATCTGCCAACTCTATTTAGATTCTTGTGTTTTTGGTCATCTTTATATTTCCATCTCCATCACCATGATTTTGAATCTTTAGGATCTCCCATCTGATCTTGTAGGCACTTAACAAATGGAAATATTGGTTGAAAAGAAAAGTAAAAACTTAAACATTCTATGTGAGAAATAATACCACAAGGTGAAAAACACAGGTAACAAATCAGAAGAGTAAAATATATGACAAAGATTTCATATCCTTACCATCCTTTTACAAATCTATAATAAAGAAGGCATGCAACCTATCGTTAAAAATGAGTAACATAGAAATGAGTAACATAAGAGTTGTTCCTTTCATAGTTCATATGTGTGATGATTGGGTGTTCATGCTCATGCGTGAGATGTGCTTCCCTTACGCCTTGTTCAGACATGAGCACTTTACCATCTGATGTGAACAAAATAATAATAATAAGTAATGTAAGAGTAAAGTAAGCAATTCACACTAGTGGAAATGGCTAAATAACTTATAAAAAGGTTTACTTCACTGGTAATAAAATGAATGAAAATCTGATTTTTTACTTTATACTTTCCTATATTCTCATGTATTTATTCATTTTTCAAGGAGTATGTATTAGTTTTATCCTTTTAAATTTTAATTTGATTAATTAATTAATTAATTTTTTTAGAGATGGAGTTTTACTGTATCACCAAGGCTGGAATGCAGAGGCATGATCATGGCTCACCGCAGCCTCAAACTCCTGGGCTCAAACAATCCTCCCACTTCAGCCTCCAGAGTAGCTGTAACTACAGCTACATGCCCACTACATCCAGTGAATTTTTTATTTTTTGCTGAGATTAGGGTCTTGCTATGTTGCCCAGGCTAGTCTCAAACTCCTGGCTTCAAGCAATACCCCCATCCTGGCTTCCCAAGGTGCTAGGATTGCAGGCATGAACCACTGCTCCTGGCCTTATCCTTTTCTAT
This sequence comes from Papio anubis, assembly GCF_008728515.1. NCBI lineage: Eukaryota > Metazoa > Chordata > Mammalia > Primates > Cercopithecidae > Papio > Papio anubis. The sequence goes on along the minus strand of NC_044978.1, from coordinate 122,378,179 downwards.
TAGTTATTTCTATTTGGGGAAAACAAAAGAATGTATATCACACATTCTAAGAATCTGAAACTCTCTGGGGTCTAATGGCAGGGGTTAAACAGTTTGGGGGCAAAGAGTTGCATTTCTAAGAAACCACTCACTCAATCTTTTTTTTACGTACTCAATTTTCTGCCCCCATGTTTCTGGGCAAATTAGTCACATCTGGACCATGTCATCAGGACCTGGCACATCTTTCCTCTCCCCCTCTCCTTTCTGTCCTGAGGATACAGTAGAGTCCTATAAACCAGACTCCTGGTACTTACCTACAGTACTACATTTTCCACTGGATCCCAGTCAGACTGGGTTCATCTGTGGCCAGTTCAGATGCCACAGCCCCTATAATGACCTATTAAAAATCTACATTGTCTGTTGATGTGACATATCTTCCTAGCAGAAAACCCAGCCATCACCTCAGATCCCAGCCCAGCTCCTCTTTCATTCCTCTCTCATCTTCTTCACTTAACCATGAACTTACCTGTCCTTCATACAAGAGTCCTAATAATATAAAATAGTGTCTATAATTTATTGAGTGTTATTATAACTTCATGCTAAGAATCAACACATATCTTCTCATTTTAATCCTCCCAACAATGCTTTTAGTTGCATATAATCACTATTTTACAGACATAAAAAATGAGGATCGCACAGGAACAGCCAAGCCAGGATGTTAAGATTTGTCTGTCTGGCCTTCTTTTGACCAGGGGTCTTTCTTCCCTCAGCTTTTCTTTTGCCCTGACTTTATTCTCTGTTAGGTCTGGATTCCTAGCACCATCAGATGACCTGTTCTCTCTCCCCATATAATTGCTTGGATTTCTCCTGATAGTGCCTCAGCAAGCTCTTAACAGTTTTCCTTTGTTGTCATCTGCACAGACACCTGTATGATCAAACATGCCCATCAGTTTCTTCCTGAATCTTTACTCTCAATACCTGTCAATCCAGTGCAGCCCAACTTAGAGGCTTCTCCGTCTCCAGTAACCTGCAGCATCAGCTGATTCCAGTTCGAATGGGAAAATGCTTTGTTTCTCTTGACTAAAAAACTGGGACTAGCAGGGTGTATTTGTGTTTTCAAAGAAGAATGTATCAGTCCAAGTAAGTTTCTAATGCAAGTAAATTTTCTAATTAGCAATGGTCCCCAATCTTTTTGGCACTAGGGACCGGTTTCCTAGAAGAAAATTTTTCCACAGAGAGGGTGGGGGTGAGGGTGGGGGTATGGTTTTGGAATAAAACATTTCCACCTCTGATCATCAGGTATTAGTTAGATTCTCATAAGGAGCACACAACCTAGATGCCTTGCATGAGCAGTTCACAATAGGGTTCCTGTGAGAATCTAATGCCACTGCTGATCTGATGGGAGGAAGAGCTCAGGCAGTAATGCTCACTTACCTGCCGCTCACCTCCTGCTGTGCGGCCCAGTTCCTAATAGGCCACAGACCAGTAACAGTCCACTGCCCAGGATCCTGGATCCCTGCTCTAATATGAAGAAATTCAGAAAAGAGATGGGAGGTGGCATTTTACAGAAAAGGAAGCTGAGTCTCAGAAAATGTTTGGCTTGGCCAAAAATAAGCAGCAAAATGTGAAAATGAAATTCCACTGTCTAATCATTGCCTCCAAGCCTTGTCCTCTTTCTGTCCCCACCCAGCACCCTTCATGAGCTGGCAATAAACGTCTCCCTCCTAGGTTTTCATGCTTATAGGAGAAGTCATTGGCTCAGAGAATCCCTGAGACGCATGGGGACAGGACTAGTCTTCTTTCCTTCTCCACTTTACTCCATCTGGCCTTGCAATGAGCCCTCTCTATGAGTAAAATTGTTGATGAGACCATTCACTCAATTATAGCATTTTATGTGATATTATTTCATGAAATAAAATGTTCAACTCTTGATTACCAGTCTCCCAGTTTTCCACCAAGGTTGTGATGTGTTCTCAATGTACATTTAAGTTCTGTGAAGATTTTCCATTCATACATTCATCCAATAAGTGTCAAGACATAAAGAATGCTAAGTCCCAGGAAGAGAAAGAAGAGCCCCATAGAATAAGGGGTTTAATTTCATGAAGTGATTTGCATCAAATTCACTGGCCTCTCCTTGACTTCCAAACTTATTATCTTTCTAACCCAAGGCTCAAGGTAAGCCTACATTCTTGTGACTCTTTCAGACAGTCGATCGTAACAAATCATGCTACCTTGGTTAACTGTCTTCACTTGATGTTCCACCCAGAGAAGCACATTTACTTTTCCTTCTGACCACAGCAGCCCTAGCCACAGCCTGCATTGTCCAAGGGCATGCCGAGCCAAATCGCTGCTATCACTGCTGCCACCTTTTGATCCCTAACACCATCTGACAGAGCCTTGTGTCCCTACCATATTTCATGTCTTCCATCCTTGGGTTCCTCTTTTGGCACTGAGGAGCCCAGTAGGTGCCCACATTAGACACACTTCCTCGCTGGCCAGACAGCAGGTGGGCAGAACCACAAACTCACTTCAGCTGCTGTCTTGAGATGCAGCTTTCTCAGGGACAGCTGGAGAGACCAAGTACACAGTCTCAAAGTGCAGTGGTCATGTCTTGTTCATCTTTGCATCCTAGCACCTAGAAGAGTCTTTAGCACTAAGTAGGAGCTCTGCAAATATTTGTGGAAAGAAGGAAGAGAGGGAGACCAGAATACTGAGGTGATTTGCCTAAGACACCTAGCTTAGTAGAGAACTAGATATGAATCCTGGCTCCCAAAGTCCTATCTCCGTGCTCATTCCACTCTACCACCCTAGCTTTACATTGGCCTCCTGAAAGAAAGAAAAATGAGATAAATAACAAGGGAAGGGAGAGAAGATACAGAAGAGAACACCCAGTAAGGAAAATTTGGGATTGAATTTGCAGGTGGCATAACCACAAGGCCAGGGCTGATGTTTTCCTGGGTCTGAGGTGGTCTACTCCAAGGCAGATAACATAGTAGTTATGGATAAATGGTGCTATTGATCAAATTCTTACATCTGGAAAAGGCCTTGAAAAATAGTTGATTCCAGGCACAGTGAAAGTAGTTCAAAAATATGTATTTTCAAAATGTAAATATGGACAATTACCATTATCCCACCTCCAATCTCCAAGCTTTTCTATATCTCATTTTAAAAATAAATATAATCTTTTCCTACCTAACCCAGCAAGATAAATGTATCCTAAGAATTTGCTATTATTATCGCTCTTACTTAAAACATCTTTAGTGAACCAAGCATAGTAGATATTAATCTGATTTAAGTTGAATGAGTCAAATTATACTCAGAAACCCCAGTAAAAATTTTAGTAAGAAATTTCTTTTCAGAATATGACTTTGATGCATATTTATTTTTTTCATGAGGTGTGGACTGAGGAAGAGGAAGGAAGAGAAAATAGGTAAAAGGAATTTTTTTTTTTTTTTTTTGCATTGCCATACTGGTAACCAAAACTAAAGACCAGAAGCAGAGAAATGGAATAATTAAAAAGTGATGACAATGTAATATTTAGGCATGCTGTCACACAGAGTCCAACAAAATGGTTTTAGAAATTATCTTTAATTCTTTTAGTTACTGGGGAAAAAATAATTCAGAAAACTATAAAGAGATAAACATTTCCTATTATCCTATTGTTTGAAAATAACTACAGTCAGCATTTTAGTATATAGCCTATTCTACTATTGTAAAATAGGTTCATTTCTAAGAAATCTCAGCGTATCAAAAGAATGTAAAGAAACAGGTAAGGTAACACTGGTTGAAATTGGAGAAGGATGGCTGGGCAATAGGGATGGAACAAAAATTTCTCATTTAGAAATACTAGCATGTGCCTTTTAGATTTTGTCCTTTACGAGTGTATCTCCTATTAAAATTAAGCCTAATTGCCATTTAAAACTAAAATTTTTAAAAAAATGTTTTAATGAAAACAGAAATGTTAAAACTCACAGTAGAACAGAATTTTAAAAATAGTAATTTTTAACAATAAATTTGCTTTCATAACCATAAATGTATTTGATTATTGCTAGCTTTAATTTTTAAAAAGTAGATCAAAACCTACAAAAGGAAACACAAACTTCCTTGCACTTTCCACCACATATTCAGCACCTCTAACGCCCCATCACTGTTGCTGTGCATGTCTGCCTGCAGTACAGTCCATTACAGCCGGGGGAAGCAGCAGCTTTTTACCCTTCTGATGAGACCAATTCCCAGTCAGTTTTGGTTATTACTAACAGTGATTCAATAAATTATATTCAATAAGCAGCCAATTGTGCTATGTCCAATTTTTGTTATGGACACTTTAACTGTAGGAGAAATTAATGCCTGTATAATTTTCCAAATGCTTTCTCCAGGCATGTGTACATATACTTTATACAGAAGTTATCTTTTTAAATTTGTTTTTACCAGAAAAAAAAGAATCATAATAGACCTACTTTAGAAGGTTTTTTTTTCCACCCAACAAAGCATTTTGAAACTCTTCCATGATAACAAATGTGGATCTAATTATCATTTTAACTTATCAAATTTCACCTTATCTATAATAAAAGTTTAATCCTTTATGAGATTTATCTTTCAAAAAAGAAATGAATTTGCTTTTCTTCTTTAATACTGCCAGTATTTTCAGTATCTTTATGATGTTACTATATGAATGTAAAAAATCAGTGTGATTTGGTTCCATTATCATTTAAAGCCAGACACTAAGACCAATGGAGGCTGATATTCCTGTAGGCCGTAGCAACCCTGGGAAATCTTGCCTTGGCTGAAGCTATACCAAATCCAGAAGTAATTGAAGTCCCCCTAAGGTTTCAGGTCTCCCCAAGGAAGGCAGGAGTTGTGCATTACTCAGCATTCTCAGATCTATTCTAAAGCAGATTATTTTCTTATGTTTTGATTCAATTCCATACAATTCAAGCATTTTTATTTAATAAGTACAAGGCATTGTGCTCAAGGAGAAGGATAAAAGCTAAAGTGGATCATTCTAATTTTCCTGAACACTTACAACCTCATAGGAACACATACATACATAAGTAAGTAAGACACAAGGAAAATTTGTAAGACAAAATAAATAAAAATATTATAAGAAACACAGAAGAGGGATAGATTACATTAGGCTGAGTGAGGTGGCTTTTGAGTTGCTACTAGAAGGGCGAGTAGGACTGTGATCAGAAGAGAGAGGAAGGGCTGGATGGAGCAACAAGAGTCTGGGCTATTAACACAGGTTTGAGTCAGGCTGACCAGAGCTGTAAAGCCCTTCCCCTGTTCTCACTGTGTGTTCTTTTCAGTTCCGTCTTCCTGAGGCTGCTATGTTTCTGGGCATGCCCAGGGAATCTACAAACCGGTTGTGCAGAGCCAGGCATTTCAATAAGAAACAAAATGCTGAGTAACAACATGAAGTCAGAGTGTTGCTTGCCAAGAGCTGGGAGGCCTGGGTGGTTTCCCAATCTTAAAGAAGCAGAAGGATATTAAAGTGAGCCTCCCAAAGGAAAATGTGGATCTACTTACCGACGCAGAAAATGATACACATGGATTCGATTTAGGTAGGTGCACTACCTGTGATGACTATTGGTCACTCCCAGATCACATGGACCAACTGTAGGTCTCAACTATTTTGACTTTCCAGAACAGACTAATACATAACTAACGGCTTACCTTTGTGAAAAATATTTTAGGCACTGTAGAACAGATAATTCTTAGTCCTGGGCCAAAGGGGGAAAGTTTGGAGAGAAACAGGAAATGACTCTGCTACAAAGAATTCAGGAGCATGAGTGAAGTGAATAAACAATCCAGGCACAAGTGATGAATTCTAGATGTCCTGGGAATAACAGGGCGTGTTGCCAGCTCAGATGGGTGAAATCCCACTCTGATGAAGGGCTCCAGGGCTGCAAAGAGACCACTCCTACATCCATCACATCAGTGTCACAGGTTTACCACCTGCTCAGTTCTTATTCAACATCCTAAGGCCTTTTGCCCCATCACACACATTTGACCATTTAGTCTAGGAATCAGATACAAATACTGGGGAGATCTCACAAAGCCCACAACTAAAATAAGCAGAGGAATCAGAAGCTGGACAGAGTGACCCAAGGAGGACTAGGGATAACTCAGGAGTTCCTTATTTTATTTTATTTTGAGAGAGAGTCTCGCTCTGTCGCCCAGGCTAGAGTGTAGTGGCGCGATCTCGGCTCACTGCAAGCTCCGCCCCCCGGGTTCACGCCATTCTCCTGCCTCAGCCTCCCAAGTAGCTGGGACTACAGGCACCAGCCACCACGCCCGGCTAATATTTTTGTATTTTTAGTAGAGACGGGATTTCACTGTGGTCTCGATCTCCTGACCTCGAGATCCGCCCGCCTCGGCCTCCTTAAGTGCTGGGGTTGCAGGCATGAGCCACCCACGCTCGGCCTCCAATTTGCAGTCTTGTATCCCTCACCCCCTCCCACCTTTTCCCTGGAGTCCCCAAAGTTCATTGCGCCATTCTTACGCTTTTGCGTCCTCATAGCTTAGCTCCCACTTATGAGTGAGAACATATGATGTTTGATTTTCCTTCCTGAGTTACTCACTTAGAATAATAGTCTTCTATCCCATCCAGGTTGCTGCGAATGCCATTAATTCTTTACATTTTATGGCTGAGTAGTATTCGCTCTCTCTCTCTATAGCTCTCTCTCTCTATATATAGCTATATAATAGCTCTCTCTATATATACACTTGTATCTAGAGAAATCATTCTATATATACACATAGAGAGATACATATACCTTCATACGTGTATATGTATGTATTATATATGTATTTATTATATATAGAGAGAAATACACTCACACACACACATATACACATATATATATAGAGAGAGAGAGAGAGACAGAGAGACAGAGAGAGAGAGAGATTTATTTAGGAACTGGCTTACATTATTGTACACGCAGGCAAGTCCAAAATCTTCAGAGTGAGCTGGTCAGCTGGAGCCCCAGGGAAGACTTGGTATTGCTGGTCAAGTCCAAAGGCAGTCTGCTGGCAGAATTCTTTCTGCCTAATGGGAAGGAGAGGGAGTCTTTATCTGTTAAGGCCTCCAGCTGATCAGATGAGAGCCACCCCACATTATGGAAGGTAATCTGCTTTACTCAAAGTCTGCTGATTTAAACGGTAATCTCATCTAAAAAATATGCTCACAGAAATAATTAGAATAATATTTCACTAAATACTGTGGTCTAGCCAATTTGACACAGAAAATTAACCATCACAGTCCCCATTCACATAAATCCTCTTTCTTCTACCTCCTGGCCTGAAAGATGCTCTCCTGTGAAATCACTGTTCCCCCAACTGTTTTCAGCATGATAGCCTTATCTTCTCTGCTCAAGTCAGCGGGTGAGATGGAGCGGCCAGCTGTCTTTCCTCCCTCCAGTGTGCTTTCTCACCCTCCAATTACCCTCACCCACTCTCTCTGCTCAGTTGAAGACTGTGCAGTTCTCAGTGCCGGGACTCACCGGATCCATCCTCACTTCCCAAGCCTACTTCAGCAGCGGAATCAGCCCTGCTCCTCTGCCCTGCCCTTTGCCATAATCTGTATTGACTTTGGAATCCACATTAACCTTTTAGATTCCTTTACCCCAGAGGTATTTCCTGGGTCAAAGACCTCCACCTTTGACCTGCCTTAGTCAGTGTCGTTAACACTCAGGGTAACCTGTGTTTCTGAGATCTATTATCCCATTTGCAGTCACAGCCTGTCATCTCCTTCACCCCACCCAGCAAGCCCATCTCTGGCTTCCCTGGAATCTCTCCTGCCTCACACAACCTATCTCATTTCATTCACTAATTCTATTTGCCTTCACTCTTTCCTGCCTTGCTTACTAGAATCATAGACTCCCTGTGTGCCCCCAAATCCTGGACTTCACTTCCAAAGAACCCATGGAAATACATGTAAAGTAGTGGCAGTGTGGTAGATACAATTAGATGGGATTTCCTCCTCCTCTTCTTATTGCTCCTGTTCTTCATCTTCCTCTCATTCATTTTCGTTTGTGTTTCCAGGTAACTGTGCTTTAAAGAAAGAGGTGGAACTTTGAAGCCGTGGCTCATTTCCTCCTCAGAGTCATCTAACTTGAGCCACTCCCATGCTCCTACCTCTCCATTTCACTTCCAAAGCGCTTGGTGACTCCCTAGCACACCAACGCAGAGAATCACTGTTCTAGAGGATTTCTACCCTAAAAGCCTCCGTTTTCTTCTTTCAACTCCTCCACCCTATAACCCCACGAAGTTACACACAGTTACACCTCCTACTTTATAGTGACTATTGAAAATAGTCCTTCCTATTTTGGGATGTGTCCCTCCAGAAACAGATGCTGAGAAAAGGATCCAGGGATCCCAGGAAGCACTGGGAAGTGAGTGCAGAAGTGAGACAGAAAAGGAAAGAAAGCCAGTACAGGGTGTGTTGTGAGTCAGTTGTCACTGCGGGCAGCTGGGGCTCAGAATTCCTGGGGGGTCTCAGGGACAGCATAGATCACGCCTCAGAGCTGTCTCACTTGGGAGGCAAGAGCCCGTGGCATTTATCCATGGCCTCCCTCTGTCACTGGTTGAGGGCCGCCCCAGGGGTGTTACTCCCTGACACTTCTTTTCTGACCCAAGTGTGGGCCAAGGCAGCTCCCACAGACAGATAAAGGCTGCAGCAGGGTCACCAGCACTTGCAGTAAGGAGAGTCAGCACATAGGAAATGCTGAGTGTCAGGGACATCTGTGGAGCACCAAGAACCTTCTACATTTCCTATCCAACTAGCTTTACTGTAAATGTAACTACCCCTGTTTCTAGCTTCCTATCCTTTTATTCATTGTCTTAGGTATTGTTGGATACAGCATTTTAATTTAATCTTCTTGACCATGGAAGTTGGCATTATCTCAATTTTATAGAAGAAGAAACTGAGAAATTAAGAGTAAGCAACTTCACAAAAATTACCCAGTTAGTAAGTTCTGGAACTGTGATTTAAAGACTCAAAAATCCAAGTATTTTCTAGTATAGCAGAAATGCAAGGGCAGAACCCTAGGACTACCCATCCTTATTAGCAATGTCCTGGGTAATAAAAGATGAGTTCAGAGTAGAAATAGAGGGGTTATGTCAGAGAAGGGAAAAAACTCTTCATCTAAGACTGGTTTTGACCAACTGTTCCCTGACTCCATTTCTATTGACACAGCACACTAAAGCTTAGTAGGCCAGAATCTTACTGTTTCTTCCAGAGGCCCTTACATAATTTCTAAGAACAAAGATCAGGTAAAATGCAATTTGCAGAATAAGTGATGTCTGGCATATAATAAGTACTCAATTTAACAATTATATATTGATGACCTAATACGTACCAGGCGTTGGACTAGATGCTAGGAATAATGGTGGACCCTAAATATTGACTGACAGAAGCATGAGTTCGCTTTTGAATATGAAATATATACCCCACATTCTCAAACTAACTAATTATACATAATCATCAACTATGGCCACTTAACTTTTGCAATTAAGACGAACCTAGTACTCAATAGTTTTCTCAGATCTGCCTTGACTTATTTTCATTTAACATTTAACAACAGCAGATAATGTTGACGTGAAAAGAGCACACTAAACATAGGATTACTGTGAAGATTAAATGAAATAAATGCCAAATCCCAGGTATTTAATATAATTGATCATTCTTATCTTTATTATAGACTGTAAGTTCCATGAAAACAGGCACTGAATTTTTTTTTTTCTTTTTTTTGAGATGGAGTCTCACTCTGTCACCCAGGCTAGAGTGCAGTGGCATTATCTAGGCTCACTGCAACCTCTGCCTCCCAGGTTCAAGCAATTCTCCTGCCTCAGCCTCCCGAGTAGCTGGGATTACTAGTGTGTGCCACCATGCCCGGCTAATTTTTGTATTTTCAGTAAAGACTAGGTTTCACCTAGTTGGTCAGGCTGGTCTTGAACTCCTGACCTCAAGTGATCCACCCACCTCAGCCTCCCAAAGTGCTTCGATTACAGGCAAGAGCCACTGCAACCAGCCGAACAGGCAGTAAATTTTTACATGTATATGTAGCTTTTAGATTAGTGCAGTAGGGCTTCAGTTCACATTGATAGGCTGAATGAGTAATATGGATATTATTACTCCAATTTTTCAGATGAAATTAATACTCAGAGAGATTGAATAAGCTGCTCACTTTCTCAAAGCTAGCTGCTGTAAGAGTTAGGATAAATGACCTATTTCTTTTCTTTTCTTTTTTTTTTATACTTCTAACTCCACTGTGCCCTAAGGGCTTCTCTAAAGCATGTAGCATGATACTGAGCACACAGTAGGCCTTCAACAGTTGCCACTATTGCTATATGTCACTCGTCAGTGGTGTGTTATTAGTTTATTACTGCCTTATGATAAACTTCTCCATTGGCTTGCAGGTACAGAGAGCAACTCTGCTGCTGCTCCTCCGGAGTGCGGCATCATCTTCCTGCTCTTCCTTCCATTTGCTCTGTTGGCTCCTACTCCTCTCCCACTGAAGAAACTGTAGCTTTCCCCAGGGCTTAGGCCCAAGCCCTGCTGAACCTCTATCTCTGTGTGTTTGTCTGCATGTCTGCAATCACTTCAACTCAAACTGTACCCACCAACGACAAGACCCTTAGAAACTGCCAAATCCTCATTGCTGAGTGGTTTCAGTACTGCTACTGCTGCAGAAAAAGAAGAAAAAGTCACATCCTTCCCACCAAAAACTAAAGGGGGAAACACAGAACCAGGGAAATTCTGTAAGCAATGGTGAGCTGTTTATTCAGGGCTCCAACTCTGCTCTTGCAACTGTGCCCTGCTGTGGCACAGTCTATAGTTTTGAACTTTGTATAGTACAGTGCTCAGCAAGAAGTTACCTTCTGGTCTGAGAGCCATCCTGACCAGAGCCTCCTGACCAATATCTTTTCAGTCTTGTCAGATTGAAAGATATTGGCTTTGCTCTATCAAGGTGGCTTCTGTCCTGTGCTAAATGACTTTATATTATTGATATGTAAGCTTCTGAGAGACTTATTTAGACTTCAGTATCACTGGCCGTTAGATGCCAGTGATGTGTGGTGAAGTTGCTCAGGGTGTGAAGCCAGAGAATTTATGAGAATCCAAGTGTTCAGACCTACTTCCCAACTCCAGCACCCAAGAAATGGGCCTCTAAAGTAAAGAGCTTTGCAACTGTTGCTACTGCTGTATCACAGTCCCATACTGAGAGAGTCAAACTTATAGATTTTGGACCTACTGTATAGAAATCTCAGTTCGTTTTGTGGCTCCAGAACTATGTCTAGAGTGGTCTTAACCTTTCTGAGCCTCTTTCCAGACTAGTAAATTGGGATAAGGTTACCTGCCTCATAGTGTTGTTATAAAGTCAAAATGAGATAAAGTATATGAATTGCTTATAGTGAGTGTTAAGAAATGGTGCCCATTATTATTGAAACAAGAGGACCTCTGAAAGAATGCAAGTCAATGCCTACTGGCTCTTTAGGTCAGTTGGCTGAGAAGAGCATGTGAGGTCATAAAGCCAAAGTCCAAAGGCAGCTGAATTCTCCCTGCCTGCAAGAGAGGTCAAGAATGTGGTGTAGTTGGTTAAGTTGTGAAAGCTCCACATGATTATACAGAACTTGCAGGCCTTCGTCAATTTTCCCATAATGATTAAGTCTTTCAAAATAAAAAAGATCTTATGCCTATACTTCATACAGCAAAAGAGACTGGGAAATTGGGGGAAGATGTCAATAATAGCCAATGACTACATGTTTCAGATACTGTGTTAAGTCCTTTACTTGTGTTTCCTCATCTAATTCTTTGTCTCTTCCACGGCAGATCTAAGCATTCTCTCCTTCCAGGCACCTGGGTCTTCCTGGCACTATGAATTGAATAAATTATTACTCCTATCTTAGAAACAAAAGGAAATGATGGATCAGCAAGGCTAAGTAATTTGCCCAAAGTTACACAGCAAGTTGGTGGTACTGAAACCAACATTGTATGGTTCTGGCATCTTTCCTTCATATCTAGGAAAGGGAAGGCCAGGGAGCCTGTTTTTCCTGGAAGAAGACAGGACCATCACACTGAGGAAGCCAAGAAAAGCAGTGCAGGAAAAGCGGGGCAAGTGCAGTGTTCCAAGAGATGTAACCAGAGAAAAATCTGTGAAGTTTCCTCACAGGGACTTTCTCTGGGTGGATTCTAGATTCTGGGAAGCCTTGGGCTTCCCAAGAAGTTTTTGGCAGCACCTGGTCCAGTCAAACTACATACTCAATACCCAGAAGAGAGAGAGGAGAAAATCAAGAATGGACAGTTTGTTTCCTGGTGGCCTGGGAAGGTCCCCATATTGAAAAAATTCAAAGTAGACTAAACAGTGCAAAGACTTTTCTTTTTCATGTCAACATTGCAGAGGTTAGCCAGAAATTAAAGCAGAGGAGGTTAGGAAGAGACAGGAAGTAGAGAGAGGAAGTGCTTTTCTCCCCACCACCGTCTTCTCTCTAGAAACATGTTTGAATAAATTGGACACATTCTCCAGTCATTGCTGCCCAACGGAGCTTTCCAGTGACAGAAGGCTCAGGTGTGGGCTGGTTACACAAAGGATCTGAAATAATGCTCAAGGGCCCTGTGCTTGCTGGCCCTACCTTCTTGGAGTCCTGAAGACTGAAGTGAGGCACAAGAAGAATTGGAAAAGATGCATGTCTACCCATACCTCTCACTTCCTAGGAAAGAGTCAGCTCTGAGGGTACACATCTTACATGGCTCCAGTCCATGATAGAGGGGTCTACTTGGCCCTCTTATTACCTGTCAGTATCTGGGAAAGCAGGCAATAGAATCAGCATCTATTCTGTAAGCTCCAGCACAGAGAAGACTTAAACTGATCTCTAGTTACCTTCAACAGACAGGATCCCGTAATAAGATTTCCGAAATGAGAGAGAGAGAAACAGAGAAGCCAGACTTTCCACTAGATACCTCAGAAACAAGAGGAACACAGCAAAAAATAAGGATGGACTCTGATATTCAGTGTCCAGTGATGGCCTCTTCAGTGAGGATTAGCGGCCCCCTCGGCCGGGTGGTGGCTCACACCTGTAATCCTAGCACTTGAGGAGGCTGAGGAGTTCGAGAGCAGTCTGGGCAACACAGTGAGATCTTGTCACTATTTAAAAAAAAAAAAAAGAAGAAAGAAAGAAAGAAAAAAGGATTAACAGCCCACTTAACTCATGTACTATTTGATACATTATTTTCCAATATTGTCAGATACTGGGAGCTTGTTCTCATCTCTACTAATCTTTATCTCTTCAAAGCCCTACCAATCAATTCCTTTAATACCTAGCTCAGAGGTGACATTCCTGGTGAATCCTGCCCTACATACTTAATTAATCCTCCATTTGAGCTCTAGGTGCCTTTTCATAACCAAACTTTCTTATATGTCATGTAAAGTTATTCTTAAATTATTGAGCCAATAAATTTAAATTTACTTAGAAAACACAACTTTGACAAAAAGAGAAAAATGAGTCAGCTGTAATGCTACTACCCAGTGATAAACAGTTACTGTGGCCATGTATATTTTCTCAGACTTTCTGGTGTCAACTAAAGAAAAAAAAATCAAGCTTGTAAAGAATTAAAGGTAGTTGTATTTAGAAGTCTTACTGAGGACTATAGACTGAGGCCTAGAGCCTGAGAACAGTCCTTCAAAGAGGTTCTGTCAGACTGCTCTGAAATAGTGTTTTAGCTCAGTTTATATATGGGTTGTGGAGGTTTAGTACGTGTAAAATCACATCAAACGTGTGCAGAAGTTACATTAAAGGAGAATCACATCGAAGTTTGGGTGTAAGAGTACAGCTGGTTACAGATTACAGAGGCGTCATCACTAACCCCATCAGATGTTACCTTACGTGTAAGAAAAGGCAGGGAATAGGGTCATTTATCTTTTAAGGAACTTAGTGACTCAGGCAAGAGACACTGTGGGGCCATGTGCTCTATCTTGCTTTGCCTTCAAAGCATCTTTCCGGAGATGACGTCGTCAGAGTTAAACTTTGTGTCAGAGTTAAACTTTGTGAAATTATGCTGGCAAGCAGAAATGAACAGACATGCCTCCTTACGTTTGCTATGTTGTCTCACACTGGTTTTCTTTTTCTTACTGTTTCGAAAAGCAACTTTTCTTCCATTTAGCAAAATATCATAAGCATCTTTTGTGTGTATCTGTATCTATTTCTATCTGTATCAGTATTTCTGATACTTAGTAGTCCACAGCATTTTTAATAGCATCATTATAGTACATATCATATTTTACTATAGTTAATCTTAAGTAGCTAGCATCTACATAGTGCTTACAATGTACTGGGTCATTCTCAGTACTTACATGCATCGATCCATTTAATCTTTGTAATTCCAGGTGGTTGGTCTAATTACTACTATCATTCAAATTTCACAGATAAAGGAATCTGAGGCATAAAGGGCTTAAGTAATTTTCCCATGATCATACAGCTAGAGACTTTAGAGCTGTAAGAGCTAGAATTTGTCCAGCTAGGCTGACTCCAGACTTTTAACTACTATGCAATACAACCTTAACAGTCTTTAACTGAACACCTAATAATTGGCAGTTTCTTCAAATATCTTATCCTTCAACTCTGCAAGTTGCAAAGAGCATGAGAATTTTGTGTGGAAGCCACATTTGCCTAATCCTCAACCCCACCCACCACTACCACCACTGTACTGTCCTTGCTAATTAGCCAAGTATCTGTCTTTCCTCTCCTTTGCTTACTCCCCAGATCATCAACTCCTTGAAGTCAGGTAATGTGCAGCTTTCTTCATTTTTATAACTCCAGCACCTGGCATAGTTCCTGGACTACAGTTACCATGTAATAAATGTTGGAAGAATAAAGGTCGGAAGGGGTTTGGTTTGACTGATAAAAAGCAAGAAAAATATTTTTCATGAAAATATCAGATACTAAATTCTATTTAACACTGGTTTAAATAGAATTTGCAGACATGATCTGGAATTTTCTTTGTGGACTTTGCTCTGTGACACAAAACAAAACAAAAAGCTTAAGTGCAACTTTGGAAATCTCTAAACTCTTCTGAGGTCTGTGGCCGGGGGAACCAATGTAAGCCAGTTATGCTGTGGATTGCTGCAGTTCTCTAAAAGGAGGTGTGAGTTTGGGCTAATTCTCACCAACTTCCTACGCTTGGGACCTTTGTTCTTCTCTACTTTCTACCCCACTGTGCCATGCTCTTTTTTGTAGGAGCTCATTTTATCTCAATATTCTTTTTCAAAACTTCCTTTTGTCTGGTGGTTGATATTATAGCAACTGGCAAATCACATCTGTTTTTTCACAGCAAGTCTGGTGCTCTGCAAGTCACTTTGGACGACTTTTTTTTGAGACAGAGTTTCATTCTTGTTACGCAGGCTGGAGTGCAGTGGTACGAGCTCAGCTCACTACGACCTCTGTCTCCCGGGTTCAGGCGATTCTCCTGCCTCAGCCTCCCGAGTAGCTGGGATTACAGGCATCCACCACCATGCCTGGCTAATTTTTTTGTATTTTTAGTAGAGACAGGGTTTCATGTTGACCAGGCTGGTCTTGAACTCCTGACCTCAGGTGATCTGTCTGCCTTGGTCTCCCCGAGTGTTGGGATTACGGGGGTGAGCCACCATGCGTGGCCTGGATCACTCTTTATTGCCACACCCAGTTCCACAAAGTTTGTGCCCAAAGAGGGCATATGTACGTTTTAATAGCTAGGTTTTTCTTATGCGCGGTTGTGTCATAAAACCTTTCAGCTGAATGGGCTGCTTTGGTATTCCGGGTTTGGGATTTCTTTTTTAACAGTTTACTGCAGCAGCCATTCAATGTTTCTTCCTACTCTGTAACCATCCTCCTCATTTGAAATTCTCCTCTCTCTCACTGCTGACTTTGTAAACTCTACAGAAATAGGCAAACTTTGGTTTCAGAGGAGGGCTGTCCCTGGTGGGTAAAACTGGCACAAAGCTGAATTTGATGAAACTGAAAGAAATATAGCACCAGTAAAAAGGCTTCAGCACACAGCAACCTGTACTTGCTTGACTCTCACAGTCCCATGAGAGACAAACAGAGTGGGTGGGAAAGATCTGAGTCTGTCAGTTTGCTGGGGGTGGGGTTGAAAAAATTTTGGGGGTACTTTCCATGGCTCATAAAACACAAGGTTTCACCGGCAGGAAATTGCCAAGAAGTTTGCTGTGTCTTTCTTTGCTAATTGCAAACTAGAAGAGGTAGCTTTACAACATCTCAAAATCCCCCAAGTGATTACGGCACTGTATAAGCAATTGTAAGTCTTCCAAACTGAGCCAGAGAATAATGGCTACTGTTTATTGAGCACTTAAAGGGTGCAGGCACTGTGGTAACTGCATCACCTAACCTGGCTTATGGAAACCTCACTCTACTCTGAATGATACATGCATGGCCATCCTGGCTTTACAAGTGAGGAAACTAAGGTATAGAAAGAGTAAGTGACTCGCTCCCTCACATATCATACTACAGTCAACTGACGGGCAGGAAATAAGCCTAGAAAACTTTCTTCAGATCCTGCAACCTCATCACTGAGGTGAACGCAGTTGACTCTTATCGTTGGAGGACACATTGACAACATATTAATAACACTGATTTCAGCTGACGTTTCTCTGAAGCGTCCAGAGCTTTAGAGTTATTGTCACTGAGTAGTACTAAAACAAGTATCATTTATTTATTCTCTAAATGCTTATTGAACACTTACTATCTGCTCTTCACTGGCAACTCACCATGCCAATGCAGTTATTAGTAACTAATTTTTATTGAGTTAAATTTTTCACATGCTTTATTTCATTTAATCCTTGCACATATTTAAGGTAGGTGCTGTTATTGTCAGCTAAAGAATTGAATTGTATGGAGGTTATTTGTCAAACACTGTTATCTACGCTGCTGTCGTAAGTGGTGAAGCCAGGATTTGAACCCAGTTTGATATGACCCCAAAATTAATGTTTTAAAGACAAAGTAAAATTGTGGGTTATCCATAATTTTAAATTACAATTAAATTTAATTGGGCATTAAATTGGGGAAATGGAAAAAGGGGAAGGTACATGGAAGAAAGGTCTGAACTACTGTATGCTATTTTAAAAATTTCCTCAATACATTTTTACAAATAGGCTAGAGAATCTCCTATTCAACATCTTCATTTGCCGTTTTTGCAGCTCCTGATTTATAGACCAAACATTCTATTACTCTAGAGTGAAGTGTACAAACCTGCTGTTTTGGCAGCTCACCAACCACAGAGCCCAGGACTCTCTGCAGCTGGCTATTTTTCTCTTCTTTCGATCTTCAGGGACTAAACTTAGTGCTTAATGAGACGACATGGATGCACTCAATTCTGCAGGTGATCCATGTCAGAGCTAACGCACATTCATGTAAATGAAGATGGTCCCAGGAATCCAGAGAAACCAGATGATTCAATTAAATATTCTACATGTTTCCTTAAGAAGGAGTTTACAGTGACAGTAAGATGCCTGAACCACGACAAACCTTCTATAGAAGACGTTTCCAACAGTTTAGATTTGGTCATTTTATGCTGAAGCAAGTTAAGTAGATTTTGCCATTGGGATGAGAAGCCATGGGATCCACTTTGAACTTGACATGCCACCTTGTGGAAATTGGAGGCAATAAAAAATGTGGCCATTGAATACTACTCTATGATAATTGTATGATACAGGCTAACATTTATTGAGGGTTTACTCTGTGCTATGCACTATGTGGAACACCTTTTAAGTGTTACTTATCAAAACAATCTTATGAGGTAGGTACTATTGTTCTCATTTTAAAGAGGAGTATGTGGCTTAGAAAGGTAATTGCCTGAAGTCCGATGCATAAAAGGCAAAACGGATGTTCGTAGAAGGGTTAGAGGGTTATCTCAGTGTGGCTTTTTTTTTTTTTTTTTTTTGTCTGCAGAATTATCTCACGTGATCACTAGTCTCTTCAAGTTCTCACCTTCTTCATCCTCTCTCATGCACAGATAAGGTTTTTTGTTTTGTTTTGTTTTTGAGACAGGGTCTTGCTCTGTCACCCAGGCTGGAGTACGCTGGTGCGATCGTGGCTCACTGCAACCTCAAACTCCTGGGCTCAAGTGATCTTCCCACTTCAGCCTCTTGAGTAGCTAAGACTATAGGTGCACACCACCATGCCCAGCTAATTTTTAAATTGTTTGTAGAGGCGGGTCTCCTTTTGTTTCCTGGACTGATCTCAAACTCCTGGGCTCAAGTGATCCTCCTGCCTCAGCCTCCCAACATACTGGGATTTGATGTGTGAGCCACTTTGCCCAGCCACAGATAAGTTTTAAAGTCCAGATGACCTGGATCTTAAGCCTTGGCTTTCCCCCTGTGTAACCCTGGGCTAGATACTTAACCTGAGTCTCATTTTCCTCATCTGCAGAACAGGGGAAATATTGACACACGTAACCATGCTCTGTTTCAGAAAGTACTTAATACATAAGTGGTGTAACAACTCTGAGGATAAATGAGATCTAAAATAAAGATTCACTGTATTAAATGCCTTTTATGTGCTGAGCACAGTTCTAATCTAAGCACTAGGCATCGAAGATAACAGTGGCCCTGGGATGGGATAAATTCTAAGGCAAAATAGTAGTTAAGAGCCTGGACACTGGAGTTGGACTACCTGGCTCTTACAGTGATATGTTACTAATTTCTCTAAGCTTCCATTTCTATATCTGAGTTAGTATCTACATGGAAGGTCCCTTGAGGATTAACAAATTAAAATATATTACACTGTTTAACATAGTACCTCATACATAGTAAGCACTCAATGAGTATTAACACTGATTTATTGCTTCGTGATATACTTACTCACTACATCACTTACACCAAAATCATGAAGGCATACTTGACTGACACTTGGTTACTTTGAATACCATGTTTACTCAATTTTGTCTCCCAAATATTTAAGTAGTTTTTTTTTTTCATTATCTCCTGTCATCATCTTAGTTATGACTGACATTTATAATATTGATTACAGAACTAACTTGCCAAATGGGCTCCCTGACTCAAGCAATCCTCCCACCTCAGCCTCCCAAGTAGCTTGGACTACAGGTGTGTGCCACCATGCCAGGCTAATTTTTGTATTTTTGTCAGAGACAGGGTCTCACTAGGTTGCCCAGGCTGGTCTCGAACTTCTGGGCTCAAGCAATCCGCCTGCCTCAGCCTCCCAAAGTGCTGAGATTACAGGCATGAGCCACTGCACATGGCCAGTATGATCGTTTCTATTCTGGTCCAGGAAAATAACTCTAAATGGAATTTTTTTCACCTCTTCTATTTCATATCAGTCAAGGTATTTCATATTAGGTCCCACTCAAAGACAGCATGAGGGATTCTTTAAATGCATAGTTTTGCCAACTCAAGAGAAAAGGAAACCTTAGAGGCTTGATTCTAAATGCCCATTCTGGGAAAGTAGTATTTAGCATGAAGCAACCATAATTCATGCTTGCCATTCAGACAGGAAGTGGTTAGATTAATCTTTCAGCAGATGTTTTCTGAAAGCTGAAATAACTTCTCATGCATTGCCACTCCTATAGCTTGATCACAACTGGAAAGGGTAGGCCAAGTCACATACATCTTCATCTTACTCGTTTCTTAAAGAAAAGTGTGATTAACAAGGTGATAAACTGAAGCAGTAATAGCTTCTATATAGAAACATGTTTTAAAATATTAGTTGTTGGCACCAGGCATCAAACAATGTTGGCAAGCTCTGAAAGCAAACAAACAAATTACTTTTAACAAAAGCAACAATTTTTATTATCTTGCTTTATATTTAATGGATTAGAACTATAAAAAGATTCTTACTTTGTAAGCAGAAATATAAGTTGGATAGTATTTGCAGATCCCTAATGCCATTTTAAATTTCATTTATGACCCGCTACATTATAAATGAGATGCTCTAAAATAATAATCGTTTTTGTTGTTGTTATAGAACAATGAGAATTCCTGTTAGGAACACAGGTTACTGTTTACATTTGCTTGTTCTCTTAAATAGTATGAGAAAGAAGTAAGGTGGAGCTGTTGGGAAAGCCCATCGTGGACCTTTGGAGATTATCTTCTTGGTTCAGTCATCTCCACCACAGATTTTTAAGAGTGTGATTTCATAGTCTCCAGAAGTATCCGACTGCAAAGAACAAAATAAATGAAGAACAAACACAGTATAAATAATGGGAGACCATAAATGAATCAAATCCTATAGCACTAGGGAATTCACCTGGGTGTGAGACTCATGAGCTATACCATTTAGTAAAATGTACCTGCAATTCCATCATTCATTCATACCTGAGTGCAATTATGTTCTGACCAGGATCTTCTTCACAGTAAATAACATTTAGATTCTTCTTGATATATTATAGTTACATGTCAATTTGGGTTTAATAAAATAAGATTGCATCACTTACATAACATCAATTTCTAAAAAATTCAAAAGATTATAGTTTTAATAATATTTATCAAATACTTGCTATTCAAAAGGCTTAATGTGTATTAGCTACTTTAACCCTTTTAAAAACTCTCTGCAATAGGTACTATACATATCCTCCATGTAATAGATAAGTAAAATGAGAAAAACAGGTTAGGAAACTTGCCCCAAATCTTATTGAGAATAAGTGACAAAAGCAGGATTTGAATCCCTGTATCCTGGCTCCTTAATACCCTGCTACACTGCCTGACTTAGGAAAGTGAAATGAACCACATTTTTAAAGAATATGTTTGTCAGTTCCTTTTCCCAAGGCCAACCAAAAATAGATTGTTGTTCAGAAAAGATACCGTGTGAGGTTGAGGCTTAAAGGGCAAAGATAGCAAGTTTGTAATGCAAAAGACTTCATAGGAGGTAAAACTTGGCTTTCAACCTGGATTGTGTAAGATGCTCACATTATTTTTATTTTATTTGAGGCAACCCAACCAGTGAGCACTTTTTATCACTTAAGTTTCATATTTGAAACGGCTGTCACTGGGGTAAATATTAGAGTAAGTGGTAATATAAAGGAAGTCTCAGAGAAGGCTCATTTAGTGAAGAAGTTAAGCATTACTTTCATAGTAAGACAGAATAGGCATTTACATATATTGTTCTGTTTTCTTTATTTCTTGTTCATTTGTCTGTTTCACAAAATATATGACTCAATATTCTTCATTTTTGTATAGATTTCAGTTCTTATGCTGTTGGTTTTCCTGTCTTGCTCTGCAATAGCAGAGCTGACAAGTCAACAATGCTCCAGCTTTGTATTAAAAGAGCTCCTTCTAGACATCTCTGATCAGAATTTTAAACAATTAGGCCTTCTACCAGTTAGTCAAGAAAACACATCCAAGTAGCTCAAAGTATATTTCATACCACTAATGACTTACTTGACCTCTCCACATATCTTACATGGCTCAAAGACATCTCAAACTCAACACATGTAAAGCCAAACTCATAAACTTCCCCCAACTCCCCAAAAAGAAAAGTAAAAAAACCCCTAAAACCTGATCCTCTTGCAAGGAATGGCCCCACTATCTGTTTTCCAAGTTAGGAACTTGAGTGTCATCCTTGCTACCTTCCTTTCCTCACACCAAGATATTATACCAAGTCCCTTAAGTTTTAGCTCCTAAATATCCTTTGAGCCCTTCTTATTCTCCAGAATAAGAAGATCTCTCAGGGATCTTTTCATGATCCTGATACTAACTCTTCAAGAGCTCATGCCCAGAACTCTTCAATGGCTTCCCCTTACTCTTAAGCTAAAGCCAAAATTCCTTAAACATTGCCAAAAAGATCGTGCATGATCTGGCCCCTACATCCTCATTTTTCATTATGCTTCCTCCACCATGAGGCTTTTCTATTTGTCATTTCTTTTATTAGAATGTTCTATTGGCTCCCTTACCTCCATAACTTTTGCCTTATTAATATCTACTTATTTTCCAGATCTGAATCATGACTTTCTCATAGAAGCCTTTCCTGTAAAAGTCCTCCTATTATAGGATCTTTTAGCACAATGTCGCTTTCCTTTACATTAAACATAGTTGTAATTCCATAAGGGCAGAAAATGTCTTCCTCCACCCCATCCCTTTGCTTATAATTATAACCCTGAGCCTAGCACATAATATGCATTTGATAAATATTTTTAATTGAATGAATGAATTTGCTGATTTCAAAGCTCTCTTTCAACTGAACTCATCTTGCTACTTGGATTTTATTTCTCAATATTCCCCAAGGCGGACCCTCTAATCAAACAAGTGCCTTATTACTTCTTTCCCTCTTGCCTCTTCCCATACCTGTTTCTAGAGCATTTACCTTTAAGACCCTATTGACCTGGGGTCTTAAAGGTAAATGCTCCAGCAGAGTACCTGGCCCATAGGAGACACTCAACACATGCTTGTTCACCTGAAAGGCAGGCTCAAGACCCATTTCTCTAACCCCAAACGTCTTTTCTTCTCAATTCCGGTATTACTAGCTCTGTACTCAACAGTCTAGTATCTAATTGTATGTTGTTTCAATTATTATCTTCCAATTGTTTCTTTATAGCTACCTCAGGTCTCCACATAGATTATGAGTTGATTGTGAGTGGCTACTATATTTTCCCATAAAAAACTTGGAATTGTCCTATTTATTAAGTAAACACAGAATCTGTCCACCAAGGAAAACTACCAGAAAACATAATTTCATCTAAATTTTCCATAACATCTTCTTAATAAGTAATAAGAGGTACACACTGGTTTTCACCTCTGTTCTTCCTTGTTTTCTCCTTTCCACCAGTCACCCCCTGAGAAAGGTGTCAATGGACAAAGAAATGTCTAAACAATGGGTAGAAGGAAGAAGACAGGCAGGATTATAGGCTGAGATAATATGCAAAATGGAACTCTACCCCATGAATTTCAAAAACAACCATCTAAAAAGATCCTGTTCATCAATAGCAAAACTATAATGAGATTACTTAATAATATATGTTAGGTAGTAGAAATAAAGAAATCTTATATTATTTCAAATTGCAAACTGAAGTTTTCAGTGATGGATTTTTCTTTTCTATCAACTACAAATAGCTTAAATGTTTTCTAATACAATAAGCCTCAATTACCCAGACCATTGGGGAATGGAGAGCCACTGGTTAATTTAATTTTCTGCTTTGCTGAGGGTGAACTGAAAGCCCTCTTTATGTCTCAACCTTGTTACTGACAATCTTTAGAAAATGTCTGAGTCTATTTTTCTGCCTTAGTAGCTACAATATGGTTAATGTTATTGAATCTTTCTCTGATGATTGAAACTATTGTGATGTGTCAGGACTGATTCAAATAGAATTGAGTGTGAGCAGTTGATGCAATTTGTGCTAAGCCCCAGGCACAGTCTGAGAACTGCCTTTTTGAGTAAGTTCCTGATTTCAACTTATTCATGCATCTCAGCATCTCTTTCTGTAAAAGTTTAGTGCAAAAACAAAAACTCTGATTAAAAAGAGAAAGATTTTAGTGAATGAATCTACTTAACTGATTGATGTTCATTCATTCATTCATTCATTCATTCATTCATTCATTCATAAGCCATTTGTAAAGTCAGAGGCAGGAACCTTCCCAAGATAGCTGCAGAAAGACCCAGGTTAATATTTATGCCTGGTCAAGGGTGGCTATTGCGGGTAGGGCCATAGTGAAGGTTGGACCAAAGACTCCAGCTGCTGGCGGTGACACTGGAATGTGGTCTAAGCCAGGTGTCCCCAGGGGCCATCGCTGGGTGTAAGCTCCCTCACAGAGGCAGGGCTCCAGCCTTGTAGGGGCTTGAGAGAGGGTGCTGCTGGGAGCTACCCAGGATGTCCATGGTGCATAATGATCCACAGCTTAGGGAATCTAATCAGCATAGACTCCATTCCCAGTTTTGGACCCTCAGTGCTCAGAGCAAACACTCTCTGCTTGGCTGCTGCTTCCCTCTTCATCCTGGATCGCCTTCTAGGACCCAACTCTCAGCTTAGACCTTGGAGAGTCCACCTGGGTCCAACACTCTCTGGTGCTGATTTCCCCGAGACATTCAAGGGTAGATGGAGCAGCAAAGAGATGGAGAGGTCTGCATAGTCTGCAAGTCCTCTGTGAAGACAGCCCTAACCCTATCTTTTCCCCTGGTCAGTGTGGCCTTGGAGGCAAGGACTGTGGATTGCTCCACTCACCAATCTCAGCTTACACTTTGTTCCAGGGAACCAGCTTGGACTAACACTCTCTATCACTTATTTACTAGAGACTTTCATAGGTGGTCTGGAGCACGGAGGTAGAAAAGTAAATCAATGGAAGGCTGCTGAGCAGGTGCGGGGCTAGCTCCTTAGTTCACCACTAACTAGTTGCCATCTTCCTGTTGGGACTATGACTTTTGAACCATGAGCTTAAGGTACAGAAGCCTCTTGTACAATTTGTCAGCCTTACTGCCTTATTAATTCAAATAATTTGTAACTTATTTGAAGTTTCTATGTATAATATATCAACTGAGATCTGAAAACAATGGAAATGGTTTTCATGCTTTAAAACAGAAAGGAAGGAGCCCATTTTAGGAAGATGCTTATCCAGAATGAAAGAAACAGAAGGGACTAGATTTTTAAAAAAATAAAAAAAACTGTAAAAATTGATAAATTTAATTAAACAAGATGTCCACCCTCTGCTTGGAAAAAAATACATTCGGCCAAGTCAAAGGACAAAGAACGGACTGGGAAATATGACCAGACAAAAGGTTAGTCTACCTTATGTGTAAAAGGTCTTAGAAACTGACCAAAAAGAACAAAAACCCAAAAGAATGTGGACAAAGAATGTAAAAAGACAGATCACAGAAAGAGAAATACAAATGTTATTTAAAACATGAAAATATACTCAGTCTCACTTATACTAAGAAAAATGTATATTACAACTACACTGAGATACAATTCCTCACCTATCAGACTATGAAAACCCAAAAGTTTATCTATAGTCCCAGCTACTTGGAGGCTAAGGCAGGAGGATTGCTTGAGCCCAGGAGTTCTAGGCTACAGTGTATTATGATCACACCTGTGAACAGCCACTGCACTTCAGCCTGGGCAACAGAGCAAGACCCCATCTCTAAAAAATGTTTTAAAAACCCAAAAGTTTGAAAATACCCTCTGTGCCAAGGCTATGGAGAAAGAAAGACTCATACATTCCTCATGGAATTGCAAAATGGAATTCGATTGGTAATATTTGTCAAAATTTTAAATGCATTTACATCTGTCTAAGCAATCCTACTTCTGAGAATTCATAAAGATACATTCGTACCTGAGGAAGTGGTGTATGCATTATACAACATTGTTTGTAATAGCAATAAACTGGAAGCCTGTTTGCTATGGTGAGTACAAATACACAAACAATGGAATGATATACAGCTATTAAATAAAACGAGAAAGTTTCCTATATACTGAAATGAGAAGCACTCTAAGCTGCAGAACCATGCTGTCTCATGTAAAACAGAGAGGAAATTTAAAATACATATTTTTCTTTACTTACATTGTCATAAAGACTGAAATAAATACATACGGTACAATATAAAAACAGGTAAACAATTTGCATATGTAATTCACAGAAGAAGAAAAATTAGTGGCTAGTACACCAAAAAAAATATTGAGTGTCTATTATATGCCTGGGATTTTAGAGCTGAAAATAAGGGACACTGCAGCTACTGTTTTAAGCTCAGACAACACATGTATGCATTGACAAGGAGAGAGAAATCTAAGTCATATATCTTTATATTTTAAGGAATATAAGAGTAAGGAGACGGGTAGAGAAGGGCAAAATATGTTTTGCTATTTTTAAAAGTAGACTTACTTTAATTGCTGAATACAGGGAATAGCCATAATGCTTCTTGAATTCTATTCGAATGTCCAAAAGGTCAATTTCTGATCTGGACACCATTATTCGGTTCAGAGTAAACTCATCAGTTCCAGCACCCTGTTAAGAAATGCAGGTGTTCACAATACAAATGTCATTGGTCACAAAGCAACATGGAGATTTATATTTATAAGAATCAGATAATGGTGTGCAAAAATACAGTGATTCTTATTCATTTATTATCAAACTCATCATTCATTATTCAAGAAATATTTGTTGAGCACCTACTCTGTGCCAGCATCATGCTAAATGCTGCAAAACAGAGATAAGATACCCAGGTTAAGCTTCCAGTTTTGTAAAGAATACAGGCAAGAAAGTAAGCCATTGTACAACAGTCTGACATATTGAAAATATTGGGTACCATGGGAGCATACTTCAGGGGGGCCTAAGAAACATTAGGGATTAGGATAAGTCTGAGAAAGTGACATTTAAGCAAGGACTAAACAGTCAACAAGGGGAAGGAATAGGTTCATGCAGGGAGGATAGAAAGGTCCTGTAGAGGAAATAGCAGGTGTGAAGGTTTGGGGCAAGAAAGAATGCCACGTTCAAGGATACATAAGTAACAAATAGGGATAACAAGAAAAGTGTCTGGAAAGGCCAGACCTTGTTAACCATGAAATGAAATTAAGTGTGGAGAGCTACTGTAATATTTTAAACATCAGAATGTTGAGATCAGATCAAATTCGTGGTTTCAGAAAATCACTTTGACTGCAGCATGAGAAACAGATTGCAAGGTAGGAGTAGAGTGAAGATAAGGGAGTAAGACTGAGGCTTTGAGACTCATCTTGAGGAGACTGAGTAATTAAGGAAAGAGAAGACTGTGGCCATCCCTAGAATAAAGGCAGTAGGGATGGAGAAAATGGGAAGATTTGAGAGTTGCTTATGTAAATGGATTGACAAAACATAATGAGGTATCACTACAGGATAATGAAAAAGAGAGATAGTGTAAAATTTCCAGCTGAGCAGTTAGGTGGATTTTGACCTAAGGATGGCCAACATACTAAATGATATTCCATTCATCTATGTCCAGCAAATGCTTATGAGCATCGACTATAGCCAGGCATTATTCCATGTGCTGTGCATATGGTGGTGAACAGAACAGATTATATCTCTGTCTGCATGGACCTTATGTTCTAGTAGATGGAGACAGACAGTAAAGCAAATTAACTATTGCTTAAGTCAATAGTGATCAGAAATATGAAGAAAATAAAGCTGGAAATGGCGTGGAGAGTGACTGAAAGGGAACCAACTGGCCTGGTATAGTTAGGGGAGACCTCTCTCAGGAGGACAGCTGAGACCTGAAAGATGAGAAGGAGTCAGCTAGAGAAAGATCTAGAGGAGGAGCATTCCAGAGAAGGAATGGATGCAAAGACTGTGATGTGAGAATAGACTTGCCACAGTTGAGGAATGGAAAGAAGCCTGGGGTGGCTGAGGCATAGTCAACAAGGCTGGGGAGTAATGGTATGACTTCAGAGAGTTGGGCAAATTCCTGTTGGGGCCATTCTCTGGGATGACTGAACAGGGGAAGGGGAGCAGATCTGGGGCTGGGTGACTTGAGGGAAAGGATGTGTTCACTTGGGATATAACTTTGAAGGTACATGCGGGACTGCAGAAAATGGCCAGTAAAGAGATCGAGGTAAGCATCTTCTATGCACAAGGTCCTGGCCTAGGGTCTGAGGATAAACAAGAGCCTGTACTCATGGAGCTCATCATCTGGCAATAAAGACAGACAAGCAAACACAGGGTTACGGCATCATTAAAGGCCGCCCACTCAGCTGGGTTTATTTTAAGTAAGACAGCTTGAGAGGCCATGGGATCTACTGGGTCTCAAGTTTGAGGTTGGCATTCTAAAACAAGTTTTACTGCCTGCACTTACTGTGAAGTGGCGAAAATAATGTGGTCAATACTTTTCTGTATCTATCTCTATATGGATTAGAATACTATTAACCTATGAGACAAATTAGTAGACAAATTAGCTACTGTAGAAAACTAATCTAAGTGGAAAAGAAATATGACATTCTATCAACATTAAGTCATATTTTTACCTTCTCATTTTCTTTTTTTTCTTTTTCTTTTTTTTTTGAGACAGAGTCTCACTCTGTCACCCAGGCTGGAGTGCAGTGGCACAATCTCAGCTCACTGCAGCCTCCGCCTCCTGGGTTCAAGCAATTCTCTGCCTCAGCCTCCCAAGTAGCTGGGATTACAGGTATCTGCCACCACGCCCAGTTAATTTTTGTATTTTAAGTACAGACGGGGTTTCACCATGTTGGCTAGGTTGGTCTTGAACTCCTGACCTTGTGATCCACCCGCCTGGGCCTCCCAAAGTGCTGGGATTACAGGCGTGAGCCACCACACCCGGCCTGTCTTCTCATTTTCTATTTAAAATAGAGGATGAACTTCTAAAATCTAAAATTATACATAAATTTTCATCTTTCATACAAGTGGAATATTAGCATTTACTGAAACTTGTCATATTAGAGAAAATGAGACTGTTTTAGCTATATACAAATCAAGCTATACCTACTTAGAAAAAAAATTATTTCATAAATCCAGGTCTGTTTATTTTGAAGAGAAAATCAAGTGTCTGTGTAAAGAGTGTATTCTATTATACCTTGATTTGCTGTAATATAATTTATCTTAAAATGTTCAAATTACATTAAAATAACTAATTTTTAAATATTTGTTCTACTATTTGCATACTTCCCCAAGGGAATTAAGGGACGCTAAGAATGCACACGAACTTTCCAGACCAACCTTCAAAGCTCGATGCAGTCTTTCTGCTAAAAAGGCCGGCGTGTTCCTCACACAATGCACTGTCATAAAAAACAAAGTAATGTTCAGCTCCACGGAATAGAAATTGGGTTAATCTATAGTAAGTAACACATTTTTTAAAAAGATTCTTTGGACTGTCATACCACTCTACCCCCTCCCCACAACTGGCTTTTACTTGGAATGAAAGAAAGGCTGCTTACCCTGATTTTCAAAGCCTTTTAACGTCATATTTGCACAGAACTTTAGCACAGTAATTATCTCCAGCCATGGGGAAAATAAAATTACCTGCCAAAGAAACTCCCACAGCGACTGACTCATCTCTGGATCCCAGACACATCGAACACCTACGCTTTCACTGATAACTCCCTAGGGTGCGACACTGCTCAGCTACCAACATCTCGGGCTACTGATGAACCACAACTCGGGCCTGACAACTGCAGCGATGTTGCTCCAAATAACTCATTAGGCACGAAGGGGCACTGGAGTTCCATTTAAAAGCAATTTTTCCCATGGAAAGAATTTTCTTTTAAATAACTGGAGTAGAATTTACAGGCTGGTTAGAGTGACTCCATTAGAACAAGTACCTGTCATCTAAATTCAGTTGCCTAAAAAAAAAAAAAAATACAATCTTCCAATTCTTTATTTTGAAATAACAAGAAAAGCAGAAATAAAACAAGAAAAAGGAAACTGACAAAAATGCAAGACTAAATGATCTTTTAAATAAAACGAAAATAGGAATAGAAAAGTCTGTAAGGAACAAAACCTATTTACAGCAACACAATTATTTTCCTAATCTTACATCTGATCTCTAGGTAGGAATCCAACCAAAAGTGAATGGATTTTATAATGAATTTTGGAGCTCAGAACAAGAATAACTGACTTTCACATCGTGGCTTATAGACTCTCCTAAGGAAAGCTAAAAGACTTTTGGCTTTTGTAAGTGATTTAAGGGAAATAGAAGGAGAAATGTATTAGAAACCCAAACACAGCATTTAGAATAAAACTGTTACATGAAGTTCTCTGACAAGAAACTAACCATTTAAACTAGTAAACTCACATTCAAGTAAGCCATAATAGCCTGATACAAAATAATGATGCCCACTTTCATCCTATTAAGCTTTTCAGTCACCTCCCTGCCAACTAGATTCGTACAATCCCTTCATGATCCTTTCTTCCCTTTAGCTTGCCTTCTGCTTTATGTTCTTACCTACTAGATTTGTTCTTTGTATCTGAAAGTTTTGGAAGGTGGCAGTATGTTTTAGTGGGAAGGAGGCTTCACCACCCAGCACCATAGGCAGGGAAGCTTGGGAGTCCGTTAGAGTTAATTACCATGACCAAGTATTCATAATTGCCCATTCCCTACCCTATTCATTGTCTTGACCACACTTTCGTCAGGCCTTTCTCCTCCCACAGGTTCCTGAACTCTGGCTTGTCCCCAGTCCCGAGCAAGCCCTAAAATGCAGAACATGCCTCTGTTGCAGCTTATCTTGAGAGTCTAGCTGTCCACCGCCAGGCGTGTTTCCTGTCAATCCCCAACGATCACACCCTCGTGCTTGCCCAACATTAAAAGTTGCTGCTAAGACTTTTCTGTTGGATTTGGAAACTTTTGCACATTTTTTCCCCCTGTCTTTTAGAGACACCCAGCCGAGTCTTGCATGTTTCTGAAATCAACACGTTCTCTCTATTGAAATAGTTTTTCTGAATAAAGCCTCTCCTTACTTAAGGCTGGATTTGTTTTTATTTGGCAGCTAGTATGCTCCTATTACACGATTCTAAGATGACACAGCTCAGATGGTTTTTCATGTCAAAAACTATGTGTTGACCATTGTATTGGATTCCTTGTGTATGAAATATGCAGAGTAGGCAAATCTATAGAGACAGAAAGTAGATTAATGATTACAGGAGCCAGGGGGTGGGGAGGATTGGAGAGTGACTGTCAATAGTTACAGGGTTTCTTATGGGGCTGATTAAAATGTCCTAAACTTAGATTGTGCTGATGGTTGCAAAACCCTGTGACTATATTAAAAAGCATTGAATTGCACACTTTGAATGGATGAATTTTATGGTATGTAAGTTATATCTCAATTAAAAATTTTAAAGACTGGTTTATTCCAATGGTAGACTGAAACAGAAAATGAAAGTGTGACATATTTTGAACTTCAGTTGAATTAGAAGGTCTTTTTTAACATGATAAAATAATGTGTATTATAGCCCAAATGTAATACATAATTCAATGATATATTTCCAACAATGCTCCTTGGCTCAATGAATGAGAGTTTGTACATCTCAATAAAGTTTTTCAAACATTACGGCTTAGCAAGAACACCAAATGAAAAACAGCAGGCAGAATTAATATAAAGATTAACAATATAGGCCAGGGGTGGTGGCTCAAGCCTGTAATCCCAGCACTTTGGGAGGCTGAGGTGGGTGGATCACTTGAGATCAGGAGTTTGAGACCAGCCTGGTCAACAAGGTGAAACCCTGTCTCTACTAAATATACAAACATCAGCCAGGTGTGGTGGCATGTGCCTGTAATCCCAGCTACTTGGGAGGCTAGAGGCACAAGAACCACTTGAACCCAGAAGGTGGAGATTGCAGTGACCTGAGATTGCGCCACGGCACTCCAGCTTGGGCGACAGAGCGAGACTTCATCACACACCAAAAAAGAAAGAAAGATTAACAATATAAAATGGAAAAAAAAAATTAATCAGTTGTATCATTACCACTGGAACAGTCTGAGAACTAATTATGAAGACTGATCTCAATTCTACTTTTTTAATTGAAGAAGAAGGTTTTCCCTTTCTTAGCCTCCTCGGCCTATCTTTTAGCAATTCTGAGTCAACAGTGAGCTGAGATTGTGCCACTGCACTGTAGCCTGGGTGCCAGAGACTCCATCTCAAAAAAAAAAAAAAAAAAAAAAGAAAGAAAAGAAAAGCCACTGATATCTTTCATAAATAACCAAATATGGTAGATTACCAAACTGGCTTAGGTCTTAGTTGCGTGTGTGTGTGTGTAAGTGTGTGTGGTTTTCTATAAAGAGACAAGGTCTTGCTATGTTGCCCAAGCTGGCCTTGAACTCCTGGGCTCCAACAATCCTTCTACCTCAGCCTCCCAAGTAGATAAGACCACAGGTGCATGCCACGGTGCCTTGCCTATGTCTCAGTTTTCAACAAAGCTCAATAAAAATGACAGTAGAAAAAAAATATTTCAGCTCTCAAGAAGTCTACAAGCTAAACACGGTCATAAGACAAATACAAACTTAAAAAGCAAAGTAAGATTTAAAAAGATGGCTGGATGTGGTAGCTCACACCTGTAATCCCAACACTTTGGGAGGCTGAGGTGGGTGGATTGCTTGAGCTTAGGAGTTCACGACCAGCCTGGGCAACATGGTGAAACCCCATCTCTACAAAAAATACAAAAATAGCTGGGCCAGGTGGTGCATGCCTATAGTCTCAGCTACTTGGGAGGCTGAGGTGGGAGGACTGCTTGAGCCTGGGAGGTTGAGGCTGCAGTGAGCTGAGATCACACCACTGCACTCCAGCCTGGGTGACAGAGTGAGATCCTGTTTCAAAAAAGAAAAAGAAAAAAGACTTAAAAAAATAACTTCTTCATGCATTCATTTAACAATATTTGCTGAGTGGACTGTGTGTATCCTGGACCATGATGGGGGCTGTAGGGAGCATAAAAAGATGGATCAGCCAGGATTCTTGCCCAAAAGGAACAGGCCTTGTCACTGAGTTGAAACAAGTGCAGAGTAACTTAGTTTACTAGCACTCGGAGGCTTACCTATGGCCAACAGTAAGTCTTCAAAATGCCCAGATAATTCTCCTTTTATGCTGTCCACAATGTCCTTTTGGCTGATATTTCTGTATTCATCAAATGCTAAAAGGAAGCACCACAAAATTATTTAAAGCAACCCAGTTGAGCACATTTGAATATATTCTAGTTTTTTATTTGATACGCACAAGATCAAGTAGCAAGCTAAAAACCTCCCTCTTTAAACCATGAAAATTTGGGTACAAAAGTTTTTGTTTTTCTTTTGTTCCTTTTTAAGGAAATCATCTACGATAAACCCCAAACATCCCTAGATAATTTTCTTCAATGATCTCTCTTTCTCTTTCTCCTTCTCTCAAGCAGTAAGCATTTCAAATAGCCTAAATAGTTAAATAATAAATACTTTATCTAGTAAGGTGGGCTATTTTAAATTTGATTTATAGCAGCACCTGGGAAATGATACTATAATCACTAGTCAAATATGTTTTCTCTGGTAAAGAAATCTCAACTCTGAAGACTTCCTTGCACTGAATAAATCATTTCCTAAGGCGGCATGGCCTACTTCACACCTCCCAGAAGGCATCCGAATTTCTTGATCAGTATTTGTCCCAAGCAAAACCTGTACATATGTCACCAAGTATACAGGCATATTTTGTAAGCCAAGTACATTTTCCCCCAATAAATTTTTTAAAAAAGAAATTTTGGAGAGAGACCTAGGGTTATCTGGTTTTTGTTTTTCAAACAAAGACATGAATAAAGCAACTATCACTTACTGTTGTCATTATTTTATAAAACAAATGTGATTTTAATGCAAAAGTTAAGAAAGAACAATTCCAGAATTTCAAAGTCACAGTAACATCCTTATGTTTACTCATCGTTTCGTCAACTCAACATAAGCTTGGTCTAGCTGTGTGGCTGTTCTGTAAACTAGCACCTGGAAGCCACAGTCAGAAGATGTTCACCGTAAATGGAGGTTTAGTGTTCTAGGTGCTGTTGCTTCCAGAACAGCTCTAGGAGATGCCATGAGCGAGAGGGTGGGTGCCCACAATTCCATGTAATAGCTGGTCTGACGATAAGAGTCGATCCATTCTACCATTTACCTTCATATCAGAAATAGCTGAAGGTTAATCAGTATTGATGTGTCAACAGAGACTCACCTGCAGTGTCTGGCTTTTCTGGAAGTGGCTAACTAGAGAGAACTGTTAAGTGAAGTGGAAGCAGTTGGGCTTCTCCATCCCACAGGAACAAGCCTTTCTACTCTCACCCTAGAGGTGGCCTCTTTTCTTCTTCCGGCCACCTCCCTCCCCCATCTATTACCTGGTACTCACTAGGTAATCTACTCAGCCTTTACAGAAAAACAAAAGTGTAGTGTCAGGACTTCCTTGAGTGACAATACAGCTTCCCCATTTTGTTTCCTGAAATGTGAATAAATAAACTGGAACAGACTGCAATTTTAAACTTCATTTTTCTAGATCTTTGTATACTAAATGCAAAAACATGTGTAAAAACAACACACAACACAAAGGATTGTAATGTGAGTTCGTACTTAGTTTTAGTTGAGGAAAGCTCCTTAAACACAGGATCTCAGTGAATTTGTCTTCATCCGTGCCCCATCTGTTCTCACCAGCTTTATAGAGAATCTATTCGCAAGAGAATGTTATTGGAGACACAATTATTTTCTTTTTTTGAGAGGTGACATGAGAAGAATGGGAGCCGTATTTTCGAGGTCAGTGCAATCATCTATTATCAAAGTCTCTCACTTTCAGCAGACTAGAAATCAATAATTGGGCTGGCAGGAGCTAAGGAGAATGATAACTACCACTGGGGCAGGCAAAAAGTTAGGGTTGGTATCCTCAAGCCTCAGGCTTCTCTTTCAAACAGGCAAAAAAAAAAAAAAAAAAAAAAAAAAGCCCCCCCATTGGTCTATTTTTCTCCTTTTTTCACATAAATGCAAAGGCAGCCACATAGCAGAATAGATAAAGGAAATGTTTTCCTGCTTTGTTACTGACCTGGGCATCTTTTTTGGCCAGATGCTCATCCACTTTCAGACTTTCATCTCTTCTGCCCTAAACAGGGATGACAAAAACAAGGGCCATCCTTTAAAGACAGAAGATTCTAACACACGGTAACTCAACCAGCAAGGGATCTTAGTGGTTTTTCTTCAAGGCAGGACAGGTTGCACAGAAAAATCAGGTACTCTGGGCTCCAGTTCTGTTTCTGCTATTGACTAGTCATGAAATTTTTAGCAAATCACACAATTTTATGGGCCTCAGTTCCCTCCTCTGAAAATTCATATATATATATGAATCTTATACATACATTCATAATATATTCACATATACATACATTCATATATATTCATATAGACATACATTCATATATATTCATATATACACACATTCATATATACTCATATATACATATATTCATACATACATACATTCATATATATTCATATATACATACATTCATATATACATACATTCATATATATTCATATATACATATCTTCATATATATATATATCTTTTTAGAGACAGGACCTCGCTCTCTGTCAGCCAGGCTAGAGTGTAGTGCTGCAAATGTAGCTCACTGTAACCTTGAACTCCAAGGCTCAAGCTATCTTCCCGCTTCAGCCTCCTGGGTAGCTAATGTGACTACAGGTGCACACCACCACACACAGCTAATTTTAAAATTTTTTTTAGAGATGGGAATCTCGCTATGTTGCCCAGGTTGGTCTCAAACTCCTGGCCTCAAGCTGTCCCCCCAACTCAGCCTCCCAAATCTCTGGGAATACAAGTGTGGGCCACTGTGCCCAACCCAACACAGAGGTCTTATGTGGAAGAAAAGACAAGGTACAAACTGGGAGAACATATTTGTAACATGTATCCGATAAAGAATTTGTATCCAAAATACATAAAGAACTCTTAAAACTCAATATGAAAATAACAACCCAATTTAAAAATGGTTGAAAGATCTCAATAGGCATCTCACCAAAGACGACACAGAGGTGGCACATGAAAAGACTCTCGACATTGTATGTCATTAGAGAATTACAAATCAAAACAATCAGATGCCACTACACAACCTGTTAGAAGGGCTCAAATCCAAAACACTGACAACACCAAATACTGGTGAGAATGTGGAGCAACAGGAACTCTCATTCACTGCTGATATGAAAGCAAAATGGTACAGACACCTTGGAAGACAGTTCTGCAGTTTTTTTTATAAAGCTAAATATCTCTTACTATATGATCAAGCAATTGCACCCCTCGGTACTTAACCAAAGGAATTGAAAACATGTCCACACAAAAACCTCCACATGAATGTTTACAGAAGTTTTATTTACAATTGCCAAAACTTGGAAGCAACCAAGATGCCTTTCAGCAGGTGAAATAAATATTCTATACATGGAATATTACTCAGTACTTAAAAGAAATGAACTATCAAGCCATGAAAAGACATAGAGGATCCTTAAAGGCATATAGCCAAGTGAAAGAAGCCAGCCTGAAATGGCTACATACTGTATGATGCCAACTACAGGACATTCTAGAGACGGCAAAACTATAGAGACAGTAAGATCAGTAGTTGGTGGGGAGGAAGGTATGAACCAGCAGAGCACAGAGGATTTTTAGGACAGTGAAACTACTCTATCATACTGTAATGGTAGACATATGACATTATACATTTATTAAAATCCATAGAACTATATGACAGAAAGAGTGAACCCTAATGTAAACTACAAACTTCAGTTAATAATAATGTATCAATATTCATTCATCAACTGTAACAAATACACATACTAATGCAAGAGTGAGACCTTCTCTCTCTCTCTCTCTCTCTAAACAAAACAAAACAAAACAAAACAAAAAAATTAGCCAAGGTGGTAGTGTGCACCTGTGGTCCCAGCTACTCAGGAGGCTGAAGTGGGAGGACTGCTTGGGCCCAGCAGGTCAAGACTACAGTGAGCTGAGATCACACCATGGTTCTCCAGCCTGGGCAACAGAGCGAGATCCTGTCTCAAAATAATAATAATAATAATAATAATAATAACGGAAAGGAGAGAGTAGAAGAGGGGCATATCGGAGCTCTCTGTACTTTCTGCTCAATTTCTCCATAAATCTGAAGCTGCTCTAAAAAGTAAAGTTTATTTAAAAAAAAAAAACAAAAAAAAAAACCTCAAAGGCCAGGCGCAGTGGCTCATGCCTATAATCCCAGCACTTTGGGAGGCTGAAGCGGGTGGATTGATTGAGGTCAGGAGTTTGAGACATCCTGACCAACATGGTGAAACCCTGTCTCTACTAAAATACAAAAATTAGCCAGGTGTGGTGGCATGCGCCTGTAATCCCAGCTACCAGGGAAGCTGAGGCAGGAGATTTGCTTGAACCTGGGAGGCAGAGGTTGCAGTGAGCCGAGATCGTGCCACTGCACTCCAGTCTGGATGACAGAGTGAGGCTCTGTCTCAAAAAAGAGAAAAAAAAAAAGTCCTCAAAAGTCCCCAAACCAACTGTAATATTAAAGGTTCTATGGTTTAAGTGATGTTTGTGTGCGTGTGTGTGTGCGGTGTGTGTGTGTTCATGTACAAATACTTAAGCACATTATAGAAAGACAGGAGACAGAAACAAAACATGGGATTACCTGAATTATTTGGCAAATTACAGGTGAATGAAACATTTAGCTACAATTGTTTAAAATGAATTTGCTCGTATTTTCAAACATTAGGTCCTTGCATGACTGTCTGATTTTTGCCTGGTTTCTTTTCTGTGCTGCTGATACTCTGCTGCTGTTTGCTTTCTTCTGGTTCTCTTTCACTGTACACTCTGCTCCAATGATATAAATGCTGATTATCATTGGTCTTAATATAATACTAACAAACCACCACCGCCCTGTGTTGATCACTAAGTACTTCACATGCTCTCTCTTTCTGTTAATCTTCATAACATCCTATGAGTACTTGGCATTATTAGTATTTTAGTTTTACAGATATGAAAATGAATGCTTTAAGACTTAAAGAACTTGTCCAAATATACAAAGCTAGTAGGCAGCATGAGATTCCAGCCCTGTTTGATTCTAGAACCCTGTGCTAGAGCCCTGCTCTATACTGCCTCCTGTGGGTGGGTGTGTTCATGTCCATACACAAACAGATGTGCACTTATGAATATATACCTCTGAGAGCATATGCTTGCAGCAATACTTCATAAATTTGGTGTTGTGGGTTCAACCTTCATAAGGTTTTCACATTTAAAGTAATTGAAACCATAATTTAGATAAATTGCTTCCTAATGGCATAATGTCTCACTTTGACAGGTGCTGTTTCAACCATGAGGCTGAGACCATTGTTGGGATTTTCTCACACTGTAGGTGCTATGTAAATCAGCTGAAAGAAAATTGGTGAGATATGGTTTAAATCACTTTCTCTCTTACACATAGCTATGAATATATCTCCTCTTTGACCTTACCATCTTTATGATAAAAGTCATGAGCCTTCTACAAAGAGAAAGCAAGGTGTGGCCTCATTAGGTCACATAGTGATTAATAGTTTGGCAGCTTTTCCAAGGTGGCAAGGCTGAAGTTGCAGCAATCACTTTCTTTTTTTAATCCTGAGACTGATACTCATTTGTTAGTTTAATTCCCATCTCTAAAGACAATTCTTCTGTATCATGCTTCCTATTTAATTTAGAAGCTAACAAAAGAAATATTTATTCTTTGGAGTCCAGAAGAAAATAAACCTGTTCTTTAAAATGGAGACACTTATAATGGAAATAAATATTGTATGTCAGATGATGTATCAGAATGTCTTCTAATGTCAAAATTGTGAAACCTGACCAAAACACCTCCACTTACTGACTCAAATAAGTTTTCTTTGTTGTTACATCATTATGTATGCTTTTATGATCTTGGTTAAACATTACATTGCTTGGTGGCAATGAAAATGTAAAATGAACAAACCATCTCATAAGGAAAATTGTGAACTAATTGTCTCAGTTTGGTTATTTTTAAACTCCCTAAAAATTATTATTGAGCATGCAGATTACTGGGGAGTTAAAAAATAAAAAATAAAACCTTACATCTGCCAAAGTCAACAGAGCTTTCCGGAAGTCACCAGATGTTTCCGAACTAATGTCATCTCCAAGACTCTTCTTGTATACTGAAACCAAATCAGAATGAAATTAAGCCTTGACAAACTGAAAAATACGATTATAAAACAGAAAAGTTTAAATGCCAACACTAGCAAAGAATGAGTATGTGATAAGACAAATCTTGCCCTTTAATCTCTTCATGCTCTTCTGTTGTGAGATGGTACATTGTTCTTGTAACTCTTACTGCACTGTGTTGTGGTAAATGCAAAAGAATAGAAAGAGTTGTCATTCTGGAGCAAATCATGGTTTATTTCATCTGACAATGGCACTAAGGGATGCACAGTGGAAAAGCTGGGGTGGATGAGCTACTAGTTTGCCTTTCAATTTCCATTCTGACCATCTTCCATACTAAGAGAACCCTAACCTTAAGCAAGATACAATGCACACAGCTTAAAAACTATATTCCCAGCTTTCCTCTTAGCTAGTGCAGTCCTATAACTTAGTTCTTCACAATGAAATGAAGGCAGACAAATATGACTTTGCTGGGAAATCTCCTTAAAGGGATGGGACCACGTTCATCTTAGTCTTTCCTCCATTTGACTGCCTTACATGTGAACTGATATCTGCATCTTGGGCAGCCATCTTGGACTGTGAAGATAAGGACCACTTCCTAGGGATGGCATAAAAGTAATCAAGAAGAAGCCTGAGTTCCTAAAAGCTTTTAGTAGCTGTCATACTAGTCCTAGAATTGGCAATGTCTAGACTTCTACATATGATTAAAATAAACTTCTACTTTTTGTAAGCCACTGTAATTTTTCTGTTTTATTGAATCTAACCCTAATCGCAAGGAATATAACTAAACTATATTTTTTAGTATCTCCCAAAAGTAAGAAAGCTACCTCAAAACATGCCATCTCCCTTTACAAATGCCAATTGTGTGTTCATGTATTTCAGTACTGACTAGATGTAGCCCCTTTTGCATGGCCTGTGATGTGTGGTGCCCATCAGTCTTCAATCTCTGTCTGCCCCATCCATGGGGTGGTGCTTCTCTTGGAGCCACTATACACCTGGTTGTAGGCGACACCATGTGGCTATTTGAACTCTGTCTTTATCATTCTCAAGAACTCTATAAATTATCCATAATAGCCATGAGAATTCTCATCTTTTTAAACCAATGAAAGACAATTATAGAAAGTGATATGAGATTATCTAATAGCAAGAACTGCATTGAGATGGAAACTTCTTCAGCATGATTTTAGTAAGTCTCCTTTTTATGAAATCTGTAATTTTTCAAAGCAATTCATATAAGCAAAATCCACCAAAAATGTGTGTTATTTTTCTAAATAATAATATTTAGTAGGCATCATTAGACCTAATAGTTGTGATATTGTTACATCTATCCTTCATTCTGGCTAGATAAAAACTTTAAATTTGAAAATATCAAGTAAAAGAATGAAGCTGCCATTTGTTAGAACTTGGGGAAGTATTTTATAATTTTGGAATTATTTAGATGAGACTCTATAAGTCATTTCACACAGCCTCTCCCTTTACATGAAATATTTTGTGGGAAATTAGACTAAAATATTATTTCAATCTAAGTTGACAACTACTTTATGCATTTTGAGGCACAGTAGAGTGTAAAATTAAATAGAGTATTTTAACAATACAGGTGTCTGGACTAGAACTTTGAGTTCCTGATACCTGTTTCAGTGTTCCCTCACACACCATTGACTTTAGAATACTGAAAAAAGTTAAGAATTTAGATCTCTATTTATTTAGACCCTATTGTGCCACTGTACTGGATAACCTATACAAGACATCTGGTCCCTTTATGAGGGCCAACTTGATCGTGACTTCCTGAACCCATTGTATCTTCTGTCTTAGAGAATGAGTGACACAGAAAAGGAGACAAAGACAACAGAATAATAAAGAACTGAAAGACTCCTAGAAATAATGAAGAAAACAGTAGCCAAGAATAACCAAAAACTATGCACAAATATTTATAAGCCTTGGGTAGACAAACACCATGTGGTAAGGGAGGGGATGTTACTTGCTGGTGTCAAGAACATGAGAAGCAAAAAGGAAGAGGAACAGTTACTGTCATGGAAAACATTAGCATGGGAAGCAATGGATGCCTGCGGCCGAGAGACTGACAACATAGCTGGGTCCCTCAGGTAGTGCTGTGACTTGAATCTCTATAAAGCTTGGCCATGCATGATTGAGACAATTTCCTTCTTGATCTTCTTGTGTATCATTTATCTC
Source organism: Papio anubis (assembly GCF_008728515.1). Lineage (NCBI taxonomy): Eukaryota > Metazoa > Chordata > Mammalia > Primates > Cercopithecidae > Papio > Papio anubis. Next base: position 122,337,444 of record NC_044978.1, on the reverse strand, counting down.
TAGTAACCAAGGTAACCTTGATGCAGTTGCATCCCTTGTAGCCTCAGAGAGCATTACTCACATAGAAATTGAGGCTCTGGTAACTTTGTGCTATTATCATTTGTCATATCTGCACAACACTATCCTGAATGCTAGAAGTTTCACTTGGCTCTTAAGACCTTAACCTCAATTTTGAGGACACTCATTTAATAAATATTTGCACTTATCTCCCCCACTGTTCTTAGAACTGAGGATACAGTAGTGAACAACATAGACAAAAATCTTCATTCTTATAAAGCTTACATCCTGGAAGTGTTTGTACCTAAATGCTGGGCTCCAGGGATCTGTCACAGGGCAGGTCCACTAGGGGAGCAGCAACTCTTCTAAGAAACACCAGAAAATACCAAGCCAACTTGGGATACAGTGCATGGCTCTGATGATGGGTTTTGTAAAATATGTAAACCTTGTTGAACTGAAATATTTTAAATACCTACAACATACCCTTTGTGCATTAATGATTAAGCAGTTCTCTTGTCTACCTCTTTCTGTTCCCACTCCCTTTTAGGTTCCACCAGTAGTGGGGAGTAGAGGGGGACTGGAAGGCAGGAAGTGGAAAGAAGTGCAAGATATTTGATGGCTATTCATATCAGTGTCAACTCAGTGAAGGCCGTTCACCTTGACAGCAGCAACTGGCTGTAGTTCCTAGAACAAGTCACTTTCCCTCTTTTCAGAGGTCTGAACTCTTGCTCCTTAAGCCTCTGCTCTGAGCCCCTAAGGTACCAACATCAGCCAGGTATATCCCTCTTCTAACTTCCAGTTTCTGACAAACTCAACCTCTTTCCTCTGTTGTCTCAGGTCTGGGGGATTATACTCTGCATGAATCCCTTTGTTCCCCTTTTCCTTTTTTAGTTCTCTGAAAGGTGTTTAGCAATTCTTTTTTTTTTTTTTCCAAGACAGTGTCTCACTCTGTCACCCAGGCTGGAGTGCAGTGGCAAGATCAAGGCTTACTGGGGCCTCAATCTCTTAGACTCAAGTGATCCTCCCACTTCAGCCTCCTGAGGAGCTGGGACTGTAGGCGTGCACCACCACACCCGGCTAATGTTTGGTATTTTTTGTAGAGACGGGGTTTTGTCATGTTGCCTGGGCTGGTCTTAAACTCCTTGGCTCACGCGATCTGCCCACCTCAGTCTCCCAAAATGCTAGGATTATAGGCATGAGCCACTGTGCTCAGCTTAAGCAATTCTTTTGAGATGGAATCTCACTCTGTTGCCCAGGCTGTAGTGCAGTGGTGCGATCTCGGCTCACTGTAACCACTGTCTCCTGGGTTCAAGCAATTCTCCTGCCTCAGCCCCCTGAGTAGCTGGGACTACAGGTGCGTGCCACCACGCCCATTTAATTTTTTTTGTATGTTTTAGTAGAGACGGGATTTCACCATATTGGCCAGACTGGTCTCAAACTCCTGACCTTGTGATCCGCCGGCCTTGTGATCAGCCTCTTAAAGTGCTGGGATTACAGGCATGAGCCACCGCACCAGACCCTTTAAGCAATTCTTTTTTTTATTATTTTTTTATTTTTGAGACAGAGTCTTGCTCTGTCGCCCAGGCTGGAGTGCAGTGGTGCAATCTCGGCTTACTGCAACCTCCGCTTCCAGGGTTCACACCATTCTCCTGCCTCAGCCTCCGGAGTAGCTGGGACTATAGGCACCCGCCACCATGCCCAGCTAATTTCTTTTTGTATTTTTAGTAGAGACGGAGTTTCAACATGTTAGCCAGGATGGTCTCGATCTCCTGACCTCGTGATGCGCCTGCCTTGGCCTCCCAAAGTGCTAGAATTACAGGCTTGAGCCACCGCGCCCGGCCAGCAATTCTTTATATTACATTTTATCTGTCAAAATACCTAGTGCTGTTTCTGTTTTTCTGATTAGAACCCAATTAGCACATCAATAACAAAATAGTTACCTGTCATTGAAGTATTTACCTTCTAACAAGAATTTCCCAAAGCAACCTCTTTAACACCCACCTGAGGACCAATATGTACTCCTTCTTTGGACCTCTCCCACTGCAAAAGCTCCTATGACACAACTGACCTCCGTGAGACACAAACAGAGAAACTGTGACTTCCTTAAAGTACTTGGAGAAGGTTCTATGGGGCTGCTGAATAGTAAAGAATTGGGCTGGTCTTATTCCTGATTCCTGGGAGGTAAACTCTAAATCCTTTGGATTTCCCAAGTCATAGGTGTGTCTTTATTACTCATGGTTGGTCTCTTGGACTGCAGCTCAGTTATGCTAACAAGATGACTTAGAATAAAGGCTGGTCACATTAGAAAGATCAACCATACGATTAAAAGGTTGAGGCTTTGAGCCACAATATTAGCCTGATGTTTGGGGAGTGTAGGGGGACTGGAGATTGAGTTCAATCACATGAACAATGGTTCAACCAATCATGCTTATATAATGAAACCCCAATAAAAACTAAGGCTACCGGCCGGGCGCGGTGGCTCAAGCCTGTAATCCCAGCACTTTGGGAGGCCGAGACGGGCGGATCACGAGGTCAGGAGTTCGAGACCATCCTGGCTAACACGGTGAAACCCCGTCTCTACTAAAAAATACGAAAAACTAGCCGGGCGAGGTGGCAGGCGCCTGTAGTCCCGGCTACTCGGGAGGCTGAGGCAGGAGAATGGCGTAAAAACCCGGGAGGCGGAGCTTGCAGTGAGCTGAGATCCGGCCACTGCACTCCAGCCTGGGCGCCAGAGCGAGACTCCGTCTCAAAAAAAAAAAAAAAAAAAAAACAAAAAAAAAAACTAAGGCTACCAATAATCAAGTGAGCTTGCAGGTTGTGTCAGGAGAGTGGAAGCTTCTACTGGACCCTTCCCAATATCTCCCTATGCGGTCTCTGCATTTGATTGGCCCTGATTTGTTTCCTTTATGATAATACCGCGTTTGTCAATATAGTACTTTCTTGAGTTCTGTGTCATTCTGGTGTGCTATTGAACCCGAGAGTAGTGAGAACCCTGAATTTGTAGCCAGTCGGTTAAAAGCATGTGTAGCCTGAAAACACCTGAGCTTGTGGGCTGGTGTCTGAGGTGAAGGTAGTCTTGTGGGGACTGTGACCTTAACCTGTGAAGTCACACTAACCCTGGGTAGTTAGAGTCAGAATTGCATTGCAGAGGCTTTCTAATTTTACACAGCCAGCAGACTATTAGGTCTTTTAACTAATTCTATTGAATCGTCATGCTCAACACATCCTCTAAATTAATCTAATTTCCCACACCAAAAATCGTGGATCTAATCTGAGTGATTTTTAACACCTCATAATAAAATATGATCTGAGTCTCTTCCATTGATGAAAATGGTTAATTCAATTAATGAGAGATTGCTGAGAGCAAAATCCACTGCAGCTATAATATTATAAACGTAAAGCATTAATGCTATTGTTATGTAGCAGTATCTAGCTCAGATCATATTCCAATTTTTCCTGGAAACCCATAGTCTTCAGCTGATTTTAGAATGTATTCTCCTTTCTATAAGTCTTGTCCGCCCAAAATGCCTCATGAAGAGATTGGGAGGATTCTGGGAAAAGCAACATTGGCTCGAATATGTGTGAACAGTGGTGAAGGTAAGCAGAAAATAAGATACCTGTATAATAGGCTTGAGAGATCTCCTTCATTTGCCTGCTTGTCCTGGTAGTTAAGATTTCAGTCAAGGCATCTTCATTTGTTCCAGCACCCTAAAAAGGAAAAGAAAATCTAATTTTTAGAACACTTAAATAACTTAATCTCATGCCTTTTGATCTTAATGTCTTATTTTATATAGATGAAATGACACTTTTGAGTAAATCAATACAAGGTTCTCTATTGCTCTAAAGTAGTTTTCTATTTTTCCATATATTTTAGTATTAACATAGAGAACCTTGTATTGATTTACTCAAAAGTGTCATTTCATCTATATAAAACAAGATGGCAGACCCTCAAGATAGTAGGAGCCTGAATCTCTGATAATGGTGGTGCCATCACAGCCTGCTCAGGGCTACTTACTCTGGATTTCTTTTATGTAAAAGAGAAACTGTTCTAATACTTATTGGTGAATCTAATCCTTACAATTACACCTGCTAAACCCTCCCCATTGGGTAGCCATAGGAAAACAATGCTCAGATTTCACTTCAAGAGAATCAGCTGCAAAGAATGCAGTTGGCTAACAGCCTCCAACTGCCACACCTTTAGATCTACCAGAGTTCACACTGAGGTCATGCCCTCTCCAGGTGGCTGTCAGTCAATGACTGTAAACAGCAGGAGTACTGGACTTGCGCCCAACACAGAACTCCTCCAAAGGGCAGTCTTTGTTCAGGGGCTCCCCAACAGCCTGCCAGGGCTTTCTCGGAGCTTCACCATGCACTGAGGCTCTTCCTAATCTCAGCCTACTTCCTCTCCTCTCTCTCACAGGTGTCAGGCCTGCACTGCAGTCTGAAGGTTCACCCCACCTACCCTGCTCTTCTCCTCTTTATCCTTCACAGGCATTTCTCACAATAAATCTCTTGTACATCAAATTCCATCTTGCCATCTGCTTCTCAGATGCCCATATGTCCTCCACGGAAAAGAAGATAACTCCATTGCCTGATGACAAGGCAGAATATGGCTTATGCCTCAGATCTAGGCTCCCTTCTTTTTCCTCCTTCCTATTAATTAATATGTTGAGCACTCACTTCATTTCAGAAGTTGCTCTAGGAACAGAAGATATAGGCCAAGACCAATGAGGTTCCCTGCCATGGTGGAGGTTTGCCTTTTAGTTAGATGAAAAAAGGTAATAAACAAATGGATTTTAAAAACAGACAAGGCCAGGTGCAGTGGCTTATACCTGTAATCCCAGTACTTTGAGAGGCCGAGGCGGGAGAATTGCTTGAGCTCAGGAGTTTGAGACCAGCCTGAGCAACATAGCAAGACTCTGTCTCTACAAAAAAATTTTTTTAATCAGCCAGGTGTGGCAGTGTGTGCCTGTAGTCCCAGCTGCTCAGGAGGATGAAGTTGGAGGATTGCTTGCCTGGGAGGTTGAGGCTGCAGTGAGCCATAATTGCACCACTGTACTAGAGCCTGAGCAATGAAGCGAGACCTTGTCTCAAAAACAAATAAATAGACAAGATACTTTTAGGCAGTAATAAGTGCAGGTAAGAAAATATATTTGAGTGAATTAATGGAAAATGTCTGGAGGAAAAGCATTCCAGATGGAAGAAGCATCATGTATAAATGTCTCAAAACAAGAATAGGCTTATGATGTTCAAGGAGCAGAGAAAAGGTCAGTGTAGCTACATCATTAATGGGTGAGCAGGAGGGGGTATGACGGTCAGTTTTATGCACCAGCTTGGCCAGGCTATAATGCCACTTATTCAATCAAACACTAATCTATGTGTTGCCGTGAAGGTATTTTGTAGCAGTTTATTATTGATTCACTTTAAGTAAGGGAGATTACCTTTCTCGGCAGACCTGATCCAATCAGTTGAAAGGGCTTAAGACCAGAGGTGAGGCTCCTATTTAGAAGATTCTTTCTGTGGACAGCTTCAGCTTGTGCCCAAGAGTTCCAGCCTGCCTTTCCTGACAGCCTGCCCTACAGATTTTGAACTTGCCTAACCAATCCCATAATCATGTAACCAATTCTTCTTCTTTTTTTTTTTTTTTTTTTTTTTTGAGACAGGGTCCCAGGCTGGAGTGCAGTGGCACAGTCGTGGCTCATTGCAGCCTAGACCTGCTGGGCTTAAGTGACTCTCCCACCTCAGCCTCCCAAACAGCTGGGACTACAGGCATGAGCCACCATGCCTGGCTAATTTTTTTTTCTTCTTCTTCTTCTTTTTTTAAATTATACTTTAAGTTCTAGGGTACATGTGCACAACGTGCAGGTTTGTTACATATATATACATGTGCCATGTTGGTGCGCTGCACCCATTAACTTGTCATTTACATTAGGTATATCTCCTAATGCTATCCCTCACTCCCCGCTCCCCACAACAGGCCCTGATGTGTGATGATCCCCTTCCTGTGTCCAAGTGATCTCATTGTTCAATTCCCACGTATGAGTGAGAACATGCGGTGTTTGGTTTTCTGTTCTTGCGATGGTTTGCTGAGAATGATGGTTTCCAGCTGCATCCATGTCCTTACAAAGGACACTTAAGACCTGGGCTTAAGTAATTCTCCCACCTCAGCCTCCCAAATAGCTGGGACTACAGGCATGAGCCACCACGCCCGGCTAATTTTTAAAAATTTTTTGTAGAGACAAGTTCTCACTATGTTGCTCAGTCTGAGGCTGGTTTTGAACTCCTGAGCTCCAGCAATCCTCCCACCATGGCCTCCAATTCTTTCCAGTAAATTTTTGTTGTTGTTGTTTTGAGACAGGGTCTCACTGTCACCCAGACTGAAGTGCAGTGGCACAATCTTAGCTCACTGCAGCCTCGACCTTCTGGGCTCAGGTGATCCTCCCACCACAGCCTCCCAAGTAGCTGGAACTACAGGAATGCACTACTACTCACAGCTAATTTTTTTTTTTATTTTTTGTAGAGACAGGGTTTCTCCAAGTTGCCCAGGCTGATCTCAAACTCTTGAGCTCAAGCAATCTACCTACCTTGGCTTCCCAAAGTATTGGGATTACAGGCACGAGTCATAGCACCTGGCCTTATAATAAATCTTTTAACGTCTATGTCCTGCCTATTGGTTCAGCTTCTCTGAGGGAACCCTCACTGATATAAATAGAATTTTAAAAAGTCACCAAGTTAGACAGGACCTGCACTAATGGGTAATGAAGGTCATGATAAGCAGCTTGGATTTTAAGTGTTCAAAGCCATTGGAAATTTATGCAGGTAAATAACATAATCTGATTTTTAAAATAAATTAATAAAAATAATTTTGGCTATTCTGTGTAGAATGAATTTGAGGTGGGCAAAAATGGAGGCAAAGGGACTAGTTAGAAGCCTATTGATACGGACCAGTCAAGAGATGATGGTGGTCAGACTAGAACGGTAGCAATGGATTTTGAGAGAAGTGCACACATTTACAGTGGATTTTGAAGTAAAACTAATGAACTTGCTGATAGATTTGGGAGTGTGGAAGGGTAAGAGAAAACAAGGGCTCAAGGATAATGCTAGGTTTTTAGCTTCAGTGTTGGGGTTTATGACAGTGCCATTTACTTTCAATGATGACAAACTAGAGAACTTGACTCTTCATGTCAAACAAAGGATATGACAAAATTCTTCCAGCCCAGGAACATTTGGGCTTAAGGTTCTATAACTGTTCCCTATTTCAGAGTCATTCTACCACTGGGAGAGTACAGACCAAAATGGCATCCAAGTCCACCCATCACAAGTGTGCACTGCCAGAAAGTCACTATTTTTGATGACTCGGTCAAACCCTGGGCAGAAATGGCTTGTGGGGGGCTCATACCTTCATGGATTTCTTTAGCTGCTTTGCATCAAAGACTGCTGGTGGAGTCACTAGGGCCACCATGAGATGCTCAAAATGGCCAGAGAGATCACCCTTCAAGTCATCTTTCAGCTCCTAAAATCAAAAAACCAAGGAGAAAAATGTGAAATACTTTTCCTCTCTCTTCCTCTAAAGTCACCTAGTGAAAGATGAACATATGTATCAAAATCAGGCAAAACACGTCCATCCACAGGGAATAAACAGAAGTGTTGAAAATATTTCTATGAATATTAATCTGCATTTTCTAATTACTCCCAAATTGTTCAGTTTTGTAGAGGTTTTTTGAAGGAGAGCCAAATGGGAGGACTTCATGAGTGCCACATTAAGAACTGTATTCAAATGCATTTCCTAGGTCCCCCGTGCTTTCAATGCTTAGGTTGGGGTGAGGGAAGAGGAAGAGGAACCCTTATAAATTCACACGCAGCTTCACTGGGAGGTGCTCTATTCCTGGGTGTCCTGCCTCTCAGTAACTCCCAAAGAGCTCCAAGAGGAAGGGGAAGGGAGGACAGTGGCTGGCCATGTGTCTCTGGTGAGAACGTGGAACTAGGTGGCATCCGAAGCAATTTTCTGGCAACAAGTAAAGAAAAAAAAAACCCTAAGTATGACAATATGTTAGACTTATTTTTTTTTTGACAAATAATAATTGTACTTATTCATAAAGTACATAGTGATGTTTCAATACATATAATGTATGGTAATCAGATCAGGGTAATTGCATACCCATCATCTCAAACATCTAACATTTTTTTGTTTTAGGAATATTCAGTATCCTCCTTGTAGCTATTTGAAACTACATTATTGTTAACTGAGTCATCCTACAGGGCTATGGAACACTAGAACTTAGCCTCTTACAGACATTACCTATTGATATTGTTTTGAGTACTGTTTTCACACGTAAGTACAGTCCATCTCCCCTGCCTAAAGGGGGGTAACAGGGCTTCTACTTTCAATATTCAATGGCATAATACTGAATAATGTTTGTTCCTGCTCTTGATAATTTTCAGCTCTGAAATAGAGGCTGGTAGCCTCTGAGCCTCCTGCAACGCCGTGGGCACAGACCGACACTACCACACTCCTGGGGGGTGCAGCAGCAGCACGTTCCTGCTGAAACAAATGGGATGGCGTTCAGTGTTCCCAGCTCTGCTTTAATTGCCAATTAGAGAGCATTTTTTTCCTCTCTAAATGGTAAATTTCACTACCATCTGTCCTCAATCCAAGCCACTGCAACCGAATCTTACTTCACAGATCTCATCCTATTCCACTGTGAGAAATGGTTGTTCCCCTCCACCTCCATCTTTCTTCCATATTTTGGAAATACTGAAAGGCCAATAGATCACTCACCTTCTCTTTATGTGAAAGTGTTGTCTTGCCCAGAAGCCAGGCAATTCATTCAATTCAACAAATGTTTTCTGGGCACCTGCTCTGTGCTAGGCCTTTAAAGGTAAGTTAGACAAAGTCTTTATCCTAAGACATTCTGCCCTCATGGGAAACACAGAAATATTCAAAGGTAAAATTTCCATATTATATGTTAAGTATCTGATAAAGGGAGCTCAGAGACGGGTGTCTTAATGGCGCCTGGGGGCCTGGAGAACGCTTCCAGGAGGTAATTCCTGAGCTGCCTGTGGATGGTCACCAGACCCTCTCAACAGTCTCCATTTGTACCTTTTCCCTCCACAATTCATTATCTACAGCAGGCAAAATAATCCTTTAAAAATAAAAACTGCATTATATTATTCCTCTGCTTACAAACCTCCAGTGGTTCCCTGTAGCCCTTAGAATAAAATCTAAACTCTACCAAGACCCTTAGCATGTTCTCAACCTCTCTCCAGCCTCATCTCTTTCTTCTGCCCCCTTCACTTTCTACGTTCCTGCCATATTGGAATTCTTTATTTCTCACATATTCCCTGCTTCTTTTTGCATCAGGGCTTTTGTGTTTGCTGTACCTTAAATACTATCTCCTGGTCAAGCAGAGCAGAACCCCTAGTATTGTTTAGGCTTAGTGGGGAGTAAGGTAACAACCCCTCACTGACATTCTTTCATCACCCTATCTGCAGGAGCCACTCACCAGTCACTGTCTATCATATAAACCATTTTAATTCTTTCATATCACTTATCATATCTGAATTATTTTTATTTACTTGTTTATTATATTCTAATAGAATGTTAGCTCCATGAAAGAAGGCAGGATCTGCTTTCTATACCAGTCTATATCCAATGTCTAGGATATCTCCTAACACAGATTAGTACTCGAAAATAGGCGTTGGACAAAGAAACTGTATAGCAAAGACTAAGTCTTACTTTTTGCTTTTTTTTTTTTTTTTTTGAGACAGAGTCTTGCTCTGTTGCCGGGCTGGATCAATCTCGGCTCGCTGAAGCCTCCGTCTCCCGGGTTCAAGCGATTCTCCTGCCTCAGCCCTCAGCCTCCCGAGTAGCTGGGATTACAGGCATGTGCCCTCACACCAGGCTAATTTCTGCATTTTTAGTAGAAATGGGGTTTTACCATGTTGGTCAGGCTGGTCTCAAACTCCTGATCTCAGGTGATCCTCCTGCCTGGGCCTCCCAAAGTTACTTGTTCTTATGCAGTTAGTTTCTGCTAATCACTAAATTTTCATTTGCTGAATGAATCAAACCTATAACTACAAAAGTATTTTAAAATTGAAAGAGAAATAAAAGGTTGTCTAAGACAGAATTAGTCAGATAGTTGGCCTGGTAATTCTTTGTTGTGGAGGGCTGCCTTGAGCATTCTCGGATGCTTGTAGCATCCCTGACCTATGCCTACTACACGCTAGAAGTACCCCCCACCATCCTGTTTGTGATCATCAGAACGTCTCCATTCATCCCAAATGTCCCCTGGGGAGCAAAATCACTTCTGGTTTAGAACCCACTGGGCTAAGGCAAACCATATCCTACAAGTGAAGAAACTGAGGCCCAGAAAGACCAAGTAACATGCCCAAAGTCAGTCAGCCAGTTCAAGGCAAAACCGCAACTCAGATTCCAGGCTCCTGACTGGGTGCGCAGGGCATCTTCTGTTACACTCAGCCTGAAACAGAAAACTGTAGGCATAACCATGTGGGAGCGACCATGGTACATTAACGATCTCTTTACTGCCTGTCATGTGAACATGACCTTACCTTTCCATATGCTGCCTGATATTCCTTAACAATCAGCTGCCGCTGTGCATTTGACCTCTCAGTCAGAATGCTGATGAGCATTTTCTCATCGGTGCCTAAAGGAAACAAAAGTTATTTTACTCAATATTGATGCTCAATATCTGTCTTGACCTAAAGCAAAATGATCAATAGCCTGAGACAAATGCAGAGAGTAAGGCATTTTAATTCCCAGCTTCTTACCTGGTTGGGATCGTTATTTATTTATTTGTTTTGTTTGCCCGAGTTTTGGAAAAGAAAGTTATCTTTATTTGGATAGTTTTGGGGGAAGGAAACAATCATTGTCTAAATACTCCTTTCTGTACATCAGACAAAAGAACGTACTACTTTTGAACTTGACGTTTTTACCTTTATGAGGTTTGGTTACTGTCTTATTGCCTTTTATTTCTCTCCCATAATTGATATCAAAATATTTCTTCCCTGGAAAACAGGAACTAACCCTTAATGAGAATCTGCCCTGCATGAAACACCCTTTTATTCATTGCCATAGTTAATATTCACAGGGGCCCGCTGTACTAAAGATGAAGACATGAACTTATCTTCCTTGCCAAAGTCACACAACTTCTGAGTGGTCCAGCAAGAAGTTGAACCCAAATCTCTGACCACAAAACATATATTTCTATCTCTGGTCCACATCTCTCTCATGCATTTCTTCCACATCCCCCCATCCCTCCCTCCCTCCCTCCCTCCCTCCCTTTCTTCCTTCTTTCCTTCCTCCTTCCTCCCTCCCTCCTTCCCACCCTCCCCCCTCTTTCCTCCCTTCCTTCCTTCCTCCCTTCCTCCCTTCCTCCCTTCCTCCCTTTCTCCATCTCTCTCTCTCCCCACCACCCTCTCTCTCTCATTGCCCAGGCTGCAATGCAATGGCACCATCTCGGCTCACTGCAACCATCACCTCCCGGGTTCAAGCGATTCACCTGCCTCAGCCTCCCAAGTAGCTGGGATTACAGGCATGTGCAATCATGCCTAGCTAATTTTTTTTTTTATTCAGTAGAGATGGGGTTTCACCACGTTGATCAGGCTGGTCTTGAACTCCTGACCTCAGATGATCCACCCGCCTCAGCCTCAGAAAGTGCTGGGATTTCAGGGGTAAGCCACCGCACCTGGCCTCTCTCATGAATTTCAAACCCATATACAAAATGAATTGTTTGTAAGTGAAAGGTAACATCAGGCCAGAGCTGATGCTGGCCTGCCTGAGAATGACCTCAAGATCACTCTTATTTTGGTGACTACAGTAGTAAGATAAACGTGGAAAGTTGTGTGTTATTAATTTCCCAGCCCACGATGATACCTGATTTGGGGAGCTGTGAATTGGCTTGCAGGCCTAGAGCACGCATGACTAGAGAGGTATAAAAGAGCACCCGCAACTCAACGCTCAACTTCTTTGTGTCAAGGTGACCCTCACAGACCTCATCTACACACTTCCAAGGCAGTGGTACATAACTTACATCAATGATGACGCAAAAGCTTCTGTGTACTTGGTTAGCTGCTGGGCCTCCCAGTGAAAGATGCTGCCTTTCTGTGTCTTTGGTTTTATATTCTTATACATAGTGAAGTAAATACTGAATCAGATTAAAGTGTGTTTGTGCTCTGTGGGTCTGAGTACCAATGTGGACCCGTCATGTGTGTACCGTACCCAGCATCCGTGTCAGTACACTACCAGCCACCTCAACTGCACAAGTATCTGAAACTCAGCGTGTTCTGGGTGGACTTTATTGTATTTCCTCTCTGACTTGTCTGTCTTTCTATGTTCCCTCATGCACAACTATGGATATAGTCATCCAGGCAAAAATCCTGGGAATCAGCTCAGATTCCTTTCTTTATCTTATTCTCTATATTATAGCAATTATCTGCATCTCTTACATTTGTCGTCTCCTCTGCATGCCCTCTGCCACTGTGTCCTTATCATATTTTACCTGGATAACCTAAATCGCCTCCTAATGTGACCCACATATGATTATTCCTGTACACTACTGCCTAAGTAAATGTTTAAAAATACAATCTGATCATGTTATCACCTTGGCTAAAATTCAAATGGCTCTTTGTAATCTTCAGGATGAAGTTTAAGCCCCTTAGCTCGTATATCAGCTCATTATGATCTCTCCTGCCTTATGTCTTTGTTCTCATTTTCTACCCCCTCTCTGCATCTCTATAACCTATGCAACTGGACTACAAATATACCAAACTACCTGCAGTTATTTGTAGTTTGTATGCCTGGCAGTTTCTCATCTCTTATTTTTAAACATGCTCAAGATCAAAAACTAAGCCAAGATGCCTCCAGTTCAGAGACTGGGTCTGACCTAGCCCTAATGCAAACACCATTATGATACCTGATTCTGAACTCAGAACGTATCAGAAGTGGTGCTCATAAACAATAACCTCCTTCTTAAAGAAGGCCTGTAAGCCAAAGTGCAAATTCATGAAGAAACATAATGTTTAAAAAGAGGCAACAGAATTTAAAGACTATTAACCTCATGAAACAGTCTACTCAACACTAGATATAAATAGGGCAATCCGGCTGGGTGCAGTGGCTCACATCTGTAATCCCAGGACTTCGGGAGGACAAGGCAGAAGGATTGCTTGAACCCAGGAGTCCAAGACTAGCCTGGGCAACATAGCAAGACCCTGTCACTACAAAAAATTAAAAAATTAGGCAAACATTGTGATGAGCACCTGTAGTCCTAGCAACACCAGAGGCTGAGGCCATAGGATCCCTTGAGCCCCAGAGTTTGAGGCTGTAGTGGGCTATGATCATATCACTGCACTTGAGCCTAGGTGACAGAGCAAACCCTTCTCCCTTTAAAAAAAAAAAAAAAAAAAAAGGCAATCAAGAGATAAATGAAGAAATAACTTACATTGAAAAATGGAAAAAAAAACCCTTAAACAGGCAGAAATAACATAATATTATATTGATATAAAGTTCTAATATAATATATTTATGAAATTTGACAAGCCACTTTTAAAATTCATAGAGGAGGGCAAAGAGCCAAGAAAAACGTTGCCCAGTAGATATTTAGTGTCATTATAAAACCCTAATAATCGTGACAGTGGGAGAGGCAAATAGATAAATGAAGCATAACAGAGAAGAGAAAAATAGGGAAACATAAAACAGAGGTGACATTACATACAAATCAGTGTGAAAAGGATGAGCTCTTCAATACATTGTTCTGGGGCAATTAAATGTCCACATGAAACAGAACAAAATGAGACACCTTTAAATACCATCCATGAACATTAATTTCATGTAGATTAAAGATCATAATATGAAAAATAAAATTTCAAAACTTTGAAAAAAAATGTAGGAGAATATCTTTATGACTTCATTATAGAAAAGATTCAATAAGAATAAATCCTAGACAAAAATCTTGGTAAACTTGATTTCACTAAAATTTAAAACTTCTATGCAATAAAAATTACTGTAACCAATTGTATTTATCCATTTTCACGTTGTTGATAAAGACATACCCTAGACTGGGCAATTTATGCAGGAAAGAGGTTTAATGGAGAACTCATAGTTCCATGTGGCTGGGGAAGCCTCACAATCATGGTGGAAGGGAAGGAGGAGCAAGTCACATCTTATGCGGATGGAAGCAGGCAAGGAGAGAGCTTGTGCAGAGAAACTCCACCTTATAAAGCCATCAGATCTTGTGACACTTATTCACTATCATGCGAACAGTACGGGAAAGACCTGTCCTCATGATTCAATCATCTCCCACCAGGTCCCTCCCACAATACGTGAGAATTATGGGAGCTACAAGATGAGATTTGAGTGGGGACACAGGACCAAACCATGTCACCAATGTTAAAAGAAAACCATAAACTTATAAGAAATATTTTCATGGTTTGTAATATTTTTTAAAAAGTTTGTATTGAGGAATTATAAAACATTATTGCCAATCTAAAGAAGACAAACCAACTGAAAAAAATAGATAAAATATATTTTATATTTTATTGATGTATGAAAGTGGAAGCAGATGCACAAGTGAGGATGCTTAACTGCATCAGTCATCAGGGTAGAGAGAGGAAACAAACACACATGCAGAATAAGATACCATTTAGACCCACTTAATTAGAAAAATGGAATAGTCTTACTGTGGCAAGTATTGGTGAGAACATGGAGCAAAAGGAAGTCTTGTACATTGCTGAAAGGAATGCTAATTTCTACATTCATTTCAGAGAATAGTATGGCAAAATTTCCAGTTAATTTGAAGAGAAGTATCCCCGTCAATGTGGAAATTCCAGTTCTTGTCATATTCTAGAGAAATGCTAGCAAATATGCACAATGAGACATAAGAGGAATATTCACTGCAGCATTTTTATATTGCAATATAAAAGAATTGCAGGCAATTTAAATGTTCCATCAATATTCCCATCTTCTGATATAGTGATGTAATAGATACCATGCAGTTAAAATTAATGCACTAGAGCTAACCATATCAACATGGATAAATCTCAAAAATATAATGTTAAGGGATAAAAACATATTGCAGAAGAATGTATACAGTATGATTTCATTTTATGCTGTTTGAGACCATACAAAACAATATGTACATGTATATATAGTGATGGTATTAAAAGTTTCATGGGAATGAACTCTAATTTGGGATAGTGTTTATCTCTAGTGAAAGGGGCAAGAATGAAATCCAGGAAGAACTGATGGGATTGTATTGGGGTTTTTTTGTTTTTTTATTTTGTTTTTGAAATAGACTTACTCCGTCATCCAGGCTGGAGATCAGTGGCACAATCACAGCTCAAGGCAGCCTCAACCTCCCCGGCTCAAAGTATCCCCCTACCTCAGCCTCCCAAGTAGCTGGGATCACAAGCCCAAGCCCCTCACCCAGCTAATTTTTTGAGGTTTTTGTAGAGAAGGGCCCTCCCTATATTGCCAGGCTGGTGTTGAACTCCTGGGCTCTAGTGATCCTCCTGCCTCGCCCTCCCAAAGTGTTGGGATTACAGGCATGAGCCACCATGCCCAACCAAGGGGGCCATATTTGTAATGATTTATTATGATAATTATTATTGTTGTTGGTAGCAGTGGTGGTGGTGGTTAGACAGGACTAATACGGGGTGGCCACAGGAGAACAGAAAATTCCAGGCAGCAGTTTCACATGACTAGCAAAAGGAAACTGATGAAATAGCTGCAGAAACTAGGGGCTGATATGACCCTGAAAACCCATAGTCTGGATCAAGCTGGCTAAGACCCGCTGGACCCAACGTGGCGCTGGATTTGACCTAGGATTCTCCTAGGATCTCATTATATGCTAATTAACATACTCAATCACACACCCACCAGTGCCATGGCAGTTCTGGAAACACTGATATTTGGTGTAAAAAGGGGTGGCACCACAGTACCAAGAAATCATCTTTTTCCCGGAATCTTCATGACTATTCCACCCCTTGGTTAAAGAAACCCATAAAGGCAACAACCCCAAACCCCCTTGTGCATCACTCTTTCTTGAGTACACTCACATTCCCCTTTCCTGAGTGTGTACTTTTCACTTTGCAACAAATCTGTGTACTCTCACTATCATTTGACCCATCCTTGAATTTCTTCTCTAGATGGTGTCAGGAGTCTGGATACCAGCCAGGGTCGAGATCCCACCGGCATCTGGGGATCTCCCCTAGACCACCAATATCAGTGGTAGTTTTTTAATATTAAGTAAATATGATAAATGTTAGGATTTAATAAAGCTGAGTTCTCTATATATTTCCTCATTATTTCACAATTTTAGAAAATTCCTGACAATTTATCAAATTGAGTAAGCCAAGCTGAGCAAACTGAACTTTTAGATTGTAACCTGCCTGATTTGCTTCAACATTAAGAAAGGAATTGTAAAATATCACTCACCAATTCCTCTGATTGCTTTCCGAATAGCTTCAGCATCCACTGATGGGCTGAAGTCTGGATAATCTCTTATTGTTCCTCGGTGTCCAACCTAGAAGGAAATATTTGAAAGTCACATTGGTTCAAAATGACATCTTTCTTGTATTATATATGCATATTCCTTCATGCATATGAGAGGCATATGACAAACCCATAATTTGCACACCTTCCTACCACTTCAGGAGTGGCTCTGAAACTGCCTTTGCAAAATCATGACAGTAAGAGAAATCTGACATGGTTGACTCCATCTTGCTTTTAGCCTCACAGGCTGGCTGTCTTTGCTCATTCCTGGGTGTGGGCCAAACTAACTTCAGGAGGAATTTATAGTTTAAATGATACTAGCTCTTTCCCCAAAGCTAAACTACCCTTGTAAAATTAATGAAAGTCTACCAAGTTAGGTAGATGAGAGGGGCCTGAATTTTACTAAGATGTAGGCATAGTTACATAATTACCAGCCATTATTCTGGAGGTCACAATATTTGCAGCCTCCCCAATTACTCCTGCAGATAACATCACTATTACAAAACCTACAGTTGGCCTTTTGAGATGTCTCTTTAGGCTTTTGCATTTCTGACTACTAGACAGTCCCACTCAGACCAGCAACTCCTCTGGTGGCCCCCACTTAGAAGCAGACTCAGCCTACAAGGACTGCTTTCTATACCCCTATGATTGCATCCCCAACCAATCAACATGCCCCCTTCCCTAGGCCCCTGCCCGCCATTTTATCCTTGAAAAACCCCTAACTTCTGAGCCTTCAGGGAGATTGATTTGAGTAATAACTCTGTCTCCCACATGGTGTGGCCAGCCTGGCATCAATTACACTCTTTCTTTACTGCAATACCATGGTCTCAGTGGACCGATTGTGTCTGTGCAGTGAGCAGGAAGAACCCATCTGGCAGTTCCAGTTCCAGTGACTGTCTACCCCCCAGACATAGGGAATATGATATCTACCCCATATCTCAGGAGTCCTCTTTTTCTCTTGTGTAACAAATTACAAATATAAAACATGGGTTCTGTACAGCAGTAAGTTGTGTTAATCTTGGTGACACTGAAGAAAATTTGTTTCAAAGTAGCATTTGTAAAGAGCAACAAGAAAGCTGAAATTTCCTAAATCTTCTTGTTTTTCAAGTGATAATTCAAAGCTCATCATGGCATCTCACACAGAAGTAACTGTGGTTTACAAACTTCAAGATGTTTTAATTAATGTTGACCATTGTCCTTGGGGAACTCCAGACTAAATGATCCATAAATGAAAACCCCCTTAGGACTGTCTGTTCTTGAGCTTTGTTTAATGAATGTGCAATTAGAAGACCTTCTAAAAGCTCTACTGGCATCATAGATCTTGAGGAATTGCATGGAAGTAAAAAATGCCACGCTACTAATTTTAAGCATGTAAATTAGAAGCATGTCAGTAAGCTGGGAAAGACCATAATACAGAAAAAATATTTTAAAATTGCTTACGAGACTAAAGAAGGACAGCCACAAAGATGTTGAGAAAAATAAAAGTAAATGAAGATTTATATGGTAGTTCTTAACTTCTTGAATAAAAATCTGTCTTTACAGTAATAATATTTCCTTTTTAAACAGCATTTTTCTATCTTGTTACTGAATAGTATTGGCTCTGTTGTCTTGTATTAATACGGCTTCATTAAACACTTCATTGAAAATTAGTGTTCTGGCACAGTAAAAAATGATAGTCTGCTGATTCCTAAGATTAGATTGAATAATTTATTTCAATACACGCAAACACTGTTTAATCTTATAGCATCCAAAATAAGAACTTTAGAACCTAGAAAATAATTACAAGTTAGAAACTAGTTGTGAGTGTTCCTGACATGAAGATACCTGTAAGAAACCAATCACTTTAGTCTGGGCATGGTGGCTCACTCCTGTACTCCCAGGACTCTTGGGGGCCAAGGACAGGATCACTTGAGCCCAAGAGTTCAGGGCCAGCCTGGGCAAAACAGTAAGACCCAGTCTCTACAAAATATTAAAAAATTACCAGGTGTGGTGGTGTGCAAGTGTGGTCCCAGCTACTCAGGAGGCTGAGGTGAGAGGACCACTTGAGCCCAGAAGGTCAAGGCTACAGTGAGCTGTAATTGTGTCACTGCACTGTAGTCTAGGTGACAGAGTGAGGCTCTGTCTCAAAGAAAGAAAGAAAGAAAGAAAGAAAGAAAGAAAGAAAGAAAGAAAGAAAGAAAGAAAGAAAGAAAGAAAGAAAGAAAGAAAGAAAGAAAGAAAGAAAGAAAGAAATTAGTCACTTTAATATAATCTTTGATGAATTCTCTTTCTCCAAGGCTTGATAAATATTTTATGGATTCACAGAGCCAACTGGCTTCATTTCACTTCTATCCACCTAGGAACTTTTGTGTTGATCTTATCTGTTCACCTTCCAGCATCTGGCATTGTAAAAGAACTACCCCAACGTTAGAGTGTTTGAGTGCTTCAGGCCCAGCACACTTTACATGCTAGGCACTTTATACATGTTAATTATAATCTGCATAACAGCTTCAATAAATGAGAGTGAGCAATTGCACATAAACAGATTTAAGAAGACCAGAGAATTTGATCAAGTCTACACAGCTAATTGCAGGCAGAGGTTAGAATTTAAAAACAAACTAGACTATTCCAGACCATTCCTGGGGTTTCATGAAATGTAGTCTCTGTACCATCTGGGGTGATACTTTAAGTGTATATAACCAGGACCCACCTTCTATATACGGAATCATATTTTTTAGAGATGGGGTGCTAAATTCTACATGTTTAAGAAGCTCCCAGATGATTCTGTGCCATGCAGATCTTGACATGGCTGATTCTAAATATAAAAAGACAAACTTGTGGTCAGATCCCAGTTGTTCATGAATCATGAAAACTCAGCATTTGCACTCTAGCTGTGAACTTTTCACTGTCCTCTACCACCTACACATCAAAATATGCTAAAATGCCAATGCACAGAATTAGAGAAGGAGGAAATTCCCAATTAGTAAGAATTAAATGGGGGAGAACAACTTGTTTAATTACAAGGGGGGAAGAAGGTACACATACACACATCCCAGCTTGAAAAAGGGCATGGCAATTCTGAAGTGGAATTTTAGTGGAACATTTAAAACTGCTTCCATTATTTAAATGAATGGCATTATTCATTTGATAGACTTGGTTGCCCAAATCACTCCGAAATATTACATGACTTACAAAAGAATCTCACAATAAAAGATTAATGAAATCTTTTAAAACTAATACATGAACAAAGTGCTTTACAAACATTTTAACTCTTACAAGGGCCTTCATGAGGTGAATTTTATTATTTCTAATTGAAAATGGAAGAAACCCAGTCTCACGGAGATTATTTGCTTAAAAGAGTTCTGCTAATAAGGACAGCCCCAGGACTCAAACCCATCGCCTTATGACTAAAATGCCCCCTGCTCTATACCACATCACAGTGCCTCAGGGGACTTCATCTTAGTGGTTCTCAAAGTGTGGTTCCTGAAGCAGCAGCAGCAGCATCACCTGGGAATGTGACAGAAATGCAAATTCTCAGGCCCAACCCCAGCGTTCTTGAACCAACAACTGCAGGGCTAGGATGCAGAATCTGCGACTTAACAAATGTTCCCGGTGATTCTGGTGCACAATAAAGTTTAAGAACCACTGCTTTATTTCCTTCTTAGCTGCCTAGAAAACCGAAGCAAAAATGAGCAAACAAGCCATGAATTCTCTTATGGGTGTGGAAGATGAAGAATTTAATGATGAGCTCATCGTTTCAGGAATGTCGGCATTTTTACAGCCAAACAAGGCTGTTTGCATTGCCTGCTTCATTGCAAGTTTAATTCCTTGACATTTATATTACTAATCAATACTTGGCTGAGTTTATTTCCAGTAACCCTAGTGTCCTAACATAGTCAATACTAGTGTAGAACATCACCTGAATACTTGGCAAAGTCTATTTAAGAAAAAGATTGCCTTTGATCAGATTTCCATCCACACATTTAAACACATTTAGTTGCTTTCCTTTTCTGAAACTTGACCTTCAGATGCCTCAAAAAGAAAAATGCTGCTGAAGCCAGCTGGAAAACAAATTAAAGCAAAGAATGTCTAGATAAAGGGGGAAAGTAACAGGAGCTCTTTATACTAAGAACAATTGCTGCTAATCACTATGTGCCAAGTACTGTGCTAAGCGGGTTTCCTGCATTAGCTTATTCAATGCTTGTAATAAACTTATAAGGTAGATATAATAAATCCTTTTCACAGACAATGAAACTGATGCTTAAGTAACTTGTTTAAGTTCCCACAGGCAGTAAGTGGTCTGTCCCAACAGTCTTTGCTCCTAAACTAGACTAGCCTGCATCTCATTTAAACCATCTTTTTAAAGACAATATAATCTCCCTTGATCTTCTAAAAATCATCCTTTGGAGGTCAGCCTTAGCACATGATGTCTTGAAGCCACTGCATGGCCCAGCTGGGCCTGGGGAACTGTTTGCTATTACCCCTGGGAGAGGCCAGTCTGCTTTTGACTCACAAAAGCCAGTTGCACCTATTTCTTCATGCAAAGTGTACTGAGTTTGCAAGAAATTAAACATTTACATTCAAAAGGATGAGTGGAAGAGAAAAACAGAAGGTGCCAACCCTGTTGATATGAAACATATTTAAAGCCAAATGCTACAGAGCAAGAATAGCAGTTGCTGCAGGGACATTTTGAAGATGCAGTGAAACCAGATCACTCATCACTTCAGAAAGCCCTACAAAGGCCACATCCAAAAATTGAGGCTTCAAATCAAAGCCTCAGATAAAACTCCAGGACAAGGAGCTCTCAAAGAGCCGGGGAGAAAGGACGGCTCTCTGCTCAATGTCAAGATGCTGTGTTGGGTCATGAAGCTTTTATGATACAAGGAAAAATGGACTAGATTACAAAAAAATAAAGCAATCAAACTTGGAAACTGTAAGACTTCCAGTTCAATTTTTCAATAAAAAACACGTTTCCAAACCAAAGAAAGTTTACTGTAAAAAAAAAAAAAAGGCCCTGAAATAAAACGCAGTCAAGTGTGCAGGTGTTACAGGTTGAATTCTGTGTCCCCCCCAAAATACATTAAAGCCCCAACCCACAGTACCACAGAATGTGGCCTTACTTGGGGACCAGGTTGTTGCAGATGTAATTAATTAAGATGAGGTCACATTGGCAGGCCCCCAATCCAATACCATTGGTGTCCTTATGTGACAGCCACGTAAAGGCAGAGACATACAAAAGAATGTGATGTGATGGCGAAGGCAAAGACTGGAGTTACGCCGCTGCAAGCTGCTGGTATGTGAGACCAGAATGTGCCTCTTCAAAATATGAAGGATTGTTGAAGACAAGAAGAAACAGATACTCAAGAGATCTCTTTCCTCCATTTGCCTAAAAGCAGGACAAAGATTTATGAAGACAAAAGGTATTCTGCCCTCCTGACTACAGTTACAAAGGTTAAAGACTGAAGACAGTTTAAGACCCTTATCAGCCTGACAACGGTATTAGAAGAATTTATACTAGCAAGCTGCATTAACTAACCTTTATCTGTAAGTTATTTGCCTTTCTTCACCGCCCACCTGCAAGTTGCTGCCCATAGAGATTCAAAGGTCCCTTTCTGTTGTGGGAAGTCAGGGACCCCGAATGGAGGGACTGGCTGAAGCCATGGCGGAAGAACATAAATTGTGAAAATTTCATGGACATTTATTAGTTCCCCAAATTAATACTTTTATAATTTCTTATGCCTGTATTTATTGCAATCTCTGAACATAAATTGTGAAGATTTCATGGACACTTATCACTTCCCCAATCAACACCCTTGTGATTTCCTATGCCTGTCTTTAATCTCTTAATCCCGTCATCTTCTTCGTAAACTGAGGAGGATGAATGTCACCTCATGACCCTGTGATGATTGTGTCAACTGCACAAATTGTTTGTAGAGCATGTGTGTTTGAACAATATGAAATCTGCGCATCTTAAAAAAGAACAGGATAACAGCGATGTTCAGGGAACAAGAGAGGTAACTTTGAACTGGCCGCCGGTGAGCCGGATGGAACAGAGCTATATTTCTCCTCTTTCATAAGCAAATAGGAGAAATATCGCTGGATTCTTTTTCTCAGCAAGGAACATCCCTGAGAAAGAGAATGCGCCCTGAGGGTAGGCCTATAAATGGCCCCTTTAGAAGCATGTGCCGTCTTTTATGGTTGAAGCCGAAGGGATGAAATAAGCCCCGTCTCCTGTAGCACTCTCAGGCTTATTAGGACAAGGAAAATTGCCACCTAATAAATTTTGGTCAGACAGGTTGTCTGCTCTCAAACCCTGTTTCCTGATAAGATGTTATCAATGACAATGCGTGCCAAAACTTCATTAGTAATTTTAATTTCACCTCATCCAGTGGTCTTGTGATCTCGCCCTGCCTCCACTTGCTTTGTGATATTTTATTACCTTGTGAAGTATGTGATCTCTGTGACCCACACCCTATTCATGCACTCCCTCCCCTTTTGAAAATCGCTAATAAAAACTTGCTGGTTTTACGTCTCGGGGAACATCAGGGATCCTGCCGACATGTGATGTCTCCCCCGGACACCCAGCTTTAAATTTCTCTCTCTTGTGCTATTTCCCTTTATTTCTCAACCCAGCCGAGACACTTAGGAAACAGAAAAGAACCCACGTTAAACATCGGGAGTGGGTTCTCCCGATAGCTTTCTGCTGTCTTGTTACTAAAAATTTGCTGTTCTTTGTTGAAGATGCTATATAAGCTGAAATTCAAAGCCACCTCTGTGAAAACCACTCATTCTCTGGGTGTCTCCATGTATACTCGAAATACACATATTAATAAACTTCTGTTTGGTTTTCTCTTGTCCAATCTGTCTTTTGTAACAAAGGTCCTTTCCAACTAAGAACCTATGGGGGTTACTGTTACTCCTCTATACCAGTTCACCACTAGAAATCAGGAAGAAGCTAAGAAGGACTCCCCTATAGGTTTCAGAGGGAGGATGGCCCAGCCCACACCTTGATTTTAGACTTCTAGCCTCCAGAACTGTGAGATAATACATTTATGTCGTTCGAAGCCAGCAGTTTGTGGTACTTTATTACTGCAGCCCTAGGAAACTAATATAGCAGGTAAAGGCCAGAGACAAATACTGGTAACCAACCAGTTCCTACAGGGCAAATCCTAGGGGCC
Organism: Papio anubis; assembly: GCF_008728515.1. Lineage (NCBI taxonomy): Eukaryota > Metazoa > Chordata > Mammalia > Primates > Cercopithecidae > Papio > Papio anubis. The sequence continues at coordinate 122,313,783 of NC_044978.1, read as the reverse complement.
TCGCCTAAAAGGATCCTCACCTGGGAGAAGTCCCACTGGCTGGCAATGATCGCTGTGCCTGTGGAAGATGATGCACAAACAGAAGGCTCCCACCACTACTGCAGGCACACGCTGCAGCCCACAGGGCAGTCAGGAGAAGTAGGCGGTGCTGAACGTCCACAGCAGCAAGACTGGCAGCCACTGGGATGCCTGAGAGATGCCAGGCTGACATCAGGGCTTTGCTCGTAATGTGTCCAAAGGTCTGAAGAAATGCTTATATTTGTTCTTGTGCTCACTTAAAGAAAAAATATTCGTGCTTTTCAGCTTTTCTTTTTTAAATTTTTAAAACATATTTAGGGGGTACAAGTACAGATTTCTTACATGCAGATGGTGCATAGTGGTGAAGTCTTGGCTTTTATTAGTGTATCCGTCACCTGACAAGTGAACACTGTGTTCAACAGGTAATTTTCAACTCTTAGCCCCTCCCACCTTCCCACCTTTTGAAGTCTTCAATCTCTATTATTCTACTCTCAATATCCATGTGTACCCATTGTTTAGCTCCCACTTATAAGTTAGAACATGTGGTATTTGATTTTCTGTTTCTGAGTCATTTCACTGAGGATAATGGCCTCCAGTTCCATTCATGTTCCTGCAAAAGACATGATTTCATATTTTTTATGGATTAGTATTCTATAGTGTGTGTGTGTGTGTGTGTGTGTGTATACCACCACATTTTCTTAATTCAATCCTCTGTTGATAAACCTTAGGTTGATTCCATATTTTTGCTATTGTGAATAGTTCAGCTTTTCTTTTTTAAATACAGTGATTTCATCATCAGGGCAGTGCCAGAGCAAGAGGACTGGAATGTGAGAACAGAGGAGGGTGTGGGATGGAGTAGAAAGATGAATGTGATTCAGGAATCAGGGAAGACAGGGACAAAAGAGCCATTGATGTTGTATTTTCCATGACACATGAGTTATAATAAGAAGACTTGACCCCTTGGAGCGTGTGTCACTCACAGCTAGCCTGCCTCCCATTGGCTCCTGTGTCTCACCTCCTAGGTTTCTTCCCACCTCTCCAGGATGCACTCACCTTTGTCTGACCTCTATAAAGTAGGCACTTCTAAAGTAGAAAGTGGCTCTCTCTTTTCTTTCCCGCTAATCCTGCTGTGGGTTATTTCTTCCACTCCCTCTTCTGTATACACACAAATCCCACATTATAGCTCTAGCCCAGACTTCCGTTTTGAGCACTGCTCTTGCATATTCAATGTCTCCTCCATGTATTTGTTTTGATATCTCATATAGCAACTCACTGTTTCCTCCCAAGCTGTTTCTTCCCCCATCTGACACTTACATAGTATTTACTCGTATTTCACATATACCTGATCATTTAATCCTCAAAACCACCCTATGAGGTAGGTAAAATTAATACCCTGATTTTATAGAAGAGAAAAGAGGGTCCAGAGAGGTTAAGACACTTGCCGAGGTCACATAGCTAGTTTGTGGCACAGCTAGGATTTGAACCTAGAAAATCTGGCTCCAGTTTCTGTGTTCATCCCCAATTTGCTGAGTTTCCTCAATCTTCCCCCTCCCTGGAAAAGGACCAACCATCAGCCACCAGAAACCTGGGAGTCCCCTTTGATTCCTTCACCTGCCTTTCCCCCTGAATTCCATCCATCAGCAAGGCCTGCTGAGACTATTTTAAGAAGATAATCTCATGTGCACTCCTTCCCAGCTTCTTTGCTCTTGCTCTTGTCCAAGTCACAATCATCGCTCTCCTGTACTCGAACATCTGAGTCATGTCCCTCTCTACTTCTTACTGCCCATCTCCAGCCATTTCCCACATAGCAGCCAAGGGATCTGTTAAAGATCTAAGTTAGGCCAGGTGCGGTGGCTCACACCTGCAATCTCTGCACTTTGGGAGGTCAATGCGGATGGATCACCTGAGGTCAGGAGTTCGAGACCAGCCTGGCCAATATGATGAAACTCCTCCTCTACTAAAAATACAAAAATTTAGCCAGGCGTGGTGGCAGGAGCCTGTAATCCCAGCTACTCGGGAGGCTGGGGCAGGAGAATCGCTTGAACCCAGGAGGCGGAGGTTGTAGTGAGCTGAGATTGTGCCTCTGCACTCTGGTCTGGGCAACAGAGTAAGACTCCGTCTCAACAAGAACAATGTTTCACATTGAATAGAGTCCAAACTCCTCACACTGGTCCATAGGGCCCCGTGTGGTTTGGCCCAACCCCCTTCATGGCTTTTATCTGGAGCCACTCTCTCCAGATGAGAGGTGGAGTTCCCACCACACTTCAGTTCTTTGAAAGTCAAGCTGGTATACAATGAACTCTTTCCCACCTTAATGCCTTGTTTTGTGTTATTCTCTCTACCTGGAATGGTTTTGAACTTCAGTCCTCTCTTTAAAGAGCATCTTCTCTAACAGGCCTTCTTTGGCACTTGATCTGAGTAGGTCTTCTACTGTTATTCTGCATCTCAGCCACCTCTCCATTGTTAGGGCACTCAGCATTGAGTAATACCTCTTGCTGTTTATATCTGTCTCTCCACCTCCTCTAAAACAAAGTTCCAGAAGGCAGAGACATTTGTTTCACTCACTCCTATTTATCCAGCTGGGAGCCCAGCGCTCAGTTCCCAGATAGGGGCTTAATACATAACTGTGAATGAGTTTGCTAAGTAAGAATATGAAAGCAAGACAATGACATCTCACAGTGTAGACCTTCTCCAAGCTCTACACTAGATAGTTGGCTGCCTGATGAGTTGCTTCCTTCACATATCAATAGTCTAGAAATCAAAGTTCCCATTGTATCCTGGGAGATTTGGGAGATACTTCAGAAGTTGAGTGTTTTCTAGTACACCAGAGACATGAAATGCATGACTGTGTCTGGTGATTCTGTTATGTCTTTCTCCCTGTCTCTCCAAGAGCTCAGGGTTTCTCCGACAAAGGTAGCAAACCCAACTATATGGATTGAGCTGGAAACACGGGGCCTCCCCAGAGACTTTATCAACAAAAACATCTTTCTCAGAATAATTTTCATGTATTTGTTTAAAGCAGATTATAAAAAATTTATATTCATCTTGTTTTGAGTCATCTAGCACCAGTATTTGTGGATTACCTCTTTGTTCTACAATCAAAGTAAAGTGCCTAACCTAGTTAAGAGTTCTTGAGCAAATTCTCCTCTTGGCCAAGGGTCACAAAACAGTTGAAGACCAATGTGGCTACTCTGGCCACATACTCAACCCTGTGCAAGTCTAACTTCTGCAGGAGATGCCTCTGTCTAAGGGTCCTGCAATCTCACAGGAATACATAGAGAATTTATATCTTCCTGGGTATATGAAGAAATATAGGGAATTTGTCTCACTGAAATACAGAATCTACCTCTTCTTAAATGGCCCTTGGCTGTCTGCCTTAGCATTCCAGGCTGATATAACAAAATACCATAAACTGGGTGTCTTATAAATAACAAAAATTTATTTCTCACCATTCTGGAGGCTAAAAATCCAAGATCAAGGTGCCAGCAGATTTGGTGTCTAGTGAAGTTCCACTTTATGGTTCATATACAGCACCTTCTGGTTTGTTCTCACATGGCAGAAGATGTGACCAAGCTCCCTCAGACCTCTTTCAAAAGGGCAATAATCCCCACCTAAACTAATCACCTCCCAAAGATCCCATCTCCCAACACAATCATCCTGAAGGTCAGGATTTCAACCTATGAATAAGGGGCAGGTTGGTGGGGGAGGCGCGGCAACACAGTAATTTAGACCACAGCACTGGCTTTGCAGGATTTGGGGACGCTTATTCTATCCACCTCACTCCTATGAGGATGAGAAACCTGTGAGGGACTGAGATCAGGGATGTCTCCCGTTTGTAATATTCCGGGCAGAATATTTCTTACATAAATGGTTAAGATCAATGATGTCTACCGGACATCATCGCAAATGCATTATTTTATGGGTTATTTATGAGTTTTTTTAAAAAGCGATAATCCTAACAAGAAGTTGCTGCAGATTTAAGAATGCTTCCTAATGTAAAGTAAACCTAGAGAATGGAAACTCCTTGAACAGTCCATGTGAAGACTTTTTGGGACTCTCTGTGGCCTTTGGAGGATATTAAAGTATCATAAAAGATGACTGTAATACCTCCCCCAATCCCCTTGTAATCTTGTACCCCTGTTATTGCTTCGTGGGAATCTTCCTATTGCATTCAAATATGTCTTGCCCATCTGCCTCAGAGCTTACACTTGTCATTCCCTCTGCCTGGCGGCTCTTTCCCAAGATATTCTCTCAGCTCACCGTCTCATGCCACGTTGACTTCTACTCATATGTCTGAGCAGAAAATCACATGCCCCATCATACTTATTATCCACCTTTGCTTTTCCCCGGAGCACTTAAAACTGTCTTTTTATACTGTACATTTATTTCTCATTTATTGTCTGTCTTCCCTAATAAAATGTAGGCTCCCTGCTTTTTTATTTCTCTTTCTCTACTGTGTTGCCAGAGCCAATATCTGGCACATAAAAGATATGTGGTAAATATTAGTTGAGTGAATAAATGAATAAAAAATGCTTTCTTGTTCTGCACCCTGTTTCTTTCAATAATTCTCAAATGCCACTGTCAGATTTTTCAGAGCTCCATGCCATATTTTAAAAATTCTACAAATGCAGTCTTCACCTTTCTTAAACCCTGTTCACAGGGGGCTGTCCTACTCCTATTGAAACATGCCTCCAGAACCTACATGAGGTGCTGAATCAAACACAAAGAGTTACAAATGAAAGAAGCAAAGATCTGATAATGAAGGGATAGATGAGAATTTTCTCCTGTTTTGATTTTTTCTCTTATAATTCATGTGAGACCTGTGTATTCATTTTATTGCTCAGCACTCTATATACTTCTTTTTTATCTAACTGCTTTACATCCACCAAAAAAATAGACTTTGAAGAGAACAAATCGTACCTTCTCCACTTTACATTCTTTGTTGTCTGATCTAAAACTTTTTTTCCTTTTTACCTCTGATTTACCAGGCTCTTCCAATGGCTAAACATTAGCTTTGCATACTATCACTTTATCATGATTAAATATAAAAGAGGGCCCCTCCCTCCTTCACAGTTGGGCTAACATCAGAGAATAGCAAAGAACAGATTTTTTTTTTTTTTTTTTTTTTTTTTTTGAGACGGAGTCTCGCTCTGTGGCCCAGGCTGGAGCGCGGTGGAGCGATCTCCACTCACTACAAGCTCCGCCTGCCAGGTTCACGTCATTCTCCTGCCTCAGCCTCCCGAGTAGCTGGGACTACAGGCGCCCGCCACCGCGCCCGGCTAATTTTTTGTATTTTTAGTAGAGACGGGGTTTCACTGTGTTAACCAGGATGGTCTCGGTCTCCTGACCTCGTGATCCGCCCGTCTCGGCCTCCCAAAGTGCTGGGATTACAGGCTTGAGCCACCGCGCCCGGCCAAGAACAGCTTTTTAGTGTTCTTTCCACTCATTCCTAGGAAGCCTCTCTGCTCTCACTCAGATGAGAAATTTTCCAGGCTTTGGAAACATTAAACAAAGCTTAAATGTTTTGATTTGAAATCCAGGTCTAACCTGTTTTAAATCAACTTTCTGCAATAGACCATTTGTGTACCTGTCTAAATGCCAATATTTACCTAAAGCAGTTTCAGGGAACATGGTTTAAAACACACAGCAGACTTGAACAGCACCTAACCAGGGAAGATACCTGTTCTGCTTGGGATGTGAAAAGTTTCTTTCAGTGAAAATAGTCACCATCTTGATATTCCATTCCCGGATGTGGTAGATGGGAGGGAGACCAGAGGAGGAGTTCAGCACAATCACATGCATGAACACAGGTTTCTCCTCACACATGTTTTAAATTTGCATAGCAAAGAAGAGCAACTATACCAGGAAAGAAAGGTCTAATGGGATGTCTGTGTCAAAGCAAGAAGTATGAAACTGGACAGGACACTCACAAACTCTTTGAACCCAGTAATAGCAGCATCCAAATGTCCAGAGCTGGTATCTTCCATGGGACAGAATTTGAAAGGCATTATCTTCCCAAAATTCTCTCTCATGTTAGCACATTGCACCTTTCCTAACAGCCCTACCACTACTGCCATTCCTCTGGGTTAACAGTGGAAATGAGACGAGTGTGTCCTCATGTGTCAAACTGCACCAATCTTGCTCCCTCCAGAGTGGAAGAGTTCGGTAGGGAAGGGAGGCTGTGCCTTCTAACTCTCACCATGAACACATGATCATGGAGTAGCTTTTCCCATCTGCAAGGGTCCGTCCTGGTAGCCTTCCCCCCACATTTCTACCACCATGGATTCCTTTTTCAATATCTTCTACATGGATCCCATGTTTTGAATGATTCTGTCTTGCCAATCTATATTTATTACCAAACATTAATTCATTTTCCCATTTTTCCCATATATGAAAAATATATCTAACAATCAGAGCTTCTGATCAACATAAATAGCCAGTGCCATTGGAACTAATATAACCTTATTTTTAATGTAACGTTAGTCAAAAATAAAATAATATATATTGGAAACTGTGTGCCTTAATGTGAGTTATATATGTGTAGTACAATTAGGAATGTATCTGGTCTTTGTACTGGTTCTTGGCACAGAGCTTCAAAAACCCTTGGAATTTCCTGAGTGATAGCAGTGACTTTGTGATGCAATTGGGGTGACTCATGGCATACTCTTAGATAGCCTTAGAATGATGGCTGGTCTCCAGAAAGATTAGCCCTGTGATCACAGGGTTGCAACTCTGGTCAGCCGGACCTCTGAGGATGAAAAAGGGGCTGGAGATTGAGTTCAATCATGTAGCAAACAATTTAATCAATCAATTGTGCCTACATAATGGAACTCCAATTACAATTCTGGACACTGAGGCTCAGAGGAGCTTCCTGGTTATTGAACACACTGACACAAAGGGAGGGTGAGGTGCCCTGACGCCACAGGGAGAGGGCATGGAGTCTCTGGGTCCAGGACCCTTCCAGAGCTTGCCCATGTGTACCCCTCATAATAAACTTGCATTCATAAGGATCACACTTTCAGTGAGTTCTGTGAATCATTCTAGGGAATTCTTTAATTTCAGAGGGTCATGGAAACCCCCAAATTTATAGCCAGTTGGCCACAGTGCAGGTGATTCCTGAGACTTGAACTGATATCTGAAGTGAGGGCAGTTTTGCGGAGGACTGAGCCCTTAATGCTGTGGAATCTGATGCTAACGCTGGGTAGTCAGTGTCAGAAATGTATTCCAGTATGCCCACTAGGAGTGGAACAGGAGGATTTTTATGTCTTTAGAAATATATATGTGTTTAAAATATTATAAAATATTGAAAATAAGAGTGGCCAGAAGGAATTTGATTGAGGATATGCCATCTCTTTTAGATGGCTGAAAGAACCATTCCAATGGGGAGAGGGGGCTACTCATGTGTAATAAAATCATGCCCAGGAAATAGGCAGAAGCCCCTCTACAAAAACAGTTGCAGCAATATTATTTGGCAAGAAATACATTTTAGAATAAAATTAATATATTGAAATCATGCTGATTAAAACTAACATTTATTGAGTGCTCACTCCATGCCAGGCACTGCTAATACATTTTACATGAACTGGCTTAATGCTTACAAACCTTAGATGAGATAGGCACTATTACCATACCTGTTTTATAGATGAGGAAACTGAAGTAGAGAAGGACTAAGCAATTTGCTCAAGAGCCTACCTTTTAAACGATTAGGGAGTTCTGAAAGGGAGAGTTAAGACTGTGGTTAGACTGTCTTCATTCTGCTCCCAGCAGAGCCTGTCGAACTAGGTACTTGCTGCTTTAATTGTTTAACTGTTTTGGATGAACTTCAAAACAAAGTTAGTAGGCATTGTATTTAGGTAATATGTTTTCATAAAACTTCTCTTATCCCTTGGTTGCAGAGTGCCTCTATATTCCCTTTCCTCATTTTGTAAACTGGAGTTTGGAGTGGTGAAAGGAGAATGGATACCAAGTTAGGATGTTAATAACAATTCATGGTGATTACAATGATTGCGAGTTAATTTTAAAAAATTCTAGCACCACTGGGTGCGGTGGCTCACACCAGTAATCCCAGCACTTTTGAAAGCCAATGCGGGTGGATCAGTTGAGCTCCGGAGTTCAAGACCAGCCTGCGCAACACAGTGAGTCCCCATCTCTACAAAAAAATTTAAAAATTAGCTGGGCATGCTGGGGCATGCCTGTGGTCCCAGCTACTCAGGAGACTGAGGCAGTAGGATCGCTTGTGCCCAGGAGGTCGAGGCTGCAGCAAGCCGTGATTGCACCACTGCACTCCAGCCTGAATGACAAAGTGAAGCTCTGTCCAAAAAAAAAAAAAAAAAAAAAAAAAGAAAAGAAAGAAAGAGAGAGAAAGAAAAATTCTAGTACCATAATAAAAATTCTAATTTGAGAGTTCAAACAAATAGGAATTACATTTATTATTATTCTGTAAATGTAAGTTAGGAATTGATCAAGGAGGAAAGAGCTCAGAGTATTTACATAAGAAAGCCAGCGTTGTACTACAGAAAGCACACAGAAAAAATACTGCTGTGGTAGCTTAATAAAATGTCATGTTCTAAGACATTCTAATTGGTGGGCTTCCTGAGTGCTTGCTATGGACTTACAGGCAACATATGACAAGGGACCCTGAGTCCAAGGAGTACAGACCAATAAGATATCAGACCCTTTCATCAAGGGTGAAGTGGTAGAACATATGTCTGAACAGAGATATTCAAAATTTGCAAGCAAAGGAAATACTAATGCAACACAGACTGTTGATTCATCTGAAACAATGGTAGGGTTGCAACACCCTTGGATAGAATATAAAAGACCTAAGAAACCAGCCATTCTTTCATCTTCAATGGTAATGCATTGAAATTGCAACTAATAACTTCTCCCTTGATCATACCACTGTAATAAACTAATCACACACATAACCACGTATACAGTTTTGTAGAAATGCAAGGACTTGATTGCTTATTTACGTTTGAGTGTGTATGTGCTTTTGTGTGGCAGAGAGAAAAAAAGAACACATAAAACTTTGTGATAAGAATATTTACAATTGGAAATCTGAGGGTTTTTACCATAGTAACCATTTCTAAGTGTACGGTTCAGTAGTGGTTAGAATATTCACATTGTTTTGAAACATCTTCAGAACTTTTTCATCTTTCAGAACTGAAACTCTACACATTAAACAAATCCTCTTTTTCTCTTTCCTTATTCATTCCTAACGACCAGTCTGCCTTCTGTTCCTATGAATTTGACTGCTTTGGATACCTCGTATCAATGGAATCATACAGCATTTTGTCTCTTTGGGACTGACTTATTTCACTTAACATAATGGGCTCAAGGCTTGCCCATATAGTAGCATGTGACAGGGGTTTCTTCCTGTCACACAACATGTGTTTTTAGAAGACTGAATAATATTCCATTGTGTGTATGTACCGCATTTTGTTTATTCATTCTTGTCCATGGAAACTGGGCTGTTTCCACCTCTTGGCTATTGTAAAAAGTACTGCATGCAGTGAACATGGGTGTACAGATATCTTTCTTTAAGATCCTGCTTTCATTTCCTTTGGATATATATCCAGAAATGGGATTGCTGGAGCATGTGGTAGTTCTAGTTTTAATTTTTTGGAGAATTGCTATCTTGTTTTCCATAGCGGTTCTGAGTTGTTCTTAATCTTTGCTCTCTGAGATCTCACTCACAGATATTAGTTCTTTAATAGAGGGAGAGGAGGTAAATAGGAAAACAAAACAAAACAAAACAAAACAAAAACCCAGGGACAGCAGGAGCCCTTCTCTGGCTAGGGACTTTCTCCATGTGAGGGTTTGCTCTCCAGGCTCAGGTTAGCCTCCCCTTTGTGACCCCTCCCCACCTCTTTCCTGCTATCTGATGCCAAATGCTACCGTCCCTGATGTAGCCATACTCCTAGCCCTTGTGGTAGGCAGAACAACAGCCTCCTAAAATGTATACACCATAATCCATGGAAATTGTCAATGTATTGTGTTCCATGATGAAAGGGACTTTGCAAACGTAATTAAGGTTCCAGACCTTAAAACACAGGGATTAGCCCACGTTATCCAGGTGGGCCCAATTTAATCACACGCGCCCTTAAAAGCAGAGAAATATATTCAGCTGGAGGGAGAAGAGAAAGGCAGAAAAGAGATTCCAAGCATAAGAAAGATCTGATGCATTATTGCTGGTTCTGAGATGTAGGGGCCACGTACAATGACAGGCAGAGGCCTGCAGGAGCCAAAGACAGCTTCTGCTGGCAGCCAGCAAGGACTAAGGGCTCAATTCTGCAACTACAAGGAACTAAATTCTACCAACAACCTAAACGGGCTTGGAAGAGGATTCTTCCCAAAGTCCTCCAGAAAGGCACGCAGTCCCAACAACACCTTCATTTTAGTGCTGTGAGACCCATTTCAGGCTTCTAACATACAGAACTGTGAGATAATAAATGGGTGTTGTTTTACATTGCTAAATTTATGGTAATTTGTCACAGCTGCAATAGGAAATGAATACACCCTTGATTACACTCACCTGGGTCTCTCCTAGCCCTTCAGAAACGTGCCACGCCTTTGAAGGTGTCAGCGGGAGAGCCTGCTCAACTAATTTCATGTCAATTTACTCATGGGCAAGGGCCAGAGGGAGACTTTTTTTAACACCAGCATTTTGGAGAGATGCTTTTTTCATCTGACTCTATGATATGTTCATAAAAGCAGCGGGGATTTCAGATGAAAGATGAGAGATTAGCCTAGCCAGTGGGAAGGGAGTAATTTGGGCCAAACAAAGCCTTCCAACAGCACACCTTCCATCCATACTGCCCAGGCCAAGGGATGGTCACATCTCTGCACAGGCTTTTCTTTAAACTTGCCCTGCCCCTTACTTATAAAATATAATGTATGCTCATGATTAAAAAAAACTCAAACAGTACCGAAGGTGGTACATCGAAAAGTAAAAGTGCTCTTTCTCATAATTCTACCTTTCCACAAAGTTTTCATGTAATAGTCTTTCTGTATATTGTTTATTTTCTTTGTTCTTTCTTTTAAACAGAATCCCTCTGTACATATTATTCGCTAAGTTTTTTTTTATTTTTTATTTTTTTAGACAGAAGTCTCGCTCTTTCCCCCAGGCTGGACAGCAGTGGCGCTATCTCCGCTCACTGCAAGCTCCGCCTCCCGGGTTCACGCCATTCTCCTGCCTCAGCCTCCCGAGTACCTGGGATTACAGGCGCCCGCCACTGCTCCCGGCTAATGTTTTTTTAATATATATTTTTAGTAGAGACGGGGTTTCACCCGTCTCTACTAAGGCCAGGATGGTCTCGATCTCCTGACCTTATGATCCACCCGCCTTGGCCTCCCAAAGTGCTGGGATTACAGGTGTGAGCCACCGCACCTGGCAATTTTTAAAATTATTATATCTTGGGACTTTTTTTATGTCAGTTCACATACAGCTGATCCACTTTTTGCCCATTTGTTTTAATGATCACATAAAAATGCCTATAAGTTATAAATGAGTAATTTACTTATTCCTACCCTATCGATGGAGATTTATGCTGTCCACATGTTTTCATTAATACAAACAAATGTAGTTGGGCCCCTATTTTTTCAACCTTATGCAAGTTTATCTATAAGATACATACCCACAAGTGGAATTACTGGGTTTAAAGGACGTGTGCATTTAAGGACTGATAGATATTGTCAAAATACCATCCAAAAGGGTACTAAATTTACTCTCCTATGAACAGATAATAAAAATATCACCTTGCCCACATCCTCTACATTACTTTTTTTTTTTTAACCTTCACCAATCTCTTAGGTAGAAAAGGGTTTCTCATCATGATATTTTTGTTTCTTCAATTCTGAGTGAGATGCAGGATTAAAAAAAAAATAGATAGGGTCTCACTCTGTCACCCAAGCTGGAGTACAGTGGCATGAACATGGCTCACTGCAGCCTCCACCTCTTGGGCTTAAACGATCCTCCCACCTGAGCCTCCTGAGTATCTAGGACCATGAGTATGCCCCACCACGTTCAGCTGATTTTTAGGGTTTTTTTTTTTTTTTTTTTTTTTTTTTTTTTTTTAAGAGACTGGGTCTTGCCATATTACCCATGCTGGTCTTGAACTTCTGGGCTCAAATGATCCTCCCACTTTGGCCTCTCAAAATGCTAGGATTATAGGTGTGAGCCACCGTGTCTGATCTTGTAGCACGTTCTGATGTTATTGGACACTTATAATTCTTTTTATGTCCTGTTTATGTCCCTTACGATTTTTTCTGTCAAGTTCATTTTTTAAACTGATTTATTCAAGTTATTTGCATGTTAAGGAAATAAGTCTTTTGCCTAATGTGCTGCAAATATTTTATCCCTGTGAGTTGTCTTCTGCCTCTACCAATGGGATTGTTGGCTGTCATAATTATAAACTTGTATGTAGTTAAAATAGATCAATATTTTTATTTTAGGCCTTTGGTTTTGTGTCACAGTTCTAAGCGCCTTCCCCACTCCAAGATTATTCTTCAATCCATTCATATTTCTTTTTTTTTTTTTTTTTTTTTTTTTTTTGAGATGGATTCTCACTCTGTTTCCCAGGCTGGAGTGCAGTGGCGTGATCTCCGCTCACTGCAACCTCCACCTTCCAGGTTCAGGCGATTCTCCTGCCTCAGCCTCCTGAGTAGCTGGGATTACAGGCGTGTGCCATCATACCGGGCTATTTTGGTATTTCTAGTAGAGACAGGGTTTCACCATGTTGGCCAGGCTGGTCTCGAACTCCTGGCTTTAGGTGATCCACCCACTTAGGCCTCCCAAAGTGCTAGCATTACAGGTGTAAGCCACCACACCCAGCCCATTCATATTTCATTTTCTTCATTTCTGTATTTTATCCACATGGAATTTATTTTATTGTAAGGCAGAAAAAGGAATACAGATTTACCTTTTACCCAAACAGCTAGAATTTTTCCTAACATTTATTGAATAACCCATCTCTTCTCTGATATGTCATCTTTTTCATATAATAAATTCCCAAATTATATACCAAATTTATTATCTGATTTTGACCTTTCTGCTTTTGTGTCATCATAAATTATTTTAACTATGTAACTTTACAATGCATTTTAAAAAATATTTTATTATTTTTGACATCCTCTGGCTTTTCTGGAATGTTAATTTTGCCAGATAACAACTTTCATAAAATTGTTCTTGCTATCTTGACTTTCTGTGTTTTGGTTTGACTCATACATGTTACTGTGTTGTGAAGGCTTAATTTTTACTTACCCAGATAGATGCCATGATATCCCACCTTTGCCTTGAGCTGAGATCACACTAATCTATTAAAAGAAAAAAAAATTAGTAAATGGTATCAATATGTGATTTAGAACACAATAATCTCAGTCCAACCCTCAATCTTGAATCCAGAAAGCAGATGTCAACATTCACAGAAAACCTGCTCAGGAAGAGGATATATCTGACATTGCATATCCCATTTGCTAAACAAACATTTCCTGAGCATCTACCATATGCAAGGGACTGTGCTAGACCTGGACTTCAAGACAAGAGACAGAAGAAAATCTTTGTACTTAAGATGCTTACAAATATACTTCCTGAAAAGCCAATGTTTGACTTATTTAAAGTCCAGCAGAACTATGCTGATTACTGACAGGCTACCACTACGGGGATCAATACCAACAAAAACATAGGATTTTGCTCCTCGTCACCAAATCAACACAAAGTTTAGCTGCCTTCAATTGGATTCCATGTGCTTGATTGTGAAACCTCTATGTACATTTTACAAGACTCCAAGCCTACAGTCTTATAAAGACACGTCTGCTCTTTAAGGAGGTGGTCCAGTCCTTGGTGGGGTGCAGAGGTGAAAGGGACAGTTCTTTGATTGGGAAGCCAGACACATTTTTCTGAAATAGATATTATTCAAACAAGCTGGCATATCTCCAGGGTTGATTTAGAAATGCAAGTTGCTCCCACCCTTCCTGGGAACAAAATATTCTAAAAATTCCCTGACACCCCTAGAGCAAAGTTCAGTGGGAAATTACACTATTAGTCTCTGGAAATATGTTGCCCTGGTTTTTTCAGGCTCCCTGTAGCCTAGGGCAGTTGACTCTCTAGTTAGAGTCAAACACGGTGTCTCTCTAAATAGATGCTCTTTGACTTATGAGGGGTTACAGTCAGATAAACTATTATGAAGTCTAAAACTCAGAAGTGAAACCATCCTATACAGTGAAAACAAGGTGTTATTAGTTCTCATTTTGCCTCTTAAAGCTAAACACAATTTCTTTGGGCCTCAATTTCCTTATCTTTAAAAAGTGAAAAAGGGGGTGTTGCCAGCATTGAACGAGGTCAGTTTCACAAGGCTGGAGACTCTTCTTATCTGTGTGCACTGGGGCACAGTAGATATTTAAAAAAATAAATAAATAAAAGTATTGATTAAATGAAATGATTTAATACAAGGCACACAATCATCCAGTGAGTTAGGTATTACATCTTCGTTCTGCATATGAAGAAGCTGGGGCCAGAGAGGTATGGTAACATCCCACAGTCACACAGCTAGTGAGTGGACCCCTACTGTATGGAGGCAGCTAGACGCTAAAGGTATGAACCTAACCCCCATGCTTCTGCCTTATCCCACTGCCTGCCCACACCTGACCAAACCTGACCCTCAATATGCATTGATCCAGTAGAATTGCAAAATTATTAAGAATTATTACTAATCTATCATTTAACTTTTAAGATGTAAAGAATTACTCCACAGCGAAAGCCAAATGACTTAAACAGAATTTCAACATATCCTTTCCTGAAAGGGATTACATCATTTCCTTTTACTTCCTCCTCTACGGTTATTTCTAAACAGGTTTCTCTACACAACCACATAGTTCTGGGAACAAGATTCTGGTTTTCTTTACATTGAAAAATTCCCTTTCTGGTCAGTCTGAAGTTTTCTGTCTTCGTGAAAACCAAAGGTGATATCCTCATGCAATAACGTTTTAATTAGTTACATTTTAAAAAATGATGTTGATGAACATAGCAAATGTATCTTTCCCACAGGGCAGAGTCTTGCTGTCAGTGCTGAACACAAATCCTTGGAAAGAATTCGGCCCTGGCTACGCAATTTCTTATCAGTAGCGCAATTTCTTATCAGTAGCCGGATGGGCCTCCAGCGACCCAGAACCTCCCAGCACCTGCATAGTTTCCTGTATATGGTCATCTGCAATCAAGTATCCAAACCTCCCACCTGGGGACTTAAATGCCAAGGGAATGATTCATGTCTAGTGAATAGGATTCTGTTGCAAAGAAAACGGTGAGTCTTTTCAGGAAAAAGCAAAATTCTTGAACTTCCAACCCTCAATATGCAAATCCACTTTTTTTCTACCTCCTAAAACAATAAGTAAAAGAAAATAAATTGCTTATGTGAAGGGGAGAAGATGCTCACAGGGTGGGTGCGATTCCAAGTCCACAGAGCAGACCTCTGAGCCAGCCCCGTCTGCGATGCCGGGGACCCGAGGAACCTTCCGACTCCCAGCGTTTTTCTGTCCCCTAGACCTTTAGGACTGGGGAGGCCGAGATGGCTAAGTGGATCCCCTACGCTGCTAGCTGCAATATGCGAAGCTTTCAGGGAGCGAGGACAGCTAAGTATCACCTTGGGCCCCACCAAGACCTGGGTGAACCTCCCATGGCACCGCACTTTTCCTCCCCTGGGCCCCAGTCTCCTCGACTCTGAAATGCGGGACTGAGATCCCTCCAGCTCCGCACCCACGCAGCTGGGTTGGGGCCGGGCGCGGGCGCCAGCCGCCAGCCCTGCCCGGGGTCGAGCAGCACTCTCGGGGGAACTGGGCGAGGCGCCGCGACCTCCCCAAGCCACCCGGCAGCCGGCGGCGGTGGGCGAAGCTGGCTGGAACGCGCCGCGGGGCGAAACTTACCCCGAAGCGCGGCGGCTGGAAACTAGTGTGCGGGTGAACTGCGAGCGAAGGTGTTCGCCCCGGGCGCTGATGCTCCTCGCTGGCTCCGGGCCTGGATCGCGACCGCACCCCTTCCTCCTGCCCCTCCTCCGGCCTCTCGACTCCACCTGATTGCGGCCCCAGGCCCCGGGAAAGGGAAGCCGCGCCCTGCTGCCGCCGGGCTCCATCCCTGTACACACGCGCCCCAGCTCTGCTCCCTCACCGGTCTCTAAGCTTCTCCACCCTTTTCTCCCTACGCCCTCATTTCGCCCTCGGTTTCCACTACACCTTTACTTTCTCAAATGTACTGCAATGCTTATTTTGTTCTAGGCAGTGTGGATTCGGAGATTAGACTGTCCCCACGCCTAAGGAACTCACTGCGTGGCATAGGTGGCGGTCACCTAACATTAATAACAATCAATAACATTGATCGGGCATTTACTTTGTACCAGGCACTGTTTCAACGTCTTTAAGAATATGAGCGGATTTATTAGGTTGGTGCAAAAGTAATCGCGGTTTTTGCCATTAAAGTGGCTCCGACAACAACTCTATGAGGTAGATACTATTATCGCCATTTTATAGATGAGGAAATTGAGATACAGAGACGTTGGATAACTTCAGCAAATTTACACAGACAGTAAATGCCAGAGCTACTGCTTGGAACTCAACTATTTCAGTAATTCCTCTTCTAAACGTGTTGACCCTCTAGTATGAGGATTCCAACCAAAGGCTCAGGGAGACGGTAACCTGGAAGGGCATTCTAGGCATTTGGAAGAGCACAACAAATCATCGAGGCTAAAAGATTAAAGCCCTACTCGTATGAGGGAATTATGAGCAGTTGTGTGCGGAAGGATGTAGAAGATAATAAAAAGTTACCATGTATTGGGTATCAGGTATTGAAGTAAGTGCTTGAATACCTTACCTCTTTTATCTTCAAGGGAACTCTAGGAGGTGCTATTTTTATCACAATTTGCAGACGAGGAAACTGAAGCTTAGAAAAGTGAAGTGATTTATCCAAGACCGCATAAGTAAAAAGTATTGCTTACACTCAATCATCACTGGGTTCCTTATGTATTTACCCAAAGGAGTTGAAAACTTACCGCTACAAACACCTGCACATGGATGTTTATAGTAGCTTTACTCATAAGTATCAAAACTCGGAAGCAACCAAGATGTAATTCGTAGGTGGATGGATAAATAAACTGTGATACATCTATACAATAGAATTTTATTCAGCGCTGAAAAGAAATTAGCTATCAAGCTATAAAAACACATGGAAGAAACTTAAATGCATAGAAAGAAGCCCATCTGAAAATGCTACATACTATGATTCCCACTATATGACATTCCAGAAAAGGCAACACTATGGAGACAGTAAAAAAATCAATCGTTTCTAGGGGTTGAGGGGAGCTAGGGTGAACAGGTGGAGCACAGAGGATTTTTAGAGTGAAAATACTCTGTATGATATAATGGTGGATACATGTCATTATACATTTGTCAAAATCCGTAGAATGTACACCAAGAGTGAACCATAATGTAAGCTATGAACTTCAGTGATAATGATATGTCAATGTAGGTTCACCAGTTGTAAATACACTACTCTGGTGGATGGTGTTGATAACAGAGGAGGCTATGCATGTGTGGGGGCAGGGGACATTTGGGAAATCTCTGTACTTTCTATTCAGTTTTGCTTGGAACCTAAAGGACACAAATTGTTAATATCAGATCAAAAGAAGGAACCTAAAAACTGTTCTAAAAAGGAAAGCGTATTTAAAATGCATGATACCTTGTTATTTTATATATTGTGTTAAGCTATGGGGAAAGAACTTAAAACATAGCAGGCTTTAGGGGGAGAAGGACGGTAAGAAGACTGAGACAGGGAAGGAGGCAACACAATTTGACTTGATTGCACACATTATCGTTTGAAAGAATTCTTACCTTCCACTAACCCTTTTATCTTCAAGGGTAGATAAATTGAAGTTCTCCATATTTAAGTTGCTGTGTTCTATAGTTCTCAATCATAGTATAAATTGCCCTGTTTCTTTTTTCTTTCTTTCTTTCTTTTCTTTCTTTCTTTCTTTCTTTCTTTCTTTCTTTCTTTCTTTCTTTCTTTCTTTCTTTCTTTCTTTCTTTCTTTCTTTCTCTTTCTTTCTTTCTTTCTTTCTTTCTTTCTTTCTTTCTTTCTTTCTCTTTCTTTCCTTCTTTCTTCTTTTTCTCTCTCTCTCTCTTTTTTTTGACAGTGTCTCACTCTGTCACCTAGGCTGGAGTGCAGTGGCACAATCTCACTGCAACCTCTGCCTCCTGGGTTCAAGTGATTCTCCCACGTCACCCTCCCAAGCAGGTGAGACTACAGCACCCCCCCCACCACCACGTCCAGCTAATTTTTAAATTTTTAATAGAGACAGGATTTCACCATGTTGGCCAGTCTGGTCTCAAACTCCTGACCTCAAGTGATCTGCCTGCCTTGGCCTCCCAAAGTGCTGGGATTATGGGTGTGAGCCACTGCTCTCGGCCCCTATTTCTATTCATTCTGGAAAAAACTTTTAGTGAAAGTATTAATTTGGAGATAGGATTAGGACTAACAAATTGCCATTTAGGTGTTTGTATATTAATAGAAACTTAAACTGCATGAATAGTTTTGTTTTGTTTTGTTTTTGAGATAGAGTCTTGCTCTGTCACCCAGGCTGGAGTGCAGTGATGCCATCTCGGCTCACTGCAACCTCCACCTCCCGGGTTCAAGTGTTTCTCCTGCATCAGCCTCCTGAGTAGCTGGGATTACAGGCGCTCGCCACCAAGCCCTGCTAATTTTTTTGTATTTTTAGAAGACACGGGGTTTCACCATGTTGGCCAGGCTGGTCTTGAACTCCTGACCTCAGGTGATCCTCCCACCTTGGCCTCCTAACGTGCTAGGAGTACAGGCATGAGCTACCATGCCCGGCTGCATACTTTTTTTTTTTTCCTAGTCTTTCAGCAGTATTATATATGCTGGCCCTTTAACTGACACAGGAGTTGCTAGACTCAGAGGATAAGCATGGCTGGAGCTGCCTGAGTGTGAGTTGATGACATTACAGTCTTGGTCCTTAAAGCTGAGTCCTGGGACCTGGAAACTCATTAGAAATGCAAATTCCCTGAAACCCTACTCCATCAAGTGATTCTGATGCACCTTAAAGTTTGAGAACCACTGGTTTAAGAGGAGCTACAATGGAGAAGGCAGAGATGGTCATGCTTAAAAGGCCAGTGCCCTGGGAGCCCTCTCAGATTTACAAATCCAAAGTAATGAGCTTTCCGCAAGAGAGAAGATAGGACGGTGTTGTGCATTCTGTTCTGCATAGTAATTCCTGACTCCCATTCAGGCTTCACCACAATAAACAAATCCCATGTTACCTTGAAAAATTCTGAGATTAGCATGAAATGAGTGGAAAATATTTATTGTTATTTGTGCCAGACATTGCGTAATGCACTTTACATACGTGACCTATGTCATGCTTACCAACCAGCTGTAAATTATTTATGATTGCCTCTATTTTGCAGATAGAGAGACAGGCTCAGAGGGACTCAGTAAGTTCTACGAGTTGTATTCTAGGCAACTAGGAGGTAATAGGGCTAGATTTGTAGCCAGAAGAAAATGAGTAACAGATGATGTTTTACATGTAGGCTTTAATTGTTTAAATCATTCAGGATTTAACTTCTTTGATTTCAGGATGGTAACTTTAACAAATGCACTTTTATCATTGTTATCATTTTTCTAGTTGTATCAACAGCCCTATTACCACCATTTATACTAGAAACATGTCATGGCATATGATAAAACTATTTTTTCCCCCAAAGGATGAGTTTTCTTGGAAGGAAATATTAGATGATGCTGTCAGAATCCGGGTTTACGGTTATCCAGAAAAAGAATTCAGAAAGGTCTTTTAGTAAAACTTGCATTATTCTGAATACACAGAACTTTACAGGTTAGTAAAAAGCAAATTTTCCTATAGCACCCTGATCAAAAGAACAATTTAACAGCCAAATAAAAAATTTTAAAGCAAAGTTATTGAGATGTATTTCGAACATATGGTAAAATGTGAAGGAAAAACTAACTGATTACATGATTGTGGCTGTTAAATACATAGTTGCTGTTACAGTGATGTGTTGGAGCTGGGTTATACCAGCATGTGAAAGCCAATTCCTGAATTTTCAGTTATTTCACAGCCAGTATTAAATGTAGACATTATTACAAGTGAAATAAATACAATGGAATAAATTATGTTAAAAACAAAGGTAATAGGTACTCAAAATTAACCACTTCCTAATTATTTCACTACATTTTATTATTGTTGATGCTTTCCAGGTTATGTTTATTGCATCCATGTGGTGACAATAGTGCATAAAGTTGTACTTCTGTGCATCTCTTCCCAACTCCACATTCAGTGAAATCATTCTAGTGGGTTGTATTCAGCCATGGTGGGAGTATATACAACACAAAAACTAGGAAATACTATAAATTGAGCCTCCCTTTACCCCAAAGGTCAGTTGTGAAGCATTTATCAGCACATCACTCTTTATAATAACAAACAAATTTGAAATTGAGACAAGATTTGAGTTCAGGTATTTAATTGTGATTTACACTAGAGAAGTGGAACCAAATGGCACTGAATTTAAGGACTGTATAAGAGTTTGGATAGAAAGAGACAGCATACTCAAAGGGTCTGAAAAAAGAGTCAAATAAAGGAGCTATTTACAAAAGCATGGGCAGAGTTTGGCTAGGTATCCACAGGGATGATATAGTCTCCAAGGACTAGGGACAGGATGAAATTATGACTACCTCTAGCCTTGCATGGGCAAGGGAAGGAAGGGGTTTCATCAGAACCCATGAGACCTGTGGCCAGGGAGGGATGCAGCCACCCCAGAATTACAAGGCAGAAGGAAGCAGGGAGGAGGTGAAACACACATCATCTTGTCTCTCATCAGTCGTTCCACTTGGCCAACCTCAACCAGAAGCCGAGAGGCAATGGGGCCTTGAAGAAGCAGTTGATAAATTGTCGGTTTCCCAGTGCACAGGGCAGGGCAGATTCAGTGTGCAGCAAACAGAATCAGCAGCACAGGGACTCTTGGGAGTTGCTAGTATCCAGCACTGGTTCATTTTTGAAGCATTCCTTAGTGGGATGTTTAAAGGAGATAGCTTGATACTAGTTTTTAACAATTTATGAAAATTATTCCAGAGACTGAAATTTGAATAACTTCTATCACTTGCTGAGTAGTCTTGGAACTGAGATATCTTGATGCTAGTTTTTTAACAATTTATGAAAATTATTCCAGAGACTGACATTCTAATAACTTTTATAACTTGCTGAGTACTCTTGGAACTTGGCCTTAAACCAAGATGAGCCTAGGGATAAAATTCTGCTAGCTTTTTTAGAGATGGTTGCAGCATAGGTCTATTTTGTTGTATCAATCAAGTGATGTAACTTTTCATGACAAGCATTAAATTTAGGATATAGCAGCTTGGGACCATTCTAAATGAACATCAAGTTGTGTTTGTGAAGGCCTTCAAAGATTTGAAATTCTGACATTCATATGAAACTTTCAAAGGAAATTATCCAGGACAACTATGTCTTGTGGGGTTGTTATGAAGACTGAATGAGGTACAGCATATAAGGGAGTCATTGTTCTTGATTGGAGCATTGCCAGATATGCCCAATATATCATTTGATATAGTCCCTATAACAATTCCGGGGCATTAGCTACTCTCAGTGCACAGGGTTCTAGTTAAGAGTTCTCTGTGGCTCATTTGGGGACAGAATCTCTAATACAGATTGTGGTATCTTAATATTAGGTTGAGACATACAAAACTATTGATATTGGACTATTTTTAACCTATCAAATCATCAATTTCAGGTAGCTGAACCTAATAACACATTCCAAATATAGTCTCCTTCCACCACTCCCAGTACATTTCTTCAAAAGCAGTCTATGAGACATTTTAAATTCTAAATGGGAACTCATTTTCTGCCACTATTCCTCCAGATCCCTAAATTTTATGGCCATGACATTTCCAGTCTCAGAAGCATTTTTATAGACAATCCTAACAATTCTTACATTGGTTCCTAGTAGTTTCTCTGCACTCTAGAGAAATGAACTCCAGGGCAGAGAGGCTGCTCTAAGGCAATGGATAATCACAGGAAATGGTGAGGACTGGAAGTTTACATTAAGCTCCTGGCAGCATCTCAGCAACTTCCGGGATTGGTTGTGGCATCCCTTCCCCAGATTTTCTATAAACATGCTTTCTCAACTCTTGCTGAGTTTGCAAATGTGCCAACAGAGCCCTGCTGGTCACTGTTATTGGCAGTTATTTGTTTTATCAGAAGGGAAAGGCACACAAATGCACAGGCTTGCAGAATGCAAAGGCCAACTGGGTACAGTTCCATTTTGACTCTGATTTTTCCCTTCATGAGCCTGTAAACTCGTTTGGAGCTTTGGTCTTTTCCAGGGTCGGTGATGTATCCTCAAATATTTGCATGTGCACAGAAGGACATAGGCCACCCTCATACTATATCACGTCTCTTTAGAAGTTTTGATAATAAATACAAACATCCAAACATCATCTTATTGTATGGCACATGGAAATTTTAATTATTCTTCTTTGTCTCAGAATTTCAACTGATTGCCAAAGAAGACCTATGATAATCTGGGAACATATAATTTATTCAGCATCTTACTCTGAACACAGTTAATGAGTGTCTCAGATTCACCCTCATTAGAAGGGTTTTCTCCAAAAGACTGCTTCAAATTTTAGAATGAATTTTGCCATCTTAATGGCAATGTCTATATTAATAAGAGACATAATCTAAAAAGAACATAGGAAAACAAACAAAAAAACAACCAGACTGTCATTTATTAATACAAATTTATATAGTGGCATATACTATTGGAGAAATCAGAAATTCATAACACACAAATTCATATTGGAAATACAAAAATCATTTGAGAGTCAAGAAATCAGGTTGACAGCACCACAAATGTTTACTCAGTCTGAGCAGGTGTATAGTATCCAAGAATAACAAATACCTATAGCAGACTGAGACTGAATATCATAAGACTGTGCAAACACATTCCAACACTATTTCCCACCCAACAATAGAATCTGCAGGAGTCCTCTAGGAGGCCTGGGGTACAATAAAAGGGCAGCGAGGCAGAAAAAATGGTGCAGACCATTCTTTCTTTTAACCTTCACAGCCAGCATATAATAGCAAGTAGCAACCACTGAGAGTTGTTTGTTCCTTCTCACTTGAAGGCAAGATATAAAAGGTTAGTAAAACACACACAAGGCATTAGTGAGCAAATCAGAGAAATTGAAAGCAGAGCTTTGACTGAAATATAATCCACATTAGTCAGCAAATTACTTGATTCCTATGATGAAGTATGAAACAAACCAAATGAATAATTCTACATCAAAGGGGTATAGCTCATCTCCACGTCTCTTAACACTATTTAACAAGTGTGCATCCACTAGAGAAGTACTGGCATTCAATAACGTACATGTAGAAAGGGGGGCAGAAATACTGCAAGGGCTTTCCTTTCACACACAGTTTCGTATCTCACTCTTACCCTTGTCATTTCAAACCTTGTACGTGGCAGTTGCTGGGAGCACTCTGGGGCTCAGTCTTTAGTCCTTCCCACTCTAGCTTCCTTCTGCCACCTCTGCACTCTTCCCATGCAATGTCCTATTCAGCAGTAATGGAAGGGGTGTGCAAGAAGAATATTTGGGCAAATGGAAAGTTGCTGCTTTAATGTGTAAGCATTCTGGCACTTGGAGCAGTTACACAGTTACAAATAATGGACCAAATGAAAATTCCCTCTACAAATTAGCATTCACTCTCTAGGTTATTCTGGAGATTCTGTGCCCTGCCTGATCAGCTCTCCAGCCATGAGATACCAATTGTGGGTGTCCATGAGGCTGATTTAGGAGTTCTGCCCTGAATTGCCCAACCTGGTCTTAAGTAGCATCTCACCAGTCAGGACTTTCAGACTCTGGGCTCACCCCAATTCATTCTCTCCTGAAAACCTGACACTCATTTCAGAATGCTAAATCAGATTTTCCTCTAAATCTCCTGTTCTGGATGCCAATTCATAATCTCATCTCCTGCTGATACATTATTATGAATTTTCTGTTCATGCTTCCTTAGGACCACTGCCAGAGTCGTGCCTTTGTAAAGCGGTGTTTCTTTGCTCCAAGTAAAAGATTATCTCATAATCCAAGTAGAGAAGATAATTGTTTTACTCTCTCCTCCTTTGTGATATTGCCACCATACTCTCTCACTTTCCCTTCCTAAATTTATTCCCCTATCATTCACCCATGACACTATTCATTCATTCATTCAACAAATATTTCTGGAGTGCTTGTTACACGCAAGGCACTGCTGAAGAATGAAAGGCGCGGCTCACAAAGGTCCTACTTTCAAGGATCTTGGAGTCTCACAGAGCTGCCTAGAACCTTTCACAGTTCATCCTTTCTAGCTTTTCGTAGCGAAATGTTACGAGTTTGGAATGTTCTCAAAGAGCTTGAGTCATTCTCATACATATGTTACACAATGTGAAGGCTCCGTTATTTGCTTGGTGACTGTGGTGTGCCATGCATCAGAAGAGGACATGTCTTTTACTCTTGAATGATGAAATTGTGCCTCCAATTCAAAACAACATGGCATGCATGCTTATGTTTCTGCCAAGAAGGCAGAAACAAGAGAAACAGAAGCAAGCTGTGTGTAGCCTACACAAAATAGTTAAGCTGAGGCTTGAACACTAAATTATTTTAGAGCCATGTATTCATGGCCTTGTCATGTGCTGATATGGTAAAAATAATTGCCTGAGCTACCAGAAAAGAACCCCTCAAAGAGAAATCCCTGAAATACTGCACCAGGAACAGTGCCTCTGTCTGCTGTGTCTCACACAGCAAGGAGAACCAGCATGTGTCTCTTAAGTCTGATTTCACCCCAACCTTGGCTTTCTCCTAATTTGCCTTATTCAAATGAATCACTTACTCTCCAGAAGCACTAACACAATAAAAACCCATAGCTAGCAAAGCACATGGATTGTCTATTACGGGACTGGGCAAAGCCTGGAGTAGCAGGAAAGTGTGGTGGGTTTTCTTTAAAGCATTTATGGCAATGTTGAATTAAAAGGCCATAGTACATTGATCTGTTTTGCAGCATCCTTGGTCAGGGAGGGATGTCTCAGTGCCACATAAACCAGTTGAGAACAAAGACACCTCCCTGGGGTGAAGGGCATCACTGCCAGGCCCCTCCTTAACTTGGGTTTCAGTCTCCCACTTTGTAGGAGGGAGTTCTCTGTGCCTGAGGAGGCGGAGGCTCCCATGGTTTTCAGAGGATTCTACTTTAGCACATTGAAATCCCCAGGTAAAAAGGGCTCTGGAAAAGCAAAGTACAATTAGAGGCCAAGGAGCATACACTGTCAAGTGGAAATCATGAGCAAATATATGTGTTGTGTCGATTAGTAGAATTTTTAATGGAATCTGGGTGTCAGCAGTTCATACTCTGCTGTCTGGGGGCTGAGGAAAAGCCCTGTAGGAGAAAGCTGGGACTGGGGGAGGGAACCAAAGGCCCTGTACCTACTTCTTCTCTCTGAGATCTGCCATGGTACACTACCCAGTCCTCTCATCTGCATCTGCTAACCTAATTGGTCGACTCCTGTCCTGATACTAAAGTATTTGTTTTCTAAGACCAGCCTTACAGAAGGAGCTGTGTACAGCTGTTGACACTATCACAGGGATCTATGGAAATCACTCTAGTACTCTGGGGGTCTCAGTGGTTCTTCATTGAATGAGGTAGCTCAGTTGTGAGTTGATGCATGTGATGTGTGCCGTCTGCCACTCAAAGCTATAGTTTTCCCTTTTTTATCTGTGAGATTATAAAAATACCAGTATTTCCCCCCATTTTATAAAAATGATTTTAGAAAAAAATACACACAGGTCTCCTCCATTAAACTTCTGTTCCATCTTGTAAATTGTTGTGAACTCTGACCTCTAGATTCAGTCTTTTTACTTTAGCACCTTTGAAAATGTAAGCCGCCTCAGGCTCGCTCAGGATGTTGATGTTCCGCACAGTGCAGTACTGTCTATTCACGTTCTTCTCCACGCGGTCCGGGTGCCTCTTGGGCACTTCTACCTTAGTATTCAGAGGATATTCCTCCAAAATGTCCTCTGCGGGCTTCTTCTTCCTCTGTTTCTGGCATTTCCTGTTGATGAAACAAGCCACCAAAAACACCAGAAGTAGAAGCATGATCGCAGCCAGAGCACTGCCAATGGACGCCCCAGTCTGTGATAGGGACGCAGCTACCGCTGGCTCTTGCATCTCCAGATTCAGGGACTTCATATTGGTGCCATTCTTGACTTGGTCTCCTTCATTATCATAGATGAGGGAATCATCAAGGGTCAGCCGGCCACTGGGCTCCACCAGGTCCCTTCGGTTGCGTCTGAGTGGAGCTGTGAGAGAGCGCTGGACCCGGGGCCCTGAGATGGTATCGGGGCCAATGATGTAGATGACCTGGAGATACCACTGGTGTCCTGCTTCCACCTGCAGGGGGACAAACCGAACATGTCGTTCTTGCCCACAGAACACCTCTGAAGAAAGGAAATGGAAGGATAATTGCCACTATATGCCTTGATAGATAACTGATTTCCAGAAAAGCATTAGCAATGGTTGGTGTTTACTAATACATAGAGAACTGAACCAAATATGGGTTATATTTTATTTCCAAATTAAGATGATCTTAAGTTAGCTATTCACATTCTTTTTTTTGTTTCCCTATGTGTACACGGAATAGCCTAAGGAATTATCTTTCATGGTCTCTTTCGCTAAGTGAAGGTTTATATTTGTCTGTCTTTATTGATAGCAGTGAAATAATAGCATTAAAAACCACATTTATTTATAGTGACCTTCAATTATGTTATGTCAATTTACTATTTATTGGTGAACTTCAGCGAAAATGGAGTCATTCAACAAAATATTCACTAAACATATACTGTGTGCATAATACACAGATACGTGACAAACATTTTCTAAACACTTTCTGGATCAGGCTATATCATCAAGTATTTTATCTCCCCCTCATCTTTCTCCATTAAAACCCTTCATGGTTTTGAAATAACTTCTGAAGTGTGATAATAGTTCTGAAGGGTCATAGATTAATATTTGGAGACAGAAAAAAAGTGAAATTTGATCTTGAAAATTCATGTTCATTGCTGAGACTTAAGGTATTTTTGTTTATCAAATAGTAGTAATTCTTGCCATTCTAAATTGCTGTATCGTATTATGATTTTGTTAAATGTTTTTCATATGTCTGTGAAAATCAGCTGGTCTAGCATAGAACCAAAAAGGGATGCAATATAAAATAACTTAGGAAAAAGTGGAGTGTCACATGCAGCCATGATGTGCACAGTGACAAGTGACTATATGCAAATTAAATAATTGTGTAATTGTTTTGGTCTACTGGGGATACACGTGAAAATTTTGGGTGGGCGATAAGCTTAACAATAATAAGAAAAGATCTGCCAGCAAGAATGGCAGAATGATGAAGAATCCAGAGATGTTGCAGTCCTCCTCCTTTTTTTTTTTTCAAGCTTTAAAATAGACTTGGTCTTAAGCTTCTGTTCTTCTCACCAAACTCACCTTATAGAGTGCATCTACTTTTAGAGTAAATCCATCCACACCTGGCATGCTACTGACCACATGGAAATCAGGCAACTCAGAGGCAAAGTGAGCCTCAAAAGGCACATCATGGAAGTACTTATCAGTTACCTCTGGCTGATTGCGGTCCTAGGATTTCAGAAAAAAGAAAAGCAAGATTTAGAAAGATGGTTCCACTATATTGGTAGGTGGCAGTGACTGGGAAGAGAAAAGTACTCATCACTCCTGGCTTTAGGTTGGGTTGGGAGAGTGTGTGTTGCGAAGCCCTCTCCTTAAGTCAGTGGCTGCCTGATATGCTTTGGCTGTGTCCCCGCCAATCTCATCTTGAATTATAGTTCCTATAATCTGCATGTGTCATGGGAGGGACCTGGTGGCAAGTAATTGAATCATGGGGGCAGTTACCTCCATGGTGTTCTTGTGATAGTGAGTGAGTTTTCATGAGATCTGATGGTTTTTTAAGAGGCTTTTTCCCCTTTGCTCAGCACTTCTCCTTGCTGCCGCCATGTGAAGAAGGACATATTTGCTTCTCCTTCTGCTACGATTGTAAGTCTCCTGAGGCCTCCCCAGCCATGCTGAACTGTGAGTCAATGAAACCTCTTTCCTTTATAAATTACCCAGTTTCAGGCATGTCGTTGTTAGCAGCGTGAGAACAGACTAATACACTACCTCCGGGAACCCACTGTCCTTTTCAAAAAGGACATGCAGTGGCTTTTGTGATCTCCAAATGCAAAAAGTGGGCTATTCTAGCCCAATAATTCTCAAGTTATTTGGTCTCAGGACCCTTTACACACTTAAAAATCAAGGACCCCAGAGAGTTTTTATGTGTCTTACATCTATCAACATTTGCTGTGTTAAAAATTAAACCTGAAAAAATTCTAAGTGTTTACTTATTAATTCATTTTAAACTGACAAGAAACTCGTTACATGTTAAGTAAGATATTTTTTAGTGAAAATACCTAAATTCATTCCCTCCCCCAATAAAGAGAGCTGGCAATGTTTTACATTTTTGTAATCTCAGGGAAAAAACTGGATTCTCATAACTGCTTCTGAATTCAATCAGTTGTGATATGCAGTTTTGTCTAAAGTGTATGAAGAAAATCTGGCCTCATAAAGCTATGCAGTTAATAGCTTTTTCAAATAATTATGGCTTTTTTTTTTTTTTTTTGAGACAGGGTCTCGTTTTGTTGCCCAGGCTGGAGTGCAGTGGTGCAATCTTGGCTCACTGCATCCTTGACCTCCCAGGCTCAAGTGATTTCTCACCTCAGCCTCCCAAGTAGCTGTGACTACAAGTGCATGCCACCAAGCCCAGTTAATTTTCAAATCTTTTTTTGTAGATATGGGGTCTCCTTATGTTTCTCAGGCTTGTCTTAAAATCCTAAGCTTAAGTGATTCTCCCACCTCAGCCTCCCAAAGTGTTGAGATTACAGGCATGAGCCACCCACACCCTGCCTCTTTTTTGATACTAAATCAAAACTTGGTGAGTGGTTATTTTTTAAAGATTCATTACAATGTGGAATCTGAAGTTGTATTGATAAACTTTTTAAACTCTCTAAACTTGTGAGGGAATAAGTATGAAAAAAAAAAAAGCATCATCATCATATTATTTTGAAAGTAATTTTGACTCTGTAGACTCCCTGAAAGAATATGGGGACACTCCAGGTCTCTGAACCACACTCTGAGAAACACTGGCCTGGAGTTTCCTCTTCCTAGAACGTCAATAGAAGCTTGTCTTGTTACCCACCATAACCACCACATATATACTAGTATTTAGCTGATCTGAAAGACACAACAACACAAACATATATAGAGAGGAAACTCTCAAGAGTGGGCTCTATCTACTTTAGGGAGAAGTCATAGCTGAGGAAATCTGCTCAAGTGTCTGCTCTTTCACACTAATAGGGAGAACACTTAGCATACCAACAGCAGGAATCTGTGTTTTAGGTGTTTGTTTGGCTGAATGCATCCATACTGGGGCCCTTCATTGTAGATTGTCCCCGTGGGATCAAAGAAAGGTACATAGCCATCCTTGCCCGTACAAAGATAGACTTTCTCCAGCTGAAGTTTGTAAGCAGAATTAAGGTTTTGTTCTGGATTCCAAAGTACTCGGCCATAAAGGATTTGACCTGAAAAGATTGAAAGGCATTAATTAGGTCAGACTTTAAGATGAAAGAAAAACAAATGTCAAGGGTTGAAATGGTTAAACATGCTCCCTTAGAGTGAAAAGCACCTTTCTATGAAGAGCTCCATGATTCCATGTGCCCCTAAAATACTCATTTATTCATTTATTGCTTTTTTATTCTTTTCTTTTTTTCTCTGAGTTTTCTTGCTAGGGAACATTTATTGCTTCTTTTTTTTTTTTTTCAATAAGCATTAATTAAGCATTTAAGGGAAACAAAGTATTCTGTTATGCATAGGGGATACCAAGGTGTGTGAGATGCAGTTGAGAGGGTGGAAACAAACACAAAGTGATTGATTAAAATAGCTCACATTTATCGAACTTATACTACTTGCCAGGTACTATACCAAGTCCTCTCATGCAATAACTTATATAGTGCTCACAGTTTTGCAGATGAGAAACTTGGCACTGAGTGGGGCTAAGTGATTTGCTGAAGGTCACAAAGCAAGCAAATGGTGAGGGTGGGATTCCAAGTCAAGGTACTATGCTCTCAAACCAAACCACCACAATACCCTATTAATCACCCAAATGCTATACTGTTACATTCTATAATAGAGGAAGGTATGTCATGTTAAGAGAGCATGAAACCAAGTACAGAAATCTGCCTAGGGAATGGTATGGAAGGATTTCAAGACAGTTGATATTTGAGCAGTATCCTGAAACACACGTAGGCATTTGTCAGACAGTGCATTTGGGGTGGGAGTGAGAGGCAGGAGAGAACATTCTAGGCAAAAAAAAAAAAAAAAAAAAAAAAAGTCCATGTACAAATTACTGAATGCTTCAAGGGTGTAAGTCCTGGTGTAGGCATTATTTCCTATGTGTTGGTTATGGCACCAAGCTCTTTACATGCAACTAACTTACTTAATCCTACCAAGAGCCCAAAATATAGCTTCAATTATTATTCCCATTTTAGTAACTTATTCAAGGTTTCACAGCAATGATTTGGCGGTAGGAGGATTTTGGAATTAGCACAAATCCAGCTAATTCCAAATGCTCATCCCAAACATTTACTATGTGGTGCTAAGTAAGTCAGTGTGACAAGAGTGGAGGATGTATAGAAGCTCTGGCAGGAGAGGCTCCTGGGGAGATAGACAAACCGTGCTGAGGAGGCTGGACTTAAATATATAAGTAACAAGAAACACTGGAGGGTTTTAAGCAAAAACATAATAACACACTTGGGCCTTAGAAACATGGCGAATGGGTCAAGGACAAAGAGACTTCAGTCACAGAGACCTGGTAGGGGCTATTTTAATCCTCTAGTTAG
Organism: Papio anubis; assembly: GCF_008728515.1. NCBI lineage: Eukaryota > Metazoa > Chordata > Mammalia > Primates > Cercopithecidae > Papio > Papio anubis. The sequence goes on along the minus strand of NC_044978.1, from coordinate 122,282,702 downwards.
AGATAGACATCTAAAATATAGCTGTGAGGCAAGAGGATGAACTCAAGAAATGTCTAGGAATCAGATTCCACTCATCTTAATGATAGATGGGACGTGGGATGTAGGAAGGGGAAGTTGAGGATAACCCTGAGATTTTTGGTTGGGGCACACAGAGGATGGTGATGCAGTCAGTAGGGTAGCAGATGTGGGAGGACCATGCTTGGAAGGAGACAAGTACAGTCTCAGGCATCTCTAGGTGTCTGAAAGACATGCTGCTTGGAGAGCTTCGGTAGTTTCATATCTGCATATGGAAACATAGAAATGAAGCTCGGAGAGATCCAGGATGAGGTCAAATCAAGTGGCCGCAGAACAGTAGGAGTATACGAAGTTCAGGGTAAAGGGATGGCCCAAGCCATGGGGATGACCAGAGGCAGCACTCAGAGTAGGAATAGAATGAGCCAAGCATGGAACCTGGGGACACTAACACGGAAGGGGCAGAGGATGGAGGCCAGGGACAGGAGAGTGAGAAGGAGTCATCTGAGAGGCAAGATGGTGTCAGATGAAGCTGATGCAAAGGAAACCCAACAGGAAAAAAGTGCTAGAATGCATCGATTTGGTGTCATTGACAAGAGAAAGATAGGATAGAATCCAGCCTGTGGCAAATGGATGGAGAAGTGACCATGAAGTGAGCCATTTCCAGCAGAGAAAGCATGATGGAGAACATACATGTTTGGCATTCCTTTGAGACTGGGAGGCAATGGGGTTGGAGAGTTGAGAAAATAACTGACCCAGAGTTAGACGATGTGCTAGAATCTGATCGGAAACTCCAGTCTTCTTGCTACTTAGACCATTGCTTTTCCATGACATCACATTGCCAATCATTACAGTGCCAAGTGTGTGATTTGATTTTGAAACAGCATGAAATGGGCCTGTTCCTTGATTCTATCCTGGCTGTCCTGGAACCAACCCTGGGGGATCTTTACTGGGGAGCTGACTGAGAGCTTATGAGCAGAGATGCCCGTCCAGCAACTTACCAAAAGCTTCTCAGGCAGAGCCTCCTTCTGCAGGTGGAGAAAGCAACTTACCTTTTGAAAAGGCTCCTTTGTAATCCATTTCTGCCAGTGACATATCAGATGTATTGGGATCCATTAGGAACACCTTCTCATTATTGCAGAGCTGAAATTCAGTGTTAAGTGAATACACAACTGGCACAGGGCGGTTGGTCTGCTGGAATGCAATGGGTATCAGGAATCTAAACGCAAGGAGAAACAAGAGCTCTTTGAGAGCAGGGTCAGCGTTGCATATGTCATTTGAGTCACCCTCCCTTCCCCACCTTCCTCAGGATTGTACACAGAGATTTGTTGTGGGCACTGAATATTCACAGAATAAAGGGATGTGTATGGTAAAACGACTTTATTTGGTTGTTATTTCTTTTGAACAGAAATAATTAATCTTAAAAAATAATTAATTAGTCTTTAGACTCTGGTATCCTTTGCTTTTTTTGGCCCTTTCACTCTGGGGGCTCCCAGAATTGCTCTTTGACTTCTAAAGCACTCCCTGCTTTGGAGCGCAGCTAGATTTCTTCCCAGAGCTGCATGCTGTGAGGTTTTGACTCTTTCGATCTGATCAAATTTTAGTTATCCATGTCTCACTTTCGGGACTTGCTGAGCGTTACTCTCTTGCCTTGCTCTGTGTGCCTACCTCCCCAGCCTTCTTCCTGAACCCCTTCCTTCCGTGTCTCCTTCTGGCAGATAAGGGCTCCCCAAGGCTCAGTTCTGGGACCCACTCTTGCCTTCCTGTGCTGGCTCCACAGCCTTCTTCTGGGTGCTGCTTCTGTCAATGCTCCTTCCTGGCTTGAGTAGGGCTCCCCAAGGCTCAGTTCTGGGACCTTCTTTCCTTGCTCTGTGTGCCCTAGCTCCCCAGCCTTCTTCCTGAGCCCTTTCCTTCTATGTCAGGTAAGGGCTCCCCAAGGCTCAGTTCTGGGATCCTTATTGTTCTCCCTCAATAACTTCACCCAAGATGATCTCAGCCTTGTCATTGAGTGCATTTGCCATCTCAAAGGTAGTAATGCCAAATTTAACTATCTAATCCAGATTTCTCCTCTAAGCTCCAGAAACACATAGCTGGCTGTCGAATGGTAGCTCTACATGGCTGTCAGATAACCCAAACTCAGTATGCTCTTCCTTCTAGTGTTAGTATCTCAGCAAAAGGCAACAAAAGAGGTGCCAGCTCCTTAACTGGTCTCCCTGGAGTCACTATTAGTTCCTTCTAGACTATTCTACATGCCTCAGTGGATGAGCCAGTGTCATTTTCGAAAACTCAAATTTGCTTAATATCCTTCAGTGGTTTCCCACATCCCTTAGAGGGAAGTATGACCTATAAAGCTCTGGCCTCTACCTATTTCTCCAGCCTCATCTCCTGCTACTCTTCCCCTTCCCTCCCTTTCTGGGATCTAGCCAGACTGGCCTTCTTTCAGTCTCCTGACCAGCTCTCTACTCCATGATCTCTAGTGCCTCAGGGCTGATTTATTCAGCAAATATTCACTGAGTACATATTATATAATAGACATTGTTCTAGTAATAGGAATTCATCTGTGGACAAAACAGAAAAATATGATCTCAGGATTCTAAGGAAGATAGTAAGCAAAATAAATAAAAAATAATATAGCACGCTAAAAGGTAACAGGTGATAAGGAGAAAAATTAGGTAGAGAAAGGGTAATGCTAGAAAGAGGTTCAGCTGGAAATTCTAAATAATATGGTCATGGGTGTAAATTGGTGCAGTCATTATGTAAAACAGTATGGAGCATCCTCAAAAAATTAAAAATAGAACTATGACATGACCCAGCAATCCTTATTCCTGGTATACACCCAAACAAGGGGAAATCAGCATCTTGTAGAGATATCTGCACTCCTATGTTCATTGTAATATTATTCACAATAGTTAAGATTTGGAAACAACCAGTGTCCATCAATGGATTAATCAATAAAGAAAATGTGGTGTATTTTCTTTATTGTGGTGTGAAATAGTCAGTCTTAAAAAAAAATAAGGACATCTTGCCATTTGTGACAACATGGATGAACCTAGAGAACATTATACTATGTGAAATAAGCCAGACACAGAAAAATACTGCACAATTTCACTTATATATGGAATCAAAAAAGCTGGATTCAGGCAGGAGCAAAAAATTCCAAAAGCCAGATACATAGAAACAAAGAGAACAGTGGTTACCAGGGGTGACAAGGATGGGGATATGGGGAAATGTAAGTCAAAAGGTACAAAGTTGCAATAATATTATGTACTGGACATTTCCTAAGAGAGTAGATTTCAGATACTCTTATACATACACACACATGTGCATGCAGGTAACTATGTGAGGAGATAGGTATGTTAAGTTTTTTGACTGTAGTAATCATTTCACTATGTGTATCAAAACGCAATGTTTTACACCTTAAATATATACCATAAAGAGAGAGAAAGGAAGAAACTCAGTCATGGAAGGCCTCAGTGAGAGGAAAACACCCAAAGGCTTGAAGAAGGCAATGGAGTAAGACATGTGGCTATGTGGAGAGGAAGCCCTCCAGGAAGAGGAAATGGCAAAGACAAAAGGTCTGGGGTAAGAGTGTGCACAATACATTAGAGGAACGGCCAGTTGGCCAGGATGGCTGGAGAACAGTGAAGGAGATAAGATCAGAGAGGTAACTTGGGACCAGATCCCATAAAACCTTACCTGTACTGTCAGGACTTTAGGGTTTATTTAAACTGTGGAGTGTTTTGAAAAAGTGAGTGGAGTTTGCTGTGTTAAGAAGAGACTGCAGGGTGGCTGCAGGGGACTTTGTTAAGAGGCTATTTCAATAATTTAGACAAGTGATGATAATGGTTCTGACCAGGGCTTTTGTCAGGTGGGCAGTGAAAATAATTGGATTTTTAATATATTTTAAAGGGGAGGCCTAAAATCCTAGATGACAGTGCCAGAATAAGAGAAGTTTCAAGGATATTGTTAACATTTGGGTGTAAGTACCTAGAACAGAGAGGCTAACAAAGTTTTTCTGTAAACAGCCAGATAGTAAATATTTCAGACTTTGTCGGCCACATGGAGTACATGTACAGATACATGCTGGTAGGTCTGATGCACAGATATAAGTATGATGATAGACGCTTGCATAAGTTCTCTTCTGATTTCCTCTGTTTCCTCACTCCAACAGGACAGAAAGGTCACCAGTTGAAGGTGACAACAAGGGAGAAGCATCAAGTTTGTGGGAAGAAATGAAATAGGCAAGAGGAAGAAAAGGCGTACGATAAAATACAACAGCCCTTCATGCTAAAAACTCTCAATAAACTAGGTATTGGTGAAACATATGTCAAAATAATAAGAGCTACTTGTGACAAACCCATAGCCAATATGATACTGAATGGGCAAAAGCTGGAAGCATTCCCTTTGAAAACCAGCACAAGACAAGGATGCCACCTCTCACCACTCCTATTCAACAGAGTATTGGAAGTTCTGGCCAGGGCAATCAGGCAAGGGAAAGAAATAAAGGGTATTCAAATAGGAAGAGGCGAAATGAAATTGTCTCTGTTTGCAGATGACATGATTGTATATTTAGAAAACCTCATAATCTCAGCACAAAATATCCTTAAGCTGATAAGCAACTTCTGCAAAGTCTCAGGATACAAAATCAGTGTGCAAAAGTCACAAGCATTCCTAGACACAAATAATAGACAAACAGAGAGCCAAATCATCAGTGAACTCCCATTCACAACTGCTACAAAGAGAATAAAATACCTAGGAATCCAGCTTACAAGGGATGTGAAGGACCTCTTTAAGGAGAACTACAAACCACTGCTCAAGGAACACCAGCAAATGGAAAAATATTCCATGCTCATGGATAGGAAGAATCAATATTGTGAAAATGGCCATAGTGCCCAAAGTAATTTACAGATTCAATACTCTTCCCATCAAGCTACAACTGACTTTCTTCACAGAATTAGAAAAAAACTACATTAAATTTCATATGGAACCATAAAAGTCAAGAAAATCCTACGCAAAAAGAACAAAGTTGGAGGCATCACGCTACCTGACTTGAAACTATACTACAAGGCTACAGTAACTGAAACAGCATAGTACTGGTACCAAAACAGATATATAGACCAATGGAACAGAGCAAAGGCCTCAGAAATAACACCACACATCTACAACCATCTGATCTTTGACAAACTTGACAAAAACAAGCAATGGATTCTTTATTTAATAAATAGTGTTGGGAAAACTGGCTAGCCATATGCAGAAAACTGAAACTGGACCACTTCCTTACTTACACCTTATACAAAAATTAACTTAAGATGGATTAAACACTTAAACGTAAGACCTAAAACCATAAAAACCCTAGAAGAAAACCTAGGCAATACCATTCAGGACACAGGCATGGGCAAGGACTTCATGACTAAAACACCAAAAGTAATGACAACAAAAGTCAAAATTGACAAGTGGGATCTAACTAAACTAAAGACCTTCTGCACAGCAAAACAAACTATCATGAGAGTGAACAAGCAATCTGTAGAATGGGAGAAAATGTTTGCAATCTATCCATCTGACAAAGGGCTAATATCCAGAATCTACAAGGAACTTAAAGAAATTTACAAGGAAAAAACAACCCCAACAAAAAGTGGGCAAAGGATATGAACAGACACTTCTCAAAAGAAAACATTTATACCGTTTTGCGCCAGTTAGAATGGTGATCATTAAAAAGTCAGGAAATAACAGATGCTGGAGAGGATGTGGAGAAATAGGAATGCTTTTACACTGATGGTGGGAGTGTAAGTTAGTTCAACCATTGTGGAAGACAGTGTGGTGATTCCCAAGAATCTAGAACCAGAAATACCATTTGACCCAGCAATCCCATTACGGGGTATATACTCAAAGGATTATAAATCATTCTACTAGAAAGACACATGCACACGTATGTTTATTGCAGCACTAATCACAACAGCAAAGACTTGGAAGCAACCCAAATGCCCATCAATGATAGACTGGATAAAGAAACTGTGGCACATATACACCATGGAATACTATGCATCCATAAAAACGGATGAGTTCATGCCCTTTGCAGGGACATGGATGAAGCTGGAAACCATCATTCTCAGCAAACTAACACAGGAACAGAAAACTAAACACCACATCTTCTCTCTCATAAGTGGGAGTTGAACAATGAGAACACATGGACACAGGGAGGGAGACATCACACACCGGGGCCTGTCAGGAGGTGGGGTGTTAGGGGAGGGGTAGCATTAGGAGAAATACCTAATGTAGATGATGGGTTGAGGGGTGCAGCAAACCACCATGGCACATGTATACCTATGTAAGAAACCTGAATGTTCTGCACATATATCCCAGAACTTAAAGTATAATCATTATTTTTTTTTTTTTAAAAAAAAGCATACAAAAATAGGTGAGAGGAATGAGATAATGTATGAATGAGGGAACCATTGTATTACACTTTTCTTGGAAGTCCTAAGGACCAATTTGAGATGAGTGATAATGAATTCTACAGCTTTCTGGCCTTGGCATTCCTAGACACACTGCCAGAACACCCTCTCCTTTTTCCTCTCCTCCTTAGGTTTCAACTGAATCACCGCTTTCTCTAGAAAGCTTTCCCTCTTTCTCTTACCTCCAAGGATAGTTAGGTCCCTTGTCATCTCTTCCTGTTACACTTTGTGCTTTTCTCTCACAGTGTTTAGCACGGTCTGAAATTTTATTTAAATGTGTGACTGACTGACTGAAGTCCGCTTTACCCACTGCAGGTTCCACGGTCCATCTCACCATTGCCTACCCAGTGCTAGCCAAGCTCCTGACACATATATATGTCAAAGAATGGTGAATGAGTGACATTTTGATTTTTTACCCTTCCAACAGAGTCCATCTGCCCATTCCCTACTTTCTGTTGAAGGTACCCCAGTGGTAGATTTGAGAGGGTTGGGCTGTTGGAAGAACTTGGAGACCTCATAACCCTGTTTCAACAGCTTTGAGATAACCATGAGCTGTATCACATGCTCATTTTCCTGACTCAGGGAAACAGATTTTTCTTGTTGATGCTGATATTACTAGAATCCATCATAGTGCCAGGCACATGAGAAAACATTACAGGAATAAATAATGAACATGAGATTATTTTATTATTTATAAGGTTAAAATATATGACAGGCCTCCCCAAAATAGTCACAATATGAGACACAATTATTTTGCATTAAGTCCAATTTCCCTGTATCAGTCTTGATTTTGTATGTGTGTTGTAATTCTATTGCATCCATATGGAGCCATATAGGGGATCCAAGGTTAGGCCTGGGGGAAAGTCACCCTGGGAATACTGGGGTATCTGCAAGTAATAATCTCCCTGATGTGAGGCAAGGACCCCCAACTCCAAAGCCTCAGTATCCTCAACAACATTCTTCCTCTGCCACCTCCCACATTTATGCCACACAGGGCCTGAGGACAGCATTGGTGTCCTCCTTGATCCTTTTAGCCAGTTTCAAGTTATTGTTCCTCTCTCCCTTTAAAAAATCCAGAACCTACCCTGGAGAAACTCTTCTTATACATGTGTACCAAGAGACATATATAAGAATTTTCTTTATAATAGAAAGTCAAAGGGAGTGGTTAAATACATCGTGGAATTTTCCTACAATGAATACCTTAATGCAGTGAGCAACAAACTACAGCTACATGAATCAATACAAATGAATCAACAGATGATTCACTGAGTTAAAAAAAAAGAGTAGCAGAGAGAATTCATGCAGTATGAAACTTACAGTAGTTCCCTTCTCATCCATGGGTTTGCTTTCCTCAGTTTCAGTTACCCAAGGCCTACCATAGTCCAAAAACATTAAACAAAAAAATTCCAGAAATAAACAATTCATAAGTTTTAAATCATGCACCATTTTTACTAGCATGATGGAATCTTGTGCCTTTCTGCTCCATCCTGCCTGGAACACGAATCGTCCCTTTGTTCAGCATCTCCACATTGTATATGCTACCCACCTGTTAGTAACTGTCTTGGTTAGCAGACTGAAAAAACATTGCACATACAGTGTTTGCTATTATGTGTGGTTTCAGGCATCCACTGGGGCTCTTGGAACATATACTCCAATGATAAAGGGGACTATTGTCTAGAGTTCAAAAACTTGCAAAACCATGTAGAAGTATACATGAGGTATAAACATAAACCAAACCAATGAATAATAAATACAAATATTAGGTTAATGGTGACCCTAGTAGGGAAGAGAGAGGGAGTATGATTGGATAGGGGCATTGAGGGTATTGAAGGAGTACTGTAATGTTCTGTTTCTTGAGTTTCTTAAGGTGGGTGGTGGATCTGCTATATGATATATATATAGTCTTCTGAGTATCTGAAATATTGCATAATTTTTAAAAATTTAAATGAATTAAAATTCTCCAGCATATCCCATCAGATTATTTTCCCATTGTTCTTTCTTACTGCAGCAAACTACCATTTTTCTGGTCACCTTCCTTCCTTCATTTGGCTAACTATGGTGCTTCCTGGCATTGTTACTGCCATGAATCTTTGGGACTTAAAAATCCACTCAGATGAACTACCGACTACCCAAGACTCCCAGTTCCTTGACTCCCTCACCTCCAAACAGCTTGTTCACTACCCTGCTACAGCTACCTACTCTTCATAGTCCCATTATGCACCAGCGCCAAAAATCTCATTTCCAACACCTCGCTCTCTACCACCTTATGTCTTTCCAGCTCCTCTCTTCTTTTCCTCCTACTCCTTAATTGTTCAACCACACCAGGACCTCCCGACCACATTAGCAGAATGCACGGGAAAGGGAGCATGTGCACTCTCATGGTGGGAATGGACATACATAGTTACATGTTCACAAACACGCTGGAAGACAATTCGGCAGTTTCTTAAAAGTTAAACATACATCTGTCATATGATCCAGTCACTCCATTTTTAGGTATTTACATAAGAAAATAGAAAGCACATGTTTATATAAAGTTCATACATACAGGTTCATAGAAGCTTTATTTATCATAGCCCCAAACTGGACACAACTGAAATGTTCATCAGTTGATCACTGATAAACAAACTGTAGTACATCCATACCGGGAAGTACAACCCAGCAATAACAGGAACAAATACTGATACATCCGACACAGATGAGTCAAAATAATCATGGTGAGTGAGATGAGCCAGAGAGAGAGAATTCACACTGTATGATGTCATTTTTAAAAAAACTCTAGAAAATGCAAACTCATCTACAGTGGCAGAAAACAGATCGTGGTTATCTGCAGAAAGGGAAGGGATGATGCGAGGGAGGAACTACAAAGGCGCACGAGGAATCTTTTTGGAAATGGATATGTTCCCTATCTTGTCACTATCTTGACTGTGGTGATACAAGTGTATACACAGGTAAGAATTTATCAAATTGTATAGTTTAAATATGTACAGTTTTATGTCGATAATATGACAATTTAAAGGCAGTTCCACACTGCCTGATCTGCGGCTAGCTGTAACCCTCTAGTATATTTACTCTTTTCCACTGTCTGAGATGGCCCTGTTTCTTTGCTCCTCTCTTCCCAAACCTCGACATTCTTCACTTTCAGCAGATGTAGGGCTTTTCATTTCACAGGGAGAATAGTTTCAATCAGATATCCACGTTGTCATCCTTACCCTCCCAGTCTCCCAATTCTCCTCTCACCTGCTTCCATTGATTCTCTGCCTGCCTCTTCAGTGGATGAACTCTCTGTGCTTCCAGCTATGGCCAGCCCTTCCCTCATGCCCTGGATCTACTCCCCTCCTCTACTCAAGGACCTGGCTCTGCAAGCTTTCCCTCTATCCCCTGCATCATCACATTTCCCCTCAACTGGATTATTCCCACCAGCATACAAGTATGCCAAAATAAAGCAAATAAAACCTGCTGTTTATTTGACTCCTCATCTGTTTCGAGTTATTGCCCCTTTGCTCTGGCATCCTCTATAGAAACTCCGCAAGCACTGTTTATCCCTGCTGTCTCTACTTTCTCACCTCTCTCTCAAGCTCACCCCAATTAGGCTTGTATCCCCTTTGGTCCACCAAACCTGCTCTTGGCGAAGTCCACCAATGACCTCAGTACTGCCAAATCCAATAGCCAATTCTCCGTCTTTTATTTAAAAGCCACATATAGTCTTCTCTTAATGTTAATGTCAGATTCTGTCTTGGGCATTTTATCTCAGCAATGTTTTCTCTATACTTTGCACAGCTCCTAGAAAGGTGACTCTAGACTATAAACTGCCTGAGAGCACAGATTACTTTCAATCCTCTGAGAGCACAGATTACTTTCAATCCTCTGAGAGCACAGATTACTTTCAATTCTCTGCTCTGATGTAGTGCTATCACTTCAACACCTCGACCAGAGCAAAACACATGAGAAGAACTGAATAAATATGAATGAATGAATGAATGAATGAACAAATGAATGAATGAATGAATGAATGAATATACAGCACAACACGGTCTCAGGTCTGAGGTGAATATGGGCTGATGTACGGCTGAGTATCACTATTCATGATTGTTATGCTCTATACAGTCTCCACAAACAATGAATTAGTGGATATTGAGCCATAGCTACTAGAAGAAATATAGGATTAGGTTCCTATGAGCCTCTGTTCACAACATTTATATCAACCAATTAACATATAACCTTGTTTTATGTCTGTTTCTGTGTAAATACCCCTTATTTAATATATATTGTTGATTCATTTATATCAAACTCATGGTTATCATAAGGCACATTACAACCTTCTGATGCTTAGAAATACTAGAAAGTACTTCGGCATTATACTTGGGAGCCATTCTAAATGTAGAAATCATCAACAAAAGGCACAAAAATGCAAAAACCATGGCACTAAATAGACAGTGCACAGGACGCTTGTTTGTAGCATGAGAACCACAACAAGAAGGCAGAGTATCACCAGCTGGGGATGTGTGTGTTTGACCTCAGCTGGGGATGTGTGTGTTAAGTGACTCAAATGTTTGGCCACTCTGCTGTGCATGTCCATGAATGACTATGAAAGCACCATATTGATTTGGGGGTTACAAATAAATTTTAGTGAGTAGGAGAATTCACAAATAAGGAATCAACAAATAATGAGGATTTATATTTTCCTACCTTTCCGGGGCATGTGCAGTGCAGGCCAAAGGCTTCTCTCCTGGGTCAACCCATGGCTGGGTGGGCTGCACTGTGCAAGGGATCAGGTAGATGGTGTACTCTCCCGAGTAGTCCTTCCTGGAAACATGCAGAGCAGACTGTGATCATAGGGAACAACTGACAGGCTGCTGGCTTACCCAGAAAGACACGGCCTTCACTAAACAGTTTTCAGGTGGTATTTGTGTCCAGCATCTAAGAACCTTACAAGTCTGCAAACACCATTTTTGGGAACTCATCTCCAATTATCCTAACCTTCAGAGGTGTTAAATGGAGCTACTTTCAAGTATTCAGGTCCTTCTCATGAGGAAAGCTAAGAAAGGCACGCTACATATGAAAACGTAGAAGGCTCAGGTGATGACAGAACAGAATTGGTCATTTCCTCTGGATTTCATGAGACTTGTTTGACAATTTCTGTTTAGTGTTTCTTGTTGACAGATACCCTATTCAATGCATTCCCAAATGGAAAAGCTTTTATTTCTGAAGACGTGACAGTGTCAGGTGCTACTGTGACACAGGAGGAAGCAAATGCCTCAGGATTCCAGGACACCACTCCAGAGCATATGGAAGCAGCACCCTGCAGAACGCCCCTGCACCCGTTTCACTCGCACTCAATTTGGAGGTTCCCCTTTCAAACTCTATAGCCTCATCCCTTTATAAAGTCGAAGAACAAGATCACTTCTCATTAGAGACCACTCATGGGGACTTGGGGACTTCCCTGTTTATGCGGGGCCCAGGATTCTCCAGTTCATGACTCTGTGAACAGGAAGCCTTTGGACCTCTCTCCTACTTCATCTCCCACACTTCTCACTGGGTGGCAGCTCCAGCCCTGTCAGGTGGCCTGGAAGGCAGCCAAGCATTCAGAAGCTTCAGGAACCTTCTTCAAGGGCCTTGGGAGTCTGTCATCCATTGAATGGAGAGAGCAGGGCTGTGAATCTTCATGATAACTGTTTGTGAGGGATCTGTGAACAGTTCTCATAAATACTGTGCTTGTTTTGACCATTTTGGGATACTTATCTATTTATTAGTAAAGTGACAGCAAAGATTTGGTTAAAAACAATAAAAAAACTTTTATGTCACATTCTGGGGTCAGTGTAGTGGACTGGCACAGGCTGGAAACTGGGAACCAGTAGAACTTCAGCTTGCCTCTGCCATGGCTGTATGATTTTAACAAACCATGCAGACTTTCAGGGCGTAAGCTCCTTCTACTCTTCTTTCTTTCTCTGCTGTTTACTCTCCTATTTTCTAAGCTCCTTCCTAATCTAAAAGTCTGTATGTCTGCAGTTTTCTATCAAATCTTGGATCAGCAGGAAATGAGACTTTGTATACCATATTTAAATTACATGGAAACTGACATCTATAATGTGGATAGTAATGCTTCATTAATACAAATATTCAAATAGGCAGAACAATCCATGCCTGGCCAGATCGTGTCTAGCTCTACTCAAACCCTGTAGGGGCTCTCCTTGCGCTAGAGAGTAGAAGCCAGTGGCCGAACACTGGTTTACAGGGCCCCACCCCGTGACCCTACCCTGACTTCTTACTTCTTTAGCATTATTGTCTATTACTCTCTTCCCTGCTCACTTCATGCCAACCATATGGGCATCCTTGTTCTCCAAGCATGCCCAAATGTTGCCATTTTAGGAACTTTACCAGGAACCCTGTTCTCCATGTTTCTGCATAGCCAACTCCCTCACCTCCTTCAAGTCTTTGCTCAAATAAGCTCTACTGGGAACATTCTAATTAAAATTATAATGTCTCTCCATTCCCGCTTCCCCTTACCCTGCTCCATACCTTTCATTTTCCCATAGTGCATATCACCTTCTGACATATGTTATACTTTGCTTATTGTGTCTACTGCTTTGTGTCTCCTTACTTTAAGTCCTATACTTAGGGATCTTTATTTTGTTTACCAATATATTCAAGGTACCTAGAACCTTCTCTGACACACAGTAAACATTCCATAAATACTTGTTGAACAAGCGAATGCAAGACAAATAGCATAGCCTCCCAAGCCTTCGGTCCTACTTTTCCCCATTCCTAAATACTACTTAGGTCCATTTCCTCACTATCCCTTCAAACATGCCAAACACAGTCTTAGGTACATATCTTTAATCCTGCAGCTCTTTTCATCTCCTTACTAGAATCTAAGCATTTCCCATATCACAACATGGACCATAAGTTGTCTCACCTCTTTCAGGAATCCTTATACAACTCCCTAGCCTCTGGCTCTCTCTTCCCTGAACTATGGTCTTCATATTACCCTGTATCTCACACAGTGTGCTTAGCATGGAGTGCTTGGTGGGGTTCTTCATTTTGTCATTTATCTATGCATTTTGTCTCTTCACCTCAAAGGTAAGCTGCTAAAAGGTGCTTGCTCAGAACCTACCACATGCTAAAACCTGTGGTTCTGGGGATTTAAGATGAATCATATGTGTCTTCTACTCTGGAGAAGCTCATAATCCAGTGAAAATCTGGGACCAGCAGATAGACCATCATAAGATAATGACATGTGTTACAGCAGAAGCTGCAACAGAGTAGGAACCAGGAGGAGGGAGCTGCTAGTACTGTATGGGAAGCCAGGGAACCTGTCACAAAGGGGTCAGTATTTGAGCTGGGCTCGGTCTCAGAGGAGTTAGTTATACAAGGGGAAAAGAGGAAGAAGGCCTAAGGGAATTGCAAAAGCATGGAGGTATGGATGGGCTGGTGGGTTCAGGGATTGGTGAGATATCTAATGTGGCTAAAAGCCTGGGTTTGAGATAAAACTAGAGGGGAGGCTGGGCCTTGGATGCTGCAGAAGGAGGGTGGGCTTCATTCAAGTGGCAATGAAGATGTCAGCAGAGTACTTAAAGGAAGACAGTTTCCCTGTCTGTAAACTGGGACAAAGTACATGAAGCACAGTCCTTGAAGGTTATTATACATCGATTTCAAAAGAATCACTATACAACAAAAAATCTGATATAAGATCAAAAATTTTAAGATAAGAAAAAATTTTTTTGAAAATGATTCTCAAGACAATTTGAAGTAAGATTTTAATGCTAAATATGGCTCTTACTCTCATTATCTACAAAATGGGGATAAAATATTTATGATAGATTCCTGGTTGCCCACTTATCCTTTTTATAGTGGTTTTAATTTTGTTTTTTTCCATTCTTCCCTTTTCTAAATGGGGGATATTTTACTATTTGTTAAAATTCCTATTCTACCTCTATACTAGGTGTGTGAGAGGAATAAATCTTGTAAAAGACACATGGACTTAATCAGAGATACTATATTTTTTACAGGTTGTTGTAATTGAAATGAAATTTATTTATTTGATAAAGATTTTAGTTAGACACATTTCCTGACTTCCCTTCTAGGCAGGTGTGCCATGTGACTAAGTTCCCCACCATAGGATGTGGGTGGAAGTGATGTGTGCCCCTTCTGGTCTCACTCTTGGAATAAGTGTGAGCATTTCTTATTTATATATCAGAAGTTGATCTGAGCAAGATTTGTTTCTTTCTTTATTTGCTAGAGTGTCATTTCTTTTAATTAATTCATTAATTTTTTTTTTTTTTTTTTTAAGAGATAGGATCGCTTTCTGTTGCCCAGGCTGGAGTGCAGTGGCTATTTGTAGGTGCGATCATGGCTCACCGCAACTTTGCACTCCTGAGCTCAAGCGATCTTCCTGAGTAGCTGGGCTACCAGCTAGCACCACCACTCCCAGCTGAGGTTTATTCCTATCAATTCCCCTTTTAAAATAAAAGTCTAGCCTTCAGATAAAAGCACTATTTCTCAAGCTCCTGAAAGAAATGGAAAACCACTCAGCTCTACCCATGGAGGACTCCATCACCGTATTTACCTGTTATAAGAGCTTGTGGCTCTCCAGAGTTGATGTGGAGAATCAAAAGTCTGAGCACTCCATAACAGCTGCAAGTCAAATTCAATTCCTCCTAGGTGGTCTGGAGTCAATATGAAAGATTTCACATCCGGGAGAGTGTGGTGCTCCATCACAAACTGTCCTATTTGAAGGGGAAACACATGCACTTATCGTACTTGTTGTAGAGCTTGAGTTTGATTGTACTTGGGGTAGAGCCCCACAAAAGCCTGAGAACTGAATTAATGTTCTTCTCTCAAACAACTAAGGTTAGCCCATTTTACCCCTTAGAATACATTCCACACTGGTGGGGATAGCATGGCATCTCACCCCAGCCCATTGTTCTACTTGTGATGGTCATCATAGTCATATGTATTTATTTATAAACAATAGGAATAATGCTTGTGGAAATGGTGCTAATGAGTATATTCACAGTAATAGGGGTCTTTATGTGACAATGAACACTCAATATACATAGCTTTAAATTCTAACCAACATGTTTCTTGGAGGTAGAAAAGTCTCGTAGTTTATAAATAGAAATTTCAGCATCAGATAAAAGTCACATTTAGGGCCATTCAAGTCCTTGGTAGAAGAGGATAATTATAAACATCATTAAAAGGGTAAATGCTATCAGCAAGATACCTCCACTCTTTAAAACTGCACTGAAATAGTGTCGCGAATAAATAAAAGTAGGGGGAATATTTTAGATCGAAAGAAACTAAAGCAATATAACAATCACAATGTAACATATGAATCATAACTGGAACTTCTTTCTTTTCATGTAAGCAGTTATAAAATAAACAAATATAAAAATAAGTGGAAAAGATGTTTATGGAACAATAAAGGAAATATGAATAGAGACTGGATATTACTGAATCAATGCTAAATATCTTAGAAGTGATCATGATGTTGTGACTGTATAAGAGAATGTCCTTGTTCTTAGGAGATGTCAACTGAAGTATTTTGGGTAACTTGACACAAAGTCTGCAACTTGTTTCTGAATGGTGTGACAAAAAAAGGTATGTATGCGTGTATGTGCACATGGATGTATAGCAAAATGTTAATCATTGTTGACTGTTTTTTATTGTTCTATTCTTTCGACTTTCTGTATGTGTGAAATGTTTCTTAATAAAAAGTTGGGAAAAAAATGGCATTGATATTACCTCTGAATTTGGCATGGGTCTTGAATTCAATGACAAGACGGCCATCCTCTCGAATGTAGATTCTTATTATCTGAAGCCTTGCAGAAAGCACACTGTCTGTCTGGATTCCTGGGCAGGAAAGCAGAGAGAAAATGTTAGGGCATGGAAAATTCCTCCCTGACAGCAACCACGTATAAGTTATCCCAAGGACACCTCCAGGTAGAGCTGCATATTTATTTGAATGTAACAAGATAACATTTATATGTCTATAGAAACATATGCCAATTAAAACTGTATGACAGTTCATTTCACTTGGTTCTTTTTTTTTTTTTTTCTTGTAACGGTTCCACAGTTCTCGAAATAGATTCTTCAAACCTGTAAATTCCACTTAGCCCAGATGCAGGGTTCAGCAAAAAAACGAATCTTAAAACTTCTTGCTATCAAACTTTATACCAGGGTATGGTTACAGCACATCTGCTTCCTACTATATTTTCTTTTCCTCACCAAGATACCTTTCTGGACTTAACAGAGGTATAAACAAAGTCCTGGTGGCTACATTTAGTACTCAAACCAAAGGAGAATTAAAGGCAAGCTTGTAGAAAGCCAGCATGACACAAGAAAGCTGTGGCTTTAATAAAGGAAACTGCAGTCATGGTCCCCAGTGAGTTCACAATGACCAAAACCAAAGGGTAACGTAAGGAGGAGAAACATGAAGTTGAACAAGACAAAACAAAAACAAGAGCTCAAGAGATTATCTGACCCAGAGTGGGAAAGCTGCCTGAAGTTATTTTCCCATGAGAAATACAAAGCAAAAACTGATTTGAGCCTAAGCCATTTCATAGAAGAAAGGACTACACTGCCAGCCCTCTGTATCTGATCTGTTCTACATCATGGATTCTGCATCTGTGGATTCACCCAACCTCAAATTGAAAATATTAGAATAAAAATGCATCTGCACTAAACATATAGATTTGTTTTTCTTGTCATTATTTCCTAAACAATATAGTATATAGTTGTTATATATATAGTATACACATGTAAAACAATATAGTATATAGTTGTTATACCTAAACAATATAGTGTAACAACTATTTATATAGCATATACATTGTATTAGGTGTTACAAGTAATCTAGAGATGATTTAAAGCATAAGGGAATATATGTATAGGTTATATGTAAATACTACACCATTTTATATGAGGGATTTGAGCATCCTCAGATCTTGGTGTCTGTGGGAGGTCCTGGAACCAAACCCTAACAGATATGAATGATGACTGTACTTTCAATTAGTAGAGATGAAGCTTTCTCAAAAGAAAACTCTTGTTTTTTTTTTTTTTAGTATGTTTGCCTCAGATAAAGCACATCACCCCTGGAGAGGAAAAGAGGGAGGACGGGAGCAGTAGAATTTAGAGGAAATGGGTTTGGTGAAATAGGTTTGGGGTAGTGTGTGAATTACAGGACACTAAAAATGAGAAAAAAAACAAACAAACAAGAAAACCAAAAATAACCAAGAACCACTGGAGATAGTGGAGGAGAAAATTGGGGAGTTTTAAGGAGCATCTATGTGGAAGCAGTAGGAGGAGGTGGGTGGGGAAACTGGGTGGGGGTGCGGTGTGGGCTCCCAGCTGAAGGGCTGCCTCCCACGTAGTTCTTGGGGGCTCCTCCCAGAGAGGACAGGAAGGGGGATGAGCCTGAGGGAAAGGTCATTTTGAACATTCAGCATCACAGCCCTTGACTTCAGAAGGTTAAAATTCCTTCTTTGAAGGATGCAATTAAAGAGCTGATGCTTTGCCAAATGAATAAATTGGGCTACTTGACATAAATATTTCAAGTGCTCTTGACACATTTTTCCATTTCCATGCATCTGACTTGAAGATCCTTTTGCTTTGTAAAAAACATGAACCACACCATTTTTCACTAGGAGAAAATGAAGATTATTTGGGTTATACTCCAAAAGAACACACACCCCTCTGAATCCCTCATGGGCAGTAGAGGACTCATCTGTCACTTGCTATCTTCTACTCTGGGACCTTAGCTATCTAGACTGAGATCTTCCAGCATCAGGACAGAAGGACATCATTCTTTTCAGGAACCCCAGATCTTCACTTTCCAGACTTGAGGTGGCCCCACTTTGTCTATGGGATAACAGGATGAGAAAAGCAGCTACTGTTAAAAGTCACTACTCTTCTTTTAATATTGCTTGAGTGAAGCCCTAACTAAATGGCTAGCTAAGGCATCAATGGGCATACCTGTTCTCCAGAGAACAGTGTCATAGAAGAAAGAAAACTCCATCTCGGTGTGGTGCTCCAAGGAGGCCCAGCCCCTGGGGGCCGTCACATAGATGTAGGACACATACAGAGGCACGTGCACTGTCAAGAAGGACTGAGCAGAGTCCCTCACCTGCCGAGGAAGCGGTAAGCACACAGAGTTATTTCTCCCCTGGTATGAAAAGGCACACTATCACCACATCTTGGTTCCACTTTCATTCACCCATGTAGTCGCACATTTATTCAATAATTATTAAGCAAGTGCCCATGATTGCAATTACTAATTAAAAAAAATAAAGGAAGTAATGGAATAGAAAGTGGCCAGAATGCTTCTTTAGACAGGGTCATGTGCAGAGGCTTCTGTAAGGAGGTGACATTTGAACAAAAATACTTTTGAAGTGGGAGAATGAGCTGTGTTCAGTTGCCAGAAGATTTGGCTGAAATTTTAGAATATCACATTTATTCCCAAGGATCAACCCGGTGGATGTGGGATCTACCATTCAGTACAAACTCCCTGTGTTGATTTGCCAGTGACCCGTAGGAGAGCCCAAGTCAGCCATCATCAGGAAGATGCCCACATCCGGACGCCTGGGAGGAACCTGTGCCTAATTCAGGATGTTTTAGTGAGTGCTCTAATCTCCTGCTCCAAGAACAAAGGGCCCGAGCGTTGAAATCATATCTAGGAAGCTCACCAATGGACAGCTCAGAGCTGCACGTACTTCAGTAATTTCCTGTCCCATGCAGCGCTTTGGAAAGAGTTTTGAAAAGGCAGCACATCACACTTCCAAGAGAACATTCCTTCTAAGGAGATTGTTTCCCTGCTTTTAATTTGGCCCGATCATTTTTATTTTACTACGTAATGAACAAAACTGGATGGAAAGGTAACAGAATGGTAGCAGAAGCTTTTATAGTGAAGATAGCTGTATATGTGTGTGTGAGTAGGGAGTTGGTTTACACATTTTAAAAATATTTTTATACTTTCTTCCATAAATATATATATTTATAACAAAAAAACTTAGTTTAAAACAATTTTATTTTATCATTGGCTAATTACTACAATATACTATGGGACTTATATTTTTCTTTTGTTTGAAAATACAGTATAGCCGGGCGTGGTGGCTCACGCCTGTAATCCCAGCACTTTGGGAGGCCGAGACGGGCGGATCACGAGGTCAGGAGATCGAGACCATCCTGGCTACCCCTGTGAAACCCCGTCTCTACTAAAAATACAAAAAATTAGCCGGGTGCGGTGGCGGGCGCCTGTAGTCCCAGCTACACGGGAGGCTGAGGCAGGAGAATGGCGTGAACCAGGGGGGCGGAGCTTGCAGTGAGTGGAGATTGAGCCACTGCACTCCAACCTGGGTGACAGAGTGAGACTCCGTTTCAAAAGAAAATACAGTATAAAGTGTTTCTATGGGTAATTAAGGAAAAAACCAAATGCTTTAATATTTTTCTACAGTTTTTTTTTTTTAATATTCAAAGTTGTCAGGGATTTAAAATTTGATGTCAGCTTTCTCAAAAGACTCAACTAACTCCACACTCATTGAAAAATTCCACTTTGACATGCCTTACTTTGTTTGTTTTTCAAGAGATGGGGTCTCTCTCTGTAGCCCAGGCTGGAGTGCAGCGACTCTATCATAGCTCACTGCAGCTTCAACTTCCTGGGCTCCAGTGTTCCTCCGGCCTCAGCCTCCCAAAGTGCTGAGACTACAGGTGTGAGTCACTGTTCCTGGCCCTTTTATTTCCTTTTTAAAGAAAACTTCCAGATTTTATTTGGACCTTGTACCATGTTCTGTCCCTTATACACAGGTTTTGCTAAATACACCTGCTCCAATCACACTATCGGAACTTCAATAAACTCTAGCTGATTGGCAAAATTAATTTTCCCTTGTTTGTTTTTGTTTATCCTCCTTTAGCCCTCATGATATTACTTACCTTTAAAAAGAAAAAAAAACCCGGCCGGGCGCGGTGGCTCAAGCCTGTAATCCCAGCACTTTGGGAGGCCGAGGTGGGTGGATCACGAGGTCAGGAGATCGAGACCATCCTGGCTAACACGGTGAAACCCCGTCTCTACTAAAAATACAAAAAACTAGCTGGGCGTGGTGGCGGGCGCCTGTAGTCCCAGCTACTTGGGAGGCTGAGGCGGGAGAATGGCGTGAACCCGGGAGGCGGGGCTTGCAGTGAGCCGAGATCCGGCCACTGCAATGCCTATTCTATGCCAGGCACACTGTGAAAGGCACCCTCTCATGCTGAGATTATTAGTACAATTTCAGATGAGGTTCAGAGAGGTTATGTCTTGTCCAAGTCTGCTGATTTAATAGCAAAAGGTACCAACTAGGCCTTAGTGCTAATTTCTATATTCTTCCTACCATATGTCAGTAATTTCAATTATTTTCAAAGAAATAGACAACAAAATACTTCTGTGTATATATTTTTTCTGTGTCGGTTTAAAAGTGAGATATATACATATAAGAAATCCTTGTCTTTGAGGTTTTTAAGCATATTCTGAACAAAAATATTCAAACATGTAATTACAGCAAAAGCATAAAGAACAGAGAATACTAAATTTTGAGAAGCCAGGAAAAAAACAAATCACTTAGGTTTGCATTTTCCAAAGTGAAAGGTTATGCAACCGGAGAAATGGAAAACCTATGAATGCCTTAAAATTCTCTTCAGTAGATGGCAGTAGTGCATACAAAATGAGAGGAAACCAGGCTGAGACGCACCACAAAGAAAACGACACATTTTAATCAAAGACACTTTCTCTAAATGATTACTCTAAATCCCTCTATAATTTCTCTCCTTCAGTGAGGATAAACCTGATTTGAAATGAAGAATAAACCTGATTTGAAATGAAGAACAAACATCTGACTAGTTTTCAGCTCATTGAGATAACTGCTCAAAATTGGATAGAACCTGTTTTAGAATTAATTTTCCCATGAGGACAGATTAGCCTAGTCTCACTGGCCCTTTGATATAACTGCCCTTCTCTGACTATGACTTCTTGCTATAAATTTTTCAATTGTCACTAATTGATATGGTTAGGCTTTCTGTCCCCACCCAAATCTCACCTTGAATTGTAATCCCCCTAATCTCTCCATGTCAAGGGAGGAACCAGGTGAGAGGTGATAGGATCATGGTTTCCCTCATGCTGTTCTTGTGATAGTGAGTGAGTTCTCACGAGATCTGATGGTTTTACAAGGCAGTTTTCCCTGTTCTTGCTTGCTCTCTCTCGCCTGCCACCATGTAAGACATGTCTGCTTCCCCTTCCCCTATAAGTTTCCTGAGGCCTCTCTAGCCATGTGGAACTGTGAGTCAATTAAACCTCTTTTCTTTATAGATTACCAGTCTCTGGTATGTCTTTATGGTAGTGTGAGAATAGATTAATACACTAATGTTTAATGGTAATATATATTTTAGAAAGTGTCTATTTTTGTAGGGGCTGGCAGTTTGGAATAGGTGTGAAACCAAAATATTTTAAGCAATTATCTTTCCACAATGCACAGGACAACAGTGCTCTTCTTGTCTTCTGAAAGACAGGTTGTGTCATCTGACACATTTTCCCAGGTGGGGAAGAGAATACATCAATGTAGTAATAATGTAAATATTTTTGGCTTTCCAAAATATATGCATTATAAATATAAAATTATATATGCCTAGAGAAGTAAATATTGGATTTTTATATAAGTGAGTATGCCAGACAGTAAGTTTTTTCCACATTAACTTGATTTAGAGGACTTTTGGGGCCTTCTCTAGCTTCAGTGCTGCCAAGATCTTGCTTGAGGGACTTATAAAGAAGACTCCGTTAGTTGGTTGGCCCAGTTCTGGAGGCAAAGTGCTACCTGAAGTGCTTCAGGAACAAACAAGGCTGACCATGGCACCCATATGCAGAGTCCTCAGACAAGCCCCAGGGCACCCACCTGGAAGTCGGCAGTTACAGAGCCCCCACAGACGTCAATCAGCTCAGTCATGTCGTAATAAGCATCAAAGGTCCACACGCAGCTCTTCAGATTCAGGTGTTTGTAGAGCTGGATGGTCTTTGGCTCTCGCACGCTGGGGTCAAACTGGAAGGGGCGATCATAGCCAGGCCCCAGGGCGGTGCTGTCATAGACCACATCATCCAGGAACCCTGCCTCTGCCGGGGAGGGAAGAACAAGGAATGATAATTTGGTTTGCGGACGCCAAGGAGCAGGGTGGGGCGAAGAGCTCACCCTTTCACACTAAAAGCACTTTCAGTCACCTAAGACCCTACTAACAAAGCAACCCAGGGCTCCCAATGTGCAGGGAGAATGTGAGGGATCTTGGAAAGTGTTTGCTAACTGCTGTTGCCACATGTTGAATGGAGGACTCCACCTCTAAGAGACCACAGGAACCATGGAGGAAAAGGTGAGCAAATGATACCATGAATGAAGGCGGCAGAACTTGGAAAGGAAAACACTCTGAAGCTTTGCCTGCTACACCTGGCAAGTCTGGTCCTGTGCTTCATATATGTCCCCACCAGTCCTGAAGAAATGGATTTACTGTATGGCTCATTCATTGGGGAATTATTATTTTAAGAGTGATTTTTAAAATTTCTTTTTTGAGACCCCATCTCAAAAAAAAAAAAAAAAAAAAAAAAAACCCCAGCATATCTACATCTGACTACTTCTTCTTGCTCATAGTTTCTGAACTCTTTGGGGGGAAAGTCTGAATTTTTTGTTAATAAGTAAATAGCTCACTAATGATGCCTGTAACTCTCACCTGTGACAGGCAAAAATTATTGAATCAAATGCTGCCAAGCACATGAATGGCTCTAAATTAAGGGAGAACTTTATATAGTAGGGAGCTGAATACAGATACAATTTTAGAATATTAGGGTTAAATTTTTGTGTTTTTTTTTTGAGACAGAGTCTTGCTCTGTCACCCATGCTGGAGTGCAATAGTGCGACCTCGGCTCACTGCAACCTCCGCCTCCTGGGTTCAAGCGATTCTCCTGTCTTAGCCTCCTGAGTATCTGTGATTACAGGTGCATGCCACCACACCTGGCTAATTTTTTGTGTTTTCAGTAGAGACAGGGTTTCACTGTGTTCCCCAGGTTGGTCTCAAACTCCTAAGCTCAGGCAATCTACTCGCCTTAGCCTCCCAAAGTGCTAGGATTACAGGCACGAGCCACTGCGCCTGGCCAGGTTAAAATTTTATAGTACTAAAAGCGACTGTAGTATTTTAGAAGGGTTGATAGCCGGGCGCAGTGGCTCAAGCCTGTAATCCCAGCACTTTGGGAGGCCGAGACGGGTGGATCACGAGGTCAGGAGATCGAGACCATCCTGGCTAACACGGTGAAACCCCATCTCTACTAAAAAAATACAAAAAAAACTAGCCAGGCGAGGTGGCGGGCGCCTGTAGTCCCAGCTACTAGGGAGGCTGAGGCAGGAGAATGGTGTAAACCCAGGAGGCGGAGCTTGCAGTGAGCTGAGATCCGGCCACTGCACTCCAGCCTGGGCGACAGAGCGAGCCTCCATCTCAAAAAAATAAAAATAAAAAAATAAAAAAAATAAAAGGGTTGATAAATATCTTAGAATGCTTGACACCCAGCACCCAGCCCTCTGTCCCATGATGACTAGGTACTCAATTAACATGTCTTGAATTTAATTGCTTTTAAGTAGGAAAAGGTGCAAAGTTTAGTATTTAAACATAGTATGTCTCTTCCACTAGCTACAAATGTGGACCAATTAAACTTTCATATGTAGCTCAGTGATTTACAAATAATTTGTACTCAGCTAATTGCTACTGTATAAAGACCATCAAGACCAAAAGTGATGCTCAATGAATATGAAAGAGAATATGAATGCATTTCTGTCTTCAAAAACACTATTAAATGATTCATCATTTGTGAAAGGAGGAAATATGCATGTAATGTGCACTTGCTAAGGTAAATGGAAATGGACAGAATTCTTTGTAAAATCAAATGCTGTGGTGAACACAGAGATGTGCTGCCTCAGCTGTCAGCTCCTTCAGCTCTGCGTCAGCTGCACATTAGCTCAGCCCAAGGTCATGCCCTTGCGGGGCAGCCTGCATCCAGTGACTAAGCTAGGTAGGCTATAAGGGTCTGGCTGTGTCAGCTGGAAGTAGGACGAGTCTCTCCAGAGCTCCCTGCCATGGCTGAGATGGCTTTTTCAGCCTGCATTGCAGCTTGACTTCCCCCTCTGCCCAATCCTGTTCGCTCCTTCTCTTTCACAAGTATTGATCCCTAATAAATATCTTGTAACCCCAAACTCCATCTCAGCTCCTGCTTCTGGAGAACTCATCCTATAGCATCTTCACTTTAGCTTTTTAAAACAGGTTTTTGGAGCACCAATGTAAACATGCTCATTCTAAGGGAATGAAGACACTAAAATATACCATAGTAGGTGCTTTAAAAATGTCAATGCATTTAATCCTCATCTTGAGTGGTAACAAGTGTTATTCCCATGTTATAGATAACAGTGGCTCAGAAAGGTCAAACTATATTTGTTCAGTGGAATAAGGATCTGAACCGGTGTGATTCCAAAGTCCTTGTTTCTTTCTGTCCACTTCATTGTCTGAGCTAATGGAATGTGCATGTGTGCTAGGAAAGAAAACCACTAATGTGTGGATTCTGAGAACCAGAAAACATGAAAAGCAGTTCTCCTCACTCTGGCATATCCTGAAAGTCACTGCACTGGGCTAGCATGGAAAGACCAGTCCTGAACTTGTCAATCTCACCTGAGATGCCTCTCAGGTCATAGGTGGTCACTAAATTGGAGCAGACGTGCTGGTGTCTGTAGATGGACTCAGACAGTAGAAAATGCAAGTTGTGCAACGGCATGGTGGAGATAAGGGGCAGCATTCCATCCTGGTGTGGGATCTGCACCGAAATGTGGATTCTAGGGGGAAAAAGGGCAGAAATAAATGTTTAGCTGACTGCTATAAATGGTCAATAGGATATACTTCTTTCTCATCACCTAATTTGTCTTCACCAATGAACTACCATTTTTTTTCCTTCCTGAAGCTTTCCAGGTAGGATTTCTGTCTGAACAGGGGGTATACATATATACATAGTATCATTGCTTCCCTCTAAGAGACCCGCCAGACACAGGACTGACAGTAATCTAGAATTATAGATTTTTTTTCTATACAAGAAAAGATAACATCACAACCACAAATTACTTTAAAGCTTTCCTTTGCTTTTTAATGGAAACTCTGTTTTTTCAGGAGCTGAAGCTGAGTGACTGTAGAGGGCCTGCTCCCCTGCTCTGTCACAGTGAATGTCTATGGAAGTTAGGTAAGCTTGACACTCACATTTCTTTAAGTATTTGAGTCAAAAATATATCGTTGAGCTTTTAAACTCTAAAACCAATTCCTCCACCCAGCCAAATCTGAGGAATTACAATGTGCAGCTACTCATACTGTCTCTCCTAACTGAAAACAGGCTTCTCTCTCCAGTCTCCCTGTAAGTCCTATCAGCAGCACGCGTCCAGCCCTGCCAGCCTCAGTCTGCAGTGTGCTGTTCCTTGATCTACATCCTCAGCTCTTAGGCAGCCTTTGGACCAGGAAATGTGCAACTTCTTTATATTGGCTACTATTTCTCGAATGTTTTCAGACTCTGTTTATCTTGCCTCCCCACTATGAGGGCACGGAGCATTTCCTTCACTTCTTTTGTTTCTCCAGAGCACATAGTATACAATTCTAAATAAGAAATGAGCTTAATAAACATTGGTTAAGACTGCGACACGACAGAACTGTACTTATGCATTGCATTTTTTGTCATTGTAGCAGTTTAAATTTTGAGCGTGTTTATTGACAGTGTGTTTTGAGTTTATATAGCTTGTCTCTTGAGCAAAGAGCCACATTTTTAAGAGGAATCAGAACCTTGGAAGTGAAGAGGAGGGCCTTTTTTCTAGGAAGGGATCACTAAGATACATTTTACCATCTCAGGAAAGAAAGAAGTGTGTGCATATTCATTCAAACATGTTTTATTCATATAAAGGAACTCATTTTTCTCAGTTTATGAGCAATGGAGTTGCTTATAAAGGCACACGTTTAAATACTATAGTGTTTAATAAATATGCATAGCATACACAAATTCTTTTTTGCTATGCAAAAATGAAAACATCCATTTCCCATCATGGTGGCACAGAAAAAAATTAAGTCCAATATATCCTAATTTCTACATTATTATTCATTTGTTCAGTAGATATTTAGGAGTGCCTCTTAGATGCCAAGAAGCACTGTACTGGGCAGAGGATACTCAAAATACAAACTCATGGTCTCTGGCCTTCAGGCCTTACCATCTACTAAAGGACAGAGAGAGTGAATGCTAATCATCTTCTAAAAGAAGCATATACAGGTGCCAGAGAAGCCAGAAGGGGAGGCCTCCAAATTAAATTAGGGGAGATGATGGAAATGTCCCTAGAAGAGATGCCATGCAGTAGGTATTGTAGGACAGTAGGGTTCCAGCCAGTGGAAGGGGGCTGGGGAGAGTTGAGGTAACAGTATGGCAGAGGTATGCAACCTGTAAGAGTTTGTAGCGCTTGGGAAGTTACTCATGATTCCCTGTGGTTGGACTGGCAGGTGAAACTGCGAAGGCGAGGGAAAGACTAGGAAGATAGGCAGGGGGCCCGAGCTTGAGGGATCTTCACAGATTTAAACTTTTACTGACACATTCATCATCACATTTTTATTGTGCAGAAGCATCACTTATTGATCATCCTGGGAAACACACAAAGGAGACCTGAGATTCACCTCAACCTACGCATGGTGGAAGGCACCACCTGCCTGACCTGTTCGGATGCTCCTTATGTTTGACATCGAGGTATTTCAAGGTTGCGATGAAGGACTGAGCCTGGAAGCCTCTGGATGTCCCAGCCACCACTGGTGTGTGGCAGATAGCACTGTCTGTTCCAATGGTAACAATGTTGCTCCTTAAGGGGGTGCCCACATGGCCCACCTTGTCCACAGCCTTGGCCACACAACGCACATGGAACCTCCGGCTGAAGTAAATGCTGTCCAGGACCTACCAGGGAGAATAAATCACCTCCAATGTGAGTACGCTACTTAAACAGCTCCTTATATGATCTGGTTCAAGGTAATCTGTAAAGGTCATCCATCCACCCATCCATTGATTGTTCCATCTAGTCATTCATTCATCACGTAAGTATTGACTTTTAACTATGAACCAGACACTCAAGACAGATCATTGAGTACTTATAGCCTAAGGGGGTAAGATAGTCAATGAATAATTAGACAGATGTGGAGCATGAACCCACAGATGAGTGATTTCCATTAATAGTATTGTTCTCTTTATATACTAGGCTCAGCAGAAGGATGACCCAAGTGTTATTCAGGCTTCCAGCAAGACTGGTTGGCCTCCAAGTCACTGTTGCTGAGAGCATAATGTCAGGAGACAGAGGAAACATTCTTCCTTCCCAGGAATTATCATGGTCTTTTTATCTTACTGCTATCCTCCCTCCATCCCATCTCCCTACCCAGTGACCACACACTGCAAGGGTTATAGTAACATGCAGACTTGAAGCTGAGAACTTGACCTCTGACACTTTCTAGCCTTTGAAGGTCTTTCCACAGATTCCTCCAAGTCCCTAAACATACAGAAGCCCTAAGAGTGCCTAACTCAATCTGTGCAGAGGCAATGTAGGGCACCAGGACTCTTTATGAAAATGTATGCATTTACATAGGGAAGTATATAACAAGAAAAATTAATCAGTAGTTCTGTGTGCCACAGACCTCCCACAAAGCAATCACACAAACTTAAAAATTTTACCCATGAAAATAATTTTCCCTGAAGTCCATTAAAAATTAAAGAAGATTTTTCCATTAAACTTTTTTAAAAATTAGCTGCCAATGCTTTACTTATTTATATATACATGAACTTAGTACAGAAGGGATTTGAAGCTTCCTACAAGAATGCATATAATAGAATGGCATTAAATAAATAATTGAAGAAATCAAGACAAAGCAAAGGAATCTAGGGTAAAGGGTATTAGTCACAAATTCATTGCAAGAAGGAAACCTGAAGCATAAACTCATAAATTTATCTGTTAAAAATGTACATTTGGCTCCAACCAGATCAAACCTCCTTTACGGTTTTGTTGAAGAGAGAAATAGATACTTAAGAAACAACAAGCTGGTAAGTCTTGCCATGTTGATTTTTTAATAATAGAGAAGACTATTTAAATTTGAGCTAGGTTATGTTGCAAAAGAATTGCTCTTCGGGCCTTTCTGAACAAGCTGTGCCAAAGAGAGTGGGTATGAATGACCCTGCATTATCCAAAGCCTCCCATCTATGTCCAACAGCTTTCCTCTGCTATTATCCCATCCCAGTGAAGCTCTTACTACAGTGGGAATAAACTGTGGAATAAACAGGAAAATGTAGAGAAATTTGGTCTGAAAGATATCTCTGATGTCTAAAATCATTCAGTGATATAATTGTAGGCAAGAATTGTTGAATGCTTACCACACACCAGGTACTATACTAAGCCTGAATCTCAATGGCTTTCAGCTCACTTTTGGAATCAGTTCTGTCAGTGTGATGTGCAGGATCACTGTGGTGGACTGCTTGTTAAGGTTGGGAAAACATACTATCCATTGTTCTCTGATGGTGTCAGGGGTGTTGGTCTCTAAGCTTTTCGAGGACAGGAACTGCTGCACAATGTCTTTTCATGGCCTCCCATAGAGCTTTGTAAAGTGCTGATCATTCAGCAACCATTCTATTCTTTTATTTAATAACTGGTCCCCTCTATGTGCCATTGATGTGCTGGCCATTTTGGGCCACATTTCTACCGCATTATAGAAATGTGGTAGAAATTTGGTTCCTGTCCGTAAGGAGTTTATGTGCTAATACTTATTGAACGATTGAAGATACGTTAATAGTAATAAACAGTGCCTACTTGGAGTTTTTCACTGACTTTGTCATTTATAGGTCACATTTTTCAATGACCTTGTAAAGTAGCTAAGCAGAAGAATTATTACTTTGCAGATCAGGAAACTGAGACTCAGAGAGATTAAGCAACCTCTTAACATTACTTAGTTTAACATAGGCAGCACCAGGATTTGCAAACAGGTCTTCTAACTAGCTTAGGTTTCTATTACAGCATATAATCTTTTCTTATGTATAAGGGTAAAAAGACTGTGCACATGCTTATTTGTTTTATTCCAAATGCCATGCATGGACCATAAGGAATTTGATTATCTGAGTAACAAAGAACACCAGTTCTCACCCAGGGAGGGAGAACCAGGTCCAGACCCCCAGACCTACCATGTGGTTGACACTGGTGAATGGTGTGTTGTCAGTGATGGTTTCAAAGGGAGACCGGGCCCCATTGCCATCAGTGGGGGCAGCCACTTCCCAGCTGAACTGCACAGATGTCTGGTTGATGCCGGCCTCACTGCAGCGCTCCTTCATGACAGCATATCTAGGGAAATAAGGGTCACAGGGGGTGACACAGACCAGCGGGTAGCCTGGGGAGGGGGATTTCTTGACTCCTTCCTTGGTAACTTCTTCCACATGGTCATAGTCAGCAAGTGTGACTACCTGCGAAAGAGCAACAAAGCTTCAGTTCAGGTTGGGTATCAGCAAGATCAGAGAACTAAGGCCCCCTTCTTTAGAGATCCACAAGATCTCTTAGTGTCTAGGGATTCTTTAAAGTATAACAGGAGAAGTTTTTATAATTGTTTGCCAGGCATCCTTAAAAGATACTGTAGATCTTTAGTGGTGGAGAAGATCCTTCTACTGGTTGGGCTAGAAGCTTTACTATACTTTTAATTTTATTCCTAAATCAGAGCCCTATCACTCAATGTAAAAAAATACTCTGACTTTCCTGCACATTGGAACCAAAGCTGTGTAATGAATAACAGTTGCTAGTTTAAAGTTGCATTAAATAGTTGATGGTATATAGTAGAACATTTGGCAAAATAAGAGTACATCGAGGTGGTATATTTCTTCCATGGCCAAATAAGAGACACATTTGGAAATAATCGTCATTCTTTTCTAACATATGAGACTAGTTAGCAGAAGTTAGAAGACTTCTGATTGCTTCACAATTACGGGTTACACTTTCCTTGGCAACTTCTAGGTGTTTTCCTCTTAATTGTAAGGACGGTGCATTCATTCTATTCACCCCAAGTTAGGAAATCTGGTACTACCTTCCTGCAGGTACTGAATTCTATAAATATGGTGAGTAAGTGGGACAATAGATATGACGTAGTATTACGTTCTTACTCTTCTAAGTCCCATCAAAGAAATGAGAAGATCAATTGTATTATATTTTCTATCTTTATCAGACTAAGACACCAACAGGATTTGGTCTCACTTTTAGGTCAGAACAGGGTTTCTTACCCTCAACACTATTGACATTTGTGCCAAATAATTCCTTTTGTTGTTGGGGGCTGCCCTGTGCAGTATGGGATGTTTAGGAGTATCCCTGGCTTTTACCCACTAGATACTATTACTAGCACCTGGTGTGACGACTGTGACAACCAAAAATTTCTCTAGAGATTGCTTAAATGTCCTCTGGAAGGGGGAGAATGGAAGGCAAGATGGCTCCTGGTTGCGAACCACTGTGTTAGAAGAATAAAGAAATAGAGTACTTCTCTCAAGTTCTCATCTACTAGTCACTGAGACGTAAAACAGCAATCCTTTGGGTCAAGCAACTCACAATGGGTGGTGCTGGCAATATGAGGCTCCCGGCTGCCTCCTGGTCTAGAATCGTCACTGTGGCAGTAGTCACATCCCCGAGAACTGCTTCCACTGGGTCATCTGGGCCAAGGACTAATGAGAAAGATTCATGCCATTCCCGGTCTTCATTGGACAGGATCTCAACTTTAAAAAAGATATGATCCACACCTTCAACAAGGACAGAACAAAAAGAGAGTAAAGGCTTCATTAGGAAACATACCCAAGAGAGTGCAGCTTGGCACTGCTGAGACATCATGTTAAAATACGTTCTTTCTTTTTAGCAGTGTTCTATAAATGCAGTGGCTGCTAATCACTTTAGCCCCATCTCAAGTGAGGAATCTTTTTTACAGACCAAATTCCACCTGTGGTAGAGGCTCAGTATTGCAGATTTACTGTTCAACACCATATGAGGATTAATGGCCCCTGCCTGACACTGGCTGGCAGTAATAAAAATCTATGATCCAAAATACACTTCACCCTGGTTATGAGTTTTTTTGCTTAATTTTTCTTTCCCCCTTACACTTTTGCATGAGCTCGTGTTTGGCTGTAAGGGCTTGCACATACAGATACCCTTCAAAGCTGTCTCCTGAGAAGCAATGGCTCAAGGTTATCTACTAAGCCAGGCTCCACAAAGATGGTAACATGGAGGGTGAGTGACCTGGAATGGGTGATTGTTCAAGCCTTAAAGACCCACTTTGGGGGACCATTCCAAGATGGTTGAATAGGAACAGCTCCAGTCTGCAGCTCCCAGCGTGATTGACACGGAAGACAGGTGATTTCTTCATTTCCAGCTGAGGTACCTGGTTCATCTCATTGGGACTGGTTGGACAGTGGGTGTGGCCCATGGAGGCCGAACCGAAGCAGGGCGGAGCATTGCCTCACCCGGGAAGTGCAAGAGGTCAGGGGATTTCCCTTTCCTAGTCAAGGGAAGCTGTGACAGATCGTACCTGGAAAAATGGGACACTGCCCAAATACTGCACTTTTCCCATGGTCTTAGCAATGGGCAGACCAGGGGATTCTCTCCCATGCCTGGCTTCGGGGGGGTCCCACACCCACGGAGCTTTCCTCACTGCTAGCGTAGCAGCCTGAGATTGACCTGCGAGGCTGTAGCCTGGTGGGGGAAGGGGCATCCACAATTGCTGAGGCTTGAGTAGGTAAACAAAGTGGCTGGGAAGCTCGAACTAGGCAGAGTCCACCACAGCTCAGGAAGGCCTACCGCCTCTATAGACTCCACCTCTGTGGGCAGGTCATAACTGAACAAAAGCCAGCAGAAATTTCTGCAGACTTAAACATCCCTGTCTGACAGCTCTGAAGAGAGCAGTGGTTCTACCAGCATGGCATTTGAGCTCTGAGAACAGACAGACTGCCTCCTCAAGTGGGTCCCTGACCCCTGTGTAGCCTAACTGGGAGACACCTCCCAGTGGGGGCCGACAGACACCTCATATAGGCATGTTCCCCTCTGGGACGAAGCTTCCAGAAGAAGGATCAGGCAGCAATATTTGCTGTTCTGCAATATTTGCTTTTCTGCAGCCTCTGCTGGTGATACCCAGGCAAATAGGGTCTGGAGTGGACTTCCAGCAAATTCCAACAGACCTGCAGCTGAGGGACCTGACTATTAGAAGGAAAACTAACAAACAGAAAGGAATAGCAGCAACATCAACAAAAAACATCCACACCAAAACTCCATCTATAGG
Organism: Papio anubis; assembly: GCF_008728515.1. Taxonomy (NCBI): domain Eukaryota; kingdom Metazoa; phylum Chordata; class Mammalia; order Primates; family Cercopithecidae; genus Papio; species Papio anubis. The sequence continues at coordinate 122,249,868 of NC_044978.1, read as the reverse complement.
CACCAGCATCAAAGACCAAAGGTAGATAAAACCACAAAGATGGGGAGAAACCAGAACAGAAAAGTAGAAGATTCTAAACACTAGAGTGCCTCTTCTCCTCCAAAGGATCGCAGCTCCTCATAAGTAATGGAAAAAAGCTGGATGGAGAATGACTTTGATTAGTTGACAGAAGTAGGTGTCAGAAGGTCGGTAATAACAAACTTCTCCGAGCTAAAGGAGCATGTTCTAACCCATCGCAAGGAAGTTAAAAACCTTGAAAAAAGGGTAGATGAATGGATAACTAGAATAAACAGTGTAGACCTGATGGAGCTGAAAATCATGGCACGAGAACTTCGTGATGCATGCACAAGCTTCAGTAGCCGATTTGATCAAGTGGGAGAAAGGATATCAGTGATTGAAGATCAAATTAATGAAATAAAGTGAGAAGACAAGTTTAAAGAAAAAAATATTAAAAAGAAATGAAGAAATCCTCCAAGAAATACAGAACTATGTGAAAAGACAAAATCTGCATTTGATTGGTGTACCTGAAAATGATGGGGAGAATAGAACCAAGTTGGAAAACACTCTTCAGGATATTATCCAGGATAACTTCCCCAACCTGGCAAGGCAGGCCAACATTTAAATTCAGGAAATACAGAGACCACCACAAAGATACTCCTCAAGAAGAGCAACCCCAAAACACATAATTGTCAGATTCACCAAGGTTGAAATGAAGGAAAAAATGTTAAGGGCAGTCAGAGAGAAAGGTCAGGTTACCCACAAAGGGAAGCCCATCAGACTAACAGCAGATCTCTTGGCAGAAACCCTACAAACCACAAGAGACTGGGGGCCAATATTCAACATTCTTAAAGAAAAGAATTTTCAACCCATAATTTCATATCCAGCCAAAGCTAAGCTTCATAAGTGAAGGAGAAATAAAATCCTTTACAGACATGCAAATGCTGAGAGATTTTGTCACCACCAGGCCTGCCTTACAAGAGCTCCTGAAGGAAGCACTAAACATGGAAAGGAACAACTGGGACCAACTACTGCAAAAACATGATAAATTGTAAAGACCATCATGTTATGAAGAAACTGCATCAATTAATGGGCAAAATAACCAGCTAACATCATAATGAAAGGATCAAATTCACACATAACAATATTAACCTAAAATGTAAATGGGCTAAATGCCCCAATTAAAAGACACAGACTGGCAAATTGGATAAAGAGTCAAGACCCATCAGTGTGCTGTATTCAGGAGACCCATCTCATGTGCAGAGACACACATAGGCTCAAAACAAAGGGATGGAGGAAGATCCACCAATCAAAAGGAAAGCAAAAAAAAGAAGGGATTGCAATCCTAGTCTCTGATAAAACTGACTTTAAACCAACAGAGATCAAAAGAGACAACGAAGGCCACTACATAATGGTAAAGGGATCAATTCCACAAGAAGAGCTAACTATCCTAAATATATATATGCTCAATACAGGAGTACCCAGATTCATAAAGCAAGTCCTTAGAGACCTACAAAAAGACTTAGACTCCCACACAATAATAATGGGAGACTTTAACACCCCACTGTCAATATTAGACAGATCAACGAGACAGGAGGTTGATAAGGATATCTAGGACTTGAACTCAGCTCTGCAGCAAGCAGACCTAATAGACATTTACAGAACTCTCCACCCCAAATCAACAGAATATATATTCTTCTGCACCACATTGCATTTATTCTAAAATTGATCACATAATTGGAAGTAAAGCACTCCTCAGCAAATGTAAAAGAACAGAAATCACAACAAACTGTCTCTCAGACCACAGTGCAATCAAATTAGAACTCAGGATTAAGAAATCCACCAAAAACTACACAACTACATGGAAACTGAACAACCTGCTCCTGAATGACTACTGGGTAAATAACGAAATTAAGGCAGAAATAAAGATGTTATCTGAAACCAATGAGAACAAAGACACAATGTACCAGAATCTCTGGGACACATTTAAAGCAGTGTGTAGAAGGAAATTCACAGTACTAAATGCCCACAAGAGAAAGCAGGAAAGGTCTAAAATTGACACCCTAACATTGCAATTAAAAGGATGAGAGAAGCAAGAGCAAACAAATTCACAAGCCATCAGAAGGCAAGAAATAACTAAGATCAGAACAGAACTGAAGGAGATACGAGACACAAAAAACCCTTCAAACAAATCAAGGAACCCAGAAGTTGGTTTTTTGAAAAGATCAACAAAATGGATAGACCACCAGCAAGAAGAAAAGAGAGAAGAATCAAATAGATGCAATAAAAATGATAAAGGGAATATCACCACCAATCACCGATCTCACAGAAATACAAACTACCATCAGAGAATACTATAAACACCTCTATGCAAATAAACTAGAAAATCTAGAAGAAATGGATAAATTCTTGGACACATACACCCTCCAAAGACTAAACCAGGAAGAAGCTGAATCTCTGAATAGACCAATAACAGGCTCTGAAATCGAGGCAATAATTAATAGCCTACCAACCAAAAAAAGTCCAGGACCAGATGGATTCACATCTGAATTCTACCAGAGGTACAAAGAGGAGCTGGTACCAGTCCTTCTGAAATATTCCAAACAACAGAAAAAGAGGGAATCTTCCCTAACTCATTTTATGAGGCCGGCATCATCCTGATGCCAAACCCTGGTAGAGACACAACAACAAAAGAGATTTTTAGACCAATATCCCTGATGAAAATGGATGCGAAAATCCTCAATAAAATACTGGCAAACCAAATCCAGCGCACATCGAAAAGCTTATCCACCATGATCAAGTTGGCTCCATCCCAGGGATGCAAGGCTGGTTCAACATACACAAATCAATAAAGGTAATCCATCATATAAACAGAACCAATGACAAAAACCACATGATTATCTCAATAGATGCCAAAAAGGCCTTCAATAAAATTCAACATCTCTTCATGCTAAAAACTCTCAATAAACTAGGTATTGACGGTACATATCTCAAAATAATAAGAGCTATTTATGACAAACCCATAGCCAATGTCATATTGAATGGCCAAAAACTGGAAGCATTCCTTTTGAAAACCGGCACAAGACAAGGATGCCCTCTCTCACCACTCCTACTCACATAGTATTAAATGTTCTGGCCAGGGCAATCAGGCAGGAGAAAGAAATAATGGGTATTCAATTAGGAAAAGAGGAAATCAAATTGTCCCTGTTTGCAGATGACGATTGTATATTTAGTAAACCCCATCGTCTCAGCACAAAATCTCCTTAAGCTGATACGCAACTTCTGCAAAGTCTCAGGATACAAAATCAATGTGCAAAAATCACAAGCATTCCTATACACCAATAACAGACAAACAGAGAGCCAAATCATGAGTGAACTCCCATTCACAATTGCTACAAAGAGAATAAAATACCTAGGAATCCAACTTACAAGGGCCATGAAGGACGTCTTCAAGGAGAACTACAAACCCCTGCTCAAACAAAATAAAGGAGGACACAAACAAATGGAAGAACATTCCATGCTCATAGAGAGGAAGAATCAATATTGTGAAAATGGCCATACTGCCCAAGGTAATTTATAGATTCAATGCCATCCCCATCAAGCTACCAATGACTTTCTTCACAGTATTGGAAAAAACTGCTTTAAAGTTCATATGGAACCAAAAAAGAGCCCTTATTGACAAGAAAATCCTAAGCAAAAAGAACAATGCTGGAGGCATCACACTACATGACTTCAAACTGTACTACAAGGCTGCAGTAACCAAAATAGCATGGTACTGGTACCAAAACAGATATATAGACCAGTAGAACAGGACAGAGGCCTTGGAAATAACAGCACACACTTACAACCATCTGATCTATGACAAACCTGACAAAAACAAGAAATGGGGAAAGGATTCCCTACTTAATAAATGGTGCTGGAAAAACTGGCTAGCCATATGTACAAAGCTGAAACTGAATCCCTTCCTTACACCTCTTACAAAAATTAATTCAAAATGGATTAAAGACTTAAATGTTAGACCTAAAATCATAAAAGCCTAAGAGAAAACACAGAGCAATACCATTCAGGACATAGGCATGGGGCAGGGCTTCCTGAAGCTAAAACAAAAGCAGGGGCGGCCTTGGTGGCTCAAACCTAAATCAACCTTTTTAGGAGGAAGGAGCCGAGGCAGGTGAATCCACGAGGTCAGGAGATGAGGATCATCAAGGCTAACATGGTGAGGCTCCATCTCTAAAATACAAAAAAAACGGTGATGAGTGAAGCGCTTCCTGTAATTCTTCTCGGAGGCTAAAGGGCGGGAGGGCGTAAAATGAACAGGGCGGAGCGCAGTGAAACCGAGATCGCGGCTTCCGCATCAACCCTCAGGTGAGCAGCAGCGAGACTCCGTCAAAAACCACCTAAAAGCAAGGCAACAAAAGCCAAATAGACAAATAGGATCCTAATTGAAACTGCATGTAGAAGCCACCATCAGAGTGAACAGGCTACCTACAAAATAGGAGAAAACTTTTGCAATCTATCCATCTGACAAGGGGCTAATATCCAGAATACACAAAGAACTTAAATTTATAAGAAGAAAATAAACAATCCCATCAAAAACTGGGCTGATCGAAGGATTTAAACAGACACTTCTCAAAAGAAGACATTTATGTGGCCAACAGACACATGAAAAAATGCTCATCATCATTGGCCATCAGAGAAATGCAAATCAAAACCACAATGAGATACCATCTCACACCAGTTAGAATAGCGATCATTAAAAAGTCAGGAAACAACAGATTCTGGAGAGGATGTGGAGAAATAGGAATGCTTTTACACTGTTGGTGGGAGTGTAAAAAGTTCAACCATTGTGGAAGACAGTGTAGCAATTTCTCAAGGATCTAGAACCAGAAATACCATTTGACCCAGCGATCTCATTACTGGGTATATTCCCAAAGTATTAAAAATCATGCTACTATAAAAACACATGCACACATATGTTTATTGCGGCAGTATTCACAGTAGCAAAGACTTGGAACCAACCCAAATGGCCATCAATAATAGACTGGATTAATAAAATGTGGCACATATACACCATGGAATACTATGCAGCCATAAAAAATGATGAGTTTGTGTCCTTTGCAGGGACATGGATGAAGCTGGAAACCATCATTCTCAGCAAACTATCACAAGGACACAAAACCAAACATTGCATGTCCTCACTCATAGGTGGGAATTGAACAATGAGAACACTTGGACACAGGGCAGAGAACATCACACAACAGGACCTGTAGGGGGGTGGGGGGTTGGGGGAGAGATAGCAATAGGAGGAATGCCTAAAGTAAATGACGAGTTGATGGGTGCAGCAAACCAACATGCTACACATATACCTATGTAACAAATCTGCACGTTGTGCACATGTACCCTAGAACTTAAAGTATATATATAAAAAAAGACCCACTTCCTTTTTTTTGTAAGGTGAGTTTCTGAAGGTGCAAATACCTCAGTGAAGTTAAAGCCCCTTTCATAGTCTACAGACATCTGGGCTAAGCTCCCTCTAGACCTATCCTTTCCCCACATCTTCATGCAGAAAAGTGAAAGATTGGTCCGTGTGGAGATAAGGAAGGAAAGCATCTCGCTTTCCAGCAAACATCAATCAGACACAGATGGGATGGAGCCAGAAGCCCTTTAAAGCTCTGGTGTGGGGAGAGAAAATAGAGACCCTCCCCCTTCAACCCCCATCATTTCTGAGGGCATCATTTTCTCCCTCCACTTGCCAAGACAGCTCTGAAAAATTCCCATAGCACTGTTGCCCTCCTCTGGCAATGTTGCAAATGGTTTCAGGAACTATACCAGTTAGGTTTCAGAAAGTTCTATGAAAAAACCTAGCATATAGTTCAACCCTTTTCCTGTCTTATTCTCCCCATCAGATTAATACTTAAACGTCCTCTGGAAGGGGGAGAGTGGAAGGTCACAGACCTTTAAGCTGTGATCTATGACCTGAACTCCATCTCTCTCTTTTCCCAAACTCATCTCCATATAAATTTTGTTTTGGGAAGTCCGAAACTGGGTGTCCTGTTTCCTAGTGGATATTAAACCACTTGAACGCAGGGATTGTGCCTTTCAGATGTAGTAATCCCTGATAGACCCAGCACAGCACTTTGCAGCAATATTTGTTGAATGGTGCCAGTTAGGTGTATATTTTTTTTAAGCTAGTGGTCCTATCATTCAACCAAATCTTAGGCTAACAAAAAATCCTTTTAAATGAACCAAAATGCCCAGTGTGGTCTAGAGTAAGAGACCTATTTCTTTTTTCCCTATGTCATTTTTACAAATTAGAAATTTGACCTGCAATCTCAAATGTGTGCTTAAAAATGCTTTATGCTATTGGAACTACTGTTTTCCTTTTTCATTTATCTGTTTATTCCTTTATTCAAATACAAGATTTTTGCCCCTCTATTAAGTAAAACCCAGAGGTTGAGGTTGGCATTCAATTACCAGGACTGAACTTCAAAACTCGGCTCTTTGGGTAATAATCCACACCAGACTGGGCAGAGCCATCCCGCGTGCTGCAGCGAACCTTGGAGGTCCTGTTCTGATCCCCTCTGCGGATCACCTTGATGTTCAGAATTGCAATGGCTTCTGGGCCTGCCGGTTCCCGGATTTGGTACGCAGCTTCTTCAAACTCAATGGTAGGGGCTAAGGAAACGTGATTAGGAAAACAAGAGCCAGTTAGAATAGCACAAAGGATTCAGACTTCCAGGAAAACACCTTATAATGACAAGAGGAAATTGTTCACATTAGTTAACAATACGAAGGCAAAATGGCTTGCAGTCATAAAACTCAATCAGTATTTACTGTTAAACAATGCTTTGGAAAAAGATATTTATTTGTGATTCTGCAGGAGTTATGTCTCACACGTTCCTTATTAAAAACAATATAATGGGTAGAATTATTTGTAGCGACTTTGAAATTCATGATGTCCAAGTTTCCGTCTCGGCACTACAGCTCACAGAATGTTTTAAAATTTGAACAGTTTATCAAGGGACTGAGACATAGTAGGCCCTAGACAAATACCTATCACATAAATCAACTTTTCATTCATGAGATATGAATTTCAAAGGTTTATAATTTATCTCATTTACATACTACTTAAATTTACCAAGTCCACCCCTCACCTCTGGTCCTTTGGACCCCCTCCTGTTAGTGCTCTCACCTCCCCATCCTCAGCTTTTCCTAATTTCCCGCAAGCTATATAGGTAAGTATGGGTCCTTTCAGCTTCTGGCTACAAGGATAATTCAGGAACACAAGATTTCCTAATGGAAACCTGTTGCTAGGAAATTATTAATAATATATTCAACCTGGGCAACATAGTGAGACCTCATCTCTACAGATAAATTAAAAAATTAGCCAGGCATGGTGGCACATGCCTGTGGTCGCAGCTACTCAGGACGTTGAGGTGGGAGAATCATTTGAGCCCTGGTGGTCGAGGCTACAGTGAGCCATAATTGCCCCACTGCACTCCAGCCTGGGCGGCAAAGCAAAACTCCATATCAAATAAATAAATAAGATAATATATTGATTTTTACCAAAAAATTCAAATCATGCCTTCTTTTCTATTATATCTCATGGGGAAGGGTGGGGTGGTGGTAGAGAGAGATTAAAAGATGGAAAAATTGAGAGTAATAACTTTTATACCATTTTGAGTATATCATAGAATATGGCAGAAATTTCTACTTTCTTTTTTTTGAGACAGAGTCTCACTCTCTCGCCCAGGCTGGAGTGCAGTGGCGCGATCTCAGCTCACTGCAAGCTCCACTTCCCGGGTTCACGTCATTCTCCTGCCTCAGCCTCCCGAGGAGCTGGGACTACAGGCGCTGGCCACTACAGCTAACTTTTTGTATTTTTAGTAGAGACGGAGTTTCACTGTGTTAGCCAGGATGGTCTCGATTCCTGACCTCGTGATCGGCCTCCCAAAGTGCTGGGATTACAGGCGTGAGCCTCCGCACCCGGCCAGAAAGCTCTACTTTTTATATTTATTTCCCTTTCTTTCCCTCTCGGAAAGTCAAATCTTTCTTACTGTAGAAGATGAGCCTCATTTGAGGTTTTATAGTTTTTAATAAGAATGCTCTTTGAAACCTAGGAGGGTCACTGCAGCACAGCATAAATCTTTTTTCTTTGAGACAGGAGTTTCCTTCTTGTTGCCCACGCTGGAGTGCAATGGCCTGATCTCGGCTCACCGCAACTTCCGCCTCCCGGGTTTGAGCGATTCTCCTGCCTCAGCCTCCTGGGTAGCTGGGATTACAGGTGCATGCCACCACGCCTGGCTAATTCTGTATTTTTTGTAGAGACAGGGTTTCTCCATGCTGGTCAGACTGATCTTGAACTCCCGACCTCAAGTGATCGATCCACCTGCCTTGGCCTCCCAAAGTGCTGGGATTACAAGCCTGAGCCACTGCACCAGCCCTTTTTTTAAATTATACTTTAAGTTCTGGGATAAATGTGCAGAACATGGGATGTGCAGAACATGCAGATTTGTTACAAGCCACATGTGCCATCAACCTGTCACATACATTACGTATTTCTCCTAATGCTATCCCTCCCCTAGCTCCCCATCCCTCTCCCCGTGTCCATGTGTTCTCATTGTTCATCTCCCACTTATGAGAGAGAACATGCAGTGTTTGGTTGTCTGTTCTTGTGTTAGTTGCAGCAGAGTATAAATCTTATTTCCCTGAGCCTCAATGATGGGTTTTCTGTGTACCTGGGAGAGGTTCACTTTGGGATCTGAACTTGAGTCTCCCGGAGTCAAGGACTAATTCAACTTCAAGACTGGAGTTTTTTATTTTATCCAATGTCCAAGTTAGTTACTGATTTTTCACTAGGAACCCTAAGAGTCACTGAGACTCTTAGAGTAGTTAGTGATACTTAAGAGTATAGATTCCAGAATCAGACGGAATGAAGTTCACACCCAGGTTTGCTGTTTGCAGCTGTGTAACTAAGAGTGCAAATTATACAGCTTTGCTGAGGTTCAGTTTCTTTATTCAAAATATGGAAATAATAGTGCCAACCTCAATAAATTCCTGCCACTATCAAATAAGATAATAAAATATGCTTAGCATAGTTCTTGGTATGCAGTATTCAATAAAAACAGCTACCACTATTTGTAATATTATTATCCATTCACTCATTAAAATATCTCTCTTAGTGAAACAATTATGTCGCAGTTTGAAACAGGTTTTGTCTTCCTTGGTGACTGGGTCATTCTTGGCTAACACTTGACTATAGAGCTTAAGGATTTTTTTAGGTTAGTAGGCCAAATCAATTAGAGAGAAGAAACCTGAAAAATTAGACTTTTCCAGGAAGGTGGCAGTGTTTTAAATCAGTTCATTGGATTCCACTGATTCCAACTGTATTTCCAGTCCTGCTCCTGAACTGCAGTGACTTAAATGGTTTTTATTTTCTGTCTTAGCATTTCTGTCTCAGCTTTTAACCACAATCATTCTGTATCTCCTAGCACTGTGGTAGGGAATAATGATATTAAAAATATCTATGAATTTTTTGGACCTCTGTAGAGGGAGATCATTTGCTATCAACATTTTATATAAATATTCAGAGAATGTTATCGGTAGGCATTCTTAAAGCACTTTTATTTTTCAAAACACTAATAATTAGTTAAACATCAGTTTATGTTCCCTCAACCTAAGAGTAACTAAAGATAATTTCTTCTGTTACCATCTTCATCATTGGATATGGTGATGGTGGCCATGTTATTCTTTCCAATTCTAGCTCCACTCCAGTGGTTTCCAAGAGGAAGCCCGAGGTAGACCCTGAACTGTTCGTCTGGCTCAAACATGGAGTCATCGTGGATATAGACCGTACAGTTCTTCACCTAGAGCCAATGGGACAAGACAGATTAAAATTTGCGGCAAGATATCAGTGACTTGCTTGGTTTTCCTAGAAAATTATTTTTCTTCTTTATTGCATCAAAAAGTCAACACAAATTCAAAAGGATCCAGTTTTATTTGTAAAACAAAATGTTCAAATTTAACAGTTCATGCTTCAGAGGGACCTACCTATATGTAAAGACTTGTATTGACACATGCCAAGTCATTTTTAATTACTGGAGATGAATTATGAAAAACAAGATCAACAAAACAACCCACTAAAAAGCATATGTAGAACATCTGTGTGCTTTCCCACATTTCTTCTGGGCTGCTTAATACATTTTCACATATTAAAATAGGTAGATTTCTGATGATGAGGGTTTAACATACTGATTAAACTTTCTGGAGAGCTGAGTAACACTTCTTTTCCTTTGTAAAAATTGAAGCCTTATAAGGAAATCAGAAAGGCTTTGTGTTAGGCTAAAGATACCTTTAAATGCTAGAGAATTTTCAAATCTGCTGCCAAATGATATCTCATCTGAAAACTGCTGAGTACAGAAACTCTGAGACCACAATCTAAATCCCTGTTTGATGGAAAAAAACCAAGTGTTTCTCAACAGAATATTCCCTACAGAGGACTGTATTTTTGAGAAAATGTAAAATATGGTCACAACATTTCAGATAACACAGCAGCCTCAATGGTAGAGTCACGTGATGCGAAGGAGGATATTTTTAGTTGGATCATTTTAAATTCACTATTCTAACATGTTGCAAAGGATATATGAGTAGAGAGAAGTTTCACTCTCACACTTCCTAAGTCACACTAAATGGTGAGAGAATATCCCAGTGAACATTTATATGTGACTTGCTAACCTGATTTTAAGTCCCCGAAGAATGTTTTTTTTTCGTCTACCACATCTTTTGTATAAGAATTCCTTATAGAAAGCATGAAGTTAGCAGTGACTCTTTAGATCTTAAAAAAAAAGTTAGTGAATGACAAGTTTCAAAGCATATGCTTAGCAAGCAAAATAATAATAATAATAATAAAGCTTCTACAATGTGCTTAAGAATAATGATAGATTGTTGTGTGGGTAACACAGATTACTAGACTGTATTTTCTTTATAATTTTATTAAATTAAAAATACTTCTTGGATAAGCAGAGGATTCTCTTTTGAACTGAAAACAAATACAGACATGTAGACTCAAATCTGAAGATGGTATCTGTAGTATATTTATGTGTTTTAAACACATTTCAACCTGTCACCAGTAAAATTCCCATAAAATATATAAATAAGACAGTCTTTTATGAGTCGTAAATGTGTAAATGTCATGAGTGCTCCAAAGAAGGAAGTTATCACTTTTATTTTTGTAGTATTGATGAACTGAGGAAGAATCTAGGGTGATCTGTGATGGGTATATTTTATGCTAAACTTCAAAAGACTAATCATGAGGCAAAAACTGGATACATTTGATTATTTCAAAATTGAAGACTTCTGGTCAGCTAAGAACACTATAGTCAAAGGCAATAAATAAGTGAGAGAAAAATAAAAGGTGTTATTAATACCTAAAATGTCTAAAACTGGCAAGGAATTAATATTTGGGAAATATAAGAAAGTACTACAAATCAGTGAGTAAAAGATAATACAATGAAATAAGAAACAAAGGACAAAAATAAGCTTATATGCTTATTGGAAACCCAATAAGCTAACAAGCATATAAAGGTTAGTACTTAAAGAATTACAAATTAAAATGAGATATAATGTTATACCTATTAAATTAGCAAAAATTCAAAAGATAAGTAATGCTACGTTTTGAAGAGAATATAGGGTGATAACTACCCTCATGCACTTCTAGTGACATTCTAGAAAGTATTCCAACACAAGGTTTTCAAATTAAGTATATGCATGTCCTGTAGTTTATAATTTTGCTCCTGATTATATATCCAAGAAAATTCTCATTCAAGTCTATAAGTGGACATGTATGAGGATGTGCACTGAAGCATTATTTGTGATGACAGGTGTCAGGAAGCTGGTGGGTGTGATCACTGAGATTCCTCACTGTCTCTTGCTAAGAGTGTATGGATAAAATATTACAGACACATGCTGATAAATATTTGTCCCCTCCATATCTCCTATTGAAATTTGATCCCCGATTATTGGAAGTGGGGCCTGGTGGAAGATTTTTGGGTGATAGGGACAGTTCTCTCATGAATGGCTTGGTTCCATTCTCACAGGGTTGAGTGAATTCTCTTAATTCCCATGAGATATGGTAGTTAATAAGAGTCTGACCCTTCCCTACCCTCTGTCTCTCCTCCCTCTTGCCATGTGATGATGCCTGCTCCCCTTTCTCTTCTGTCATGAGTGGTAGCTTCCTGAAGCCCTCACCAGAAGCAGATGCTGGCACCATGTTTCTTGTATAGCCTGCAAAACTGTGAGCCAAATAAACCCCTTTTCTTTATGAACTACCCAGCCTCAGGTATTCCTTTATAGCAATGCAAATGGACTAAGACATATACCATAAAATATCATGTAACAGTTAGAAGCAACCAATTACACATACACCTAAACAACATAGACAGATCTCAAAATATCGCTGAGTGGAAACAGTAAAAGATGAAAAAAGAGGACAATAGCAATTTTAGAAATTAAAACTGTATACATAAAACAATAAGCATTTCTTAAGAAGAAATACAAGTGAACAGATACATATTAAACACAATAGATTGATGAGCAGGGAAAAGAATGTGGCTGGAGAGTGGAGGTAAAATAAAATGAATAAAAAAAAAACAAAAGTAAGAGAAGGGCTTAGAATTAACCAATGAGGATGTGTGCCTTGAACCAAGGGATACAATTGACTCAATCATCTGAAACTGAGATTTTAAAATGGGGAAAATGTGATTCTGATTCAATACACAGTTTTGACATACACTGAGGTTGCAGGCTTTAATTCTGGTGCAGCCATGTTTGCTAGTGAGTTTTTTTTTTCTTCTTGTTATTATACTTTAAGTTCTAGGATACATGTGCAGAACATGCAGGTTTGTTACATAGGTATACATGTGCCATGGTGGTTTGCTGCACCCATCAACCCGTCATCTAAATTAGGTATTCTTCCTAATACTATCCCTCCCCTAACCCCCCACCACCCAGACAGGCCCTGGCGTGTGATGTTCCCCTCTCTGGGTCCATGTGTTCCCATTGTTTAACTCCCACTTATGAGTCAGAATATGTGGTGTTTGGTTTTCTGTTCCTGTGTTAGTTTGCTGAGAATGATGGTTTCCAGCTTCATCCGTGTCCCTGGAAAGGGCATGAACTCATCTTTTTCTTTGTTATAGCTGCATAGCACTCCATGGTGTATGTGTGGCACAGTTTCTTTATCCAGTCTATCATTGATGGGCATTTGGGTTGGTTCACAGTCTTTGCTATTGTGAACAGTGCTGCAATAAACATATGCATGCATGTGTCTTTATAGTAGAAAGATTTATAATTATTTGCGTATATACCCAATAATGGGATTGCTGGGCCAAATCGTATTTCTGGTTCTAGATCCTTGAGGAATTACCACCCTGTCTTCCACAATGGTTGAACTAATTCACACTCCCACGAACAATGTCAAAGCATTCCTGTTTCTCCACATCCTCTCCAGAATCTGTTGTTTCCTGACTTTTTAATGATCGCTATTCTAACTGGCAAGAGATGGTATCTCCTTGTGGTTTTGATTTGCATTTCTCTAATGACCAGTGATGAAGAGCTTTTCTTTTTTCATTTGTTGGCCACATAAATGTCTTCTTTTGAGAAGTGTCTGTTCATATCCTTTGTCTACTTTTTGATGGGGTTGTTTTTTCCTTGTAAATTTGTTTAAGTTTCTTGTAGATTCTGGATATTAGCCCTTTGTCAGATGGATAGATTGCAAAAATTTTCTCCCATTCTGTAGGTTTCCTGTTCACTCTGATGATAGCTTCTTTTGCTGTGTAGAAGCTCTTTTGTTCAATTAGATCCCATTTGTCAATTTTGGCTTTTGTTGCCATTGCTTTTGGTGTTTTAGTCATGAAGTCCTTGCCCATGCCTATGTCCTGAATGGTATTGCCTAGGTTTTCTTCTAGGGTTTTTATGGTTTCAGGTCTTACGTTTAAGTCTTCAATCCATCTTGAGTTAATTTTTGTATAAGGTGTAAGGAAGGGGTCCAGTTTCAGTTTTCTGCATATGGCTAGCCAGTTTTCCCAACACTATTAAATAGGGAATCCTTTCCCCATTGCTTGTTTTCATCAGGTTTGTCAAAGATCAGATGGTTGTAGATGTGTGGCATTATTTCTGAAACCTCTGTTCTGTTCCATTGGTCTATATCTCTGTTTTGGTACCAGTACCATGCTGTTTTGGTTACTGTACACTTGTAGTATAGTTTGAAGTCAGGTAGTGTGATGCCTCCAGCTTTGCTCTTTTTGCTTAGGATTGTCTTGGCTATATGGGCTCTTTTATGGTTCCATATGAAATCTAAAGTAGTTTTTTCTAATTCTGTGAAGAATGTCAATGGTAGCTTGATGGGGATAGCAAGGAATCTATAAATTACTTTGTGCAGTATGGCTATTTTCATGATATTGATTCTTCCTATCCATGAGCATGGAATATTTTTCCATTTGTTTGTGTCCTCTCTTATTTCCTCGAGCAGTGGTTTGTAGCTCTCCTTGAAGACGTCCTTCATGTCCCTTGTAAGATGTATTCCTAGGTATTTTATTCTCTTTGTAGCAATTGTGAATGGGAGTTCACTCATGATTTGGCTCTCTGTTTGTCTGTTATTGTTGTATAGGAATGTTTGTGGTTTTTGCACATTGATTTTGTATCCTGAGATTTTACTGAAGTTGCTTATCAGCTTAAGGAGATTTTGTGCTGAGACGATGGGGTTTTCTAAATATACAATCATGTCATCTACAAAAAGAGACAATTTGACTTCCTCTCTTCCTATTTGAATACTGTTTATTTCTTTCTCTTGCCTGATTGCCCTAGCCAGAACATTTAATACTATGTTGAATAGGAGTGGTGAGAGAGTGCATTCTTGTCTTGTGCAGATTTTCAAAGGGAATGCTTCCAGCTTTTGCCCATTCAATATGATATTGGCTATGGGTTTATCATAAATAGCTCTTATTATTTTGAGATATGTTCCATCAATACCTAGTTTATTGAGAGTTTTTATCCTGAAAGTGTTGAATTTTATCGAAGGCCTTTTCTGCATCTATTGAGATAATCATGTGGGTTTTGTCATTGGTTCTGTTTATGTGATGGATTATGTTTATTGATTTGTTACGTCAATCCAGCCTTGCATCCCAGGGATGGAGCTAACTTGATCATGGTGAGTAAGCTTTTTGATGTGCTGCTGGTTTCGGTTTGCCAGTATTTTATTGAGGATTTTTGCATCGATGTTCATCAGGGATGTTGGCCTGAAATTTTTTTTGCTGTGTTTCTGCCACATTTATTTATCAGGATGATGCTGGCCTCATAAAATGAGTTAGGAAGGAGTCCCTCTTTTTCTATTGTTTTGAGCAGTTTCAGAAGTAATGGTACCAGTTCCTCTGTGTATCTCTAGTAGAATTTAGCTGCAAATCCGTCTGGTCCTGGGCTTTTTTTGGTTGGTAGTCTATTAATTACTGCCTCAATTTCAGAACTTGTTACTGGTCTATTCAAGGATTCAACTTCTTCCTGGTTTAGTCTTGAGAGGGTGTAAGTGTCCAGGCATTTATCCATTTCTTCTAGATTTCCTAGTTTATTTGCATAGAGGTGTTTATAGTATTCTCTGATGGTAGTTTGTATTTCTGTGGGATCAGTGGTGATATCCCCTTTATCAATTTTTATTGTGTTTATTTGATTATTCTCTCTTTTTTTCTTTATCAGTCTGGCTAATGGTCTATTTTGTTAATCTTTTTTAAAAAACTAGCTCCTGGATTCTTTTTTTTTTTTTTGAAGGGTTTTTTATGTCTCTATCTCCTTCAGTTCTGTTCTGATCTTAGTTATTTCTTGTCGTCTGCTAGCTTTTGAATTTGTTTGCTCTTTCTTCTCGAGTTCTTTTTAATTGTGATGTTAGGGTGTCGATTTTAGATCTTTCCCACTTTCTCCTGTGGGCATTTAGTGCTATAAATTTCCCTCTAAACATGGCTTTAACTGTGTTCCAGGAATTCTGTTATGTTGTATTTGTTCTCATTGGTTTCAAAGAACTTATTTATTTCTGACTTAATTTCATTATTTACCCAGTAGTCATTCAGGAGCAGGTTGTTTAGTTTCCATGTAGTTGTGTGGTTTTGAGTGAGTTTCTTAATCTTGAGTTCCAGTTTGATTTCACTGTGGTCTGAGAGACTATTATGATTTCTGTTCTTTTGCATTTGCTGAGGAGTGTTTTATTTCCAATTATGTGGTCAACTTTAGAATAAGTGCAATGTGGTGCTGAGAAGAATGTATATTCTGTTGATTTGGGGTGGAAAGTTCTGTAGATGTCTATTAGGTCTTCTTCGTCGAGAGCTGAGTTCAAGTCCCGAATACTGAATATCCTTGTTAATTTTCTGTCTCTTTGATCTAATATTGACAGTGGGGTGTTAAAGTCTCCCACTATTATTGTGTTGGCGTTTACATCTCTTTGTAGGTCTCTAAGAACTTGCTTTATGAATCTGGGTGATCCTGTATTGGGTGCATATATATTTAGGAAAGTTAGCTCTTGTTGTTGCATTGATCCCTTTACCATTACGTAATGCCCTTGTCTTTTTTTATCTTTGCTGGTTTAAAGTCTGTTTCATCAGAGAGTAGGATTGCAGCCCCTGCTTTTTTTTGCTTTCCATTGGCTTTAGTAGTGAGTTTCCAGGTGCATATGCATGAGATTTCACGTACATTGTCAAGAGAATACTCTGCTGACTTGAATTTGCTCAACATCTGCCTATTTGGTCCTATACTGGGATGTATGTTTCCCTGGGACAGGGGTCCAGGTAGAGGGCTGTCTCTTGCTCTCAAAGTAACATTAGTGGAGTATATTCATCTCTAACATAGTTTGAGATTAAGAGGTGGTAACAAGAGCAGAACTCATTTGATTCTGCTAAGTTCCAAATATGTCACACATCGGCTAAACTTCTCAGCTCGACCAATGATATGTGTATTTGATTGTAAGTGGGAGCCAAAGAAGGAATAGATGGCATCATTAAAAATATTATCAATTATGGATGACCCTTGAATGACACAGGTTTGAATTGTGTTGGTGCACTTAGATATGGATTTTTTTCTGTCTCTCTACTCCTGAGACAGACCCTCCTCTCCCTCCTTCTCTTCAGCTTATTCAATATGAAGACAATGAGAATGAAGACTTTTATGATGATCCACTATTCCACTAATTGAATGGTAAATATATTTTCTCTTCCTAATATTCTCTTCTTAATAACATTTTTGTCTAGTTTATTTTGTTGTGAGAACGTAGTATATGATACATATGACACATAAAAATGTGATAATCAACTATTTATTTATTGGTAGGGCTTTCAGTCAACAGTAGGTTATTAGTAGTTAAGTTTTGTGTGAGTCAAAAGTTATACACAAATTTTCAACTATGTCAGGAGTTGGCACCCCTCTCCCCTGCGTTGTTCAAGGGTCAACCATAGTATGAAAATTCTGAGAATTTTTGGAATTTATATAAATGACTTCATTACAGACAAATAAAGACAAGAAGAGAATCCCATCTTTCAGCCACCAGCAATCCACTTACTTTGTCCCCTTTCAGAAATGTAATCCGTGAAGAGTCTGCATTTCGTCTCTCCTCAAAGTCCTCCATGACCTGAGCGGAATGGCTCTGAGTATAGCACCTCACTGATGACTCATAGCTCAGGTCTCCGCTCCGAGTGATAGGGACATGCAGGATACCCTCCTTCTCCTTCACTAGGAGCAAATCCTTGGCAAACTGCATGCTGGGCACTGGGTGGGCAGACAGAAAGACAAAGTCACCATTCGTGTAAGACAGGGAAGCAGTGGCCACGGTCCTTGTCAGCCTTCAGCAGCTACTTTGGCAGGTGAGCTCCACCAAAGCCCAAGGTAGGTTGACAAATCACAGGTGGTAAGCAGATTCCAAAGCATGGTTGCTCTCAGGACAAGGGAACTGCTTCTACTATAAGTGTGCATCCAATGAAATAGAGCAGATCAATTTTGTACCTATCTTTGTACAACTTCAAAATGCAGTTACCATCTCAAATATGAGCAGGTAATGCAAGTCAATAAATGGGATAATTGTAAGAAAAATTTTGATGGTGTAAGAAAAATTTTGATTGCTACTTGGGTACTCAAAAGACTTCACTGTCCTCCTAGGGCTACAGTAGGGAAAACAGCAGTGCAAGTCTGGTGCTAAATGGCCACTCACATTGGTCTTGGGGCCACAGAGATAATAGGGAAGAGGTGGACATGAGTGTAAAGGAAAGAGCAGGCCATGTTTGAAAAGCTCCAGTCTTTTGTTGTCAGATCTTATTTCCAAATGAAGTCAGAGATGTGGATTTTTATGACATAGCTCCTAAATTCAAAAATAGCAAACAAATAAAATAGTGAAAAGAAATTTTGTATAAGCCAAAACTATTCGGGACAAACAAAGCACGTCCATAGACTAAATTTCAGCCTCCCAAGTAGCTGGGACTACAGGCACGCACTAGATGCCTCTTCTTTTATAACTCAAATCCTCCTTTGACTTAAGGATGAGACCACAGTCAAATCATGGTTAAAAACAAGGACTTAGGAGGAAACAGACCTGAATTTCCATCCCAGCCCTTCTACTTACCAGTTGTGTGCCACAGGGCAAGTTACTTAGACTTTCCAAACTTTGGAATATTTTTCATATATAAATTGGAAATATTAATATCTAATATAGAATTGTTGGTAGAATTGAATTTAATGAGATAATAAATGCATGGTACTCAATATAGTATCTGGTTTATAGTGAGAACTCAAAGTTTGGTAGGAATTAATATATTATGGTTTCTATTTTCTTCCTAACTCCAGAATTCTCAATATGAAGAATCATTTTTTTTCCTACTATGCCTATTGTAATGCTCTGTATTAAGGCATTTGCCCTTCTGAGGTTAACATTTTGTTGACTGCTGGTTATTAATTTATTCATGAACAAGGCAAAGAATCGTATGTGAAAGCCTCCTGGGTCAGAATTAGTCTTTGGGTTAGCTGTAATCACCAATTTCCTGGCTGCCTCCTGGACACACCCCACCAATCCAGAAAGGAAGGAAAGGTGTGTGTTTGGGGACTGGGGGAGGTGGGGGAATGAGAGGAGAGGTGATAAGCACCCAAGCATTCTCCAAGTCAATGTATAGAAAACTCTCTGTGACTCCAGAACTGTTGGTCCTGGCAAAAATAAAACCATCCCATCACATGAACTAAGCTTAATAGTTACTAATCATTGCTAAATGAAAAGTCAGATGATACCACTTAAAAGAACACTATACCTAAAGGAAAATTAACAACTTTAGGCCTAACCAGTTAGGGCTCTGTAACCTAGTGAAATGGCCTGTGCTGCTTTTAAAAGGTGGATGGCAATGACACCGCCCAGCATAGGAGGACAAGAAGGAAGCTTGTTGCCAGGGAAAAAGCAAGACAAGCAGGGAAGCTTTTCCTCTCCCAGCAGACATCTGAAGATTTAGATTGTTTTTTCTTGCTGGCCTGACAGGCCTCAAGTCAGATGAGAAAGTTAAAGGCTGAAGTGGTTATGTTTAAGTTTGGTCATGCATTAATCAACTGCAAATTCATCTTGAGCTATAAAATACTATCTTTTTCCTTTTTAACGAGACATTCACTCTCACTTCTATCCCAGTCTGCCAAAAAAAAAAAAAAAAAAAAAAAAAAAAGAAAGAAAGGAGAGAGAGAGAGAAAGAGAAAAGGAAGTGGACAAGTCTTTTAATTACCTGCCCAGAAACAATCCCTCCCTTTAAGAAGACCCCAGACCAGTGGGAGACTGAGGCAAGAGACATATACAACAAGGGGAGTTTCAGGAAGAGATTTAGTGCAGGGGATTTATGTTGTAAGTTAGGCATCGTGTTAAAGGTTTTCATACATATTATTTAATGTTATTCTGTCAGCAACCCCATAAGGCAGTATAATCCTCAGGCAGTGATAGCACTGGCTCTGAGAATCAGCTTCCTCTGACTGCAGGGCCCCTCTTTTTCCACACTGATGGGCTGCATCAACATGAAATGGAGGTTACCTGCTGATGGCGTGTGGGCTCACATTGGGTATAATGCATTTTCTGTCAGCACTGCTCATAGAACACTTATTGTGCATGGCCAAGCTACAGTTATCTTTTTATTTATGGAAGTCTTGGATCCTAAAATAGATTATGGGACTCTGCTCTCCACTACTCTGTAGCCCATACCATGTTGATCACCAGTGCTAGGTATAGAAAATGTCCTATAAACACTGTTACCTCGCTAATCTTCTCAGTAACTGATAAAGTGAATGTAAATGCCAGTGCCTGGAATGCAATAGCCTCTTTACTGTTAATAGTTAAGTCAGACATTTAGGATAAATCCTGCCTTTGTTTCATGAGTTAATGAGTATGTTTGCCACAGATGCACACACAGGAGTGTGGTGCCGTAGCAGCTACAGGACTTTCTAATGTTGCCCAGTCAGCATTACTCATGCCCAAACCCTAGTCTAATTCCAGATACCAGCACAGCAAAGGCAGGTGAGAACAGGTAAATGTTATAAGATGAGCTACTTAGATGATTTAAGATCCTGAAATCAGTCTAGTGGGAAAAGAATGAAAGGAGCTAAGATCACTGCAGAAGGCTGAGAGTTGACTTTGTAAGACTCTTATGTGACGGTTAGCATTGTTATACAGAGGGCAGTGGCCAGCTGAAACTGAAATGTGAAGGGTCAGCGTAGTAGGATATGAAACCAGAAGACTGGACTTGGCTAGAACAGACTTGGATTTTAACTCCAGCTTCATCACCTTCTCTCTGTGTAATTCTACTCAAATTATTCAAACTTGGTTTCACCAGTTAAAGGTCTGTTGTAAGGATTAGAGATAACACGTAAGATCTTTCTACCCTAGAATGTTCACACTGAATGGACTCAACCAAAGTTCATTATTTCTAGGAAGAAAGATAATCAGAAGAAGTAAATACTGAATGCTACACTGGGTTACTGAAATAGGTTTTGGGATTTCTTTCTCTGGGATAAGTTATTGATTAAACACATATTGCTGTAGCTTCTCTGAAAGAAAAAGAAAATTTTTTGCTTAATATATCAGTTTCCTAAGTTGACAAACCCACTGCTCATCAATAAAATACTGAAAAATATTTAAATATAATTTTCTGTGTTGATCAATGAGGACTCTATGTGTTACTGGAGTCTCGTTGGTAAGTGTGATAATGACAGGTATGTCAGGAAGAAAAGAAATCAACATGTAATAAAATCTACTGTGTGCCATGTATTACAGTAGGTATTTTCACATACTTTATCTAATTTAATCCTCACAACAATCTTGTAAGGTAGTTATTTTCATTATTTATAGATGAGCAAAATGAGGCTTAGTAACCTTAAGCTTCTGGCCTAAGGCCAAAGACCTAGGAAGTGGTGGGACTAGGATTATATTTCAGGACTTCTGACTTTGTATTCATATTCTACTTCATCAGAGGGAAATTAATGGTCATTTCATGGAAAAGATTAAGAAACCACTTCAAGAATAAAAAGTATAGCTGAATTTTCTTCTTTCTGTTTTACTTTCTTGTTTACTAAGAAATAAAATTGCCACTGATTCTACTTCTACACCAAATAAAACCATGTAGCATAATGCAAGGAGGATGAACTTGGAGTCAAAAGTTTGAGAATGCATGCTCGTTCCTCTAGATACTAGACATTGGGTGACCTATTTCCTTTGATTCTCAGTTTCCTTATCCACTAAATAGAAACAGAAGAAAGAGCATGGGGTTATGAGCAAGTGAGATAAGGCTTAAATGGGTTGTTTTGTAAACTTTGAAGTAACATGCAACATGAGATAATATAAGTGTCATAATCTTGTTCATGGTGTAAAAGTTACCATTTTGTGAGTCACAAACCAAAATGTAAAACTTAAAGCTATAAAACTTCTGTAAGAAAACAGGTGAACATCTATGTAACCTTGGGTTAGGAAAAGATTCCTTAGATACAACACTAAAAATATGATCCATAATAGAAAAATGATAAATGAGGCTACTTCAAAATGAAAAATGAGTATTCTTAGGTCGTTTGTTTACAGAAAAAAAGACAAGCAACAGACTTGGATAAAATATTTGCAAAATATAAATCTTTGTCCAGAATCTACAACAATACAATAAAAGTAGGAAAACAATGCAATTTAAACATCAAAACCTTGAACAACCCAAATGTCATTCAATAGGTGAGTAAACAAACAGTGGTATATCCATACAATGAAAAGCTACTCAGCAATAAATGGAATGAACTACTCACATATGGAATAACATGAATGAGTCTCAAATGCATTTTCTAGTGAAAGAAACCAGATGCAAAATGGTAGATATTACATGATTACATTTTTATGAAATTTTGGAAAAGGCACAACTTTAGGGCCAGAAAACAGATTAGTGGTTGTCAGGCCTGGTGACTAAGGAGACACAGACAACAAAGGGGCATGAGAGAATTTTGTAGAGTGTTAGAACTGTTCAACATCTTGATTGTGGTAGTGGGCATATCACTGTATGCATTTGTCAAAACTCATAGAACTGTACACTAAGGACGATGGACTTTCATTTATGTAAGTTGTGCCTTCATAAACCTGGCTCTAAAACAAATTACCATCATTTTGGATGCATGTGTGTGTGTGTGTGTGTTGTGTGTGTGTGTGTGTATATATACACACACATAATTATACATATATATAATTTTTTTTTTTCTCCTGAAGGATAAACACACAAAAACTTGGTTAAAATGGTTGTCTCCAGTAAGGGGAACTAGGGGACTGGGAGATAGGGATAGAAAGAAGATTTAATTTTCATAGTCTTTTTGCCATTTGCCTTTTTTTTTTGCCATTCCCTTTTAGCCATTTGAATTGTTTACTACTATATACATGAAATAAATGATTTAAGAATAAATAAAAACATCAAAGATTATCCGATTTGGCTTCTTGTTCCTTTTTTGAGGATTTCTCAGCCATTAGGAGTTTAATCATGGGCTCTATGGTCAATCTCTGGGGATGCTAATGAAGGTTCCTGCTGCTTTAGGTGGAAGGTTTGACTTCATCTTCTCCACCCAACTCTAGAATCCACACAGTGGATCCTGAAGTTCTGACAAGTCTAATTTCGTCAGTTCTTCTGAGAAGCAACGAGCCTTTCCTGCTTTTCCTCATGTTACTTAGGTTACATCTTCAGCAGTGACTGCATCTATTCATTCCTGCACATCATCTACAACACTGCCAATATTCGTTTTCTAAAATAAAAAAACACATCACTCCTCTGCTTATAAGCATCCCCTGCTACCCTTTGCTTATAGAGTCCTTAGGCTGGATCATACAGCCTCTCAGAACTTGACTCCAATCTGTCTTTCCATTCCATTCTTCTATTCACTCTCCCCCCCATGCTCAAAGCAAAAGTAAGGGTCTGTTCCCCAAATATGCATCTTTCAAGACATTATACATTGTATTTACTATATCTCTCCATTTGAAATAGGTTTTCCTTTATTATCCATTAGATAGACTCCTATCACACCTGAAGACTCTGCTTAAATACAGTCTCCTTGGTGAAATCTATAATTTCACCCACTTGTAGTTCCTGTTCAGTTCCCTCTGCTCCCATAGTGCTGGATGTATAGTACCATTAGGTCATTTATCATAATTTATTCAAATTTCTCTCTTTAAGGGTCGATTCCACAGTGAGACATTGAGCTTCTTGAGGACAGGGCCCAAGGCTTATACATCTCTTTGTGTCTGGCAGAGTACCGGAGACATCAATGGTTCTCTCTCACATCTACTTACTCTGCTATGTAAAAGTGCAAATGCTCACGTGTACACATGTACACACACATATTTCTTGAATGAAAACGTGAATGAGTTCCAATGTCACATGTGTGGACATTAAAGAAAAAATAGAAATATATTTGGAACTACCAGCTGGCATCCCCAATCTCTTACCATCTTGGAATGTGTCATTAATTGCAATGACTGCCTGGAAGGGTTTGGTCAGTTCGGCTCCTTGTGCTGAGCTGAGGAAAACCACAAATGTCTCCAGTCCTTCAATTACTGGATACTGAGTGTCATCCAAGATAGTCAAGGTGCAATACTAGAAGAAAAATCAAAGCAAACTTTACAGAGGACCCACCACCTAATCCCCATTTGCCTTAACTAGGGCAAAGGTCACAACTTGTCTTTCTTTGGTGGTTTTAAAGTAAGATTTTCTAATCCATAACATGATGATCTCTTTATTACATGCCGCTCGGAGTTTGTTTATAGACATTTATATCAAACGAGTATAGTTTATATCCTGAATCTGTAAAGCTGGATATTTAATGCTAAAAATGTCACTAGGAGAATTTTTAGAAGATCCCCTCCTAAGTTACTCTCTTGTTTATATGTGTGTATTTTTAAAGAAAGGAAAGATAGGAATATTGCCAGGGGAGTTTAGAGAGCTTGGGAAGCAAACTAAAGACAACATTCACAAACCGACCTGTCGACCTTGTGGAGTCTGGACTGCTGTAAACGCACCTGTTCAGTGACACTGGGCCCAAATTCCACCTTCCGAGAGCTGGGAACGTAGTCAACTCCCGGTGTGGCAGAAGCTGGGTCTGAGGGCCGCGTTGCACACCAGACAGATGTGAAAGTAGAGAGGTCAGTACCACGGCGGATAACTGGAATCTTTACTGTGCCTGAATTAAGATTCATAGAGATTTTAATGGTCAACTTTGGGCCAGAAAAGCAGTGAGGTTTTCAGAACGACGTTCTCCCTCACCGCAATAGTGGCAGCTTTTAGCCCTTTCAGCTTGTCTAATCCAGCTTCAGTGATGCTCCTATGGCCCATCTGAGGTGAAGGCCTAGAGGTGTCACTACCTGTCTTTTCACTGACACTAGGATCAAGAGGAGACCTAGAGAAGGGCTTCATGGAGGTGGTGCTAGAGAGAACCCTTAGGGGAGAAGGCTGTTGTGGCTTCACAAGGGAGACTGCTCACAGGAAAATACAGCACCTAAGGAGAGAAGAGTCTATTGCAAAACGTCTCAAACCTATTCAGGGAGAAGAAACTTAGAGCCTGGGGCCTCAGGGATGTGTCAGAAAATAGTCAATTAAGGAGGACCCAGCTAGGGGACTCTATGGAGCCTGAAGCTGAATGTTTCTAATTAAATGTTCCTAACTGGGTTGATTTCTCTCTTTTACCTAAGTACATGTCATGACTTAAACCGCATGTGCTTATTACTCATCTTACGAACGAAGTTCATCTTCCTGTCCACTGTGACATCATACTTTGTAGTGTCCTAAAGATATTTAGCTATTTTCACAATCAAGGGCAGAGAAAAGCTTCATGAAAACTCTACAATTTCCAATCACCACATTTTCTAGCCAATATGCTGTGAGGTGTAATGTAGTTATGGCTGGGCATTTGATGTATAGGAAAAGAAACATACCATAGTAGAAAGGTCTGGGTTTGAATCTAGCCTTACCATGATATTAGCTGCTTAATCATTGATGACTGACTTAACCTCTCCAGGCCTCCATTTGCTCTTTTACATAATGTTCTCTCTTCCATAGAAGATTAAGTGAGAATGCATGGAACATACATGGTATGGTGCCTGGCGTTCGGTAAGTGCTCAAAAATATCTGTTCCCAGTGCTCCTCCAAATCCCTTCATAGAGGTGAAAGGCCTTGATCTGGCCCAGATTAGGAGACACTCAGTATAGCTGTTGCCCCTCTGCCAGCAGTACATCTGCCTGCAGCATACAGAAGATTTCAAGACCTTTGTGGAGCCACAAGTGGGAAAGGAGCCTAGGTCTCTGAAATACCATATGAAAGTGACCTGCACACTGATCGCTTTGGGCTGTTACATGAATGAGAAAGTTTCACTGTATGAAGACACTGAAACTTTGAAGAGTGTCTTAGGAAACTAAGAGTACACTAAATACTTCACTTCCATCTTCAACATATCACATTCCCCCCTTTCACAAGCCCAGATGCTCAGCACCAGACCCTCCCTCTGGACCACAGAGGTCAGCCCATGAAACTCTAGGCTCTAAGCCATAGCCCTGCTTGCCATCAAGAACCAGAGCAAGTCTTCTATACTCTATCTCCATGACCTCAATGATTTTAACCTTTGGCTCTCACAAATAAGTGAGAACATGTGTAGTTTGTCTTTCTGTGCCTGGCTTATTTCACTTAGCATAAGGACCTCCAGTTCCATCCATGTTGTAGAAGGATGGTTACCAGAGGATGGGAAGAGTAGTGGGGGTGGGAAACGGTGGTGGAGTGGGGGGAGTGGGCATGGTTAATGGGTATACAAAATAGTTGAATGAAGACTTGTATTTCCTAGCACAACAGGGTGACTATAGTCAAAATAATTTAATTGCACATTTTAAAATAACTAAAAGAGTACAATTGGATTATATGTAACACAAAGGATAAATGCTTGAGGTGATGAATACCCGATTTATACTGATGTAATCATTATATATTACATGCCTGTATCAAAATATATCATGTAATCCATAAATATATACACTTACTATGTACCCACAAAAATTTATTAAAAAAAAAAAAAACAGTAAGAAAAGTGGATGGAACTCTCTCTACTAAATTCCATGCTTGGTCTTGGCCAAGCATTATATAATGCCTTAGACTAACAATGTTATCCTTGAGGAACGGAATTCTCAATGTCTCGAGGATATTCTGAAATCTAAGGAGAAAACTGTTCAAGAAAGGAATCAGGAGACAGGTGAAGGAACCTCAGAGACACTCTCCATTACCTGCGTCCTCACTGACAGTGAAAGCTGTGTTGCCCAGGGACACAGTGGAGGCATCGTTGGGACCACTAATGAGCACCTTGGCTGTTGCCACCCTTCCAATGCGGGCATTGTCAGAGGCATCTGCCAAGGCAATCTCAAACTCTTCTTCCTCTTCATACTCGCTGTCATCAATAAGCATGACATCACAGGTGGACATGGTCACACCAGGCCCGAATATCACACGACTCGCAGCAGACATCCCTCTAGATTTAAAATCAGAGCCTGATTCTAGAGCATAGAGGCTACTTCCCATAGCTGACTTAGGGACTGTGTAGCAAACTGCAGATACAATGCTGCTTGCATCTCCTGAAATACAAATGACAAAAAACCAAAGCATTTGAATGAGTTTTTCTCACATTTTAAAACCTCTGACAAGTTAATGAGCTTGGTCCCTCTGACACAGTCCATCACTATTTCTGTTCAAACTCTGACATAAAACCTTCCTGAATTGCAGTTTCTTTTGAGCCTGTGGTATAAACCACTTGAGGATTTAATATACCCCAGATACTTCGCCAAACAACTCAAAATGGATTTCCTATTCTGTGAATTTTATGTTCTGTTAATTTGCAAGACTCATTGCCCACCATCTAAGACCACAGCAGGTGGAAAGATAAGACATGTATTTGGTACTGTAAGTAGCAAAGTAATTGTGTCCTGAAGGTAGTGCTATAAGCACAGTTCACTGCCTTTCTGAATAAACTTCTATACTTTAATTCCCAGAGAGAAGCAGGCTTATTTAAAAAGAGAAAGACAAAACAAAATAAAACCTGCCACTCTATACAAATGACTTTACTTATTAGGGCTGCCACTTCCCTTGGTGACAGTCTGTTCTGGGCCTGGTTTGGTGGCCCAGAGCAATCAATGAGGCTTGCTTGTTTTCCAAGTGGCATTACCAAGGGTTTTTGCTATCTGCAGTATTTGTTACACTAACACCCAGTCAGCAGATTCAATAAAGAAACCCAACATCATCATTTACAGTCTTGTTGTGCCTTTGAATGGAGGTTCAATTTCCATGTGTTTTAAAGTCTCAATCTTACATAATCATAATTCCATATGATCTTTATTTTTATTTCCAACTCCTCAAGAATTGCCTTTTTATCAACATGCACAATTATTATGTATCGACTGAAAACAAAACAAAAAAGAATTGCCCTTCATTTCTTACACACAGTTTATTTCTCATCTGAACTCTACATATGACTGTCACATACGGAAATTTTCAGCATATTTCTGTCTTCCAAGAATAAGATGGAAAGCCAGTCCTTAGGAACTGTGACTTCTCTCCTTGACCAAGGTTATTAAATATTTTATGGATTGGGTAATCAATTAAGAATACTGATTCATGAATAATTTGAAAGGCTAAATGTAACCAGTCTTCTAGTCCAATTCAAGAATAAATGGGAGCTCTAACAACCTGAACTAACAAAAGAGGCTTTCTGATGGTAGTCACTATGGATAGAATCATCACTAGGGTTATTGTGGGAACCAAATGAGTTAATACGTGGAAAGTACACATGTGAGTTAATATAATGCATGAGATGAGCACTTAGCACATAATAGGAACTCAATAAATGTTAGCAATTATTATAGCTCTTTGTCACCTGGCACCAACAGACCTTTTCTTTCAATAGGTGCAAACAGAAAACCAGCACTCTCGTTGACCCGGTAGATCTTCTTGTCAAACTCTAACGTGGGTTCATCCTCAGTGTCGTTAATAATGACCTTCGCCCGGGTGAATTCCCCTAACAGGGCATAAGCTGGCATGCTGAGCTCCACAGTGAAACTCTCAACATTTTCAAACACGTCGTCATCGTTGATGACAATGGTGCAGGACTTGGTGTCCTCTCGCTCATCAAACTGGACCTGTCACAAAGGAACCAACAAGAAGTTAAGCTGTGCCTGAGCTTCCCCTGCTCTGCTCCCCAAGGGCATGATAGGAAAAGAGCATCTAAGCCCAGTGGGCAGAGAACTGACTGAGATAGCTGGTTCTCCCAGCCCTGGTTCCCTGCTGTATCACCTGGAACACCCAGCCACCTCTTCCCATTCTTAACCTGTACAGGAAGGCTGCTTTAGTGTATAAGAACATGAAGGAGCAAAATCTCTCCTACCATTGGTGACCAGAGAAAAACATGTAGTAACTCTTTATAGCCTGTCTTATTAACTCACTTGGTGCAGCCATAGTCATCATTTGATGACTCAGTTCCCTTTCTGGAAGATCTCTGGTCTTGGAGTGTGAAGTTCTGTTCTCAGGTCTGGTTCTGTTACTTCCAAGCCGTATTAGGTTATGAAGCTTTATAAACATCAGATTCCTCATCAACTAAAGAAAAAATAGTAATATTCCTACTTCTAAAGGAGGTCTTGTATACGAAGGTGCTAAGTGTATTTTAAAGCACCATACAAACATAAGATATTATCATTACTATCACCATATTTACTTACACAATTAAAATTGACATAAAATTCCAGTGTACCGAATAATGGAATTTAAATTTATAGAAAATTACGTTATAAACAAGGTAGACTAATTTTAACTTGATATTTTGACTACACCCTTTGCTATTAAAATGTGGATGATTTTAGCCCAGTACAAAACACACAAATTATTTTATATGCACACAATTGTGAACTTATAGGGATTTATTCTGGTTTTACTTTGTTTAAAAAAAGAAGAAAGAAAGAAATTAAAAACCTTCAAATGAAACCATGACTATGGACTTGTCCAAAACTGTAAGTGCAGGAAATGGGCCTGGGCTATACTTTATGTAAACGGAGACAACTGAAATATGTACGAAAAACAGTCATAAATGTTTGGGGACATAAAAATCCACAAAAATTTTAATCGAACAGAAAATTATTAGTACATACCTAATCAACTAATCACATTAAGTTTTATTAAGCTTCGTATTTTAAAACACCCCCAATGAAATGAAACACTCAACAGATCTTTACATAAGATCTAGAATACACTGACAGTCTTTTGTCTTTCCCTGCAAAACACAAGAATATCCTCTGTCTTATCATTTAGCTGAAAGACATTAGCTTATCTGTTCTTTCCTAACTCCTCACTTACATTTGACATAAGAGGCATTAGCTTAGTCCAGCTGAAATGCCTCAATTAAAGACCAGAGCCCACTTCTCTTTACAGAGATCTGTGTCACCATAATAATAATAAAGTTGCTTTGAAAAACAACATTAAGTGCCAGATATTGTGCCCTCCATAAAAGATGACAAACACATGGGACCCTGCATTTGTTGACTATTTAAGTCCTCCTTTCTCTTCTGCTTTCACTCTCTCCTTTTTCTTTCTTATTGCCACCCTTAATTACCACTGGTATGTAGATGACTTGCAAATTTCTCTCTGGACACCAGATTCTTCTCTGCACTCTCTGCCCATCTATACAGTGGTCAACCTGCTGTTTCTTTTTTTTTTTCTTTTTTTTTTGAGACGGAGTCTCACTCTGTCACCCAGGCTGGAATGCAGTGGCTGGATCTCAGCTCACTGCAAGCTCTGCCTCCCTGGTTTACGCCATTCTCCTGCCTCAGCCTCCCGAGTAGCTGGGACTACAGGCGCCCGCCACCATGCCCAGCTAGTTTTTTGGTATTTTTTTAGTAGAGATGGGGTTTCACTGTGTTAGCCAGGATGGTCTCGATCTCCTGACCTCGTGATCTGCCCGTCTTGGCTTCCCAAAGTGCTGGGATTACAGGCTTGAGCCACCGCGCCCGGCCTCTGCTGTTTCTAAGACAATTTATACTCAACATGGCCAAAGCAAGCAAAGTCACGAGCACCAAACCTTGCCAAACAGGCTCCTCTTACATGTTCCTTCCTAGCAAGAGGCATCATCATCCATCTTTCCCTTTGGCCCCACTGTGTAATCAATCCACTGCCAAATCCTATCAATTCTCACTCATCTGTCAAATCCATCCACTTCTCTCTAACTTCACTTCATAATCGAAGCCCAAGCTCCCATCATCTCAGCCAGCCTATTCTAAGGACTTCCCAACCAGTCTCCTTACACACTCTCTTTTCTCCCTTTAAGTAAAAAAGATGAGGGGAGAGGAAGGGTTGGGATACCAAAGCTGAGCGTAGAACATGATGCTTGGAGACGTCTTTTTGTCATGAAGCAAAATGTAAAGACAGAGAAGCTAGACAACAACCTCTCCTTTGGCAGTTAAAACTTCAATGGAGGTTAGAGAGATCATCAAGAACAAAGTGCTATGGGAGGGGAACATAGGAAAACTATTTAATACTTGAGGAAGGACACTAATGAAAAGCAAAGTTGGGTAAGAAGTGGGAAAGTACCACAATCGCTTGCAGCCACGTCACAGCCCTTGCTGGAGCCTTCCCCAACCCCACCACCCCACCTACCTGGCCAGCATACTCTACGTAGTCCTGTTGCCCAGGTTGGGAGCTGACCCTGGAGCTGGAGCTGGCAGTGCCTTGCTCAGTGCGACACAGGACGATGGCATATTGGTTCAGGTTCCCAGTCCTCTGCACCGTGACACTGACAGACCCTGCCTTCTCACTGACATTGTAGCTGGAAGCACGCAAAAAGGCATCTCTTAAAATATGCCCCATGGTTATGAAAAAACAACTTGTTTAATGCCTGTCTCTTCCATTTGATTCTTGGCATTAGGTAGAGAAGAGGAAGTTTGGTTCCTCTAAGAATCCAGGCTGTAAATTGAGGGAATGAGCTCACCTGAACAATCAGAGCATCAAATAAACAGGAAAGCTGTGGATGCAGAATGTCGTCTTCCCTGCTTTGGAAGCAAGCTGAGAGTCAGTTTGGGAGATGGACAGCACATAGGAGCTATGAACTTCAGATTTTGGGGCACAGAGAAAGGAAAAACAATCTCTCCCTACTGCGGTTGAGTAATCACAAGAGATCAGTGGGTTCTCAGGGTTCTTAGGGAAGAAAGCTGCTCTGAAGGCAATCAATGACTTAGGTGGGAACTGACTGGACCAGATCTCCAGGAACTGTGTAATGGAGTCAGGGCAGAAGCAGAATTAAGAAAATGTGAGATAAGCCTACCTAACAGAGGTGTTTAGACAAATGGAACTTTAAGACAATGAGGGAAGAACAGGATTAATTTAGCTTCCTGCTCAGAATCTCTGTTGCATTTGTAAAGTAGAAGGCCAACTATTCATGTGCTATTGATTCATAATAAGTATCTAGGTTTGGAAAGCCCACAGAAAGTAGGGCATGAGCTGGGTTTTGTTTTTCACCACTGAGGATGGCCCTTGGACCTGGGTGCATGTCTTGTGGCTGTGAGAACAGCAGGGAAAGTGCCTCTGAGAGCTCAGTCCTCATTGCCAGCTTTGGGATCCTGTATACCACGTACTCCACTAAATGTTGGAGGGTTGTCCAGAAAAAGGGATGAATTTTATTGAATTTATTGAATTTTGAAGGCAAATAAATTGAGAGGTAAATAACAGCAAAACATTACATATGTAAAAGTTGATTCTAATTTTCCTCTACTTCTCCAAATGTGTGTAAGAGTAGAATAGCCTGAATTTGGGGAACATGAAATCAAGGTTTTAAGTCTTCCTTTTTTCCCCACAAGTTCTAATTTTTATCTGAATTTTCATGAAGCTGATTTCTTGGATAGTGAGGCTCTGAAATGTAGACTTAAAGAATATTTCACCCACATAAATTATAATCCCAGTTATAATCTAACCTATAAAATCAGCACCATGCTTGCACACTACTCTTAACAATCAGTATCTCTCTGTTTGCCTTTCTCTAACAGATTAGAAAAGCATCTTAAAGTGCTGTCTACATTAAGCCATGCATTTAGCCCTAAAGATATACATTCCTACCAAACCCAAAGAAGCCAGGGGAGAAAACAGGCTTGAGAACAAGGAGAATACAGATAGAAGGTGAAGATATTGACAGTGTAGGCCAGTGATTATTTTCCAAACTTGAATGCCTATTTTTATTTTTCCTATCAGTTCTACTAGACTCTCTTCTTAAACTTAAAGACAGAAGCAAAAACATTTGAGAAGCAGTAGAGCACATCGTTAAGATCACTGGGCTTACATCCTGGTCTTACTGCTTATTAGCTATGTGACTGTGGACAAGTTACATAAACAAGTTTCTGTCCCTATTACTTTGCCACTGTGGGGACAGGAATGGAATTCATCTCAGAACTGCAAGTATTATATAAGATGATGCATGGCAAGTCCTAGTGCAGTACTTAATACATACAGTGCTCAATAAATATTTGGTGAAATTATTACTTTTATCGCTGCCATTATCACCATCACCACCACCAACAGGTGACTAGAGCTGCCCCCCCAGCATCCTTCATCCTGACTCCCTCTGCTTGCCTGATTGATTTCTCAAGTAGGAAAGCACAGTCAAACTTGTACCTGGTATATTTAAAGCTGATGAGGGACCACTGGATATGGAAGACATTGTCGCTAACCACGTTGGGTTTACTGTCTTTCACCAGAAACTGAAAACTATCCATCATCTCATGGATCTTCTCCTCGTGCAACACGTAACGAATCAACCCCAAGTTCACATCCTCTGTGAGAAAAAAGACTCTGTGAATTAACCCAGGGATGTAAAAACAGCGTCATAGATTACCACACCAACATACCTAGTTTATTCTTCTAAATGGGTTACAGACAAAACTTATTTTCCCAAGCACCAAAAGTATAGTAGTTATTTATTTATTTATTTATTTATTTATTTATATTTTTTTTCTGATACGGAGTCTCGCTCGTGGCCCAGGCTAGAGTGCAAGCTCTGCCTCCCGGGTTCACGCCACTCTCCTGCCTCAGCCTCTTGAGTAGCTGGGACTACAGGCCCCCGCCACCATGCCTGGCTAATTTTTTGTATTTTTATAGAGACCGGATTTCATGTTAGCCAGGATGGTCTCGATCTCCCGACTTCGTGATCCGCCCGCCTCAGCCTCCCAAAGTGCTGGGATTACAGACATGAGCCACTGTGCCTGGCCAAGTATAGTAGTCTTTAAAATAAATGTTTCTGTCAGATTTTAAAAGAAAATCCTGAAGCTCTGTGAAAGAAAAGATCCATCTTTATTTACAGAGATATTGTAAATATCTCTTATGCTCTTATAAAACGAGAATCCCAGGGTCCTGACAAAAAGCACTTCAATAAATGTTTGTGGATGTTGACGGCAAGTCCTAGAGTTGACAGAGAAAAGTCTTTGACCCCATCCTCTGTGTTTATAGCCTCATACTCAGACCTAACTCCTTCTAATAAAGGTTCTTTGGAAGGTATGTGCTAATAAGAATAGCTGAGTTGAGTTAAAACATCCCATACACAAAGCACAGCTAAAAAGGTGTGAGGAGAGAACATTCAATTGAGGACAGAAAGTAAAAAGAAAATTCATGGAGAACGAATTTTGAGATGCAGTTTTGCAATGACTGCTCTCAGTCAAGTCCATCCTGAAAAAAGTCTAGAGGAGCCTGACAAGCTTATAAAAAATGAAAATACAAATGGCCTACTTGAGGTGATTCAAAATAGGGAAAATATTTCTGTTGAGCAACCTCTACATGTTGATTTTAATTTATAGGCTGAAGACTTAAAGTCTATAATCCTTAGAGATCAAAAAAATAAACCACACAGGATCACAGATCTTTCATAATGTCTACTTGCTATTTTTTGCTTTCTTGTTGTTATTGTTTTTAAAGAAAACCAAGCAGTATCATGCATTCTTTTCCAGAAAACCTGGACAACACTTAGAGCAATTTAGGAGTTGAGGAAGCACGGTAAAGGTGAATTTTTCTTTGCCATAGTTAAGCATCACAGGGAAAAAAAACCCAGGAGAAATAAATTCATAAGTTGGATGGTTAGGCACTAGAAGATCTCTGTTTGCAAAGAGGTTACTTGGGCATGAGTAGCTGGAAGTGGCTGTGAGAAGAATATGGGAGATAGGGAGTGTGACATTGGCATACATGTCTCCCATTTCTAAGTCCCCAGAGAGTCCCCACCCTGGGTGAAAGTGGCAGCAGCTCTGCTAGGCTGCAGCTTGTTCTCCACAAAGCCATGCTTAGGGCTCGTCGTTATCTCATAGACTAGCTGTGCATCCTCGGTGTCTGGGTCCACGGTCAGCAGTTCCTTCTTGGTGATCAGGTTGGTTGCCTAGAATAGAAACCCATTAAATTTAATTCCTGAGGTGGGAATAAAGCAGGAACAAGACCCTCTGACTCAGATTTAATTCAGTTCAACAATGATTTACTGACTATATTTACTGCATAGAAAACTTTGTCAGGATTGGAGAGGCTATGAGGATGAAAACTATCCCAGCTTCTTCCCTTGAAGTATTCACACTTTATGGGGAAAGAAAGGCTCATGCACAAGGTCAATGTGGCAAGAGCTATAATGGAAGACATAAAAAGAGGGCTGTACACTTTTTAAGAGAGAGAGGGGGAGAGAGAGAGAGAGAGAGAGAGAGAGATTAATTTCATTTGGAGTTGAAGGAGGATGAATTGGAGGCAGCGGGATTAGAGTTGGGCCTTGAAAGAAAGTTGGAACTTTGAAACAATAATTCAGTAAAGGGAAGGTGGCCACTTTCCAAGAGTCAATTATGATGCCTGAAATAGAGTAAGAGAAACAGACTGTACCCAGATACACTGACTGAACTTTCATTCATTCATTTACTGAAGTATTTAGTGAGAGCCAACATTTGAGCAAACAGAGTGGTCAACAGCATTGAAGATTTTTTTAGGTCTAGTAAGGTAAAGACAGATAATTGGCCTGTGGATTTGGCAAAATAGAGGTCACTGGTGACTTTAATAACAGTTACTGCAAAGGAGTAGGAGTAGGGGGTAGAAACCCAATTGGAGAGGATTGAGAAGAGAATGGAATTGCTCTGAATAAGGTGGGGAAAAAAGATCAAATAGAGCATAGGAGAAATTGGCACTAACTTTAATTCAGGTTTTTTTTTTTTTTTTAAACCCAACCAGTTCAATGAGAAGCTACAGTGCAACAGCTACACATACAATGAACTAATCAGCTCCATGGAGATGGAAAACAAGCCACATCCTAGAAGGAATACCACCCACCAATGCAAGAAACCAGTTCTCAACCGAAGAGCTATGTTTGGGTGGGGATATGGATTTAGTGCTTGACATGGTTACTAGGTGAAAATTATGGCATAGATCTTAAAATGACCAATTTGGAAATTAGGAGAAAGAGAAAGGAATGTCTAAAGTTCAATCCATCTGCACACACTTACCTACAAAAACGCCCCGCTTCTTTCTCATTTATGGTAGACACTCGATATTTTCCAAAATCCACCCTCCCCTTCTTCTAGTGAACAGTTTTTTAGCTGAGCCTCTGCCTGCCCAGCTAGAGACACTATTTCCCAGCCTCCCATGCAACATTTGGGCCATATGAACAATTTATTGCCAATAAATATGAGTGCAAGGAATGTATTCAATTTCTGTATCACTTGCTTAATATGGAGTTCCTTGCCCCTCTCTTTCTGTTTTCTCCTTTCCATATGCTGGTACAGCTGTCCCTCGGTATCTATGGGGATTGATTCTAGGCTTCTCTGAGGATTACAAAATCCATGGATGCTCAAATTCCTTATATAAAATGGCATAGTACTTGCGTATAACCTATACACTGTCTCTTGTATACTTTAAGTCAAGATTACTTATAATACCTAACATGGCATAAATGCTATATAAACAGTTGTTGTACTATATTTTTAAAAGTTGTATTATTTCTTTTGTTTTCCCTTCAAATATTTTTGAGCCACAGTTGTTAGAATCCACAGATGTGGCACCTGTGGATACTGAGGGCCAACTGTATATTGATGAATTTCTGAAGAAGTTTGACCAGGTTGTCAATAGCAACCACTTAGTGATGGCAGAACAATTAGGTGGAGGGAATCCACATCTCTAAGTGCTCAGGTAGAGCCCTGCACTGCCCACTTACTTCCACCCTGTATGTGAGAAAATAAATAAATAAACTTCTATCTAGTTTGACCTACTATATTTTGGGGTCTTTTTGTAAGAGCATCTTAAACTATACACAATCATAACTGATCCTACACAATCTAATAAACCAATCAACAATTCTAACCAAACTCATGGAGCTCACTAATCTCAGGAAAATCAGTTTATTTAGGGAGGGACAAACAGGTGAGCGGAACTGGAGTTCTATTCGTAAGTCATTGTCGTGAATAAGGATGTAGCCCAAGTTGGGTGGTGTGAACATGACGGAGGGGCAGGCCTTACCTTGCCATCCATGTACTCCAGCCACTGGAGTCCCAGGTTGGTGACAATTCTAGGCGTGCCATCATC
Source organism: Papio anubis (assembly GCF_008728515.1). Lineage (NCBI taxonomy): Eukaryota > Metazoa > Chordata > Mammalia > Primates > Cercopithecidae > Papio > Papio anubis. Next base: position 122,212,741 of record NC_044978.1, on the reverse strand, counting down.
TACTGGGAGGATGTCTACCTGGAATGACTGAGGCGCTGCTGTCATAATCTGTAGGGGAGGGCAGAAAAGAAAACTCATCATTCACAAGCACCTGAAGTATGTCAAGCCCAGGGCCTACACAGCTGAAACCCGTGAAATCTGCTGACACTTCAGAGATGAGGGATGGGCAACTGAGCCCATTCCCATCCCTTATCGTCTTGGCACAAGACCTAAGGGAGAAAGCTGAATGATATAGTGAGAACACTGTAGGAAGAAAAGAAAAAAACCAAAAAAACAAAAAAACAAGTGGCATTCTTGCTGGCATTTCACCTTCTATGGAAGTTGGTTTTTGTCTTCTTTAGTCGAGTTCAATATTGTCTTGGGATGAAAAAATAAACAGTATTTTCCCTTTCAATAAACCTTGTTAAAATTTTCATGAGAGGCTGACAAAAATAATCATTAAATTGTTAATGTTGAAATATCTAGGTGGGATTATGCCAGATGTGAAATATCATGGGAAGATATTTTCTTTGTTTTTTTTTTTTTCCTTTTCCCGTTGTTGTCTGTTTTAAGGGAGACCTCTCTATACGAGTGTGAGGGGCAGAAGAAATCAGGAATAAAAGCATTTGTGGGAATAGTGAAAAGGAAATTTTGTTTATAATCCCATTCTCACAGATACGCACATGCAGGCATGCAACACACACATCATAAATTGGATCCAGCACCTCACTGTTGCTGGGTGGATACAGCAAGCTGGGACACAGGGCAATGAGATGTTGGCTTTTCAATCTCCCACAAGCCACCTTCTAAATAATTTCCATTTTTGTTTTAAAATGACACCGACCCTCCAGAGACCTGCTGTAATGTTTTGTTTATAAGAACAGTAGCCCTCTTGCTGATATATCCTGAAATCTTTTCTCTCTTCTGAAAGTCAAACTAACTGGGGAGCAGCTACAGTTTGGGAGAGAGAAAACAAGAGTGATGACTTGCCAGGTGGTGATGCTGTGCAGACACCGAAATAGCAGGAAAATCCCAAGAGCCATCCCACCGACATACCAGCTAACGGAGAATGACCTTCTCACAGACCGTTTGTCTCGAAAGGACACAGAGGATCTTTTTTCCAGGAAAATAATCCTTCATTGTCAAAGTAGAAAAGGAGCTGTGAAGGCCTGAGATCCTTTTGTTATCTTGGAGGTATAGTAAGGCGTACACATGCCACTCACTAAAACTGCCTCCCCCAGGTCAGATACCTTTCATCAGAATTGCAGTTTAGGAACTGCAGGAGAGCTGGTTAACAAATGAAGGGATGAGAAAAATGGCAGCAAGGGAGTGGAAGGGGAATCAACGTTTCTTCTGATCATCTGGATGTTAGAAGACAGCAGTTCCTTTAGTAAGTAAAGCTTGTCAGTTGCACGACCTCAATAGAAAAGCGTTTTACTGGTTTCACAAGCTGGTTCTAAGATGATGATGATGATGATGATGATGATGATGATGATGATGATTACAGCTTCAGTTTATCTGATGTTCCCTGTGTACCAGGCACTGGGCTAAGTGCTTTATATACATCAGGAGAATATGTATCACTCCTACTTTACAGATAGGGAAAGTGAGGCTTAGAAAGTTTAAATGATTTACAAGTACATTCAGTTTGTACATGACAGGGCTGGAAATTAAATCAGTATCTTTTAGGATACATATGCAGAAGAATGAACCTGGACCCCTATCTCTCACCACATACAAAAATCAAATCAAAATCAACTAGAGAATTAAACCTAAGACCTCGAATGATGAAACTACTACAAGAAAGCATTTAGAAACTCTCTAGGATGTCAGTGTGAGCAAAGATTTCTTAAGTGTTATCCCACAAACACAGACAACCAAAGTGAAAATGGACAAAAGGGATCGCATCAACTTAAAAGGTTTCTGCACAGCGAAGGAAACAATTAACACAGTGAAGGGACCACCCAAGGAATGGGTGAAAATATCTGCCATCTACTCATCTACAAGGGATTAATAAGCAGAATATACTAGGAGCTTAAACAATTCTACAGGAAAAAATCTAATAATCTAATTTTAAAATGGGCAAAAGATTTGAATAGACATTTGTCAAAAGAAGATATACAAATGGAAAAGAGACATATGAAAAAGTGCTCAATATCACTGATCACCAGAGAAATGCAAATCAAAACTACAATGAGATGTCATCTCACCCCAGTTAACGTGGCTTTTATCTAAAAGACAGGCAATAAAAAATGCTAACGAGAATGTGGAGAAAAGGGAACCCTCATTCACTGTTGGTGGGAACGTAAATCAGTACAACCACGATGGAGAACAGTTTGGAGGTTCCTCAAAAAACTAAAAATAGAGCTACCATACAATCCAGCGATCCCATTGCTGGGTATATTCTCAAAAGAAAGGAAGTCAGTATATCAGAGAGATAGTCGCACTCCTATGTTTGTTGAAGCACTGTTCACAATAGCCAAGATTTGGAAGCAACCTAAGTGTCCATCAACAGATTAATGGATAAAGAAAATGTGATACGTATACACAATGGAGTACTATTCAGCCATAAAAAAGGAGGAGATTCAGTCATTTGCAACAACATGGATAGAACTGGAGGCCATTATATTAAGTGAAAAAAGTCAGGCACAATGAAACATCACATGTTCTCACTTATAGATGGGATCTAAAAATCAAAACAACTGAACCCATTGAGCTAGAGAGGAGAAGAATAGTTACTAGAGGCTGGGAAGAGTAGTAAGAGGGCAGAGATGGTTAATGGGTAAGAAAAAAAAGTCAGAATGAATGAATAAGGCATAGTTTTTGCTAGCATGACAGGTGACTAATGTCAAAAATAATTTAATTGTACATTTTAAAATAACTAAAAGAGAATAACTGGATTGTTTGTAACACAAAGGATAAATGCTTGAGGGGATGGATACACCATTTTCCATGATATGAGTGTTACTCATTGCATGCCCATATCAAAACAACTCATGTACCCCAAAAATATATATACACCTACTGTGTATCCACAAAAATTAAAAATAAAAATTATTTTTAAAAATCAATATATTTTGGATGCAAAAACCACACTCTTAACCACTGCTATTTCTCAAAGACTGAGAAACTCTGTTTAGGCTGAGGGGATCCAGCCCAAAAAGAGAAAAACAATCTAGAGATATAAAACATTATTCAAAAACCAGATGAAAGACAAATTAAAGGGTAAAGGATGGGCAAAAAGAAAACAGAAATAACAGTAATACTAACAACAAGAACTATCACCATTTATTAAGCACTATTTGTCAATGGTGTTAAGTATTTTATGTGGATCACCTCCTTGGATCCTTAAACCAACTATTTGAAGCAGATAATTACTGTCCATTTTACAGATGAAAAACTGAGGCTTAGATATGTAATTTGCCCAAGGCCAACCTACTAGCTAGTGACAGAACAAGAACTCAAACAGTGGTATGCTTGATGTAAAAATCCATGTTCTGCTTCTGCCATGCAGTGCTAGGCTACCTCCTCCAGTGTCCTCACCCCTCACCTCTTTTCCCCCTTCCTCAATGATAAAGAAGGGATTTGTCCCATCAGAAACAGTGAAGGTGAACCAGTCCTTGAGGGAGTTACTGCTGTCATGGCTGTAGCTGACCCGGTTCTGGTAGATGTCTTCCATGGTGAAGGTGGAGGTGAGGTGGAAATGCTGCCCGTTGCTGGTTCGCTCAATGGTGCCATGGCGTGGAGGCTGCACGATGGTGAAAGTGACAGACTCGGCCTGTCCGGAAGGCAAAATACCAGAGGGGAGGGAAGCTCATAACAGAAATCAAAAGAGTGAGTGATGCCCAATTGCTGGTCAAGGGTAGCAGAACCCAAAGACATTGATAAAGTAAGGATTGTATTTTCTTTAGAGATGCCAAAAATAGGGTTAAAGAGAATGACCACACTGTTTGCTAGAATTGCACCTACATTCTGGTACCTTCAGGTGTAAGACTAAAACGTTTAAATTTCTTCTCTTCAGGTCATTGGGGAAAGCCTGAATTGTAAACCTCTATGAAGATGATAGGAAATAGACCTTTTTAATCTGTTCATTTCTTTCCCATACATCTACCCATAAGACTTATATACAGAATCTCATATGCATCACAACAGAAGCTAGCTTCTCATTTTTAATTACTGCTTCGCTGGTGACCCATAGAAAGAAAAAGAGGCATAAAATCCTTCCCAAGGCTTTTCAAGGATTTCCTACCAACTTAGAACAAAATGCCAAGGCCTAACCTGGGCCAGCATGGCCCTCTATGACCTAGTCCCAGGGTTCCTCTCTGGCCTCATTCTTTTCTCCTGTCTATTCAATGGGTTCCAGTCTCTTGGCCTCTTGCCACCTTTGCTACAGTTATTCCCAGAGTCTAAGTGCACTAGATCACAGTGCCTTTGCATTTCTGGTTCCGCTGTCTGGAGGGTGAATTCTCCCAGATAACTCTTGCTTAACAACGTCTTTGCTAAAGTATGACCTCCTCAGAGAGGCCTTCTTTGGATACTCTGAAGTAGCACATCTATCAATCTCTATCTCCCTCATCTGCCTTTATTTTTCTTCATAGCACTCATTGTATCTGATCATAGTATGTTCCTTCTTTCTTTACTGTCTTTTCCCCAACTAAAGGTAGTAAACTCTCTAAGCCTGCAACTTTATCTGTCTTGTTACAGCCCTGTCTTTAGCATCTACAGCAGAGCCTAGAACATCATACGTAATTAATATTTGATGAAAGAATCAATCAATCAAAGAGTGCTGGCACAGAGAACTAATTAATAAGTGTAGCAGTATGAGTTTATGCGAGCTAAGTCATGTCAGAATGTGAGATGCTTTAATCTGGAAGCATGAGAATAAGAGCTTAGTCTCCACATGCGCTGTTTTACTGTACAAAGCCTAGTTTTTGAGGAGGCTCAAATTGTAATAATTAGTTGCCATCAGAGAAGTCTGGATGAAGGAGGTGAAATGGAGAAAAGGGCATATAGGTATAGAAAATCCCTGTTCACACTAATGGGTAAAATGTCATCTACCTGATTTTCTGTAGATCAGTACAAAATCAGCATTATAGCAAGAGCTATAACATGTTAAAAGGATTGTTACATGTACTCAAGGGAGAGGATGAATGTATTTAGGTTTTTAGAAAGGGTTTAAAGCAATTTTATCTCAAATGCATTTGATTTTCTTTTCTAGAAGGCCAGGGTATCTTCTGTTTCTTAATCCTTCAAGGATGTTTGCACTCACCTTACAGTTCCTCCCTACCATCAGGATGCACAGCTGCAAAGCGATAGCTGCCACCAGGTCAGCCTCTCATTTAGCCAGAGAACCCAGGGGAGGAAGCGCTCTTACCTCTGTGTCAGCATCCACCGCCTTAAGCTCAAACTCTGTGATGGTCTTCCTCACGCCCTCCTGCACCCGCATCCCTGAGTTCTGTACGATGGGCAGCAAATCATCGACAGGGTGAAGAGTGATATGGAAAGTCTGAGTTACCTAGAATGGCAGGAAAGTGCAGGTGGGACACCTGTCCCTAGCACCTACCCAACAAGTCCAAGGTGGGTGCTCTCTACTTTCCCTTTCACACATTTCTGGCACAAGTCAATAATTAGGAGCCCCAAAGTGAGTCCTCTTGGGCAAGAACCAAGCTGGCTACAGAGGCTGCCCCTACTCCTTGACTGAGAGCAGAGGAAAATGAAGCTCTCTTTTCACCAGTCACTCTGCCTACTCCATTCAAAGAAGATGGTGAGGAATCAGTACTTTTCAAGGATGGAGTCCAGTGCTCACCTACCTCATTGACTCCATCAGACAGTGTAAAGCTGAAGGCATCTGAATGTTTCTCAGCCTCACTAGAATGGACATACTGAACATTTCGTGAAGTCAGGTCAGCTTGAGTAAAGGAACTAATCTGGATACCTAGAAAAAGGGGAAGAGAGAAACAGAGAGGATATTAAAATGCTAGCCATACATCTAAGGCTAGGGAAGTGTCATACTCTCACCAGAGAGAGGGAGACAGTCCTTTGTATTTTTCTTATAGCATTTATGTCCTGCTCTTGAGGACCTTGTGTTAAGAGTTGTTTGTGGATACAAGAGCATATATTCTGTGGGAGAGCATGTTAACTTAATTATAGTGGCTTCTATGTGCCAAGCCAACAGCAGGTGTTCAATCAATATTACTCTTCTTTCTCTTGGGATTTATATATGTAGGTAAAATCTGTGAAAGGTAGAGCCATTGTCTTATTCTCCAAGCCCCTCTCTCTTCAGTTTTATATTCCCCCAAGCCTCACAGTCCTTTCTGAAGACCTACCCTCATTTTAAATATTGCATAATGGTTTAGCTTTTAAACTAACGTTACAGGGCGTGGCTACACATGGCTTTGTTTCTGTGATTGGTAAGCCATCCCTGGCTGCCATAATTTTATTGGATATTCTTCAAGGTTCCTTTCAACTCTCAGGTCTACGATTCTAGCTTCTCCCATCCCACTTTAGCCAGTCAGGCAGTAACAAAACTTACCGCATGACTTTGGGGCATGAGCAATTATTCCATACCAAATAAAAAATGACCTGGAAAAACAATACCCTTTAATAACATAATAGAGAAAAAAATCATGTTAAATTTTTTTCCCAGAGTCATTTTTAAAACAAAAAGTTTGAAAGAAATTTTAAACAATGGTAAACTATCCCATTAATGTGCAATGTCTCTGTTTTAAATGCCTCACAACATTTAGCAAAACAACTTGGAATTGTTGCTTCTATCTTAGGGCTGCTAGCACTCATACCCAGGTGCCAATCAAGACTGAAATGAAAATCACATCTTTTCATCCTCTAGCACAAATTATCTCCTTCTGATTCTGGGTTTTGAGGTATTAATCAATGTAATCTAGTCCTTTAGTTTGGCCCTGAAATTGATTTGCTGTATTCTGGGTTTTATGATTTGTCATTGTTAACCTACAAAGAAAACAAAGATTCTACATTGACTTATATATTTAAGGGTGACATCAGTATCACTGCTGTATCTTCAAGAAGTAAAAAAAAAAAAAAAAAATCAACCCACATGGTTTACATTTGCATCTCTCCTTATCATCTGAAATTTGTCACACAGATACAATAGCCTCCTGAATATGGGGGCATTAATTTTTTGATGAGGCATTTTATATTTCTGTGCTTGCTACATCAGTTCTTGACAGGCAAGAAATGTAGCACCCTGTCTTATAGCTTTGTCTTTTGGCTCTGGACAGAAATCCATACCATTCTTTAAAAATTTAATAACTTCAGACTGGCTGTACTGAGAAATTTAAATCTCTTCCCCCTGCTGTGAATCCATTCTCACAGCTCACAGGAAAATCTCATTTGGATTCTCACCATCAACTGGTCACCTAATTCACTGTTTCCTTTATGGAAGTCTAAGACTGATTAAGAAAGGTGATAGATTTTGCCTTCCTCTTGAGATTGATTTTTTAAAATATTTTTTATTGAGGTAAAATTGACACATAATAAATTACACATATATAGAGTGTGCAATTTCTTTTTCTTTTCTTTCTTTTTTTTTTTTTTTTTTTTTTTTTTTGAGATAGGGTCTTGCTTTGTTGCCCAGGCTGGAGTGCAGTGACACAATCTCAGCTCACTGCAACCTCCGCCTCCCAGGTTCAAGTGATTCTCCTGCCTCAGCCTCCTGAGTAGCTGGAATTACAGGCACACACTACCACCATACCTGCCTAATTTTTGTATTTTTAGTAGAAACTGGATTTCACCACATTGGCCAGGCTGGTCTCTAACTCCTGACCTCAGGTGATCCACCCACCTCGGCCTCCCAAAGTGCTGGGATTACAGGCGTGAGCCTCTGCCCCCGGCGTAAAATGTGCAATTTCATAAGCTTTGGCACACCGAGAAACCATCACCTCATTCAAAATAGTGAACCAATTCTTCAACCCCGAGTTTCCAACTTACGCTTCATAATCCTTCCATCCTTCCCTTTCCCATCGCCTACTCCATCGCAAAGCAACCAATGAATTGCTTTCTGATGCTACAGATTAGTTGGCATTTTCTCTACTTTTCAATAAATAGAATTATATAATATATACTATTTCATGTCTAGTTTCTTTCATTTAGCATGCTACACATATAAAGCTGCCGTGATGATTAGTGTGCAAATCTTTGTATGGACATAAGCTTTCATTCTTCTTGGTAAACCTCTAGGAGTGAAATGCCTGGAATATATGTTAGGTGTATGCGTAATTTTTTGGGAAACTGCTAAACTGCTTTTCCAACGTGGTAGTACCATTTTATATTCTCACTACATTGCACGAGAGTGCTAGGCTTGACCTTAGTGGGACTTTCCTAATTCAATCTAGCAAACATTGAGTACCTATTATGGGTGGAACACAGTTTAAAGGCTGCTTATGTATGTTGAATTTTATCTTTTAACAACTCTGGGAGGTTGAGGTTAGCACGTTACCCCCATTTTGTATATCATGACACTGTAATTTATATAATTAAAATTTATGTGACATACCCTATGTCACATAGCTAATAAAGGGGCAGTGCTGAAATTGGAACTCGAGGCAGTCTAATTACAAAGTTTACGCCTTCTAGGAGCACTTTTTGTAAAACTCATCTAGACAAGAAACCTCTTGAATTTCACTCTTCTTCTTTAACGCTTTTTCAATATGAAAGTAATATATGTCTGTTAAAGAAAATGTGAAAAATCTAGACATGTAGGAAAGAAATATCATTCATAGACTTACCACTCAAAAAAAAAAACCACAATATTTTTGAGTAGTTCCTTCTAAAATGGCTTATTGGCTGTACCCTCTTTCTTGTGTGAAATATTGATTTTGATGGGTTTTAATATTATCGTTTAAATGACACTCATAAATATGTACCAGGGGTAACAAGTTGCATCTAGAACCTGAGTTTTTTTTTTGTTTTTTTGTTTTTTTTTGAGACGGAGTCTCGCTCTGTCACCCAGGCTGGAGTGCAGTGGCCGGATCTCAGCTCACTGCAAGCTCCGCCTCCCGGGTTTACGCCATTCTCCTGCCTCAGCCTCCCGAGTAGCTGGGACTACAGGCGCCCGCCACCTCGCCCGGCTAAGTTTTTGTATTTTTAGTAGAGACGGGGTTTCACTGTGTTAGCCAGGATGGTCTCGATCTCCTGACCTCGTGATCCGCCCGTCTCGGCCTCCCAAAGTGCTGGGATTACAGGCTTGAGCCACCGCGCCCGGCCATTAGAACCTGAGTTTTAAGAGGACAAGAATTTTTCATGTTTCTTCACTGATGTGCATCTAGAATAACCCCTGGAACACAGTAAGTGCTCAAACCATATTTGGTGAATTAGTTTAGATTATCCACTATAAACTATACCTAAGAGGTTCTTTTGAGCACATACAGTCATGCGCCACATAATGACATTTCAGTTTCGGTCAACAACAGACTGCATATGATGGTGATCCCATAAAATTACAATACTGTACATTTTCCGTGTGTAGATATGTGCCGATACACAAATACTTACCATCATGTTACAATTGCCTACGGTATTCAGTATAGTAACACGTTGCACAGGTTTGTTGCTTAGGAGCAACAGGCTATGCATATAGCCCAGGTGTGTAGCAGGTTATGCCATCTAGGTTTATGTAAGCATACTCTGTGATGTTCACAAAATAATGAAATTGCCTGACAATGCATTTCTCAGAACGTATTCCCCATTGTTAAGCAATGCATGACTATGTTTTCAATCCTCATCCACTTTTTATTTTTAAAATTTTAGCCTTTGCTAATTGGGTTTTGGAAGACTTCATCTGCTCATTTGCCAGCAAGGTGGTGTTTCTAATCACATATTGTCCCTACCGCTGTCACAGCAGGCAGTTGCAATTTGAAATATCTTGAAGGGTTTTAATCCCATTGAAGGTGTTTTCAATCGCTAACCTGCTGGCTAAACTATGTATCTGGCAGTATTATGGAGACCCACATTAACCCTGTCAGTCTTTCCAATTCCCCTGGAGGGCCAGCATGCCAAAGAAAGCAGAGTCCAGGTCAGGGAAATGGTGTGGAAATAAAGCATCTCTGAAGAAATTGCCTTCTTAACAGCCTGTTAGATGATGCCTCAGACCTCCCACTTGCAGCACAGCTGTGGGCAGTTCCATGCATGTTACCCATGTCCATGTCCTATCTGAAGCTCATACTGTGGGAGACGCTCAGCCTTCTTGCTTCAGGATTTTTGCAAAGCCTCTTCTGATGGGTTGAATTGCACCATTTCCCTACCCCAAATTCACATGTTGAAATCCCAAGCCCCAGTATTTTAGAATGTGGCTTATCTGGAAATAGTGTCAACGTAGACGTAATTAGATCACATGAGGTCATTGGGGTGGACCCTAATGGAATATGACTGGTGTCATAAAAAAGATAAATTTGGATACAGACATATCTAAACAGGGAGAACAGCACATAAACGAAAAGATGGCCATCTCCAAGCCAAAGAGAGAGACCTGTGGCAGGTCCTTCCTTCACAGCTCTCAGAAGAAGCCAGTCCTACCAATACCTTGATCTCAAACTTGCAGCCACCAGAACTGTGAGACAATAGATTTCTGTTGTTTAAACTGCATATTCTGTGAAACTTTTTAATGGTAGCCCTAGCAAGCTAATATGCCTCTGCTCTCAGGGAGAACCCAACCAAGACAATGGGTGCATCCTATTTTAGATGGTCTCACAATACTGAAAGAGGTTGGAATAAAGAGGAAATGAAATAACACCATTGCTAAAGCATCACCTCTGAGAACTGTTTCCCAACTAACCCCCACCCCTCTCTTAGGTGGAACCTGCCATGCGTGCTTTGGGCTCCCCCTGTCCTCTGCCATGTGGCTACCGAACATGTGTGTGAATTATGTGTGTACCAAATTATGTGTGCCTGGCTACCGAAACACACACGCACATATTTTTCTACATGTCCCCCACTTCCAAAACTAAGTAGTCTCTTGTAGCAGTAAGTGTTTGCTGAAGGGAGAAAGGCAGGCAAGGAGAAAAGGAGGGAAGGAAGCAACTCTAATATGACAAGTACAAGTATGTAATTACAAACCAGCCTATAAATAGAATTTCACTGGGGTCCTTTTAAAAGACACTTATATTCTAAGCCCCATCTCTAGGAGTCTCTATTTATTGGTCTAGGTGGGGCCCAGGCATCATTATTTTTAAACACATGCCACTCACTCAGATGATTCTAATGTGTAACATTCTAATCACTCACGTGATTCTAATGTCCAAATAGAGCTGAGAACGCTTGATGTAATAGAAGAGTAGAAAGAACAATCAGAAAACCTGCTTTGGTTTCTTTTTTTTTTTTTAATGCTTTCTTTCTGTTCTATATGAGTCACATAGGCTAGTGTAACACACTGCCTTATTTCATTGTATTTTTTTGTCATCTCTATAACTGGAAGAGTCATAGCCCCCTCAGAGGTAGCAGATAAAATGGTGGATGACACTAACATCAAGTATTTGATCTTATTTGATCTGTGCAGTGGTGGGGGCGGCGGTGGTTATGTCTGAAGTTATATGAATTCTGCAGGTTTAAAAAATTATTTTAGATTCAGGGGTACATGTACAGGTTTGTGACAGGGTATATTGTGTGATGCTGAAGTTTGGGCTTCTGTTGATCCTGTCACCCACATGTGAACACAATATCCAATAGTAAGTTTTTCAGCCTTTCCCCCCACCCCTTCCCTCCCCAGTGTCTAAGGTTCCCATCTTTATGTCCACGTATACCCAATGTTAAGCTCTTGCTTATACATGAGAACATGTGATATTTGGTTTTCTGTTTTGAATTCTGCAATATTTTTAATAAGAGAAATTGTGTGGATTTATTGACAAGAGAACTATTTATATCTGGTGAATAAAAATAATGCTTCATATGACTGTTACTAAACTGGTAAGTGCTAAGGGTTGGCCCTTAAACTGCAGTCATGACTAGGTAGCCTAAAGGGGGCTTCATACTGTGATTTCTCCATACATGAGGACACGATACAGACTAGCCTCCACAAAGATAGAAAGCTAGTGAGGAATGAGGATTATGAGTGGGCTGAGGGTGCATGCACAACTGAAGAGGTTTAACTATCCCGTAGCTCACACATCCCAGGAGGCAGCCTGGACTCCAGGGTAGTCTGATTTATGGAGGTGGCTGAGTCAAAGCCCAGGACATTACCTGGAAGTTCTCGCTTTGACCTCTCTCTCTAACTGTGCATTCCCTAAGGACAATATTATCTGCCCAAGCCACACAGGCTCTCATGATGATGTCCCTTCATTTTGAAATCTTGTTGAGATGATATTACGACTTCTGGACAAAATGTCCACTTCCCTGAGAACTTTCAGAAGTGGCCTTAAAAGGTCAACTGGGGTAAGGAAGGGAAGAGATGCTTGTTTGAAAGGTGGTTTACCTTTTTTAGAGCTTTAATTTAGCTCCTTCAAGAAATGAGAACTTGGCAGCGAGTTCAAAGTAGAAAGTGGAAAACTTGTGGGCGACACCTTGATAAGTTAACTCTTAGCAAGAAAGGGTTCCCTGCAGAGTTTTGTAACAGCCAAAGGATTTAAGGATTTAAGACGTCTAGACTCGTCCTCGAGGGTACTCACTTTCGTGGGTACGTCGGTGATTAGTAAATAGCTGATGAAAGGATTTTCAATTTGATGAGGGTAAAGCTCTTCATCTGCCTGATTTTAAGATTTAAGAGCAAGATAGAATCCTGAGAATGGTTAAAACAACAATAACAACACAGGGGTTGGTTCCACATTCCCAGAAGGGTGTGGAAATACTCTTTGTAACCTGCGATTCACAGAGGCTGCATGAAGCTAAGCACTGTACATAATGCTTTTCTTCAAGCAGCATCTCTCACAGAATCAAGAAGCTTTGGGGGCTGACCAGCGAGGAGAGCTACCTCTGGTACCCGCTGCCGCTGCCCTCCTGTGGTGCAGAAGTCCTTCTCTGTTTGCCTTTGCTAAGCACTAACGTCATCTGAAAAGTTTATTTCAGGCTCTGGTTCAGCTGCCAGTGGACTCCACAGGGGGAGGAGAGCAAAGGGCCTTTTAATGGGTCTCTAAATGCCTTTAGAAATTCTGACAGATCAGAGAGGACCTTTTCTTCATCTGGCCAAGCAGCCATTATGTCACTTCAGGCTTTGAGGAAGGTGTGTTGTAACTGGTGAGGGGAATCCAGCAGGAGGTAGCCCTCCTTGAAATATTGCAGAAGCAGCAACTACCTAACTCCTGAATGAAGCACGTGGGGTGAGACTGAAATGAGTAAGGTGTTGAGAGTTGTGTTGTGTTGAGAGTTGTGTTGTGTTGAGAGCTGTCTCTTGGAGCTCTGCTGATTTCAGTACGCTCTATCAGGAATAAAGCTAAAAGTAAGAACAAGGATTCAGACTTAGGATTAGATGCCACAGCCTACTAGTTCCCACTAATCCACTACTGGCCTTTTAGACAGAACAATTATTTGGTTCAGGGCTTATCCCATTCATTGCAGGACATTTATTCATAGCATCCCTATCTCTACCCTCTAAATGCTTGTTTAGCCACCATTAGCCTTCATCCCCATCTGAATCAGTGTGACAACTTGTACCCTAGAGGTGACAACCAAATGCCCTATCCCTTGAAAACCAGTGTTGTCCTGGAAATAACTATATCCCAATATTACTTCCCCCTGCTTAAAAAAGATATGACTCCTGACTATTAGTTAAGTAATTAGATACCCAGTTAAAGTCTACATTCTCCAGCCACCTCACAGCTTTGCACACATATGCTCTTGCCACTGGAAGGTGACATATGTTATCTGAGGCCTGGCACAGTGGCTCATGCCTGTAAACACAGCACTTTCAGATGCCGAAGCAGGCAGCTCACTTGAGGTCAGGAGTTCAACACCAACCTGGCCAACATGGCGAAACCCTGTCTCTACTGAAAATACAAAATTTAGCCAGGTGTGGTGGTGTATGCCTGTAATCCCAGGTACCCGGGAGGCTGAGGCACAAGAATCACTTGAACCTAGGAGGCAGAGCTTGCAATGAGCCAAGATTGCACCACTGCATTCCAGCCTGGGTGACAGAGTGAGATTCCGTCTCAAAAAAAAAAAAAAAAAAAAAAGTGACGTGTGTTCTTCCAGTAATACTCCTAAAAACAAAATGGATGTGGGGCTCCCCTGGCCTTTTCTTCCTTTCTGCTGGCTGGGGGATGACCACAGCTGCAGCATTCACCTTGGCCCAGAGGTGGAAGCCTCACATTGAGGATCACTGAGTCACCTCACACCCCTGGGCCACTTGCCTTTGGATTACTCTGAGAGAAAACGAATGTCTTGTTGAAATCATTGTATTTTGGGGTCTCCTTGGTCCAGCAGCTTAGCTTCTATCTTAGTTAATATAACTCCTTACTCTCATATCCCAAGAAAAACAGGGATATTTTGGGTCTATTGACAGAAGGAAACCCTGATGTGAGGGTGTGGCCTGCTCAATCTCAAAAAAACAGCGCATTACAGGAACTGGACTCTCTTCGGTGACAGAAGGCTCAGGTCTGTCTTCTGCACAGTTTGCATAGGCAGATGGCTCCCTACATCTCCTATGGGGAAGAAGAGATTTCCCCACCTTTTCTCTCTACAGAGGACAGTCAATTATAATCAGCTGACCAAGCAAGACAGCATCAAAATAAGTCTATTTCCCAGTTAACCATCAGGAGGGTGTCTGCAGCACCAATGATTAATAATAATTCCAGGAGGCGTCTGGTCCCCAAATAAATATCTTGCCCTGTACTACAGACACTGGCCTAGAAGTTGCTCTGCTCTTCTTGGAAATAACAGAACCCCCACCCCCGCCTCCGCCCCCCTCAACTCCAACTTCGGGTAAACCCATCCTCACCCATGGAGACAAGTGGGGTGAGGTGCTGCTGCTTTTCGCTAAGCTGTAGCTACCCGCCTTCAGGGAGGCCAGTAAGTATTCAACATGTACTTCCTCCAAAGGGAAACTTTTGACATATAAAAACAATCACCCCCATGAACATTTTCTCATGCTAGGGAGGTAAGGAAGGAGACGTCCTGGCAAAATGAAACAGAAGGGACTCAGTATGGGGTTGGTGATGAGGAGGGCAGGGAAGTCATGCTCTACCAGCCACGGGGAGGGGCACCTCAGAGTAATGAGAAGAGGGCTGGAACCTTGTATCTGCTCTCTTCAGAGTTACTGGAAACAGGCAGATTGAGAAAAACTGGTAGGGACTGGGAAAGGTGTGAATTAGGAAGTCAAGCCCATCGGAAAAAGGCACCTGAAGGAACCATCCCAGGTAGAGAGCATCCCTCCACTTCTGGAGGGCGCTGCTCCAGGAGGAGGAAGCATGATCACCTACTGGCCTCTCCTGAACCAGAGCTGGCTTGGTTTCAGTCACCAGATTTTAAGCCCAGGAAAGGCTGAGGGCTGTGAAATCAGAAAAAGCAAATTTGGAGCCCCTGCCTCCCCAACAGGACTCTTAACACAGCTGGGGTCTGGGAAGAGCTGGGACTGCTACTGACCAGCAGGGAGGCAATGGTAGTGCCTTGCGGAAGCTCAGACCTTTGAAGGCTCTGCACCGTAGGGATGCGCCGCCTAACACAACAGCCAAGTCTGCCCTTTCATCTTTGGAGAGATACAATCAGCAGCCTTCCAGAATTCTGGCGGAGACAATTAGCTCGTGAATTCTTTATCTAATATCTCAGTAGCCAAGGTATTGGGGGTGCTGCTCTGCATACTTCCCCCAGGAACTTACAGACAAAAAGGCAGGTGACCTGCTCTAATTCCCACTAGGGATTTTAGCCAATTTGTCCATCTCTCTGTACGCCCTCCTGCCACACGTACAACACGCCCTCCTCTACCATCGCTCTGGACTCAGATGTGGTCTGCCTCCCTCACTTCCTCCCTTTGATCACCCTCCATCTTTTAAAGCTCATCTCTCCCAACTCTCCCCTTCATTCACTCTGCTGCAGCCACCCTGGTCTCCTTGCTACGTCTCGAACGTGATTTGCCTGATGGAACCCGCCTCAGGATGTTGACATTTGCTGATCCCTCTGACTGGAATGTCCTTTTTTTTTTAATGTATCAGCATGGCCAGCTCCCTGGCTTTCTTCAGATGCCTGCTCAACTGTCATCTTATTATTAAAGAGGCCTTCCCTCACCCGCTTGCTCTCTGTGTTCTCCCGGGAATACCCTTACTTCTCCTGGACACTCATCACCATCTGACACAGCATATATGTGCTTGCTTCCTTGCTGTTGAAATCCTTGCATTAGAAAGTGAGTACAATCAGGGCAGGAACTTCTCCTGTTTTTCCATTTCCCTGGTTGAATTAATGAAGACTCTATAATCTAAAATATGAAAAGAATCCATGAAGCTCTAAATCTCCAACATGCTGTCACTGCCTCTATGTTCCAAGAAATAAAGATCATTCTACCTTTAGATTGTCTTTTTTTTTGAGATAGGGTCTGGCTCTGTCACCAAGCTGCAGTGCAGTGGTGCAATCACAGATCACTGCAGCCTCAAATCCCAGGCTCAAGCAGTCCTCCTGTCTCAGCCTCCCAAGTAGCTATGACTACAAAGAAAAGAAAAGAGGCCGGGCGCGGTGGCTTAAGCCTGTAATCCCAGCACTTTGGGAGGCCAAGACAGGCGGATCATGAGGTCAGGAGATCGAGACCATCCTGGCTAACAAGGTGAAACCCCATCTCTACTAAAAATACAAAAAATTAGCTGGGTGTGGTGGCAGGCACCTGTAGTCCCAGCTGCTTGGGAGGCTGAGGCAGTAGAATGGCGTGAACCCGGGAGGCGTGAACCCGGGAGGTAGAGCTTGCAGTGAGCTGAGATTGCGCCACTGCACTCCAGCCTAGGCGACAGAGTGAGACTCCGTCTCAAAAAAAAAAAAAAAAAAAAAAAAAAAAGAAAAGAAAAAAAAGAAAAGAAAAGAAACGGGGTCTCACTATGTTGCCCAGGCTGGTCTCAAACTCCTGGACTTAAGTGAGATCCTCCCACCTCAGCCTCCCAAAGTGCTGGGATTACAGGTGTGAGCCACCGCACCTGGCTCTAGATTGTTTATTCAGAAAATATCTCTTGTCACTCACATCCATTCAGCTCCCAACTTGTACAGGTTCTCCCCTGAAATTCCTTCCTTTCTTCCTTCCTTCATTCAACCAACAAATGTCTATTGAATACTTACTAGGTACAGGAATTCTCTCTCACATTATTCTCATGTTACTATTCTCATGGCTGCTGCTCTAGGTGAAACCCCACTACCTTCTACCTGGCCAAATGTGAAAGTTTTCTAACCCCTGCCACTGCCTCCTTTTTCTTTCCTTCAGTTCTTCCTGTTAGACACTACCTGATGAATTTCACTTTTCTTCCTTGCTCAAAATTCCACAGTAACTCACTATTGCTTATTAAATTAAATAGAGGTTACTTATCCCAGCTTCGAAGATCCTCCATAAACTCTCAATCTATGCATGAGCCCCATTTCCTACTATTTTTAGAATACGTGCTTCAGTTAAATTGGCCTACTTGTTGTTTGAATGTGCCTCTCATGCTATTCCCATCTCTGGAAAGAATACAAATTCTGTATGCCCAAACTCTGCCTTCCAACGGCACTCTTAAATGCGACCTCTGTGCACTTTCTCACCCAATGTAGCCTCTCCCATTTTTAAACTCCTACAACACCATGTTTATAACTTTCTTAAAACACCTGCCATATTTTCCCCTGAGCTATGGTTATGTGCAAAGGTTCCTTTTCTTACCCAGTAGAGAACTCTGGAGGGCAAGGATTGTATCTCATTCATCTTCCCTTCCTGAACAGCAGCTAAACCAGAATCTTGCTCAGTACACTTGCTCACTCACTATTCACTGGACTGAATTTTTAAGCCCTGCAGAATGCCTTGCACAAGTGCTCAAGGGAGTATAGATGAAAAGCAGGATGCAGTGTTTGCCCTAAAGGAATTTATCTAGTTATGGAGACAAGATTGCATACAGAAAATTTTACATGTACTTTTTAATTTACCTTCAGGGAGTAATCATTAAGCACCTGCTGTGTGCTAAGTATAATACAAGGCAGTGCGTAATGGTCAAAATCAGTGAGGCAGAAAATAAATATGAATTAAGGCAGATTCTAGGTATACATGATACATGATGTGGCTGCCCTCAATACTTACTAAGGCCTAAGTTTTGATTCAATAAATCAAGAGATGATAGACTTACCTGGTGACGTTGCATGTTCCAGGTGGCCCAGCTGGGGCTGTCTGGTGATTCTGTAGATCAATTCTGTAGGGCCACTGTCTTGGTCAGTGGCCGACAGCTGCAGGGTGGTGATTTTCTTCACTGAGTTTTCATCCAAGACCAGTCCTTTATTGGTGATGATGACTGGTGGGGATTTGTCTTCTGAAAATATCAGAAATAGTGCTTTGAAATGGCATCTTCTCAGCCTCCTTTCTTTAATTCTAGGCCTGGTGCCAAGAAGTAAGATCAGAGTCATCTCTAGACCTGTGTGTTAGACAGCACACCAAGGAGCCAGGGGTTTGTGCAATAAAGGGGGTATGATTTTCAGTTTCCACACCAGCTAGGTAAAGGGAAGGACTCGAGCCTTGAGGTGAACAAAGTGTAAACTATGTAACCTCCGAACTGCTAAAATAGTTTTATATTAGAAAATCAAATGTCCCTTTACCTAGAACGCTGATGGAAAATGACTGGTCAATCAATCTGTTGCCTTCTCCATCAACCACATCAAATTTAAAAGCAAAGCTTCCGCCAGGTTCTCCTGTTCCATGACTATATTCTACATGGCCTATAAAAAGGAAAAAAAAAAAAAAAATCAAGGTTTGCTATCAGTGCTTTCTGCCCTTATTTCTGAAGCAAGAGGTAGGAATTCAATTGGTGTTCACACCAATGAATCAATTCACACCTTCCTCGCTTTGACACTGCTTTTGACATTTTAATCTAAAGTTTTCATTTCCTCCTTTTCCTCTCCCACCATCTACTTTCTCATAACCAAAGACCTTCTCACAGCAAAATCACCCCAAGTGACATTTCTCATGGTTAAGGCCGAGCCTTTTTGAAAGATCAGCTCAGCCTCTAAGGATATCTCATGAAAACTAGATCCACAAAACTGCCCATGTGTAAATGTGCACTGACCACACCCACATCACCTGGAGTGACCCTATTATATATCCGAATCACAAGGTCAAGAAGACACAGAGCTGCACCTCACGTTCTCCCAGAACTCTTCACTTTTCGTTGCCAAGTTCATGGAGCAACATGGGCTATAGCCAACCAACTAATAAATAAACTCCATATAGAACTCAAAAGGATCTAAAGGGAGAAGTACAACAAAAATGTATTACATTTTTGTTAACCTACTGCATCACTTAAAAGCATCTATCAATTTGGTTATGTAAATATAACCAAATCTCTGAGAAGAGGGGACTGGTCTTATCTTTTAAAAGTAGACACCGACACATGAAATAATTAAGGAATTACTTTCCTTTTGCCTCTTCCACTCCCCTTCATTAAAGTGCAGCCAGGTCCAATGAGAATTCAGCTGCTGTCAATTTTAGGTGTTAGTGTGTGGGCAGGACCCTTGTTTCTTATCAGCAGGGGTATATTTCCATTTCTAAACAGAATTGCACATAATCACAAGCCTTTGGATTACTTTTTTCCCCAATATATAACTTTTTTTTCCCTTTTGTATCCCTGAAAGCACTGTACAGTAACTACGTAGCATTTAACATTTATGCCTTTACATTACATCAGCATTTCCTGCAGGAGGGATGAGCCATGTAATTTCCCCCAGGCAGCTCCGATTTATGCCCTTCCATTTTGCTTAGTCCATTAACTTGTGCTCTTTGGGGAGCTGAAAAGAGATATAAATTGCTCACCTAAGGAAGGCATAATTTTCACCTTAATCCATCCCAACTCACTTCTTTTTTCCTTCTCTCTCTCTCTCATATACACTTTTTAGCATCACAGCAAGTCAAAATAACTTTTTCTCTCCATAATACCTGCAAATGCCATCAACGCTAAGTCAAAGTATGCACACATTTTAACCAAGAAAGATAGGCCTTTTTCAAAAACAAAAAAGAAAAAAAACAAATGAGAAAACAAGGAAGAGAACAAATGAAGCTCTTCAAAACAAAGAGTGCACAGTTTATTGCCACAGACTACCAGACATTTAACTGTCATTTTATTAGTGTAGGTGCAGTCTACGGAAGCCTGGTAGGAAGAATATAACTAGCTGACCTTGGCTAATGTCTGCCTGGGTGAAACTTCTGACAGGGCCTTTAACAGAAATTTGCTCCAGGTTGCCATGCTTCACCATCTGCAGGCGCCCTGCACCAGGATCTTCCTTCATGATGTACATAACCTGACGATCATCTGAGTCAATATCTGTCACTTTCAAGTGCTGTTCTGTGATGTGTGCTACAGACCCTTGGAAGAGAATGGAAGAGAGTAGGTTATTCCCCAACATTTCCTTTGAATGGGATGTCAAATGATTTTAGGAGACTGGAGTTCAAATTATCATATGTTTATTGGGTCTAGGTACCAGGCACTTGCCCTTCTCAGTTTCCAGCTGAATAAGTTATAAGTTCCCTAGTGAAAGAGTACCAACATTTCAATTTGCTAATCATCCCTTGAGTCTACACCCAAGCACTTTTTTCCTTCTGACCCATTTTCATTCTCTCCCATGTTCCTTTGACTCAGTGACCTATCAGTTAGTACCTAGATCTGTGGAATAACTCCCAGTTCTGTAACAAAAATAACTCCTAGATCTATGATGAAACCTCCTTGGATTTAGTTTTTTTTACTGTCTTGAGGATCACCAAATCAGAAAATAATAGCTTTACATAAACTCAAACATATCTTGTTGCCATCTCAGACCAAGTAGTGAAAATCAGCATCCCTCAGGACAGAGGATGTGCTGAGTGTTAGGAGCAAGGAGATCTGAGCCTCTGGGCCCCAGACACTGCACATGTGTTGGGGATGAAGATAAGGCCTTGGCTAATGGCAAACTCCTCTTCTCAGGGTCTTGTCACTTGCTTTATTATGCAGCTGCTTTATCATGTTAAAAACAGTAAATCCCGGTAAAGTAGAGCCCAGTTATTCATGCATAATACATTCTGGTGTTTGGAGTGACAATCTGCCATGAGCTGTGAACATCCCTGCATGTTCTTGGTGAGTAACACCAAGAACATAAGGCCCTGACTATGCTTTACCCAGGCCATCTCTCAGAGAGCAACCTTGAGGGATGAGGTAATGTCTTCCTCTCAGACAAAAAAAAAAGACTTGCATTCTGCTGCTGTAACAAGGAGAATTCCCCAAGCTCAGTATTCCCCTCTGTAATGCATCCTACTGCACGTGAAAGTGTCTATCTAGGCCCTCTGCATCACCCCTGTGGGACTGGGATGGCAGAGGGAACCGATGCAAACCTGCTGATGCCCATGCTGCCTGCTGTGCTATGAGTAACAAGAGTGCTGTGTCTCTGATGGAGGAATCCTGTATCTTCTATCAGCATCCATGAAACAGGAACAGGCTAGTTTATTAGCTTATAAGTAGGATAAAGTCAAATCCTAGACTTGATACTTAAGACCTTTGAGAACTACAAAGTTTTCCAATACTATTATACCATATATTTTTCACTGCAAAATACACATGAAACTAAGAACAGACAAACAACAGAACTCTAGTAAGGTGCAGACACCCTGGGCAAAAGGTCCACTCCTTAAGTAACTTCCTACTGCAAACTGTTCAAGACTAACACTTGTCACAGGTCCTCCAATGTTGCTTAAACATGAGCAAAATTAGAATATTAAAACCCTAGGAATACTCATATTCGATAATTCAAATTATTTGTATAATCACTTTTTTTTTCTTTTTTTTTTTTTTTAATTTATTTATTATTATTACACTGTAAGTTGTAGGGTACATGTGCATAAACGCAGGTTTGTTGCATATGTATACTTGTGCCTTGTTGGTGTGCTGCACCCATCAACCTCGCTATTTACATCAGGTAACTCCCAATGTAATCCCCTCCCTCCCCCTCCCTCATGAGTAGCCCTGTGTGTGATGTTCCCTTCCCAGTCCAAGTGATTCATTGTCTGCCCTACCTATGAGTGAGAACATGTGTGTTTGGTTTTCTGTTCTTGTGATAGTTTACATGAATGATGGACTCCAGCTGCATCCATGTCCCCAGTGACACAAACTCATCCTTTTTATGGCTGCATAGTATTCCATGGGTGTATATGTGCCACATTTTCTTTTTTTTTAATGACTTATTATTATTATACGTTGTAGGTACATGCATAACTGCAGGTTTGTTACATATGTATACTTGTGCCTGTTGCGTGTTGCACTCCATCAACTCGGGCTATTTACATCAGGTATAACTCCTCCTAATGCAATCCCTCCCCTCCCTCCCATGATGGGGGCTCCCGTGTGTGTGATGTTCTCCCAGTCCAAGTGGATTCATTGTTCAGTTCTATGAGTGAGAACATGGTGTTTGGCTTTCTGTTCTGTGATAGTTTGTTAAGAATGATGGATTCCATGCATCCATGTCCCTACAAAGGACACAAACTCATCCTTTTGATGGCTGCATTAAAGTCTCCATGGTGTATATGTGCTTACATTTTCTTAATCCACCCTCGTCACTGATGACATTTTAACATTCCAAGTCTTTGCTATTAGAAATAGTGCTGCAATAAACACACGCGGTGCATGTGTCTTTAGACAGCATGCCAATTTATAATCCTTTGGGTATATACCCAGTAATGTATTTGTTTTGGTCATATGGTACATCTAGTTCTAGATCCTGAGGAATCGGCCATACTGTTTTCCGCAATGCATGAACTTAGTTTACAATCCCAACCAAAGTAAAAGTGTTCCTATTTCTCCACATCCTCTCCAGCACCTGTTGTTTCCTGACTTTTAATGATCGCCATTCTAATTGGTGAGATGGTATCCATTGTGGTTTTGACTTGCATTTGATGCATGATGGCGAGCATTTTTTCATGTGTTTGTTGGCTGTATGGTCGTTCTCTTTGAGAAATGTCATTCTACATCCTTGGGTCTTAATTTTTGGATGGGGTTGTTTGTTTTCTCTTTGTAAATTTGTTTGAGTTCTGTAGGTTCTGATATTAGCCCTTTTGTCAGATGAGGACAAAAAAATTTTCTCCCATTCTAGTAGGTTGCCTGTTCACTCTTGATGGTAGTTTCTCTTTTGCTGCAGAGCTCTTTTAGTTTAATGAGATCCCATTTGTCAATTTTTGGCTTTGCTGTCATTGCTTTTTGGTGTTTTAGACATGAAGTCTTTTGCCCATGCCTATGTCCTGAATGGTACTACCTAGGTTTTCCTCTAGGATTTTATGTATTAGGTCTAACATTTGTCTCTAACCATCTTGAATTAATTTTCGTGATAAGGAGTAAGGAAAGGATCCGAATGTAGCTTTCTACTTATGTATTAGCCAATCTTTTCCCAGCACCATTTATTAAATAGGGAATCCTTTTTCCTGTTTCTTGTTTTCCTTCCTAGGTTTGTCAAAGATCATGGCTGTATGCATATTTGAGGACTCTGTTCTGTTCCACTGGCCTGGTGTTCTGTTTCAGCCCAGTACCATGCTGCCTGGTTTACTGTAGCCTTGTAGTATAGTTTGAAGTCAGGTAGGCTGCTGATGCCTCCAGCTGTCTCGACTTAGGATTGTCTTGAGAGATATGGGTTTTGGTTCCATATGAACTTAAAGCAGTTTTTTCCCAATTCTGTGACTGAAACTCATTGGTAGCTTGGATGGGGATGGCATTGAATCTATAGATTACCTTGGGCAGTATGGCCATTTTCACGATATTGATTCTTCCTATCCATGAGCATGGTATGTTCTTTCCATTTATTTCAGTCCTTTTATTTCAGTGAGCAGTGGTTTGTAGTTCTCCTTGGAAGAGGTCCTTACATCCCTTGTAAGTTGGATTCCTAGGTATTTGATTCTCTCAGCTACCAGAATGGAAGTTCATTCATGATTTGGCTCTCTGTTTGTCTTTGTTACTGGTATAAGAATGCTTGTGATTTTTGCACATTAATTTTGTATCCTGACTTTACAGTTGCTTATCAGTCAAGGAGATTTTGGCTGAGACAATGGGGTTTTAACATACAATCATGTCATCTGCAAACAGGGACAATTTGACTTCTTCTTTTCCTAACTGAATACCCCTTGATTTCTTTCTCTGCCTAATTGCCCCAGCCAGAACTTCCAACACCATGTTGAAGAGGAGTGGTGAGAGAGGGCATCCCTGTCTTGTGCCAGTGTTCAAAGGGAATTTTTCCAGTTTTTGCCCATCTCAGTATGATATTGGTCAGGGTTTGTCATAAATAGCTCTTATTATTTTGAGGTAATGCCCATCAATTCTAATTTATTGAGCTGCTTTTGCATGAAGGGCTGTTGAATTTGTCAAAAGCCTTTTTCTGCATCTACATTGGAGATGTCCGCCCCGGCCCACCTGCTCACTATGTTTTTATTGATTTGCTTAATGTTGAACCAGCCTTGCATCCCAGGGATGAAGCCCAATTTGATCATGGTGGATAAGCTTTTGATGTGTTGCTGAACTGCCTCACAGTATTTCATTGGAGGATTTTGCACGGCTGTCAGGGATATTGGCTCAAAATTTCTTTTTTTGTTGCATTCTGCCAGGCTTTGGTATCAGGGATGATGCAGCTGGGCCCTCATAAAATGAGTTAGGGAGGATTCCCTCTTTTCTATTGATTGAATAGTTTCAGAAGGAATGGTACCAACTCCTCCTTGTACCCTCCTGTAGAATTCAGCTGTGAATCCATCTGGTCCTGGACTTTTTTAGTTGGTAGGCTATTAATTGTTGCCTCAATTTCAGAGCCTGCTATTGGTCTATTCAGGGATTCAAACTCCTTCCCTGCCAGTCTTGGAAGAGTGTATGTCCAGGAAATTGGTCCATTTCTAGATTTCCAGTTTATTTATGAGAGGTGTTTATAGCCTCTTGATGGTAGTTTTGTATTTCTGTGGGTCGGTGGTGATATCCCCCTTTATCATTTTAATTAAGGCCGATTTGATTCTTCTTCTCTTTCTTCTTTATTAGTCTTGTTAGGTATTCACCGACTTTTAATCTTTTTCAAAAACCAACTCCCCTGATTCATTGATTTTGATATTTTTTGGTGTCTCTATCTCCTTCAGTTCTCTGCTCTGATCTTATATTTCTTAGCCTTGCTAGCTGCTTTTGAATGTGTTTGCTCTTGCTTCTTAATTCTTTTTAATCATGAGTTAGAGTGTCAATTTTGTAGATCTTTTCCCGCTTTCCTTGTGCATTTAGTGCTATAAATTTCACACCGTCTTTAAATGTCCCAGAGATCGGTATGTTGTATCTTGTTCTCATTGGTTTCAAAGAACATCTTTATTTCTGCCTTCATTTTGTACCCAGTAGCTGTTCAGGGAGCAGGTTAAAATTCAGTTTCCATATGAAGTTGATGTTTTGATTGAGTTTAGTCCTGAGTTCTAGTTTGATTGCAAATTGTGGTCTGAGAGACAGTTTGGTAATAATTTCTGTTCTTGCACATTTTGGTTGAGAGCCATTTCAATTACGGGCCAATTTTGGAATAAGTACGATGGGGAAAGAAGAATGTATAATTCTCGTTGATTGGGGTGGAGAGTTTCCAGATGTTCATTAGGTTCGCTAAGGTAGAGATGAGTTCAATTCCTGGATATCCTTAGAAACAATTTTCTGTCTCGCTGATCTGTCTAATGTTGACAGTGGAGTGTTGAAGTTCTCCCATTATTATTGGTATGGGAGTTCTTGCTTCCCTTTTGTAAAGTCTCTCTAAGGACTTGCTTTTATGAATCTGGGCGGCTCTGTATTGGGTGCATATATATTTAGGATAGTTAGCCTTTTCCTGTTGAATTGATCCCTTACCATTATGTAATGGCCTTCTTGTCTCTTTTGATTTTTACGGTTTAAAGTCTGTTTTATCAGAGACTCAGATGCCAAACTTTTTTTTTTTTTTATTTCCATTTGTTGTAAATCTTCCTCCATCCTTTATTTTGAGCTCATGTATGTTCTCTAAGTGTAGATGGGTCTCCCTGAATACAGCAGGTGACTGATGGGTTCTGACTCTTATCCAGTTTGCCAGTTCAGCCTCCCACCTTGGAGCATTTAGTCCATTTACATTTAAGGTTATGATTGTTATATGTGTGAATCCTGATCCTGCCATTATGATACAACTAAGTTGCTTTTTGCTCATTAGTTGATATAGGTTTCTTCCTAGCCCTAGCTGTTCTCATTTGGCATGTTTTTGAGATGGCTGGTACCGGTTGTTCTTTCCATGTTTAGTATTTCTTCAGGTTCTCGTGGGCAGGCTCTGGGAGTGGTAATGCGTCTCAAGCATTTTGCTTTCATCTGTAAAGGATTTTATTTCCTTCACTTATGAAACTTTAGTTTGGCTGGATATGAAATTCTGGGTTTAAAATTCTTTTCTTTAAGAATGCTTAAATGGCTGGCCCCTACTCTCTTCTGCTTGAGAGAGTTTCTGCCGAGAGATCTGCTGTGAGTCTGATTTTCGGCTTCCCTTTTGTGTAACCTCCGGGACCTTTCTCTGGTCGTTCTTAAGATTTTTCCTTCATTTCAACTCTTGGTGAATCTGGCAATTATGTGTCTTTGAGTTGCCTTCCTTTCAGAGAGTCTTTGTATTTCTATTTCCTGGATTTGAATCTTTTCGTGCTTACCGCCCTGGCCAGGGGTTGGGAAGTTCTCCTGATGATATCCCGAAGAGTGTTTTCCAACTTGGTTCCATTTTCCCCTACTTTGTGGCACCCCAATCAGATGTGATTTGGTTCTTTACATAATCATGCTTCCTCTTTTTGCAGGCTTGTTCTTTATTTCTTTTTTCTTTTGGTTTCTTCTTCGCTTCATCATTCATTTTATCCCTGACCGCTGATGCCATCAGCTGATCGAGTCGGTTACTGGAAGCTTGTGGCATTTGTCACCGGGGATTGCGTCATGCTTTTCATCTCTTTCATTTCTGGCTTATGACCTTCTCTTGCATTAATTAGTCTAGCCGGCCAATTCTTCCACTTTTTTTTCGCGATTTTTAGTTTTTATGCTTTCTGCAATGCATTCTCCTTTAATTGAGAAATTTGATGCACCGAAGCCTTTCTCTCATCTCGGCCAAAGCCGCTCTCTCATTCAGGCTT
Source organism: Papio anubis (assembly GCF_008728515.1). Taxonomy (NCBI): domain Eukaryota; kingdom Metazoa; phylum Chordata; class Mammalia; order Primates; family Cercopithecidae; genus Papio; species Papio anubis. Next base: position 122,185,536 of record NC_044978.1, on the reverse strand, counting down.
TTGATCCGCGAGCGATGATGAGCTTCCTTTGTCGAGATGCTTTGTTTTTGAATCTCCAGCTTTTCGTTCCGTTTTTCCCATCTTTGTTTTATCTGCCTCTGGTCTTTGATGATGGATGTCGATGGCGGTGTCCTTCCTGTTTGATAGTTTTCCAACAGCCAACTCTCTGTTTGTAGGCCCTGTTGGAGATTGCTTGAGGTCCACCCAGACCCTGTTTGCCTGGGTATCAGCAGCAGAGACCGCAGAAGATAGAATATTCTTCTGAACAAAAATCACCTGATTCTTGCTTGGAAGCTTCCTCCTCAGGGTGTACCACCCCTGTGAGGTGTGGGGTGTCAGACTGCCCCAGTGGGATGTCTCCAGGGCTACTCAGGGGTCAGGGACCCGCTTTGAGCAGGAGTCTTGTCCTCAGATCTCAACCGTGTTGGGGAGATCCACTGCTCTCTTCAAAGCTGCCGCAGACAGAGTCGCTGGGTCTGCAGAGGTATTTCCGCTGCTTGTTGGTTGCTTACTGTGCCCTGCCCCCAGAGGTGGAGTCTACAGAGACAGGTAGAGTTTTGAGCTGCTGTGAGCTCCACCTGCCCCAGCCTCCCAGCAGCTTTGTTTACCTGCCTTAAGCTCTGGAGCAATGGCGGGCGCCCCTCCCCAGCCTCGCGTTGCCTTTGCCGTAGATCACAGACGCCGATAGCAATGAGGAGGCCCGCGGGTGGGACCTCCGCCAGGTGTGGGATATGATCTCCTGGTGTGCCTGTTTGCCCAGCAGTATTGGGATGGGAGTTACCCATTCTCCAGGTGCTGTGTGTCTCACCTCTGGCTAGAAAAAAGGGATTCTTCCCTTGCGCTTCCTGCAGGCAATGCCTCGGGCCCCAGCCGCCTCGCTGGTCGGGCTGCAGCAGCTGACCAGGCACCGATCTTCCGCACTCCCAGTGAGATGAACCGAAAATTCTCAGTTGAAATGCCACCACTGCCTTTCTAGGCCGCTGGCGCTGGGAGTTGAAGACTGAGCCGGCCTTAGAGCCTCGGCTATCTTGTTCGGGCCTCAGAGGATCACTACTTCACGGCCACCCCAGCTTCCCCTCCATGAGCCAAAAATAAGCATTTTAAAAATTATGCTATATTTCGTTATTTGTTTCCATGGGGTTTGTTGAATGGCAGTAAATGTTACAGGAAACCTGGGCCTAGGAGAAGTTGAATAAATTAAGATTTTTGAGGACCCTGGAAATATTATAAACTCTTCTCAACCTTTTCTCAAATTCACAGACCTAGGCATCTGGTCCAAAGGTTTTTAGAAGTTCACATTTGTCACTAACAATTCTTGGTATCCCTAAAATAAGAGTTTTCCAAAACTCCAATCTCCCCAAGTATGGAACAGCTACTTTAAGATGCACCCACATCACTAACATGGAAGAAAGTACTGCATACTGGACAAAAAAGAAATAAGGATAGAAAAATCATGGCCACTCTCCTTTATTTCTGTGGTACCTGCTGAGAGCTGTAAGCCTCGGTTTATAGCCAAGTGAGGTGCATCACTTGTAGGCAGTTCTATGTAGATCTTCATCCTCCCTGTGTCCACGTGGAGGCCATCAGTGAGAGAGAACTGGAACTCATCCACGGCCATGCCAGGGACACCAGGCACATACCCAACCAGCCCAGTTAGGATGTCCTGGTAGGTGAAGGTAGAGCCCTGGGCTAAAACTCTCCCATTCTCCAGAGGCTCAGAGGCAGTTTGCCTCTGGAGTAGATGACCTGAGGAAGGAGGTAAAGAAAAACAAAACAATGGTAGAATATATATCATTCCTGTAGGTATATATATATATACACACACACACATATATTATATATATACACACACACACACACACACATATATATATGATTCAAAACATTGTCTGATTTTTCCAAGTAGTATGAGTCTGGATAGAATGTCAAGTGCCTCAGAGGCTCTTGGTGCCAACAGCTTAGCATTTTACATATAAGCACAGGGTGCTGCTCTGTGGCCTCATATACAAATAAAAAAGACAAAGTCCCACTTATCCTAGTTTAAAAGTCTCTTAAGGAGACACAGATGGATGTGGTAATATAGTGACTTACAAATCACATCTTCCTCCATGAATTCAAACTTACTTCATTATCTAAATCTTATTTTTTCCTTCTGCAAAGTGAAAATAGCACTCTCTTCACTCACTGTCTTTCTCTTAGGGCATCTAGAGTGAAAGATGGGACTATGCTTTAAATTCCTTTTCAATTAAGAGAGACACTAAGCATCTTTAGATTGAAGCGTATATTTCTGTTTTCAAGGGTCATGTACCACATCGGGACAGTCAAAGTGCTTCATTCAAGAAAGTGAAAGTGAATGGAAGCAAGTTAAAATACAATGCCCAACAGTCTTTTCTGTTAACCCTTTATCTACAGCAACAATTTAATCTTTAAAATACCAATGAGCATTACGATGAATTCAGACACACCACTTGCATTCCAGAGCTTTAGCCAATAACTGGGGAGATGGCTCTTAAAAAAAAGAAGTAGGTAGAACATCCCAAATGTGGTTTTTGCATCTGGTTTAAATGAGGAAAAGTGCTTTTTTTTTTTTTTTTTTTTTGCAAAAGTACAAGTTCATACAGACATCTAGTATGCGTCTACAAGGGTACATAAAATGGCTCAAGATTATCAAACACTGATGTCTACCCTGAGAAGAGGATATGGGAACTCTGAGAAGAGAATAGGCAAACTCTGAAAGCTTTTTGGCTTAAGGTTACATAGAAAAGCAAAAAAAAAAAACCAGCTGAAATAAAACTTCAGAGACACCAATTAATTGGGATTGAGGTTTCTTAAAAAACTGATGTCTACCAGGACTCCAAAAAATATTAGCCAGCTGTGAATTTGATTATACTTTGATGCAAAGAATGTACCATATACAGGAAAAGAAAAGAAATAATCAATTGAAATATATGTGTTTATTCTAATAGCCCATCAGGCATCTCAATTAAGAAGCTTTACATAGCAGTTTGTGCCCTACCGTGGTCAGGCTTTCTTGTCAATGCAAAAATGAGCTCATTATCTGGGGTATCCATGTCTTGCAGGCTCAAAGAAGAATTGCTTATCACCACTCCTGAGCTCAGCTGTACTCGGAGGGGCTGCAAGGTCATCCTGGGAGGCTCATCATTCTTCCTCTGATTAAAGCATAAACTATTAGATCTCACACAGATATTTAAGAAGAAAGAAAATGCACATTATTCAGAGACAGTATCATTGCTACAGAAACGCTCACTGCCAAAATAGCATTTAATGTGTCACCATCTTTACTTCCCAAGCAAAATAGTTAGTTTGAAAAAGAGAGCAAGTCCAGGCAACAAAATGTCCCCTTCAACAGAAGCTGATGGACATTTCTCAAAAGTTTTCTCAGATATCTTCCATAAGTACAATGACCATATTTTCTAGACCAAAAATATGGATATGTGCTTTGACAAGTACAAGTATTAATATATTTTGAAGATAAAAGACCATACTAATTGAACTCAGAACTGTCTTAGAAAATGCTAAGCATATCACAGTACCTGTAGAAGGACACTATATTTGAAAGTGTGGGTCTCTAAAGCTGTCTCCCTGCCCTGGTGCCAGCCCCTTTCCACCACTGACCCTTAAGAGTGCCGAGGGTCCTTTACATTTTATTTTCCCAAGGCAGAGGGTATTTCATTCTGAGATTTATCTTACCCTTCCCCCGTGTCTCTCTCTCGGTAGAGCAAGCCTGTGTAGTTGCTCAAATGAGAATAAATACGACGTCAAGGAACACATTTCTTTGATGTTACAATTAAATAAATAAATGCAGTAAAATAAGAAAAGGCAAATACGCATATAGAACCAAAGACAATTTCAGAGAAAAATAGACACATATAAGTTTTTATTTAAATATGTGACTGGCAAAGCATCTCTGACCTTCACAAACTATTTTTCATACCGAACAAATAAATTTAATCCTGAAACGGAAATTTAGATTTCTAACTCAAGCCTTCTCCAAATGCCAACCTTAATTCTACAAGTTTCCTGAAGGCTATATTTTAAAAATGACCTTCAATGTTGGAGGTCAAATCCAATCTTCTTTGCTTTTGGGTCCCTATAAAGAAAGCTCTCTAATGGTATGAAATATTGTGGTCAAGGGCTCAACCTTTCCAACTTTCAAAGACTTTACCTCAATGGTGATATTGATGCTGTGAATTTCTGAACGACTGGTTCCATCACTCACATAAAAACTAAAAATATCATGGGTTGGCTCAATGCTTTCATGAACACTCTGAAAGTAGTAAATGTAGTTTTCCAGGACGTCTTGAACAGGAAATGATGCCTCTAGGTCACTGGTAGTTTCAGGGCCAAACCGATCACCTGCATCAACATCAAGAGAGCATTTTTACCTTGATCTATCAATTCCTGCTTACTAGGCTGAACTAGAAAACAAGGGATCATTTTCAGCAAAAAAAAAAAAAAAAAAAAGAAAGAAAAAAGAAAATGTATTTGAGGATAAAGTTGGGAGAGTGGGATAAGCACAAGACTAGGAACTGGAAGGCCTGGGTCAGATCGGTTTCCTCACTGACTATTTCTCATCTATAAATGGATATACTTGCCCTGCCATTTCCAAAAGGAATCAAATGAGATAAGATGCAAAAAACTTACAATAATTTATATAACATAGAATCACTGGTTGTTCTATTAGGAGTCTCTGATCATAACATCTGTTACTAGGGCAAGTGACAATACAGAAGCAGAGATTCTACCTTAAGCTCCAGCCAGTTTCAAAACCATTCTATCTGGCATATCCTGCACGAGGAACCCTCTTTCACTACATAAGAAAATGTCAAATGCACATCTTTTAATCTAAAAACATCTGCAGTGTTAACTGTATATCTTTTAATCGAAGAAACATCTGCAGCATGTTTTCATTGGCCCTCCCAATTTCTTAAGGGAACCTCTGCATGGGTCAGAGCCCAGCCCCTGGGATAGAGCACCAGGGCTATTGTGATGCTACAGGTACCATTCAGATACTATGATGCTCAGGTGGGATTCAGGCACTGAGGCACTTGGCTACCACCATTCAGGTACTGAGATGCCCAGTTACCATTCAGAGCTCCACAGAAAATGCTGGCTCAGATTACCCTTCTTATCCCAACCCCAAACACTGCAAAAGGCCCAGGGGAACAGTAAGCAATGTCTAAATGATAGATGTCTTGTCTTTTACTTGATTTTAATTTAAGTCTAATTGATTGATTTGAAATTGTCACCACAATGTTATTCTAGAGAGAGGAGAAAAAGAAAACCCTTGTGTCTTCAAACATTCCCTGGATATACATGAACAGAGAAAAGTACAGCTAGCAGATCTGAAGGCAACAGGCTTTCCCCTTCCCTTCTCCATGATCTTTTGCAAAAATCAGATCATAAATTAAAAGGCTATTAACTTCCTAAATTATAGACAGTGTCATATTTATTAGAAATCATTTGAAAGAAGAGCTCAACACAATTTTTTTTTCTTTAATGATGAATTTTCTTAAATTTTACCCCTCAGATTTTATTCCTCTAGGCACCAGAAGCTGAGAGAGGTCTAAGTGGCCAGTGACTCAATAATCATTAGGATACACAGTTCAGGGTTTCCAGAAGGAATGGCTAAAATTCCTTCCAATTTTTACTTTTTTTCTTCAATGTATCACTTTAAATAGGAGAAATGCAGCTTCCTTATTTGAGTCAAAAATAGCCTTAGTAGTAGCTGGGCAAGGTGGCTCATGCCTGTAATCCCAACACTTTGGGAGGCCAAGGCAGGAGGATTGCTTGAGCCCAGGACTTGAAGACCAGACTAGGCAACATAGTGAGACCCTGTCTCTACAGAAATTACCCCCCTAAAAATTTGCCGGACATGATGGTGCATGCCTGTAGTCCCAGATACTTGGGAGGCTGAGGTAGGAGAATCACTTGAGCCTGGGAGGTCGAGGCTACAGTGAGTAGTGATTACGTCATTGCACTCTGACCTGGATGACAGGGCAAGACCATGTCTCAAAAAAATAAAAAGCCTAAGTAAAGTAAATGATGCCTAAAAGTATACACAAATGTAATAGTGCCTCATTTCATATCACTGGAGAACACGCTATTAAACAAGTGAATCTGTCACTGAAGCTTTAAGCTCCAATCCTTTCCATTTAAAAAATGTTACCTTCTATTTTTGACATAAATCATTCTTATTAATGTGCTACCTGCTTTCTTAAACAGAATATATGATGTGCAAATTAAATAGGTGTTGATGCGCACAGGCGATCATTGTGAACATCCATTACTGCATAGCACTGGAACATAGCGATACCCAGAGGGAATCAAGGAGGGTCCTGTCTTGTTTGTGCCAGTCCTGAATGAATTCAGGCTCCATGCCATTAGATTTCATACCTAACAAAATAATTACTCTTTCTTTTCTTGGTGAAAACTAAAAGCTGGTTCTTTTAACAGTTTTTAAAAAGATGCTTTTCTGATCAGCTAGGTTCTGAATTTAGGTAGCTAGTTTCTTTTCTTTTTTGAGGCAGGGTTTCCCTCTGCCGCCCGGGCTGGAGTGCAGTGGCATAATCACAGCTCACCACAGCCTCAAATTCCTGGGCTCAACTGATCCTCCTGCCTCAGCCTCCCAAGTAGCTGGGACTATAGGCATGTGCCAGCACGTGCAGCTAATTTTTAAATTTTTATTCTTTTCAGTGGAGACAAGGTCTTGCTATGTTGCCCAGACTGGTCTCAAATGCATGGACTCAAGCGATCCTCCCACCTCGGCCTCCCAAAGTGCTGAAATGACAGACTTGAGCCACTGTGCCCAGCTGCTAGCTTCCTATACATAAGTCACACGCAGCTCTAAACAGAGGCAGAGGAGCCTCTCCCATGGGGCAAGGGATGGGGTCTTCAGTTAATATACCTTGTGATAATTATTTTGCCCTCCTAAATGCTTTTTTGTTCCTTTCACGTTTATACCAATATTATTGGAGAGCAGCAGTTCTCTAAGTGTGGTCCTTGGGCCAGCAGCAATGGCCTCACCTGTGAGCTAGTGAGAAATGCAAATTCACAGGCCCACACCAACCTCCTAAAACAGGAACTCTGGGGTTGCTGCTCCAGGAAACTGTTTCACAACAGTTTCAACCCTCCAGGTGATTCTATTGCACCTTAAAGTTTGAGAACCACTTTTTAGAGACTGAAGCTTGCCAGAAATTTGACTTCTAAGCCAGGGGATAGTCCTCTCTATGGAATATCTCTGCACCTCCATGTATTCCAGGTTGACATAAAATCATGTTAGGAAGGCTTAATAAAAACCACACGGAGAGAAGGGGTGGTTGGGGTAGATATCCTTTCATTTCTCACCTTCGCCTATGAGCTTCCTTCTGCAAGAAAGGCCACTTTCCCTCTGCCCAGGGTGATTCCTACTAGCCCTTCAGGTCCCAACTCAAATGCCACTTCCTCAGAATTTTCTGCCTTCCCAGGCAAAAGTCATTGCTTTGTCCTACTTACTCTCTCAGGGCTTTGCTCCTTTCCCTGTCCTGGCATTTTTCATTTATTGTAATTTGTCAGTCTTCCTATCTGTCTCCCACTCAAGGCACATGAGTCTGTGTCTTATCCTTACATCCACTTTATCCAGCACAAACATTTGTTGAAATAAACCTAATTCTGCAATAAACAGATCTGAGGCACACGTTGAAAGGCAAGGTGGGAAAAAGACTCAAAACTTCTACAGGAAAACATGAGACTACTGCTAAGTGAATTTCTGGTTACCAGGCTCCAATCCCAGGCCCCATGCTGGCCCCAGATGCCTGCAGTCAATGGCCTCGCCATGGGAGCTGCTAGCTGCATGCCAATTAGAGACCAGCGCTGGCGCTCAGGCAGCTCCGTGCAGGAAAAGCAGCACAGCAACCTGCCATGAGCTGTCTCAACTGCCAGTCACAGCAGGTCTCAGGGGGCCACGGACAGTACATACCTTCTTGCCTGTCCTTCTCTGTGATAACCACCAGAGTGTTCAGGGCAGATGGTGGAGGGGAGGGCTGTGGAAGACGGTGTCACAGACAGACAAGCTTGCATTTCAATTCATGTCATATATGTAGAAGGAGCTGAGACAGAAGCTATGGTTCAACTAAACTGCAGCTGCCTCACAATAAAAGGACAGGAATTTTTACTTCCTGGACACTCAGTTCTGAGTGTAATCCACAAGCCGTTCTGCCCCATTGCTGGCATTCCAAATCCCCTTTCCCTGCTCTATTTTTTTCCATAACATTTATTCACCTTCTAACATCGTACACAATCTTCTCATTCATTAGGTTTTTTATTTGTCTCTCCCACCCCCAACCAGGATCGAAGGCACTGTGAAGGGAGGGGGTTTTGTCTGTTGATATATCCCTAGTGCTTAAATAAGTGCTCAGCACACAGAAAATGCTCATTAAATTTTTGTTGAATGAATGAAACCTTCCTTCCTTCCAGTTTTTCAAAATGGTTCCCCTCCTCTGTAGTTCTCCGTCTCCATGTTTAGCTGGAAGCAAGGTCCTGCTCCCTCTCCCCTCCCTTCTCTCAAGGTCCTGAACAGTTCTACAGGAAGTGGTACCTGTTCCTGTGTTCTCAATGCAGCCATATTTGGGCAGAGCACTTAGTTTAATGATGGCATCTCCCTGGAGGTTGTCATCATCATCAGTAGCAAAAAAATGGTGAAATGAGAGTGGGGCTCTCCCTCCCTCATCAACCTAGGAAAGAAAAGAATGTAGAGAGTCCTTGGTAATTTCACATAACCACAGTAAAAAAGAGCTGGATTACAAAGTGCTGCCCGGGTGACCTTCCAGCACCAATGCTGCTTCTTTGAGGAGGCAGACCCTCTACAGACGAGATGAGGAATGTGTATGCTGCTGAAGCCAGGCAATCTTTTAGTGCCTCTCAAAGCTATAGTCAGACGTGATGACTTCTGTATCTCCCTTCAAAGTTGCACTTCATTCAATGATGGATCTGGTTATAAAGCAGCTCTAGCCCATTCTAATCACCCACCTCAGTTCAGCTGCCTGCCAGGATGGCTGCCTTCCTTCCACATCAACATTCAAAAGTCCACAGCTAGAGAATGATAGATCCAGTTCCCCTGCAGATACTGTGAGGGTGACTGTGTCCTATAGGCATTCTCATCCAGAATAAAAGTCCTGTTTATTCTTTTATATTATATATTTACAGGTGTGTAGCAAGAAAGGTTCACCATATCTGAAAGCTAGTGCTTATCTTAATGTCAAGGAGGAAAATAAATCACTATAAGTAAAAGCAGTTGCTCAAACTGATTTTTTTCCTTTGGAGTTCTATTTTGTATGCTAACCCCGCAACCTGAGCCTGGTGTTTTTCTCTAGCCTGCTGGAGATGGTCAAGCCATTTCACCCTGAACAACTCTTGGCTAACTGTAGGAAGATCTATAAATTACAAAGGGGAAGGTCACTCTGACTCTGGGAATGGGGACAGTCCAAATGGCTTTTCCAAGGTTTTATGTAAAAATGGAAAAATGGGAGGAATATCAGAACCACTTAGAAATAACTTAGTTTTATGAATTTTCAGTTGCTTAACAAAACCAGAAAAATGCCTGAGCTTTTGGCATTATGGTATGTACATACAGCAGGGAGGAAAGTGAATTAACTTTTGTGAAATCCCTACTACGAACTGGGTACTGTACTAGGGGGTTTCCATACTATTTTATTAATCATTAGAGAAACTCTTTATGTAGAAAATGATAATATTTTAAAGAAAATGATAATATTTTAAAGACAAGAGCCAGGTATGGGACTACAGGTCCACAGTCTCACTTTCTAGGGAGGCCGAGGTGGGAGGATTGCTTGAGCCCAGGAGTTCAAGTTCAGCCTGGGCAACATAGTGAAACCTCCTCTCTTAAAAATAAATAAAAAATAATAAAAAAAAGAATTAAAAAAAGACAAGGAAACAAACCATAAAATAAAAATATAAAAGACAAGGAAACTGAGGCAAAGAAAGATTAAGTGTATGGTCCGAGGTCACTCAGCTGATGAATAACAGAACTGGTACTTGAACTCATGTCTGGGTATTCAATGATGAGAATGCATTGTATTGCTCTGCCCATAAAGGAACTGTCAGTATTATTTACAGTGCTAAGTACTAACTTGATTTAAGGAGTGATTCGGGGGCATTGTCCAAGTTTTAGTTGCTGCTAACATTTGATTGCAAACTCTTCAAAGATATATTCTTTTTTAATTTTTATTCCCAATACTAACAACATCTAGCATGGTGACTAGTACATAAATATTTGTTGACTAAATAATGTAGATATAATGATTTGATCTTCTGCATATTTATTTTCATACTTAGAAAAACACTCATGATTGAAAACCATGCGTATCTTGATACCGCTGCCTGGATATTTTGGGTGAAATACTTGGCAGCCAGTTTAGGCAGAAATCCTTCATTTACATGACTACAGATTCCAGCTCTCCATAGTACTCTCTGTTTATTGATCTGAGAATTGTTTACCGTGATAAGGTCAGCAAAAGCAATGACTGGAGGTGGATTTTCAGCAGGAGTGATCATGATGGTAAACATCTGATTATCCAGATGGTTGTGGTCCATGTCAGAGACAGAGAAATAGAAGCTATCAGTAACCAGATGACCATCCGTTTCAAACACAGCTGAGTATCTATAAAAAGCCAAAAAGAATAAAACGAATAAGCCACGATGACAAGTCAGGTAAGATGGCTGCATTGTTGTTTAAAAATGGGGCCAAACTAATATACTCTTTCAACAGAGCTACAACTAGTTGCTGAAATATTTCCATATAAGTTTTTAAGAATCTGTCAAATAATATGAAGTGATTATGTACCTGATTTTCTTGTTATTGATGTCTTCCATTGTGAAATTGGAAAATTCTGAGAGTTCTTCCACCTCAGGTCCTGAGGATCTTAAGAGAGTACCATATGTGGGCAGGTAATTTAACCGAATCCAGATCTCTGGGTCGGGGGAAGAATCATCCTAATCAGGCAAATATGAGGCAGGACATGAATGCACATTTGCAGGAATAAACACTTCCAGTAGCTAAAGATCTATTGGTACTTCTCTCTCTGCTAATTGGAAAAGTCTCTTTCCCTTTGTCATAAACAACATTATTTCAAACTACAGTAAAAATCCCAGTGTTTATTCTTCCCCAAATTTCTCTTTGATAACATCTTTTTCTAAGAGTAGCTCAAGGTAAGAGAAGGGAAACGCACTTTAGGTTCGTGGCATAAAACAAAGAGATGCCTTATTGTTATCAATACCATAAAAGCTGTCAAAGATTTTATTTTTAAGCTTTTAGTAAAAAATAAAACTTGATTATCTGTAAGTCATCAACCTGTAAACACAGATGTAGGATTTGTCTAGAGTTTCTAAGAATGGTTTGCTTCTAAGAAACAGGCAAATTTTCTTTATAACATATAATACAATGATAAAATTCCATGAAACAGAAAAAAAGTTATTTAGCTTAGCCAATGGCTCTCTTTAAGCAATATTCAATATGATAAAATTTTAAATTAACAAAAGAATGTATGAAGTCATGGATTTCATTTTATCAGCACCGAATCTATGAATGTTCACTTCCAAGATGCCTAATCTTAACAAAGACCATTTCTCTTTCCTTCTACATTGTTTGTTGAGAAATAAAAATGACTTTCTCTGTTACAACACGGACAACAACAATGTCTTAATGAACAATTTCCTCTTTCTTCAAGAATATTTTTGGAAACATCTGGGAGGCAGGCAACATCTTCTTATAAAGTTTCCCTGAGTCATTCAGTTTTTAGGGCTGTTGATTGTGAAAATCGGGGCACTCTACCCTTTACCACATCAACAATGAAAATTAATGTTGCATGGTCACTTGTACTTTCAAAAGCAAATTTTCATGCTATGTTGTACAGTTAGTTGAGGTATAGGATCACGAATGTCAGCACAGACACCAAGAGGGCGGGGGACCAACAGGTTTTAGTCTGTTCTCATTTCTATCCCCAGAGACCTTTTGAAGTTAGTAGTTGAGAGTCTCAATTCAAGATCACTGAATTTTCCATATTTCCTCATATCACTTGACACTAGCAAGAAAGGAACCTAAAATTCATCAAAGCTGCAAGACTTCAGAAAGTTTTCCCTATATTTATGTTCTTTTAAACATTCTCCACATGGGTTATCAAATACAATATGTAGACTCCAAAAGACTGCTTCCTAATATTACTAGGCATTCCCTCCGAGAGAGACTTTTAAAAAGAGTTTTAAGGTGTTGTCTTCTGAATTGCTGATAAACTACAAGGACAGAGCTCCTGGCTCCTACTTAAAATGGATAACTTCTAAATTTCACATTGACAAATTTGACCAAAACACTACTTTATTTCATGGCAGGCATATCTTACTATGTATTTCAAATCTCATATAACTGCTAGGTTTGAAAAAGTGGGAAATCAGCTAGACTTTTTTCCTGAAAGTACTGTCATGATTTAAAGAAAATCACTATTTTAAGATATCCCAGATATTGGAGGTACAAAAAATGTATAAGAATACAGACCTTGTTCTCATGTAACTTTTCTGTTCAAAGACCTTCTTATCCCTTTTGTATTAATTTATTTTTTCATTTTCTTTTTATTATTTTTACATCAATGAACCCATCATTCAACACGAGGACTAGAGCTCTGAGAATAACTAACATTTTATGTATGTGGCCCTTCTTCCTGTCTCTGAGCCTGCCATCACCCTAAATCTTGTTTCTTATTTTCTTGAATTTTTAAAAATAGCTCGATGTATTACCACAGAATACATATTTTTAGTTTTTTTAACTTAGAAATATGAAGTTGACTTTACTCTTTTGCAATTTATTTTTTAAACTCAATATTAGACTGCTAAGATCCATTTATATTGTTGGACGTCACTATAATTCATCCGTTTTGAGGTTCGCTAATATTCTGTCAAGTCGGTAGACCACAAGCTATCCATTATCTTGTGGTGGGCATTTGGTTTGTTTCAATATTTTCACTGATACAAATAGTAGTGCTATGAACATTCTTGCACAAGTCCTTTGCTGTGTATGTGAAAGTTTCTCTTGGGTAGTAATCTAGGAATCGAATGGTTAGGGTATATGAATAATTATCTTCACATGGTAAGGCCAAATTCCTTCCCAAAGTGGTTGATCCAGTTTACACTCCCATCAGCAAAGTAAAGAACATCCGGTGAATCCATTGTCTTCCCCACACTTGGTATAAAATGGTATATGGTTTTAATATGCTTTCCCTGACCACTAATGAAGGTGAATATCTCTTCACATGTTTATTGACCACCCGGGTTCCTCTTCTGTGGAATTCCTGTTTGTGTCTCTTGCTTATTTTTCTACTTGATTATCTTTTTCTTCTTGATCTGCAGGAGTGTTATATTTCCTTTGTTATTTTTAGTTATATATTTTGCAAATATTGTTTTCTCATTTGTAACTGGCCTGTTTGCTGCCTTTATGGTGTGTTTTGATGAACACAAATTTAATTTTTAATATAGTAAAATGTACCAATCTTTTATAGTTAACCTTTTTGTTTCTAGTTTAAGATGTTCTGCCCTTCCTTAATATCCCCAAAAAATTCACTTATATTCTACAAAGATTTGTAAAATTTTACTTATGGTTTTTCAGTACTTCATCTGTCTGGAGTTAATATCTGCATACGGTGTGAAGCAGTGTACAAATTCCTTTTTTTGTCACATATAATCATTTTGTGCAGATCCATGTTTTAAAGAGTTTCTCCTATTTCCACTGCTCTGGCTTGCTATTGCTGTTTTGTTTTTTTGTTTTGTTTTGTTTTTCTTGAGAGAGTCTCACTCTGTTGCCAAGGCTGGAGTGCAGTGGTGTGATATTGGCTCACTGCAACCTCCACCTTTTGGGTTCAAGCTATTCTCATGCCTCAGCCCCCTGAGTACTGGGATTATAGTCACACACCACAATGCCGAGTTAATTTTTGTATTTTTAGTAGAGACAGGGTTTCACCATGTTCCCAGGCTTATCTCAAACTCCTGACCTCAAAAGATCTACATGCTTCGTCCTTCCAAAATGCTGAGATTACAGGCATGAGCCACCGCGCCCAGCTAGCATCTCTGTTTTATATTACAGTTCCATGTGTGAGTCTGCTTTTGGATTGTCTAATATATTCCTCTGCTACACTATTTTAAATGCTGTATATTTAATACATGTTGGTTATCTGGTAAGGTAAATCCCTTTGCCTTCCTACTATTCTTTTTCAGAAAATTCATCATTTGTTTTTGTTTGATTGTTTGTTTGTTTTTGAGACAGGGGCTTGCTCTGCCATTCACCCTGGAGCAAGTGCAGAGTGTAGTGGTCCAACCAAGGCTTACTGCAGCCTCAACCTCCTGGGCTCAAGCAATCCTCCCACTTCAGCCCCCAAGTAGCTGGGACTACAGGCATGAGCTAACATGCTTGGATAATTTTCATATTTTTGTAGAGACAGGGTCTTGCCATGTTGTCCAGGCTGGTGTTCTTTCTTACATATTTTAGAATCAGCTTACTAAGATCCATAAAAAGTCCATTAGGCTTTTGATTGGAACTGAATTGAATTGAAAGATTGTTTGGCGAGGGAACTGATGCCTTTTCAATATTAAATGTTCCTACTCATGAATATGGCATGTCTTTTCATTTATTTAATACATTTTAAACGTCTGTCAATTAAGTGTTATAATTTTCCTGTAAAAATACTGCCGGTTTTTGCTAGATTTAGACCAAGGGACATGCTTTTTTCTTAATGTTATTATGGTAAGATCTTTTTAGTTACATTTACTGGCTGTTTTCTTTTCTTGCTTATATATAGAAATGCTATTGCTGTCTGTTGATCTTATATCTGGCCCCTTGATAAATTCTCCTTTTTTTCTAATACTTTTTGTCAAGAGATTCTTTTCTACATAGTCAGTCATAGCATCAATTTTCCCTAGAAGTTACATAACTTTTGCTACATTTACTCTTAGGTATGTAATATGTAATGTTAATATATATAGAATAATATTTTGAATAATTTTATTTTTGGCTGGTTCATAGAAATGCTATTACTGTTTTAAGATTAATTTTATCCTCCCCATACTACATATGAGAAAACTGAGGCCTGGAGAGTTTAAATAACTTGCTAAGGGTCACGATGCTAGTAAGTGGTGAGCTTGGATTAAGATCCATCCATTCTAACTCCAGAACCCATACTGTTCTTTTCCTGTTTACTCGCAGTGCATAGCAAACTGTATATATAAAACCACTGCTAAGAAGCAAATTACACAAAATCCAACTTTCGCCTTTTTGTCTCCTCCAACATCGTATCACTCTCTTCCAGTTAATAACACTTAAACTAAGAACAGACTCATCTGTTCCTAAATCTTTATACTCTGTCCCATTTGTGACTAGGATTTCAGATGGTTTTTCCAATCTTTCTAGATGTTCATGGAAAACTTTCTAACTATGCATATCTGGAAAAGTTTTTCCATGACTCTTAGTACAAAATTCTTCTACAACCCTCAGAGAAAGTTAGTGTATAACCTACCTAAGTCTTCAAAATGTATGCTATGCTTTCAGCAGGCTAGAATAGTTCTTTTGGAGTTTTTCTGCTCTGGTGGGTAAATTCACATTCAATCAATTTCTGAAAATACATGTTCAGTTGCCAATGGGCTTGCAATTTGATATGCAGCTTATAATATGCAGTTAATGGGCAGGAACTGCTCCTGGAGCGCTATTTTGGACTGTGAAACATTTTTCAAGCCTTGGTGATCTACTGATTAAATCTGAATTCATACATTTTTATGAATTCACGAGTTTCAAAAGATTCAAAAGACCATAACTTACAGTAAAAATCACCTGTCAATTAAAAACAAAAAACAAAATCAAAGCTTTTCTAAAACTAGAGTAGACCCGTGAGAAGAATTAGGGTGGAATGCATTTTCCTATAACTGAAGAAAGGACCATTTGAGGGGAAAATCTGCGCAAAAGCAATTGTTCCCAGGCCAATGCTTGATCTTACATGCTGCTATTCAGGACTACATTTTATAGTGGGATTCTTCAGCCCAGAAAAGGGTTAGTTAAAAGCATATGGCATTAAAAAAATAAAAGTCTAGGTCATTACTTGGAACTTTAAGATTAGTAAAGGAAAAATTCAATATGATTAGCATTCAGATAATCATTCTTCCTTTCAAGGCATTGTAAAAACTAGTCATTATTATGTTTACACAGAAAGCACATATCTGCTTACAACATACATAACTGCAAAATAAAATTAATCATCCTCATTATCCTTAGCTCCTGAGGTAGAATCAAAGGAAGAAGATGAATTTAATTATTCAGGATCACTTATAAAGTCAGGGCCAGACCGGGAAACAAACCCGAGTCCTTGATCCTCTCCTTGGCCCCCCAAATCACACTGCTTCTTGTGGGGCACGAGAAGGAGGGTGAGTCAGTGAACTGGCTGGGAAATCTGACAACAGAGGCACTGCTGCAGGGATTTTTCAGCATTCCATCTAGACTAGACCTGAGACAGAAACTGATGACAAGTGGGCTTTCTCTCAGGGGCCGTGAAACATCATTACCTATTAGTCATTGATCACATAAGCTCTAAAATGTTCTTTTCCTAAACTTCCCATTGGAAATATAATAGATGGAGCTTAAACAATGGGGGCTTGGGCTTTTACAACACTGGCCCCCTTTCCTGTTGACAATCACCCATCCCTACACATACTCATTGTGTTTTCTCATTCACTTGTCTGCTCATGAAACACTAGGAGAAGCAGGATAAAGAGTGTAACTACTCCTAAGAGTAGAAGGTAGGGAAGTTGAGAAAAAGGTTCTTTACGTGACCATATACCTGCTGCCCCAAATATTCAGCCATGGCATTGCTGTCCAGTCTGCCCCATCAGAAGGTGTGGTGGAGAACAAGTAGAGCAAATGGAAGAACTTACCACGTAAGCAAGGTGTGACCTAGTGATTATGGCTGTGCTTTTACTGGCAACAGTAATGCTTAGAGAGGAGCCAGCAGCCAGTCGAGGTCCTTGGTCTTCTGACAGGGACACCTCTACTCTCACTTCCAGCATTGTCACCGTGAGGCCATCTGTGACTGAGATCTCCATGCTGTCTTCTCGGGCAGAGGAACCATCATGTATATACTGTAGAGCATTTTTCTCAATATCCTCATAGGTGAAAGTGTCACCTTCCAAGAATGAAACAAATTGCAAACCAGTTGCTTCTGGGAATAATGCTTTTCATTATATAGCACCTTTGTTTTCAGGATTTTAAGGTTCATATAGGATCATAAACTTAGGGAGGTACAAGCTAATCCAATCACTCACCTACTATAGGATTCCCTTTATACCACCCTTGAAAAAGGGTAGTTTCTCCTTTAAGACTTTTCAAGGTGGGAGGATCATTGTTTTACAAGGTAGCTAATTCTACTGAAGATAGTTCTAGGTTTATTTTTAAGTTTTTAAGTATATTGAGCTAAAATCTGCCTCTATAATATCCAGTCATTATTCCTATTTCTAGAAAAATAAAGAACAAGCCTCTATTATTTATGACAGCTCTTTTGGAATCTTATCTTGATACTGAAAATTTTTTGAAAAAGTTAAGAAAATAAATTATACTTGATGAACCTTTAAGAAGTCTTTGCTTTATTTGGAGTTTTTAAAATTAAAAATGAAAAAATATACTTGAAGTTAGAAACCTAAACTGTGCATTCTAGAGTACCAATTCATGATAAATTTGATAGGCATTATGTAAAAAAAAGTTCAAGTTCACACACCTTTATGGAAAATGTGAATAAATAAAATTTAAAATATTTTTTATACAGCAGGATTCATTTTAGTATATAAATACTAAAGCTTCTCAAACTTCATGGGACCCTTTTTATGAGAAATGCCTCTTAGTGCCATAAGCCCTAATGATTTCACGGAACACAGTTGTGAAATTGCTCTTCGTGGATATTATATTCAACTCTATCTTTTGATAGATTATTAGTTCTAATAATTAGTGCTATGTAATGAGATTGAATAATTTACTCATTCTCTCTATTCATCTTCTAAGCCTTCTGTCTCAACACTGTGTTAATGTATTTTACTGGTGCTAGTGGCATTATGTCCATAAAAAGGTAATAAAACTAACTTTTTACCAATAGCTTTAGATCTTATATGTTAACTGCACAAATACAGATTAAATGCAATGTTCAAGAAATTAGACAATGACTGTCATGCTCCTAAAATAGTTCCCTGGGAATGTTTCAAATCTATTCTAATGACATTTCTTTAGTTCAGTAAATTTTTGAGTCTACCTTTGTGACTCCCAAATGCTTACTGGTTGTTCTTTAAAATTCCATTTACCATCAATGGCAAAGATTAGCCCACCAGTGATATTCGGGAGAATGGATTACTGCATCTCTAAAAGGAATCATACAAAGGTTTTGAGAAAGTAGAGATTGTTGGAAGAAGAGATAGCATCCAGAGGTGGGTATTTTGAAAAGGACAATAATCACTTCAATGCATAAGAGCTGACTATTAAAAAATTAGATACACTTGTGTCCTTTGTGGTTTTCTGTACCTTCTAAATAATGAACATATATTATTTTTTATAATTAGAGGAAGCACAATAAGAATTATTTTGAAAAGCTGATCACATTACCACACTGTTACATCTCATAGACAATACTTCAAAAATGTGTTCCTTTTTTTAACAGATGAAGATAGACGTAGTTAACACTATCAGAGTCATAGCGCTAAAAATATTATGAAGATTTACATACCAAATTAAGACAGATTCATCTCCATGAACAGTGCTAGGAAAGTGGCAGCTGATCCCTCATATGGTGTCACTTTGAATGCATTAACTCCAACTTTCAGAAATCACCCATTTCACCTATAGTTTAAGGAACTGGCTTCACAGTGTTCAGGGTGGGGCCAGGGGCAGGTGTGGGGCAGGGGTGGAAGTGGGAACAGGAAGAAGTCTCAAATATCAAAGCCAATGAAACTCACACAAAAATGAAAAAGCTCCTCATTGTCTGTATCACAAAGACACTTTGCTCTTGTCTGAGACACATACAACTGATTGTAGAGCAAAAAATCCTTCAGGCAGGTCAGTGACAGAGTGTGTAGCTACCTGTGGCCATCGGCCTTCGGAACTCAGCTGTGTGCTTAAGGAGCACACCATGCTGTGGAGGTCTCCGAAGCTCAAAGAAGAGTTCTTCAGGTGCTGTCTCAGCGTCTCTTACTACCACCTGAAGTCCTACAGCAAGGAGAAGGAAAGCGTGGTGAGAGAGAAAGCATACATTAAAGATGATAGACTCTGTATATATTAAAGCCACAGGCCAGGCTAGGAGTCACACTGTGAATAATCTGATTGTTATCAGAAAGTACTGCTTCATTCCAATCAGGTACAGAAGAGTGAAAACAGATAATGCAGTCAATTCCTGCACTGCAAGTAGGTTCTTCCAAAAGTTCACATAAGGTAGTTCTGAATTTAGAACACCTTTTTTCTTCCATACAAATGACAGCATGCACAGAGGAAGCCCACAGCTAGGTCAGCCCTGACCAGTTGGGTTAGATTTTCTTCCAGAAAATCCTCCTATAAACTGTTTGGCATTTCATTGTTCCATCCCTTCTTATTTTTCTAAAGCTACAAAGTGAGCAATGATCACAAAGGTGAGGTGTAGGGTTAAAGTGACAGTCGTCTTTGTACACGTGACTTATTTGTAAGTTTGGTAATAATTAATTTTAGGCCAAAACCCATAGGTAGAAACTGGATAAGGATCTGTAGAACACACCTAACAAAAATCACAATACCTACTGTTTATTAGTAAAATATTTTTGATAAAAGAATACATTTCTAAAGAGTAAATTCACTAATTAGTACATATAACTATGTACAAAATAACTGGGTCAACTCTAGTTCTTCACAACTTCTGAAGCTTCTTGTGACCTGTCATTTCTCCTGCTACTCTTCACTTTCTAAATAGAAACAAGAGCCACCATTGAAATCCCGCTCCCCTCTATGTTCTTCTCGCCGCTCTATTACTTTATATTTTAGTGATGGCAACAAAGCAAACTCCCAGAAAATCAGTTCTGTGTTGTGTCCCACCACTGATCACTGGCCTCTGAAGGCTTCACTTCCTTCTCTCTGTGTGGCTTCTGTTTGCATAGAAACAGGCAGGAAGAAGGATACAGGTAAGAATGCAGGCAACTTCTGGAAGAGGAGTTTGCTTTTTTGGTAACCATCAAGAGGCTTGGAGAGGGGCAGCAACATGATCCCATTTCTAAAGCCATGTTTCTACCAGGCTCCGAGTTCTTACCTACAGAAGTGCTGCCTCCTGGGCTGACCGCCAGCCGTGGGGCTGTGACCTGGAACACTGGCAGTTGCTGATCACTGGGAAGTAAGTGAATGGTGAGGACCATCTCAGGACTTGTGTGTTCTCCATCCGAAACTAAAAAGGATAAATGTACACACACACAGACACACACACACACACACACAGACACACACACACACATGAATCAACTTGTAGTCTGGTCATCTTCAGGCAGTCTCCACAAATATGTAGCTAGAAACTTTTTTACACTACTTTAACCTTTGAAGAGATGCTTACAAATGAAGAAAGTAAGCAAGCAAGACACTGTAAGCTATTCCTTTTTCTAAGGATAAGAAAAAAGATAAAGAACCACAATAACAAAATCATTCTAAGAAGTTACTTACACAAAAAAAGGTGATCTTGATAAATGTTAGTGGAAAGGAAGGTAATACAAAATCTGCACCTGTAGACGCTACTGGTAAAGGCTTTTGATTATGGAAATATTACTTGATTCAATTCATTCCCTTAATATTCCAAATAAATATTTTCTTTCATGAACTCTTTTGGAAGTGGCATGTCTATGTCTCATTAGAAAAGAATATTTTTTAAAAGGACAGACAACACCCATACCAATGTCTCTAAGGGCATTAGTTTGGAAGTAAGCAGATCCATTTTTACTTGGTCATGATGCACAATGCCATAAATAGTGAGCAAAACAGTGACCTTAAGATTTTATTTCCCTGGATTTTTGACATCCAAATGAACACTCATCCCTGAGGGAAACATGAGAGCAGAATTGCCTCACCCTTGATGCTTATTTCTGCTTTTCCATAACTTAACACCCTATCTTTTCCCTAAAAGCCAGTTTTGGAGGGATATTTGCATCTTCAACTCATCAATGTGTTTATCTGTAGTGGTCTTTAAGAAAACTGCACTGTCAATTATTTTAAATGTGTGATTAGCTTGTCTATGGGTTGGTTATGAGAAACTGGTTTCCTTCCTCACTTTCTTCTGGACTTAGTAAAAAGCCAGCAAGAATCTTGCTTAAACAAAGTCAAGCATTGCTCAGAGACTTCTAGTAATGATTCTATTCAAGTTTTAGATTTGTCTTTTCCTTGAGACAGATCTGAAAGATATGGTTAAATTTTATAAGGTACACTCCACATCTTGGAGATGTTCAGAAACAGCCCTATTGAAGGTGAGACGACATTATCTATGTGAGAATGAAGGTTTTATGGTTCTGGTTATTCAGACAAGTGTCAAAATTATTGTCATTGCTTCTTTAAGTTCAATCTCCTCTCTAAGTCTTCAAAAATAGGCACAGATGGTCCTTAATTATTGGGGATTTGGTGACAAGCACACAAACTTTTTCATAAATTTTAGTGGATTCAGGATTCTCTGAGGTCCCTGTAATTTAAGAAATAATTGCAAAATGCAATCTTATTTTACTTTACATTTTACATTAGTTTTATTTTTGAATGGGAGTCTTAGTCCATTTTCTGCTGCTTATAACAGAAAACCTAAAACTGGGTAATTTATGAGAAGAGGGATTTCTTTCACATATGAAGGCTGGGAAGTCCAAGGTTGAGGGGGTACATTTGGTGAGAGCCTTCTGGCTGTTGGGGTCTCAGTGAAGTGTTACGAGGCAGTGTAGGCAGTCATGTGGCGAGGAGGCTGAGCTTGGGATTTTAAGTCTCTCATTCTCTTTTTAGAAGCCACCAGCTCTGCCCGCCCCCTGTGATTAACCATTAATCCACTAATCCATTAATGATTAAACCATTCACAAGGGCAGAGCCCTTAGGTTTCAATCACCTTATAAAAGGCCCACCTCTCAATACTGCCATATTGAGGATTACGTGTCAACATGAGTTTTGGAAGGGACATTCAAATCATACCAGGGAGGAAGTCCAGGAAGCTTTCAACATCCTTATTTTACATGAGGAGAGAAAAGGTACAAAATTAAAGAGCTTTGGTCACATCATACAGCTGTTTAGTGTGGCCAAGGCATACTCTTGCCTCTGTCAGTAAGTGGAAAAAAGCTATTTTCTGGTGCGTATTACATAGTTAGCTATCACTTGGGCACAGGGTTTTGCAAGCAATCATATAAACTTCCAGTCAAAATGTCAGCAATTGCATATTTATGCCTCTCTTTAAGGAATGTCTCTAAATTCTTTGAGAAACAGGCAAATGCCTTTTTGGGCTAAATGCCCCTGTGAGCGCCACTTGCCCTAACTGTGTTCCTTGCTGAGAACCGCTCTCCAGAGCTTCTGCACCTGTCTTCAAGTCTGTCAGGTCTCAGGAACATCAGCTTTCCTTCTCATGTCAGCTGATTCACCAAAATGGTGGTTCCCCTTCATTCTACAAATTAATGTCAGCTCTTGGGCTTTTTCCTGCCTTTTTCATTAACTGTCCAATTAAAAATTCTCTCTCACAAAACTCTCCTAAACGACATGGCTTTCTACTAGATACCAAGAGTTTTTCTTCTTTAAAATCAACAAAAAAGGAACTTCTGGCAGAAGCAAGATAATTTAAGGTCAGCCCAAGGTCTAGTCCCATGGGACTGTATAATAGGTTCAAGGATCATTTAACTTGAAGTCCTAGACAAGTTAATTGTTAACCCTTCACCTACTCAAGCTTTCAGGTAAGAGTTGAGGACTGGAAACCAAAATGGCATACTACTATGACACTCACTTTTCATAATCAACACACATACATGTCAGACCAAACTAGCTATTCCATGCTCATGTCCTAAGTCAGAAACTTGTATTAAAATCCTGATTCTACTGTCTACCTGCTATGGAAATCTGAGCAGATCATCTACTCTTTTTTTTTGAGACAGGGTCTCACTGTGTCACCCAGCTGGAGTGCAATGGCACAATGATGGCTCACTACAGCCTCAACCTCTCCAGTTCAAGCGATCCTCCCACCTCAGCCTTCTGAGTAGTTGAGACTACAAGGAGTATTACTATGTGCCTGAGCTAGTCTTGAACTCCTGGGCTCAAGCAATCCTCCCTCCTCACACCTCCCACAGTGCTGGGAGTACAGGTGTGAGCCACTGCGCCCGGCCAGGTTATCTACTCTTAATAACTTTTGGTATCCTCAGGTTTAAAATGCTGAAAATAATATCTGTCCTTAAAATATTGTTATAAGAATTAAATAAGACAGTTTTTATTGTAAATTGCTTTATAAAATATAAAAATCTGCTATATATCATTACTGATTGTATGAATTATATAGAGGCCTATGACTAGAAATGAGCCGATACTGGGTTCATATCAACAGTAACACAACACTGAAATTTACTATTGATTCAAGTGTGATTTTTAATCCTCACAGAAGAAAAGAAGAGCTAGGAGTTACAGAGAGGAGACTCTACTGCTAACATTTTTCCCTCCATGAAATGTAACAGGGCGCATGGATGGTTGATTCTAATGGAATAGTCAATCCCATCTAAACAGCAACTTAACGATGCTATTTATGGTCAATCATCCTCACTCTAGACCTAAACAAGAAAGAAACTTATCCTATGTGGCCAAGCATAGGTACCAGGTCTGACTCTGCTTTTGCTGTTTGGCATCCTTCTTCTATTGCACTATGAGCTAAAACTAAGAATGCAGAGGTCTTCCACACCCAAGTTTCTCGACTCGCCTCTGGGTAGTAAACCTTTTCCCTCCAGTAACAAGGCATTCCATGAATGGCTCTATTCAAGATTTTTATACAACTACTGTGTATTAGCTAAGTGTAATAATGATTATGTAGCAACAATCATTCTTGGAGCTTTACATTTATTATTATTATTATCCCCATTTATGAATGAGGCATTCAGGCACAGAGATGTAAGAAACTTTCCCAAGACAAGTTGAACCCCAGGTTATCTGGATGCAGGGTTTAGGATCTTAATTACTATTAACCCTTTAATGGATATTAGGACACATTGAAATTGGGCTTAAACATTAATTTCTTTTTCATTTTTTTTCTTGAGATAGGGTTTCACTATTGTCTAAGCTGCAGTGCAGTAGTGTAGTCATAGCTCACTCCAGCCTTGACCTCCTGGGCTCAAGGTATCCTCCTGTAGCTAGGACTCCAGGCATGTGCCCCCATCATCCAGATAAGTTTGTTTTTTTTTAATAGACAAGGTCTTGCATTGTTGTCCAGGCTGGTCTTGAACCCCTGGGCTCCATAATGCTCCCTCCTCAGCCTTCCAAAGTGCTGGACTATGGGCATGAGTCACCATGCCTGGCTCTTAAACATTAACTATTAGCATCCTTGGTAGATTTTTTTCTCCTATGACTATAAAGTTAAGCTATTACTATTTAACTAACCATTTGTTTATTTTAGAAGAAATTTGTTTTAGAAGAAAAATTACAATTTTTAAGTAGTTCTTAGAAAATAGCTAAAAGTAATGATGATGGGAACAAAAAGAAAGAACCAATAAGGAAAGAAAAAATTTCACTTTCTAATAAAATTGAGATGAATCTCTACCTGTGAAGTGGAATTTCACTGATTCTGGGAGACCTGAAAGAGTAAGAGAGACAATCAGTATATTAAACACATGGGGGTCAGAGAGAGCTAGAGAAGGTACAAAATAAAGGGCAGAGGTTAGGAAAGTAAAGAATGTCTTACTCTAAATTATTCTTATTTAAGGAAAGACCACCAGGTCATTTGCTAATGTTATGTTGAATTTAATGGTGTCAACATTAATTTTAAATAGCAAAAAGGACCACATAGTGGAATAATTTTATATCACAGCAGTTAGTGTGATTTATAATACATTCATTCAGAACCTATTTTATCAGTACATAAAATCCTACAAATCGGTGAATGCGGGTGAGCCATATATCACTGACAGGGCTCTCAGGTGGGTCAATTCCATTGTAGAATTGAGTGGTGCCGAGACCTTGATTTACACACTGTAACCATGTGAGAGATTTATCTCGCAGCATTTATCGCATAGATTATACAGCACAGGACTCTGCTCTCTCTGAAGAGGTTCTAGGAACTCGGGCGAGTTTAGTGAATGACTTCAAACACGGCTGACATATTTTCTTTCCTTCTAATCCCAGGATATCCCGTGTTTCTTATAAAGTACGAGTTGTAACACAGGGGTTACAGACCCATGAACATTTTCAATGGCTATTAGTTATCCTGTTACTAAACACTGTGTACAGATACTAAAGAGGAAGCCTATACCCACTGTTAGAGATTTTCAATCTAATTGAGGAGTTAACTGTTTTCTGGGTGGTTAAACTTATATTAAATAATGGCAAGTATCATTTTAAATGTTTACCATAATCAAAAAAGTCTAAAATTACTTAAACCATGTTCAATTCACCATAAGAAATCACCACTTTTGTGTATGAATAAAGCTACTGTATAAAAAGAATATCCTGTATTCATGGTGTTATGTAGCACATACACCTTAAAGATCATAAAGAAATAGGCACCAGTGGCTGGGCATGGTGGCTTATGCCTGTAATCCCAGCACTTCGGGAGGCTGAGGTAGGTGGATCGCAAGGTCAGGAGTTCAAGACCAGCCTGACAAATATGGTGAAACCCCGTCTCTACCAAAAATACAAAAATTAGCCAGGAGTGGCGGCATTCATCTGTAGTCTCAGCTACTCAGGAGGCTGAGGCAGGAGAATCGCTTGAACCCAGCAGGCGGAAGTTGCAGTGAGCCGAGATTGCATCACTACACTCCAACCTGGGTGACAAAGCAAGATTCTGTCAAAAGAAAAAAGAAATAGGCACTAATATTTTTGGAATAGTCAAAGGCATAAAAATATTTAAGGGTAGGGACTTAAAACTCCTGCTTTCTGGTCAACAACCTTGATGACTAGATCAAGGGAAGAGAGAGGGTGGCAGGGATTAAGGGTATGCTGGGCTTCGTGGAAGGGCACACACTGGCTTTAATGAGAAACTTAGTTATTCTTCTATTCAGTCTTCTCTGCCATTAAAAAGGTGTCTTTTACCAAATACTGGTTTTATCCCAAGAGGTTGCCTGCATGCCCCATGTCTACATGAAACCTCCCCTGAGGTACTGCAGGACCCTTACTGGCCTCCCCTTACCCTTGTGCCATCCACTCTGGCCTCCTCATCAAGTCCATTGACATCACTGCAGTCAAAGAGTTTTTTATGAAAAGCCATTCCCTAGTTTCCTGTACCTGAAAACTTTCACTGGGTTCCTCTTGATGTTGGGATAACAACCCAAATCCTTACCAGCTTTGAGGGTCTGTCAGGTGTGACCTCTGTCTCTTCCACCAGATGCATCCCTGCTCTGCCTGACCCTTCACATTTCAGAGACACAGACACCACATTCTCTCCTTCCCCAGGCCCCTGTACCTGGGGCTGGTGCCCTTCCTTCAGGGACATGTTCCTGACCATCCAAATAAACACAGTTTTCTTCATCAGCTTCTACCCATCTCTTCACTGCCAGTATCTTCACTGAGCTCTCAGTCTAGGTCGGTCTGGTTATGTGTAATTCCACCACTGAACTTTCTCCCTTTTTCTCAGAGCTCTTATCCCAGACTGCAATTAAATATTCATTCCTGGGGTTATTTATCAAATTCTCTCTCTATACCTGCTCAAACCACCAAGAGCAGAATCCACACCTCTTTTTGCTTGCCACTATATCTCCAAGGCCTCATTCAGTGACTGGCACATAGGAGGCACAAAATAAAGATTTATTGAAAGTATGCCTGAATGCATGAATAAATGAAAAAATAAAAAGATGGAACTGAGCCCAAGCTACATATTGGCTGACAGGTCTCAAGCTAGTTTGAATAGCTACAAAGTAGGGGCACCAAATGGTCCAGAGGACTGTGGGAGACTCAGGGCAAGCCTGTCATGTCGAGCCACAGAGAGCAGTTGGGTGCCTCAAAGCAGAGAGGAGAGCATTACCAGCAAACGAGAAGGCCATGAGCTCCTGGAGGTGGGGTGCTGCCGGGGGAGGGCGGTACATGACTTTGCCCTGGTTAATATCTTCTTGGGTGAAATACCGGATAGGAAAGTGAGGGTGGTCCCGGTGTTCGATGATACCTGGGAGGAATAGATTTGGCATGAGCATCAGCAGTAATTCTCATCGCTGACTAAATGACTAGAGCCATACAGCCTGCTCTTCTTGTTGGCGGGAGTCTTTCATCCTGCAGAAACTGACTGTTCTCAGGTTGCTCTTGGTATGCCATTCTCTGGTCATTTAAGAAAAGGGCAAATCTGAAACCCAAAAGAGTATTGACTGGGATTCATGAAATACAAACCATAGTGTGATGGTTAATACTGAGTATCAACTTGATTGAAGGATGAAAAGTATTGATCCTGGGTGTGTCTGTGAGGGTTTTGCCAAAGGAGATAAATATTTGAGTCAGTGGGCTGGGAAAGGCAGACCCACCCTCAATCTGGGTGGACACCATCTAATCAGCTGCCAGCATGGCTAGAATATAAGACAGGGAGGCTGGGCGTAATGACTCACGCCCATAATCCCAGCACTTTGGGAGGCTGAGGTGAGTGGATCACCTGAGGTCAGGAGTTCAAGACCAGCCTAGCCAACATGATGAAACCCTGTCTCTACTAAAACTACAAAAATTAGCAGGGTATGGTGGCATGCACCTGTAATCCCAGCTAACAGGGAGGCTGAGGCAGGAGAATCGCTTGAACCCAGGAGATGGAGGTTGCAGTGAGCCGAGATTGCACCACTGCACTCCAGCCTGGGTGGCAGGAGTGAAACTCCATCTCAAAAATAAATATATAAGTTTAAAAAATAAAGCAGGTGTAAAAACATGAAAAGACTAGACTGGCTTAGCCTCCCAGCCTACATCTTTCTCCTGTGCTGGATGCTTCTGGCCCTTGAATATCAGACTCCAAGCTCTTCAGTTTTGGGACTCAGACTGCCTCTCCTTGCTTCTCAGGTTGCAGATGGCCTATTGTGGGACCTTATGATTGTGGGAGTTAATACTTAATAAACTCCCCTTTATATATATATATCTCCTATTAGTTCTGTTCCTCTAGAGAACCTTGACTAATACACATAGAAGGATACAAACTACTGCCCCTACTATAGCCTAGACCAGCTAATTTTCCAAAAGTCACATACATGGTAACATAATTAAGAGATTCTCTCAGTTGAGTTTCAATTCAAAGGTCCTTGAGAAACTGGCACAGATTGGTCTCCTGGTGAGGCTGTAAAAAGATTTTTCTCAATCTAACCTCTTTCCTTCAGAAACTCCTTAGACTCTGCAATAATCTTTGGCTACAGTAACATGGGTCTTGATTATTCTAAGAACTGAATTTGCAATTATCACTCTGCTTGTGATAAATGCTGTAGGGGCTGCAGATTTGCCTGTTGTTTCTAAATTTTTCAGGTATAGAACTAATGCTGTGATCTTTTCTCACGTCCTATTCACTCCTTAAAAGGAGGGCACATGTGAAGCTTGATGTTGAACTAATTCACCTTCTGCAGGGTTGAGAGGGCAACAACCATTCTCCAGAAGACAGCCCAGGCTGCTGGTTTGAAAGGGCTCCATCTCGACTCTGGCAATGTAGGGAGAACCATTAGCTATGACTTAGCAGATGACTTTTAGACTTTTAATTTCTTTGGACTTTCTCAAAAGGATAATGGAATTTAATTTCTTGACTTTTCTCTCTCATTGAGAATTTCATAATGTGAGAAGCTTACATTTGGGGCAGTGGTTAGTCTTGGGAGAAAAGTCTCAGATGTGGAAGCAGAATTACCTTAACAGAAGCTGATCTTTCTGTGAGGAGCAGCCACATCTCTCTTGGACCTTGATGTCATTTGGATCTGTGTCCCCACCCAAATCTCATGTTCAATTGTAATCCTCAATGTTGGAGGCAGGGTCTGGTGGGAGGCGACTGATCACAAGTGCAGTTTCTAATGGTTTAACACCACCCCCCGGGTGCTGTCCT
This sequence comes from Papio anubis, assembly GCF_008728515.1. Lineage (NCBI taxonomy): Eukaryota > Metazoa > Chordata > Mammalia > Primates > Cercopithecidae > Papio > Papio anubis. The sequence goes on along the minus strand of NC_044978.1, from coordinate 122,156,278 downwards.
GGTGATAGTGAGTGAGTGAGTGAGTGAGTGAGTGAGTGAGTGAGATTTTCTTTCTTTCTTTTTTTTTTTTTTTTGAGATGGAGTCTTGCTCTGCCGCACAGACTGGAGGTGTAGTGGTGTGATCTCAGCTCACTGTAAGCTCTGCCTCCTGAGTTCATGCCATTCTCCTGCCTCAGCCTTCCAAGTAGCTGGGACTACAGGTGCCCACCACCATGCCCAGCTAATTTTTTGTATTTTTTTTTTTTTTTTTAGTAGAGACAGGGTTTGACCTTGTTAGCCAGGATGGTCTCGATCTCCTGACCTCGTGATCCGCCTGCCTCAGCCTCCCAAAGGAGTGAGATTTTAAACAAAATCTAGTTGTTTAAAAGTGTGTGACATCTCCCCCACCCGCTTTCCTCCTGTTCCGGCCATGTAAGATGTACCTGCTTCCCCTTCACCTTCCGCCATGATTGTAAGTTTCCCGAGGCCTCCCCATCCATGCTTCCTGTACAGCCTGTGAAGCCATGAGCCAATTAAACCTCTTTTCTTTATAAATTATCCAGTTTCAGTTATTTCTTTATAGCAATATGAAAATGGACTAACACAGGCATAAGCTTATTAGTTAAGCCCAAAGTCAAGAGATCTAAAGGTTGGGGACTCATGATGGCAGGGCCCCAAATCTCCTCTGACTCTAGTTCCACATTCCCATGTTCCCAGATAGGAGGTGGAGCAACATATCCAATTGGGGAAGGAACTGAATATGTGTGGCTCAGCCCGCTTTGGGCTCCCTGGCAGAACTCCTTATCCTGAACTTATGCTCATTCTGGTCCATTCCCCTGTCATAACCTCACTAGGGCAGGCTCTGGTCCTACAGAGACAATGCCTATGTGTCCAGTTCTGCCAGTACACGGGAGGGGAGCTCAACCCGGTAGCATGTACATTCTCCATCCAGCATGCTATGTCAGTGCCAAAGCCATCACATTCATCTCCTTCAGACCATAGTCTTTTTCTCTCTCAATTAGTTCTAAACTAGAAGACAGGAGCAAGGAATATGAATAATTAGTATTCCTTGAAACCTCAATGAATATATCTCTATGTATGCAAGCAGACAAAACTCCAGAGATATTAAGACTGGTCAAAAACTAGAATATAATAATATCACTCAAAAGATCATTTACTACAGATCTTACCTTGATTTGGATGCAGAGGTAGAGTGATATTGTAGACAATCTTTCCACTTGGCCTCTCAGAGTTTATAAAGGAGAGGGAATGAGGCTGAATGACAGTCAGGCCATCTTCTCGAGCCTAAACAAAGTTTAAGAAGGAAGAGGAAAACATGGTATGAAAAACCAAAGCCAAAGGCAAAAACAGACCTTATTAAGAAAAAAAAAAAAATTGCTCTGGGCTTTTAAATTAGTCACACTTAGTAAAATTTTCAAGAGTTCAAAAGAAGGATCTGGTCTCCTGCATTGCAGATTTTTCCCAAGCCTCCCCTCCTAGGTTTAGAGAGTCCTTTTCAAGTTTTCTTGTACCCTAGTCTTCTCTCCCCCAACTGCCCCCACAGTTACATCAGTGCACGTGGTGGGGATTCCGATATTATCACTTTTTTCTTAGGTGGAACACGTTTCCAAATGGGGCATCCCAGCTGGCTCTTCTACTCTCTTGCTAATCACAGCTGGCTCACTGTGTCTCTCCTCTAACTTTTTGTTTTCTTTAAGAGACAGGGTCTAGCTCTGTCACAGGCTGGAGTGCAGTGGTCATAGCTCACTGCTGCTCCTCTGACTTAATGGGCTAAGTTGAATCTGGCCAGAAGTTCTAAGGACTCAGCTGAGATACTTAAGTCTTGGCCCCAAGAAGTTCTTCAGAGCATTGCCCCCCAGGTCCCCAGTTTTGCTAATGGAAACTGTGATGCCTTCTGGTAACAAAGGGCTAAAAGTGAACCCACCTCAAACATCAAAAAAGGGTCACCATTTGCATGCAGACGTTTAAGAGGTATTTCTTTATTGAAGCACATAAAATAGCCAATATTTCCCTTTTTCTCCATTCTACTGGTTAAAAGAACTAGATACTGCCTTTTCTCTTCCAGCTTTCAGAACCCAGTGAATGAGTGAGGCAATATTAATCAGAGGACTGATGCGTATGTAACTTTACTATCCCTTTCCCCGTGCACATCCATAACCCACTAACAGTGGCAACACTTAAAAAACAAAAAGGAGAGCTTCAGACTCCCATCACTAGGCATGGTGGTGGGTTGGGGATAGCAGCAAAAACAGTGTGGAGAGAAGAGGGAAACTAGCCTGAGCAGGGGCCCCTCGCTTGGGTCAGGCATGCTGTTGTAAAACAGAATAAAAACATCCAGCGCATCATGGGCTCTTCCTAACTGACCCCTGAAGGTGGGTTAGAGTGTGACATGCTCTTCTGCCCTTTGAAGCCCTCCTTCTTTCAGATGGAATCTCCTCATTTAGAAAGGGATTAAGCAGGGCTCAGTAATGCTCATAGAGGAGGGAGTGGTGCTCTCCCTTTAACCATGAAAAGATTGAAGGTTGCAGTTGCTTTGTAATTGTTCCCAAGGCATATTTGTCCTGGGGAGAGGCAGCATTTGCAGGTTGGAACAATCCCCCTATAGTAAAGAGTCATATTTCAGGCCCTTGCTCAGGTCTGGAATGTAATGAGCAAGGAAAATTAGAATTGCGAATAGCAGCTGGTCTCTCACCCTAATATAAAACAAGTAAGGACAACAAATTAAAACTATATGCCATATATAAGGTGTTACTATCCCATACATGTTTGTACACACCTATAAATATGTACGCATGTGGGTACAACTAACAGACAAAAAAGTATAGGTTCTGTACCTTGTTTGGCACTGTTTGCTACCTTTTAATATCAAAACTATCATAATAACTGAACATTCTCAGAGTACCATGTGATATTCTGAAAATCTAGATGTACCTAAAATAATAAAGTGATAAAAAGAGGAAATTATTGTGGACATGGGACTGTGGGAAGGGAAACATGTTCCAGCCAAGATAACAGTCTATTTTGAAATTTATTGATACTATTTTTCTCCTAATAGAAATAGACATTACATAGAAAAAGGACTGATTCCGTGAGGAAAGCAATATTGAGTTTGAGATATATCAAAGTATAATCAATTTTAATATTGGCTACTTAGAATGTTCAATATTTATCAGTTAAACATAGTAAGAAATGAGAGATTAAACTTCATAGAAATCATTGCAAAAGACACTTTAAAAATAGTATATCTGTCAACAAAAGAAGATTACAGAATAATTCTTTTCACAATGGCCACGTTACCTCTGAATATATCCAGAGTCCAACTGCTTCTCCCACCCCACTGCCACCACTCTGCTGAGGGCCACAGTCTCTCCCCAGGATTACCCCAGTGGCCTCTCAATTGCTCTCTTGCCTCCCTTACACTCCCTTTCAGCACAGCAGCCAGTGTGATCCTTTCATAAGGACATGAGGCCTCTGCTCAACACCCCGCAATGGCTTCCCATTTTAATCAGAAGAAAAGCCAAGTTCCTACAATGACCTATGAAATGTTGTACGATCTGTCCCAGCCCACACACTTATCACATCTGTGAATTCACTCTCTCTGCTCCAGCACACCCTTCACCAGCACATCCCAGACTCAACTTGTCATGCTTCCCACCAAAAGTCCTTGAACATTCCTGATCTTGAGGAATGGCACCTGTATATCCTCAGACACTGGGTGTTTCACCCGCCTTCCATATATAGGAAGCCACTGTGTCTCTGTGTCTCTAAGTCTCTCTTAATCTATCCCCCACTTTGTTTTTAACCATCATAACCATTTGTCAGTGCACAGCTCTGTAGTGTTGACTATATGCATACAGTTGTGTAATAGATCTCTAGAACTCTCCCATCTTGCAAAGCTGAAACTCTATATCCACTTAACAACTCCCCCTTTCTCCCTCTCTCATGGTGTCACACACTTTACACCTGGTAACTACCATTCTACTTTCTACTTCTTTTGACTACATTCTACTTTATATCTCACATAAGCAGAATCACGCAGTTTTTGTTCTTTTGTGACTGGCTTACTTTACTTATCATAATGTCTTAAACATTCATCTATGTTGTAGCCTGTGACAGGATTTCCTTCCTTTGTAAGGTTGAATAATATTCTTCTCTCTGTATGTGTGTATGTGTGTATCACATTTTCTTTATCCATTTCTCTGCTGATAGATATTTAGATTGCTTCCACATCTTGGCTACTGTGAATAATGCTACAATGAACATTCGTGTGCAAATCTCTTCAAGATCTCCTGAGCTCTTAACCATGGGCTCATGCCACTAATTGTTCTTGCTCTAGATGACTGCAATAGCCTGTTTGTTTTCTGACTGGCCCCCATCTAGGATGTTTTCTACCCTGTAGCCAGAATGATCTTCCTAAATGTATCATTAAAAATCTGATCATGGCACTTCTCTGCTACAAATCCCTCAGCACCTTATTTGCCCCAACAGCATTTCAGGACAAAATGGAAACTCTATCTTATACTTAAGGTCTTCCATGATCTGACTCTCGGTTCTTACTGCATTTTCACTTAACGGATTTTATGCTCCAGCCAACTGAACAACCTGTAATGCTTCAAATGTGTCATGTTCTCCCTTGTCTCCACCTTTGTTCACCTGTTGTTCCTCAAGACTGGGATACATTCCCAATTTAGTCTAGATGAGTGGTTCTTCTAGTGTGGTGATCTGGGAAGCAGCAAATAGCATTACCTAGAAACTCTTTAGAAATGCAAATTCTTGGCCCTACACCAGATCCACTAAATTAGAAAACACTGTGGTGGGTTCCAGCAATCTGTGTTTTACTTTTTTAATTTTTAATTTTTAAAATTTCCTATTTCCATAGGTTTTTTGGGGGAACAGATGGTATGTGGTTACATAAGTAAGTTCCTTAGTAGTGAAGTGTGAGATTTTGGTGCACCCATCACCCGAGCAGTATGCACTGAACCCAATTTGTAGTCTTTTATCCCTCACCTATTATTCTAAGTGAAGTAATTCAGGAATGGAAAACCAAACATTGTATGTTCTCACTCATAAGTGGGAGCTAAGCTACGAGGATGCAAAGGCATAAGAATGATAAAATGGACTTTGGAGACCCAGAGGGAAGGAGTAGGAAGTGGGTGAGTGCAATCTGTGTTTTCATCAACTCTATAGTGATTCTGATATAGGATTAAGTTTGAGAACCCTGGTCTCTAGATAATTTACACTCACCCTGCTCTGTTCCCCACCAGAGGATGCTTCTGTGACCCTCTCTCATGGTCTGCTGGATTTGGTGCCCTCCCATTTGCTGCCATATCATTGCTCTGCCATGGCATTTATCATTGTATTATCCCTGCTTATTTATTTGCTTGTCTTCTCTTTTAGACTCAAAGTTCCTTGAGAATAAAGACTGTGTTTTATGGTCATTGACTCTCCAATGTCTTCCACAGCTCTTAACCTACATTAGGAGCTCAAAAGTGTTTATGAATGAGAGACTGAATGAATGGAGAAGTAGATTCCTACATTTAATCACATATACAAGTATACTAAATATGCCATATAGTTATTTACCATATGCATTCACAATATATTTACCAAATATCTGCAAAACTTGTGTTATTAGATGAGACTAAATGACTAAATTGAGAATGCATTTTTATTACAGATCACAAGAATGTCCTATCGTAATGGCCCTAATTAGTGTCAAAAAATATATAAACTATATATTTTAAGTAACATATGAGTAGGCTAATCACAGTTTACAATAAACTAACCTAAGTTTTAACTGGACAGACCTAATTTGCACGTATGCAACCTAAGCCCTTAAAGGCTAAGTGACTTGAAAATTCTTTTCAGGGGTTCACAGTGACAGTGCAGGCAATAGCACTGTCTTCCTGGTTCCCGGCCCATTGTTTCCTCCAAACTCAAAATAACTCTGCATTAGCATTTGGCAAGACCTGTGTGTGCACATTTTTCTTAATAGTTTAGAGAAAATTCTGATCCAAGTTCCTCCAGTCAGAATGATGAATTATAGACTTTATAGTGCTGCTGAATTATGATTTCTTTAAATTACGGTTTACGGTGGAAATGCCAATACCAGCTATTCATTAAAAACTTTCTATTTTCCCCTTTATGTCTCTGTCATGTCCCAGACCCATAATTTCTAAAACTATAACTGTTCTCTTTGTTGTGGCTCAAGGCTGATACACTGCTTTGGAGTGTAATTGCGTGGGTGCTAACTAAAATGTGGACCCATGATGATTAATTTACAAGGTCTTACATGTTTGCGGCTCTGTCTGGAAGAGGGGTTTGGTATTATAGCACTCACCCTCTCCCCTCCCCAGAGAGACGGTTACGGGGGAGTTGCTAATTGTCTCAACTAAGCTTCATGCACCAATTTAGTTGACACCTTGCTTCACATTTTCCCATGGCCCACACTCCTTCCCACCAGCATACGAGGCTTTCTGTGATAGCTTGATGACCTCCTTATCCTCATCACACCTCCTTGCTGCCTTCCTAATTTCTCCAGTCTTGTTGAACTGTTTGCAGTTTTGCAACAGTTCTATTCTCTGTCACCTCTGGGCCTTTGCATGTGCTCTTTTCACTTGTGGCAATGCCCTTTGTCATCACCTCTCCATTCCTCCCAATGTGCCCCCAAATTTTCACTTGGATAATTGCTATTTATCTTTCTGGATTCAGCACTGACAGCGCCTTCTTGAGGAAACTTTTACAGTGGAAAGTTTCTCATAGGGCTTCTAGAAGATGGAATAATAGTTTCTCCACTACATGGTGCTATAACTAGGGAACCAATGATACCCAAATATTGATTTCATGGACATAAGCCCGAAATTTTCTCCAAGTTTTTAAGGAGGATCCCTGGAATGTCTGGACTACTGTAGAAGGGACATCAGCGATGGATGGGAGGTCAATATGGATTCCGCATAACCTTCCTTTCATTCTGGGAATTTTAAGTTCCTTTTTCAAGTCAATGAGAAATGTGATCACTAGGCTTTCTGGCCCCTGAGTGTGTGATCTGGGCCAGGCACTTACTGCATACAAAACCAGGACACTCTATCAAATCCCATCAGCGTGCTGTGTGCCTCCTCCAAGTGGAAACCACAAGCCTCCTACCCAACTCACAGTCATATGGAGAGATGCTTCCAGAGACAGTTTAGGTGCTTCAGGTGTCTGTGGTAAGATCGCGATGTTGAACATGCGGCTCTCCAGGTGGGTCTGGGCATCAGAGGCACTGGACACCTGAAAAGAAGGTCATCCTGGTGAGCCTCTCATCTTCTACTGGGCAGAGCATGTCCACACGTGGGTTTTTCCCTCTTTTAAGCCAGCTGTCTTTGAATTCTATACGCTCCTGCATTACAACTCTCATTCCGCCCTTCATATTTTAATATTGATCTTTTACTGATTCATATTTTAATATTGATCTTCTACTGATTTCATTTTAAGCAAAGCTGAAAATGCAGGAAAGTGTAAATAAGAAATTAAAAATAATCTAGAATTTCACTACCTAGAAATAATGAATATTAATATGTTGATATTTAACATTTTATATGCACACATATCAATTGCATATTATAATTTTTTACTTACAATAATATGATAGTTTGCTATATCATTAAACATGCCAGAAAACATAGTTTTTGAGGACTATATAATATCTTATTATGAGTATGTAATAAGATTTGTATTCCATTTCTTTCATTTTTAACCAGCACAGGTAAATGATAGGTAAGTGACAAATCTCAGCCTCATCATTGCAGGGCAAGATTAGTAACATTCACAATTAGTGTAATGGTCACAAAATCAACTTTTTCCTGCTTCAAAAACCTGAAGAATGTTGCTTTTCCTATGCAGCTTCTCCCTCCTCATCAGTTACTGGACTGCCCTCTTAAACCTTCCTTCTCTCCATTGTTTGCTAAGCCCTGTGTGACATGTGGAGTTGCATTAATTTCATATGGCAGGGGGCTGAGTTCTACCAATTCTGAGAAAAAGAGGCAAGGATAGTAGCCCTTTCTCTATGTCTTTAAAAGTTACTCCAATAGAAAGCCTGTCTTCTCTGTCTTTATCTTGATCACATCAGATGCCTGGGATCGAGTCTCAAAATACATGTTTTTAAGGAGATACAGCATCTCTGTAAATGATCTTACCACCAATAACTATAATTCACTCATCATCTATTACTATTACGGGTTCAGCATTGCATTAGCTACTTTTCAAGGTTCTCTTACTTAGTATCCACGGAGTAGATATTATTATCCCCTTTTTACAGGTGAGGAAACTAAAGGTCAGAAAATTTAAGCAATGTGTCAAAGTCACAAAGCCAACAAGTGGCAGTATTTAACCAGATCAGTCAGGTTTGCAATCATTCCACTGACCAAGTCACTCACTTTGGTAGCTTTAGGAAATTAGAAAAGGGATAGCGGGGTAGTGGTGGAATATATTCTATCTTTTGAAGAAAAAGAACCAAACATTGAATAGGTAGTGAAATGTGGTCATATTACTGAGCAAATGAATCAATCTAGAAAAGACACTGATGGGAAATGTGTTGGTCTTTTTCGAACCGCATTTCCTAAGGCTGTGTCAAAGTGACCTGAATATACCCAAACCAGGGCTCCTTCCCACACCAAAAAATGACTCTGAATGTGCATGCTTTCTTTGCACTATGCCATGCTCTATTTTCTAATCCCATTCACATTACATATGTCCTAAATCTTGGATGCAGAGTAACAGATGGGATCCATTGATGGCTCATGACAGCACATCAACATTAAAATGGCATTAAATCCATGCAACTTGGCTGGACGTGGTGGTTCAAGCCTGTAATCCCAGCACTTTGGGAGGCCGAGGCAGGCGGATCACTTGATGTCAGGAGTTCAAGACCAGCCTGGCCAACATGGTGAAACCCCGTCTCTATTAAAAAATACAAAAAATTAGCTAGGCATGGTGGCAGGCACCTGTAATCCCAGCTACTCGGGAGGTTGAGGTAGGAGAATCACTTGAACCTGGGAAGTAGAGGTTGCAGTGAGCCAAGATCACACCACTGCACTCCAGCCTGGGCAACTGAGTGAAACTCTGTCTCAAAAAAAAAAAATCCATGCAACTCATTATACTGCATTTTCTGCTTTAAAGAAAAAAAAAAGGAAAAAGAAAAAGAATTATTAGGATAGGATATGTTTAAAGTTTGAAATCCTTTAGGGACACTAAAATGATGAATGGGAAAACTTGCTAACCACTTATGTTAGCACTTAGCTGTCGTGTCTATCTCACTTCACATCAAAATAGGAGGTATGCCTATAAAACAATGAGACTTTTACAATAAACACGCCAAAACTTTTACATCAGGAGAACATAATCCCAGAGAGTTGTTTCATATTTCCAACAAAGATGCTGTCAGTGTTCAAAATGCATACTTTGGAATGTCTTCAGACAAAGTTTACAAATCATACAGGAACTCTGAGCCCATTACTTCATAATTATTCCCCACTTTAACCCAAAATAATTACCACTCTTTTTCTCACCAGACCTTAGTCTGACTTTTGACTATTTAGCTATATTTTTTAATCCACTTCCAAAAGATGATACACTGCCACTATGGAGGATATTCTAAAGAATATCCCACACATTTTGAAGGCAATTTCACATAGGAGTTCTAAACACATTTTGAGCAAAATGTGTGAAGGCTCTGTAAAGGAAATCACTTTGTAAGTAATAAAGTTCATTCAACTGGATGACTTCATCCAGTGAGTTTTTTTTTTTAAATCACTATTTTTTGTTATTTTATTTTTTATTATTTTTAAAACTTTATTTGCTTTATTTACTCAGTAACCAAATTACAAAAGTCATCAAATATTATTTTGAGCAGCTACTTAGATTCCGCTTCCAGGCAAGTGCTCCATATTGATAACATTCTCCTTTCTGACCCTACGAAGGCAAAGGCAGATCTGAGGATTCTAGTTTGCAGAGGTGACTTCTTTTGATTGAGGTCTTTGCCTTCATTCTGACCCATTCTCTGATGACTGCTGCAGTCTCTAGGTGCTAAAAATGAAAAGTTAACTTGGACAAAGGGCACCCAATGTTTGCTCACTCATTGGACATTCAGTGTGCTCAGGATAATCTCATTTTAATGGTTTCCAAATTTATCTCAACCTGCTCTCTGGAAAAGCACATCTTTTACACAATATAAATTAGGCGATGAAGATGTACATGCCAGACATCAGAAGCAGAATGGATGATCATTTTAACAAGGTGAGCTGGGTGAGTTGAGCGCCAGCTGGATTCCTAGACAAAGAAAAAGACTCAGACTTTGAGAGGCCCTGACACCGCTTTGGCTGTTCCCCATAAACATAGATATTTTCTCTGACACTTTACCAAATTCTTCTCGGTATCCATGCTTAAACACTCTTTCTCATTCATAATTCCTTATTCCTTTGTATTTCTGTATGATTCTTTATTTCCAAATCATGCTCATCAGAGGTCTTCCTAATTTTATTGATCTTCAAAGAATCAGGTTTTGTATTTGTTTGTCATTTCTAGCATTTTATAATTAACCAATTCCTCTGCTTATCTCTACTAATCCCTTCCTTTTGCTTTCCTTAGGTTTCCCTTGCAGTTCTCTGGCTTCTCAAGTTAAATATTTTGTCCACGTATTTTAATGCTTTCTTGCTCAATAATAAGCGCTTAAGCGCATCAATTTTCTTCTGAGTACAATTTTGTCCATATGATTTAAGTTTTGATAGGTTATTTCCTCCTCATCCATATTTCTTAAGCGTTTGCTGTTCTGATTTTCTTTAAAGAATTTCCTAGTAATTACTGAAGAGACCATTTAAAATATTCCAAGTGGCCTGAATTTTTATCATTTTATTATTAATTTATAATTTATATTTATAATAGCCAGAGAACATATGCATATAATTTTTCTTTTTCTTTTTTTTTTTTTTATTTTTGCCGTGGGGTAGGGCCTCGCTCTGCCATCCAGGCTAGAGTGCAGTGGCGTGGTCATGGCTCAGTGCAGCCTCCACCTCCCAGGCTCAAGTGATCCTTCTGCTTAGCTGCCACCATGCCCATCTAATTTTTGTATTTTTTGTCAAGACAGGGTTTCACCATGTTGCCAAAGCTGGTCTCAAACTCCTGGACTGACACAATTTGCCTGCCTTGGCCTTCCGAGGTGTTGAGATTACAAGCGTGAGCCACCATGCCCAGCCTATGCAGTATAATTCTTGTTCTTTAATCTACTGCAGGTCCCCTTACAGTCTGGTACTTGACTGATTTTTACAAATGGTAATAACAAACCCTTATATAATGCTAACTATGTGATAGGCAGTATTCTAAGTACTCTATATGTATTAACTCATTAAATCCTCACAATAATCCTATTTGACAGACAAGGAAAATGAAGCACAGAAGTTTTGCTCAAGTAATTTGCCCAAAGTTCTGTAGCTAGTAAGTTGCTGACCTGACACCTAAACCTGTTGAGTTTGGCTATAGGCCCATGATTATCACAAGACAGTAAGTGTTCCAAGAACATTCAAAACTAGAAGGTAAGATTTTTTTTTCTCCATATAGTATTTTTTTATCTTTTAAAGACTTTTTTTTCTGAATACTTTGGCCACAAACATCTTGGTTATGGATAACTCTGCTTGTAAAGATACACATATATCTGAACTGACAAATTAAAAAAACTAATGCTATGAATTATATTTTGTAGGGAATTCCACTGATATGGTTTTGCTGGGTCCCCATCCAATTCTCATCTTGAATCATAGCTCCCATAATTCTCACATGTTGTGGGAGGGGCCCGGTGGGAGATAACTGAATCATGGTGGCAGTTTCCCCTATACTGCTCTCCTGGCGGTGAGTAAGTCTCACGAGATCTGATGATTTTATAAGGACTTTCCCTTTTCACTTGGCTCTCATTCTCTCTCGCCTTCTGCCATGTAAGACACGCCTTTCGCTTTCCACTGTGATTGTGAGGCCTCTCCAGCCACACAGAACTGTGAGTCTGCTAAACTTCTTTTTCTTTGTAAATTACCCAGTCTCGGATATGTCTTTATCAGCAGCATGAAAATGGACTAACACATCCCCCAAACGTGATTTCCTGTCAACTGCAGAAAATTACTCAAGGTGATTATAAATAAGAGTGATTGGATTATTGGATTCATCAGACTTCAGAGAAGTCAGGAAGCAGAGGGTACCTGGAAGCGGAAGGAGTCGCTCTGGGCTGGGGCTCCTGAGTGCCTGTACCATACGATGCCTTCATTGATGTCCTGCTGGGTGAAGGTGGTGGTGGGGGTAGCCGTCCTCCCATCAGGCAGGTGCTGCCCTTCATCTGCAGGGCTGTCTGCAGGCATATTCACCAGAAGGACCACCTCCCCTACGAAGGCACAGGCCACACAGTTAGTGAGGGTCCCTAGGAAAAGTCAGAGCCCTTACCTCCTTTCCTACTACTCATTTTTTTTTTTTAAACTAAAAAGAAATGATGTACTTCTTTATTTTTATCTAAGGTGAAGGAGAGGATGTTAACACATAATTCAATAGATAGTATTGAATCCACCTTTAGAAATAGAATTCTCAGGCTTCCTGCTAAAAGAACTAAAAGTCATTCAAGAAAAATTCATGTGTGAAGTTATTGACTTATTATCTATTAAAAATTACATAAGGAGACCCAGATAGCAGCGAATACTATAGACAAATACTCAAATATTGGGCATTGAATGGATTAATTTCTATGCACAACTTTCTATGTAACAGAAAATGGTTTTCAGCTAGGAAGTTTTTGGTGAAAACATAATGGGAAGTTAGAAACAATTTTCTTGTTGGAAAATTTTCATGAGAGAATTCTGTCCAATGATAGTAATACAGGTTCAATATCTCTTATCTGAAATTCTTAAGACCAGAGCGTTTCAGATTTCAGATTTTTTATAAGATATCTCATATACATAATGAGATATCTTAGATTCACGGCCCAGGTCTAAACATGAAACTCACTGATGTTTTATATACACCTTACACACACAGCCTGCAGGTAATTTTATATAATATTTAAAAATAAATTTTGTGCACGAAATAAGTTTTGGCTGTAACCTTTCACATGAGGTCAGAGGTAGAATTTTCCACTTGTGGCGTCATGTCAGTGCTTTCAAGGTTATGGATTTTGGAGCATTTCAGATTTCAGATTTTTGGATTAGGGATGCTTAACTTGTAATAGCTAACAGTGGAAGACACATGGCAGGCACCCCACTATATTCTATGTGGTGATTCAAACTCAACTCCATTGCTTTTAGCTGAGTGAGCTTCCTTAAGCTGCGCAAGCCTTCGTTACTCATTCGGAAAAAGAAAATAATAGTATATACTTTACAGGTGCTTAAAAATAATGTTGGTCATCTTTCTTCACATAGTTTGGCTGTGTCCCTACCCAAATCTCAACTTGAACAGTATCTCCCAGAATTCCCACATGTTGTGGGAGGGACCCAGGGGGAGGTAATTGAATCACAGGGGCCGGTCTTTCCCATGCTATTCTCCTGATAGTATATAAGTCTCACAAGATCTAATGGGTTTATCAGAGCTTTCCACTTTTGCCTCTTCCTCATTTTCTCTTGCTGCCACCATGTAAGAAGTGCCTTTCTCCTCCTGCCATGATTCTGAGGCCTCCCCAGCCATGTGGAACTGTGAGTCCAATTAAACCTCTTTTTCTTCCCAGTCTCAGGCATGTCTTTATCAGCAGTGTGAAAACGGACTAATAAACTTCTCATTAATTCTATTTAATTATTCTGAATGATGCCATTATCGTCTTCATTTTACACATGAAGGTCTTTAGGTTCACAGTTTAATAACTGTTAGAAGTTACACAAAGGTTAAGTTGATGAGCTGGGATTTGAATCTGATCATGAAGCTGGTCATGAAGCTCTGTTACCAATCACCATTATTTTGTGAATATGTATCAGTATTTACACTGCTAAATAACTTATCATGTTTTCTCCTCATTAATTCTTTAAACTTTATTAGAACTGAGGCAAGGAAATCTATATCTAAACACCACCATCACCAGCAATCTGTTTGTACTGCTTGTTCTTCACCTAAAGCACCTTCACTTTCACCTTCTATCTTCTTAAAGTGAGACTGAAAATACAGAGGTGTTATAGAAACAATTAAAATTTCACAGGGAGACTATGCCTTCAATTGAAGACCAAACAGAAGAATGGATGAACTGCTGCAAGCAGAAGCTAGATTCTCATGAAAATGCATCTAACAATAAATCTGAAAGAAGCCACTCTAACACTCTGATAGTGGGAGGGAGAGGGCGAGGAAGAGGGAGAGAGAAAGAAAGACAGACAGATAGAGTGTCAATTTTTAAAATATTCTATAGAAGAATACTCAAATCTTAATACACTAGACACTAGACATAATGGGCAACTGATGGCACATTTTGATTACCCTACAGAAATTTGTTTTCTTACTCAATGCAGACACTCATTCTAATATTTATATGCACTAAATTCAAATTTAGAACAAGCATAATATCCCGGATGGTAATAAAATACCAAAATAAGAGAGAAACATGACTATGCTACTCTTTATATAATCATATGCAGAATCAACTCACTGTAGTTTTCTTTCTTGTATTATAACTTATTTGTACTCAAGTAAAAAAAAAATTCCATTACCTTTCTCTCTCTGGTTCAACTTCCATTCCTAAGATGCTGTTAATAAATATAGATTTCTAGGATGTGGACTGCTTATGGTGTGAGTACAGTTGCAAAATATTGTGAAAGAAAATTTCCACAATGAAAATGTGGAGAGTAGAAAACATTCAAATGCTGATTTCCTAGTTATTCTGCTTTACGATAAAAAAGCAAAGCAGAATTTTCCTAATAAGCCCTAATGAAACAAACCTAAATTTTTTATGTAAAAAAAATCACTTTCATGTCATACAGATTAACAGGAATCATAAGGTATTTGCTAATCCCATTAATTTTAACTCAATAAATAGTCATTGAGTACCCATTAAGTACTAATGACTGTGATAGGCCCTTCAGGAATGGAGGGATTCAGAGCTAGGCAAGATGCAGCTCCTACCCCAAAGATTAGCCCCATAAGCAACTGGGAGTCACTGTGAGTTTTCCAGTAGGTGAATGACATGAATCGATTTAGAACACACAACATGTGGTCAGAATATAGAAAGCCTATAAGAGTTGACAGTCCTGTTAAAGGGGCTGGACTTTATTCTATAAAAGTGGTAACAACAGTAGATAACATTTATATAGATGATTTAACCAATTACAAGACTACTGCCAAATCCAGAGGAGAGATGAGAACCTGAACTAAGACAACAGAGGTTAGACTGGAAAGAAACACAGATGCAAGAGTTACTGAGGAAGTGGGAACAATGGAACTTGACAAATGTTCCTGCAAAGGATGACAGAGGAAGGCATCAACAAGAATTACCTATTGGGCTGGGTGACTGGATGCCACTACTGGCCATCAATCATACAGAAGGTGGAGGGGGTTGAAGGGAAGACGAAGAGTTCAGCACTGGACATGCTGAATACAGATGCCTTTGTGACAAGTCCATGAGTGGACAAGGAGAAATATCAGCCTATTGTGGGATTCTCTGCAGAGGGGTGAGAGCTAACCATTTTTTTTTTTTCTGTAGTACCTCACCTATGCTTTAATCATAATATGACTACAAAGAGACAATACTTTAAACATATGAAAATCCAAGTTTAAAAAACAGAAAATGATCTCTATTGGGGACTTCCTTTATACTGAAGTCTATATTTTAACCAATAATTTTGAAGGGAAGATTTAGTAGGTATTAAGAATTGGAATATCATTTGAATCTCCATGAATCATTTTGAGATTGAGATCATTCATATTAACGCATCTTACATTATGATAAATAATTTGGAATTGCCAATGTGTTAGGTTAAATCACGTTCTCCTTCAAATGATTCTCAGGTTACTTCATTAAAATCATCTCATTATATCAACTTTCAAATCTAAGTAAGCAGCTATGGATACAAGTATTAATCAAGTTGTCTAAATTTATACAGATACTCCCTGAGTTTCAGTAGTTTGACTTATAAGTTTCTGAAGTTACAATGGGGCAAAACCATTGTTTTTCACTTTCAGTACAGTAGTTAATAAGTTACATGAGATATTAAACACTTAATTATAAAACATGCTTTATGTTAGATGATTTACCCAACTCTAGGCTAATGTAAATATTCTGGTCACATTTAAGGCAGGCTAGGCTAAGCTATGATGTTCGGTAGGTTAGGTGTATTAAATGTATTTTCAATTAACGATATTTTCAACTTACGATGAGTTTAACAGGGTATAAGTTGAGGAACATCTGTATCTGAAAATGGTGGTGAGTCTGCAAGTGGTTCAACTCAGGTCCTTCATGCACATACTATACAAACAATTTACATTTGGCTCTGTTTCAAGGCGTCAGCTCTTCACAAAAAGCCCAAAGTCCAGCTTGAACTTTCTTAAGTGATGAGGAAGTACAAGGTAAAGTCTCCACAAATTTACATAATTGGGACTGATAGATGTAAGCAGAGTTGTGTTAAGTGGACTTCTAGTTCCCACCACCAATTTCACTCTTGAATGGTTTCTAGGTAACGTGATTTGATTATTACTAATAGGGGGCTCTGGATACACGGAAAGATCATGTTCATAGGAAGAAGTTAATTAAAAGAGTCAAGCAGGAAAGCCTTTTCCAAGGTTACATTGCTATAATAAATGACATCTCAGCTAGACTGATCGTTTCATAACACCCATTCTCGATTAGATGGCTTTTCAATGTCTTTGTGGACATCAGAATTACTTTTAAATTAAATAAAAGTTAACTTTTTTCCTCTCTACAGAAAATATATAATTTAAAAAATCTGACAGCCCAGAGGAAAAACAGATTATTCTTCCTCTGCTATTTAATATGCCAAGTGAGTTTTTACTTTTAATGGCGATAATTTTCATTTTCACATGATCAATGTAGTTATTTTTAAAAAATCTACCTGTTCCTTTATTTTTGTATCATGTTGTTGTTTCCACACAGTTTCAATTCCTTCTTTTATGTCTTTTTTTTTTTTTTTTTTTTTTTTTTTGAGACGGAGTCTCGCTCTGCCGCCCAGGCTGGAGTGCAGTGGCCGGATCTCAGCTCACTGCAAGCTCCGCCTCCCAGGTCTACGCCATTCTCCTGCCTCAGCCTCCCGAGTAGTTGGGACTACAGGCGCCCGCCACCTCGCCCGGCTAGTTTTTTGTATTTTTTAGTAGAGACGGGGTTTCACCGTGTTAGCCAGGCTGGTCTCGATCTCCTGACCTTGTGATCCGCCCGTCTCGGCCTCCCAAAGTGCTGGGATTACAGGCTTGAGCCACCGCGCCCAGCCTATGTCTTTAAATAATTTCAACTCTGCTTATTTCATAGTTTTTATAAGACTGTTACTTTATTTGAAAATCTTGGGATTTTAATCTTCTTGCTCGTTTTGGTTGTGGTACTACAGATTGTTACCTCCCATATTGCATAATTTTAAATTCTGAGCTTCAGTGGTTTCTTCTGAGAATCCTATGTAGCTTAGCAGAGAGTGGGCCTTCTGTAGTAGTTTCTACTAGTTTCAATAAAGAACCCAAGACGTATCATTGGCCTGAGATTAATTTTCATAAAATACCTCAGCTTCAGGTTTCATAGACAAGACACGTGGTCTAATTTAACCTGAGATTTACCAGAAAAACAGGCCTAACGTTCTGAATTTTCACCGGGCTTTTTTTTCTACTCTGACTCCAAGAAAGAGGCAGATTTCTCTGCCATCTCTCTGTGCTGCTGAGCTTCTTGTTTCTACTCTGTCCTTTTAATTGAAGGCATGTCCTTCCTGAGTCCTGGCTTTATGCAGCATCTTGATTCCAACGTTCTGTCTCGGCATGGACATTAAGTCCCAAGCCCCTGGGTCATTGAGACATGCCCAACCCCTTTTGGAGAAGCTATGCTATTAGCTCTTGCAATAACTGGCCTTCAGTGCCTTCTTTGTTGCTGGCACCTGGCGATTTCTCTCTATCCTTAGGAAGTCAGCTATGAACACCTTATAATTCCTGTTAAATTTTAACCAGCACTTCTTTTGTTTTGTTTTTTTTTGTTTTTTTGAGACAGAGTCTCGCTCATTCACCTAGGCTGGAGTGCAGTGACGCAATCTCGGCTCAATGCAAGCCCTGCCTCCCAGGTTCACACCATTCTTCTGCCTCAGCCTCCTGAGTGGCTGGGACTACAGGTGCCCGCCACTACGCCTGGATAATTTTTTGTATTTTTAGTAGATACAGGGTTTCACCGTGTTAGCCAGGATGGTCTGAGGATGGTCTCGATCTCCTGACCTCATGATCCGCCCGCCTTGGCCTCCCAAAGTGCTGGGATTACAGGCATGAGCCACTGCGCCCAGCCAATTTTATCCACCATTTCTAGATGATGATAATGGTAAATTTCTCAGGTTTTCATATTTGACTATCTTGCTGGAAGTAGAAGTAACAGTGGAGAACACTGAAAAATGTTTTCATGTGATTTTTTTAAGTCTCATCAAGAAGAACTCTAGTGATACTCTAGAAGGCATATAAGGCAGAGTTTGAGAGCCTGACCTTTGAAATTAAACTGACATATATTAGCTAAGTGACTTGTAGCAAACTACTTTACCCAGTATTTTCATCTGCAAAATGAAGTTGTTTTAAAACTTAAATTGTAGGTGTTATATATAATGTGTTTCTAAAATTTAGTACACTACCTAGTAAACGTGTTGTGTGATAGCTATCATGATTATTCTGTTTTTAAAGGGCATTTGTAAGGTATTAGAAAGCTTAGTTCATTGGAATTGCAATCTTGCCTCATGTCACTGTACAGCAGCAAATCTTACACTGCTGAATGCAACGATAAAACCATGCCAAAGGAAAAAATAGTTACCAAATTGGGGGTAGTCTTGTGTAATCTTGTAGACGATTTCTTCAGCACTGGCACCAGGAGCCTCAGCCTGTAAGATTCTGTTGGTGATCTGCAGCATGCCCCCTTCTGGAACCCACACCATCGAATTAGCCACAAGCTGAAGACCTCTATCATTCTGAAATAAAAATAAAATGCAGAATTAGGTCCAAGCAAAATAAGAATATATCAATCCTTAAACACATAAGTTATCCAGCTCTGTTGTTGTTAAAGATCATCAAGTAAGAGAGAGAGAGATTCACAACTTCAGAGTCACTCTGTAGACTTCATGTTATGTGTAGACATATGCATATTTATCTATATATTTACATGTGTATATATCCTGCTTTTTCTTTTAGTTTATCATAAACAAACAACTTATTTAGAAAGACTAAGTCTCTCCATTTCTTTCTTTCATCTGTCCATCTACCTGTCTTTCTATCTTATCCACCCACCAATATTTAAGAATTATTCGGCCAGGTGCAGTGGCTCACGCCTGTAATCCCAGCACTTTGGGAGACTGAGGAGGGTGGATCACGAGGTCAGGAGATCGAGACCATCCTGGCTAACATGGTGAAACTCCGTCTCTACTAAAAATACAAAACATTAGCTGGATGTGGTGGCGGGCACCTGTAGTCCCAGCTACTTGGGAGGCTGAGGCAGGGGAATGGCGTGAACCCAGGAAGTGGAGGTTGCAGTGAGCCGAGACCACGCCACTGCACTCCAGCCTAGGCGACAGAGGGAGACTCTGTCTCAAAAAAAAAAAAAAAAAAAAAAGAATTATTCATTAAGCACCTATTATATGCCAACTCCATTGCTAGAGGCCTGATATACACAACACGTCTGAAGCAAAACCTCAGTGTCAGAACTTACAGTCTAGTGGGAGAGACAGACACATAAATAATTAAGATGCTTCATGATTAATGCTCTATAAGAAGCTTGAGTAGGGAGCTGTGGGAGAATAGAGGAAAGAAGCCTCAGGAAGATTTTCCTAAGAAAAATAATTTCATTTTGAATAACAAAAAAAATGGATTTCTAAGTAGAGACATGGTGAAACATATTCCAGACAGAGGGCCCACCTTAAGCGAAACCAAAGATGTGAGACAATGCACTGTATATTTCATAAAATGCCCAAGTGTCTGGTGCCAGCAGGGCTCAGGGAGCCAGGTGGGGGAGTGCATACAAAGTGACACTGTCTTATGGAAGGTTAGTAGAAGATAGAAGCTACACTAAAAGGCTCAATTCATCTCATAGGCACTGGAAAGTCAACACGAGTCTCCAGGGAAGAAAATGGGATGATCAGATCTAGGTTTTAGAAAGACAGCCTCCAATGGCAGGAGATGGAAGTGACTAGCACTGAGATAAATCCAGAGAGGAAGATACCATTTAATGACTCAGGGGAGAGAAAATGAGGGCCTATGAGAGGGTAATTGCAGTGGTAAATCCAATGGTAAATTCATCGTAGACAGAAATAGATTCTAGAAGCACCACAGAAGCAGAACTGACAGGACCTGATGGCCGATTGAAAGTGAAGCAACAACAATTAGGAGTAGCTGGCTGGAAGGAATCACCTATTCAGCACTCCTGAGAAGGCAATCATTTTAATTACTAAAGCTAATATCATTAACAGTGCTGCCATTCCTGCTTTGCAATGCACACACCCTCTTCCAAAGCCTCATAATTGACATTTTCCACAGAATGAGACTAGGGAGGCTGCCAGTGTTAGTTTTCAATTTGTTTTCACACTTCAAAAATTAACAAGTCTGATATTTTAACACAGGGAATTTTAGAAGGGATGGTTTTCTATATTATTATTACTTTCAGATATGCCAGTAAATGGAACAGAGCAAACACCACTCCCAGGAGAAGAATACTCTGAAGAGAAAACAACATCTATTCTTTTGCTCACTTGGCCCTTGAGCATCTCACCTCTCAGGAGTCAGTGATGGCTACTGTCATCATATATACACCAGGAAGCTGAGTCAAACATTGCCCATGAGAACAGCAGCAAAGGCACTTTCTATCCTGATTGGTGCTTGGGGCAAAATCCCAGAGAATATTCTCCTTTCTCAATTGACATAGCATATTATTTATAAAACATCAAAAACATATAAAAAACTTTGTATATAATCACCGGAATTCTGAGGGAAAAGGCTGTATTAACTCTAGCAGTCTTATATACCATGATATACTTGGGCCCAGGTTTTCTTTGAGATGGAGTTTTGTTCTTGTTGCCCAGTGCAATTACAATTGAATGATCTTGGCTCACCACAACCTCCGCCTCCCAGGTTCAAGCAATTCCCCTGCCTCAGCCACCTGAGTAGCTGGGCTTATAGGCGCCCACTACCATGCCTGGCTAATTTTTATATTTTTAATAGAGACGGGGTTTCACCATGTTGGCCAGACTGGTCTTGAACTCCTGACCTCTTGATCTGCCTGCCTCAGCCTCCCAAAGTGTTGGGATTACAAGCGTGAGCCACTGTGCCCGGCCCAGGTTTCTTAATTGTTAGAAATCTTTCTAATAGCAGCAGTCTACTGAACTATGATTTTGGTTATGCAGATCAGTCACATGCCAACAGCCACATTATTAGACTGAGTAGGCAATGGGGTTTTTTCAGATTCTAAGCAAATAAGCAGTGTGACATGAATGCACGTTCCCAGGTGGCTTGCCCACTATATCTCCATCTTGGCTATACTTATCAACACAATTCTCTATAATTCCTGTGTGAGTGTAACTTTTTAGACAATACACCTTGTGACTCAGTGTGCAGAGACTAGCAGCACCTGGAAGCTCATTAAGATGTTCAGAATCTCAGGTCCCACCACAGACTTTCCGAATCAGAATCTGTACTTTGAAAAGATCCCCAGAAGCTGTGTAGAAATACTAAGGCATGAAAAGCATGGTCCAAGGTAGAGATCACAATGGTTCTAGAGTTGTTCTCCTGAAGGTTCACAGCTGAGCCTTTAGAATATTTATGTCTATCACAGGGTAATACATATGCCTCCATTTCTGAATGATTGTTTTTGCAGTATATAAGGAGAAACAGATAACACTAAGAAAAGGAAGTGTAATTCTTAGAAATCAGCAAGATGGCAGAATAAGAGGTTCCAGCTCTAAAACCTGCACAGAACACTAATTTTCACAACCATCTGCAGATGACAATACCTTCATAGGAGCCTGAGGTCTAGCTGAAAGTTTCTAGTATCCCAATGGAGTAAAAGAAAAAAAAATCAACAATAGATACATTGAAGAGGGTAAGAAACACAGTTTCATTTTACCCCAATACTCTCCTCCAAGTAGGCACAACTCAAGGCTAAGAGAGACCACTTCAGTCCACAATTTCTCCTACAGAGGAAAGTAAGATTGAAGTGAGTGCTCAGCTTCCCCAGCCTTGTGGGATGCTGCCTAACAGATCCACTTCTGTCTCACCCCATCCAGAACATTGAGGGGATTCATATGTCTCCTCAGCTGTCTAGGGACAGTAAGGAACAGGGAAGAGAAGCAGAGGCTTACAGTAACCACTATGTAGATCTCGACAAACAGTTGCAGATCATGCTAACTGGCTAATGGGCTCCACCAAGAGCCATGCTCACAAACCCTGTAAGATACCTCACCTGCAGATACACAAACTAGCTAACAAGTACCCCACTAATCCATGTACCCCCTCCCATAGCCAGCACCCCACAGCCCCCTGAAGAGAGTACACTCAGGATCTTCAGATGGTGCACATGAGCCCATGCAGACAGCAAACACATACATCAACAGTTACCTGACTCTGCTGAATTGGGTAGAAGGCATGCAACCTTGATTACTTCAGGGAACTGACATAAGGAAAATAAATAAAGGCTCTCGGCACCCTGCTTGATGGTGCAGGATCAAAAGAAGGCACAGAATCATAAGACTTCCCCTGAAGGGGGAAGAAGAGGAGTGAAACAGGCACATCCAGAGAAAAAGTTTGAGAAAGCCTTCAAATATTTAGTTTGGTTGGCTAGTAGTAAAGGTCTTTCTCTCCTGAAGCCAGAGAGTAAAGACTGGAGTAGGTAACCACCTTTTCAAATGCAAACACAGCGATGCAAGCCTTCAAGAAACATAAAAAGGAAACTAAGAAATCATGATACCACCGAAGGAACAAAATAAAGCTCCATTGGCTGACTCCAAAGAAATGAAGATTTATGAACTGCCTGACAAATAATTCAAAATAATCATCTTAAAGAAGCACAGTGGACATCTTAAAGAAGCACAACAATCTTAAAGAAAAGTAGATGACTAAACAAAGTCAAGAAAGCAACACATAAACAAAATTAAAGGTTTAACAAAAGATAGAAATCATAAAAAGAACAAATCAAATTCCAGAGCTGAAGAATACAATGATTGAACTGAAAAATTTAATAGAACACTTCAACAGCAAACTCCATCAAAAAGAAGAATGAATCCACGAACACAAAAACAGATCATTTGAAACTATCCAGTCAGAAAAATAATAACAACAAAAATAAAAAAGAATGAACAAAGCTTACAGAACTTATAGGACACCATCAAATAAACCAATATAACCTATTATGGAAATTCCAAATGAAGCAGAGAAAGAGCAAAGGACAAAAAGCTTGTTTAAAGAAATAATAACAGAAAACTTTCCAAATCTGTAAAGAGAAAGAAACATCTAGATCCATGAAGCCCAGAGAACTCCAAATAGATTGAACATAAAGAAGTCATTACCGAGACACATTATAATCAAATTCTGAAAAGTTAATCACAAAGAATTTTGAAAACCACAAGAGAAAAGTGGCTTGTCACATACAAGGGAGTCTTCTAAGACTATCAGTGAATTACTCAGCAGAAACCTTGTTGTTTTCTGACAGAATGAGATGATATATTCAAAACACTTAAATAAAAAAGCTGCCAATCAAGAATAATTTACCAGGCAAAGCTGTCATTCAGAAATGAAGGAGAGAGAAAGCCTTTCCCAGACAAATGCTGACGGAGTTTGTTCCCACTAAAGTCCTGTCTTACCAGAAATGCTAAAGGAAATTCTTCAAGTTGAAATGAAAGGACACAAATTAGCAACATGAAAACACATAAAATTATAAAACTCACTGGAAAAGCTAAGAATATAATCAAAGTGAGAATAATACTGTAATGGTCAGAGCAGAACTGAAGGAGATAGAGACACAAAAAACCCTCAAAATCCAATGAATCCAGGGTTGGTTTTTTGAAAGATCAACAAGTGAGCAGGAGCCATGTAAGACTAATAAAGAAGAAAAGAGAAGAATCAAAATTAGCTTAATGCAAAAATGACAAAGGGGATATCACCGACCCACAAGCCTAAAACTACCATCAAGAGAATACTATAAACACCTCTATGCAAATAAACTAGAAAATCTAGAAAGAAATGGATAATTTCCTGGACACTTACCTCTTCAAGACTAAACCAGGAAGAAGTTGGATCCCTATGAATAGAATAGATAATAGCAGGCTCTGAAGTGAGGCAATAATTAATAACCAACCAAGTCCGGACCATGGATTCCTGGCTGAATTCTACCAAGGGTACAAGGAGGTGGGCCCCATTCCTTCTGAAACTATTCCAATCTATAGAAAAGAATCCTCTAACTCATTTTATGAGGCCAACATCATCTGGTAAAGCCACAGAGACACAACAAAAAAGAGAATTTTAGACCAATATCCATCATGGTATCGATGCAAAATCCTCCAATAAAATACTGGCAGTTCAGCAGCACATCAAAAGCTTATCCACCACTTGATTAAGTGGGCTTCATCCCTGGGATGCAAGGCTGGTTCAATGCATAAATCAATAAACATAATCCAGCATATATAAGCAGAACCAAGACAAGAACCATGATTATCTCAATAGATGCAGAAAAGGCTTTTGACAAAATTCAACAGCCTTCATGCTAAAAGCGGCTCAATAAATTAGGTATTGATGGAGCATGCCTCAAAATAATAAGAGCTATTTATGACAAACCCACAGCCAATATCATACTGAATGGGCAAAACTGGAAGAATTCCCTTTGAAATTGGCACAAGACGGGATGCCCTCTCTCACCACTTTCCTATTCAACATAGTGTTGGAAGTTCACAGCTAGGGCAATCAGGCAAGAGAAGAAATCCAAAGGTATTCAGTTAGGAAAAGAGAATGCATTGTCCCTCTTTGCAGATGACATGATTGTATATTACAGAAAACCCATCGTCTCAATACAAAATCTCCTTAAGCTGATAAGCAACTTCCAGCAAAGTCTCCAGGATACAAAGTGTCTTTAAAAATCACAAGCATTCTTATACACAGTAACAGAGAACAGAGGCCAAATCATGAATGAACTGCATTCACAATTGCTTCAAAGGGAATCAAATACCTAGAGATACAACACAAGGGATGTAAAGGACCTCTTCAAAGGAGGAACTACAAACCACTGCTCAATTATGAAATTAAAGAGGACAAACAAGATTGGAAGAACATACTATGCTCATGGATAGGAAGATCAATATCATTGAAAATGGCCATACACCCAAAGGTAGTTATAGATTCAATACCATCCCATAAGCTACAATGAGTTTCTTCCACAGAATTGGAAAGAACTGCTTTAAGTTCATATGGAACCAAAAAGACCCGCATTGCCAAGACAATCCCTACAAGTCAAAGAACAAAGCTGGAGGCATCATGCTACCTGACTTCAAACTATACCTAGGGCTACAATGCCATGTATGGGTACTGGTACCAAACAAGATATAGACCAATGGAACCAGAACAGAGTCCCTCAGGAAATAATACCACACATCTACAGCCATCTGATCTTTGACAAACCTCAGAGAAACAAAAGAAATGGGATTCCCTATTTAATAAATGGTGCTGGGAAAATTGGCTAGCCATAAGTAGAAAGCTGAAACTGGATCACTTCCTTACTCTTTATCTGAAAAGTGAATTCAAGAGGATTAGAGACTTAAATGTTAAGACCTAATACCATAAAAACCCTAGAGGAAACCTAGGTAGTACCATTCAGGACATAGGCATGGGCAAAAGACTTCATGTCCTAAAACACCAAAAGCAACGACAGCAAAACCAAAATTGACAAATGGGATCTAATTA
The DNA here is from genome assembly GCF_008728515.1 of Papio anubis. Classification (NCBI taxonomy): domain Eukaryota; kingdom Metazoa; phylum Chordata; class Mammalia; order Primates; family Cercopithecidae; genus Papio; species Papio anubis. The sequence continues at coordinate 122,130,199 of NC_044978.1, read as the reverse complement.
AACTAGAAGGCTTCTGCACAGCAAAGAAACTACCATCAGAGTGAACAGGCAACCTACAGAGTGGGAGAAAATGTTTACTAATCTATAATCTGACAAAGGGCTAATATCCAGAACCTAAAAGAACTCAAACAAATTTACAAGAAAAAACAAACAACCCCATCAAAAAGTGGACAAGAGTTGAACAGAGATTTCTCAAAGAAGACATTCAGCATACAGCCAACAGACACATGAAAAAATGCTCATCATCACTGTGCATCAGAGAAATGCAAATCAAACCTATTGGGATACCATCTCACACTGGTTAGAATGGGAGTGTTAAAGTCCAAGGAAACAACAGGTGCTGGAGAGGATGTGGAGAAATAGGAACACTTTTACCTGTTGGTGGGATTGTAACTAGTTCAACCATTATGGAAAACAATTGTGGCGATTCCTCAAGGATCTAGAACTAGATATACCATATATTGCTCATCCCATTGGGTACATATACCCAAAAGGATTATAAATCATGCTGCTATAGACACATGCACCGCGTATGTTCATTCGCGGCACTATTCACAATAACCAAAGACTTGGAATCAACCCAAATGTCCATCAGTGACAGACTGGATTAAGAAAATGTGGCTATATACACCATGGAATACTATGCAGCCATAAAAAGGATTAGGTTTGTGGCTATTGTCCTTTGTAGGGACATGGATGCAGCCAAACCATCATTCTTAGCAAACTATCACAAGAACAGAAAACCAAGCACTCATAGGTGGGAACTGGTCAATGAGATCCTTGGACTCGGAGGGGACATCACACTGGAGCCTATTATGAGGAGGGGGGAGGGGGAGGGATTGCATTGGGGTTATGAGTATAAATGGCGAGTTGATGGTGCAGCACCAACATGGCACAAGTATACATATGTAACAAACCTGCACGTTATGCACATGTACCCTAGAACTTAAAGTATAGTAATAATTAAAAAAAAAAAAAAAATACTGTAATGGTGATATATAAGTCAGTTTTAACTCTAGTATAAAAGTTAGAAGAAAATGTATTAAAAGTTACTATAACTACCAGTTTTTTAAATGAATATATGATATAAAAAGATATAAATTGTGACACCAGTAACATAAAATGGTGAGGGTCAGGGAGAAGTAAACAGTTTTGTATGCAATTGGAGATAAGTTAATCATCTTAAAATAGACTACTGTAAGATACTTTATGTAACCCTCATCATAATCATGAAGAAAAAACCTGCAGTAGATACACAAAAGATAAAGAGAAATAAATAAAAACACACCACTACAAAAAAGAATCATCAAATCACAAAGGCAAACAGCAAGAGAGACAAAAAGGAAGAGAGGAACTACAAAAACTCTGAACACAACAAAATGGCAATAGGTAAGTCCTCACCTATCAAAAATTAAATGTAAATGGATTAAATTCTCCAATCAAAAAACATAACAGCGGCTGAATGGACAGAAAGTGTGATCCAACTATAAACTGCCTATAAAGAGATTCACTTTAGCTTTAGGGATACATATAGGCTGAAAGCCAAAGGATGGAAAAATATATACCACGCAAATAAAAACCAAAAGAGAACAGAGATGCTTATATTTATATCAGGCAAAATAGCTTTGAAGTCAAAAAACATCATAAGAGACAAAGAAGGTATTGTATAATAATAAAGAGGTCAATCCACCTAGCAGATATAATAATTGTAAATATACATGCACATAACATTAGCACACCTAGATACATCAAGCAAATGTTAACAGAACTGAAGGGAGAAATAAAGGGCAATGAAATAATGGTAGGGGACTTCAATACCCCACTTTCAACAACAGAGAGATCATCCAGATAGAAAATCAATAAAGAAACAGAGGATTTGAATAACACTACGGAACAAACAGACCTAACAGACATATATAGAATATTACATATAATAGCAGCAGAATTCATATTCTTCTCGAGCACATATGGAACATTCTCCAGGTTAGAACAAATGTTAAGCCACAAAAGATGTCTTAACAAGCTTAAGAAGACTGAAATCATATCAAGTATCTCCTTTGGCCATCCCATCCAGGGCAATTAGGCAAGAGAAAGAAACAAAATGTATCCAAATTGGAAAGGAAAAAGTTAAATTGTCTGTATTTACAGACACCATGATCTTATATGTAGAAAACCCTAAAGATTCCACCCAAAGACTGTTAGGACTAATAAACAAATTCAGTAAAATAAAATCAACATGCAAAATCAGTTGTGTTTTCATATACTAGCAATAAACTCTTTGAAAAAGAAATTAAAGAAAACAATCTTATTTATAATAGCATCAAAAGAATAAAATAATTAGAAATAAATTTAACCAAGAAGGTGAAAGATATGCCATTGAAAGCTATAAAATATTGGTGAAAGAAATTGCATAAAACACAAATAAATGCAAAAATATCCCATGTTTATAAATTGGAATAATTAATATTATTAAAATGTCCATACTAGCCAAAGCAATCTACATATTTAACGCCATCCCTGTCAAAATTCCAATGGCATTTTACACAGAAACAGAAAAACAAATCCTAAAATTCATATGGAACCACAAAAGTCCCCAAATAGCCAAAGCAATCTTGAGCAAGAACAAAGCTGGTGGCCTCACATTCTCTAATTCCAAATTACATTACAAAGTTACAGTAATTAAAACATTATAGTACTGGAATAAGAACAAATACATAGACCAGTGGAACAGAATAAGGAGCACAGAAATAAATCCACACATTTATGACCAACTATTCTTCAACAATAGTGCAAAGAATATAAAATAAGGAAAGGAGAAAAGAATAGTTTCTTCAATAAATAGTGTTAGGATAATTGCATATCCCATGCAAAGGAATGAAATTACATCACACACAAAAATCAACTCAAAATGGGTTAAAGACTTAAACAGAAGACCTGAAGCTGTAAAAGACCTAGAAGAAAACATAGGGGAAAAGCTCCTTGATACAGGTCTTGGCAACTATTTTTTGGATATGGCACTGAAATCACGGGAAATAAAAGCAAAAATAAACAAGTAGGATTATGTCAAACTAAAAAGCATCTGCACAGCAAGGGAAACAATCAACAAAATGAAAAGGCAACCTATGGAATGGGAGAAAACAATTGCAAAACCAATATCTCATAAGGGGTTAATATCCACAATATATAAGAAACTCCTACAACTCAAAAGCAAAAAATTCAAATAACCTAAAAATGGGCAAAAAACCTAAAAAGGTATTTCTCCAAAGAAGGCATATACATGCCTAACAGGTGTATGAAAAGCATAAATAATCATGAGAAAAAGGCAAAGCAAAACTACCTCACACTTGCCAGATGGCTATTTTTATAAAGGTATAAAGAAAGCAATCTTTGGAGAAAAGATTTGGAGAAAAGGATTTGGAGAAAAGGGAATCCTGGTGCATTGGTGGGAGGAAAGTAAATTGGTACAGCTACTATGCAGGCTTCTCAAAAACTTAAGAACAAACTATCATATGATCTGCAATCACACTTCTGGATATACATCCAAAGGAAATGAAATCAGTATGTTGAAGAGATATCTGCAGTTCCACGTTCATTGTAGTATTATTCACAATAGACATGATACAGAATCGACCTAAACGTCAATCAGTGGATAAATGAATATATAGTGGAATATTATTCAGCCTTAAAAATGAAAGAAATCTTGCTATTTGCAACAATATGGAAGAAATTGGAAGACATTATGCTAGGCGAAATAAGCTAGACACAGAAAGACAATAACTACATGATCTTGCTTGTAAGTGGAATCTGAAATAGTCAAACTCATAAAGCAGACAGTAGAATGGCAGTTGCAAGGGGCTGGGGGAAAGGGGAAATGGGGAAATGGATGGTCAAAAAGTACAAAGTTTCAGTTAAAAGAGACTATTATAAGATATTTTATGTAACCCTTATGGTAATCATGAAGAAAAACCTGCAGTAGATACACGAAGGATAAGTAAGTCCTGAAGACCTACTATATGGCATAGTGCCTATGACTAGCAGTACTATATAGTATATTTAAAATGTGCTAAGATAGTACAGCTTATGTTACCACAAAAAATAATAAATACACAAAAATCGTAAACAAGGCAGGAGAAAACTTTATGAGGTTAGGAATATGATTAAGACCTGGATAGTGGTGGTTTCATGCCTATATACTTATTCGCAAATTAAAATTGTATATATTAAATATGTAGAGGTTTTTACATGTCAATCATTCCTCAATAAAGGAGGGTTTGTTGTTTTTTTTTAAAAAAAGGAAGAAGCATCAATCTTCCCACTCATCATGATGAACATGTTTGTTTCTTATTGTTTTCTTTTGGAGAGGGTCCAGGGAAGATTCAAGAAGTGATGGATAGAAGGATATATATCATCTTTTCTACATTTAAGGTATCCAAAAAGCCAAATTTTAACCTAATTTCCCCAATGGTTCTGACATTTTGAATTTTTTATCTCCTCACATTTTTTTTTTCTGCACATGATGTATATATCCTTGCCAGTTCAAGAAATTAGTTATATTACCAAGTGAATAATCTGCCCAGTAATGTTTTATAGATCCTCCAGAGGACCACATTAGCAGGCAATAAAATCCCAACAAGTAAAACTGGGGACATGATTAAAACAGTGCTTTAAATTAAATAGTTCTTCTAATTTGTCTGATAGAACAATAGGCATGCAGAAATGGTAATAAAGGTTAGCCATTACATATCATATTATAAATAAAAATATTAATGTTATAAACCAGAAATAATGTCACAAGCCTCCATCTTTTGGAGAAAAAAAAATCTCACAAACAAAATGAAAATTTCCCCCCAAAATTAAAGGTTGAGTCATAAATGAAGAAACGTTAGCTGAAATGATAATGTACTCTAACCCCAGGCCAAACATTCAAGATAAAAGTTTTAAACCTCACTAAATAGAAAATGACTAACGTTGAATATAACGGTGACCTTATAATTTTACTTGTTCTGTAAAAATATACCTTAATTTGCAAGAGCTCATTTATATCATAGCTATTAAAATTTAATCTCAAAGGACACTGTAGAAAAGATCATGTGGGGTGGTGTGGTGAAATTTACCAGCATAAAGAAAACAGGAGAGATAATTGGACTGCTTCTGTGTTTGTCGATGTGTGTATGAGCCCCAGAAGCTTGCTATTTCAGGTCAAGAATACAGAACCTTTGCTCCATGTAGATTTCAACCAGTATATGTATATTTAAGGAAATATTTTCTGATTATGCACCTTATGAGACACTGAATTGAATAAGCTAATCAAATCCCCCAAAAGGTGAAACCCTCATATATGGCAAGGATTTAGTTATTTATGATATAGGCTCTTACTCATAAGAAATTAACATTTTTATGCCATTGATGTTTGTAATTCTCATAAATGTCACTATTATCAGACTAATTGTGTCCCTGCAAGACAACCAATGAGAGGTAGGCATTAATGAAATTGAGGGAAATCACCACAGGGCTATTTCTCTGTACACAAGCCTTACCACAGATAAACAGTCAGAGAGGACTCTCAGCAATAGAATTTTCCATCCAGTTCCTAGCATGACACTTGGGGACTTTTGACATTAAAGCATTACCCAGTTGCAGAAAATACTGCTCAAAGAATAACAAAGTTCAGAAAGATCATCACATGTATTGCCAGAGTGGAAAAAAAAAAAGGGCATGATTTCCAGAGGTATCTTAATTAATGAAAAAGAAGACAATTCCTTGAAACCCCAGCAGTAACAGAAGCCCACCAATAAGTACGAATTTTCCCTGTCCACATTTTAGCCCTTATTAAATGTCAAATTGGTTTAGAATCATATCTGTAGCAGGCTTGGGTTTAGTAATCTCCCCAATTAATGAAAGCCTGTTCAGCAATGCATTCTTTATTACTTTTTAATCTGTTTTATTTATTTTGCCTCCTTCCCCCAACAGAACATGTTTCAACATCAGTCCTGGTTACATTTTCTCCTCAGCAACTCAGTATAAGGCTGGAGGTGGCGGCCAAGTTTATTCACTATCAGGCCAAAGATAAAAACATAAGTTTGGGGGAAGTGATGTAGAACTTGAAAAACAAGGGTTGAACTGACAGCTCCTCTACTCATTCCCAGGTAGGCTATTGTGGAGGTGCCCCAAGGGCTTCTCATCTGATACAAGAGATGGATTGGAAGGCAGAAACACAGGCGCCAGCCTCACTCAAGCCATTACATCCATCCATTACCCATCCATCCAAAAAAAAATGTGCTGAATTCCTATGATATGCTCTGCTCGGGAGAGTAAGACTGGAATAGCCCCTGTTCACACAGAGCTTCCTTTTTCTATCCCTCCCTAGTTACCTTGACAGGTTGTGTTTTCTGTTGAATGATATTAGGATTAATTTGTACATTCATTCATTAGGAATTAAACACAAGCCACTTGGCCATTCTATTTAAACTATCACTTAGACATCAGCCAATAATCAGTCTCACTCCAGGTTTAATAACTAGGTAGCCAGAGGGTAAGAACTTACACGCCCATCTTCCCTCATGGCTGTTAGAATAAAATCAGTCATGTCTGACAACGCATCTACAAGAAGCCATAAGAGTTGAGGCACTTTTTTCTTCTTGCGCCCAGAAGACTTAACATTTATAAATACTCTCACTTGTAACAAGATGCAGTAGATCAGAGGAAAGATTACAGAAGGCTTGGGGCCCAGCTTGGATAGAACATTGAGAAAATGACTAAATTACTGTCTTTATTCTATCCATTAAGGGGATAAGAATATATATGACCAACACATTGAAAACTCCTAGCTAGAATGAAAAGAGTCTCATGGTTAAATGTAGGAGGCAGACACACTTGAGATGAAATCATAGCTCCAGCACTAAGTACCTTTATGACAATGAATGTTTTTCAACCTCTTTGTGCTTCAGTTTCCTCTTTTGGAAAATTAGAGATAATGACTGTACAAACATCACAGAGTGATCGTGAAGATCAAATGGAATAATTCCCATCAAACTTTAGTGCCTAATATCAAAAACAAAACAAAAAAAAAACGTCTACCCATAATAGATTTCCCATTAGAAAAATTAAGGTCCCATAGCCTCTACTCTAACCTTCTTCCCCAAGACATTGTAAAGATCAGTAAAAGAGATATAAGGAAAAAATACTTTGAATTCCTAAAAGGAAAAACAGTACATATTTGTATAATATTGCCAATATTGCAGTCAAATGTATTATTAGTACATCATGATGAATGCTGAGGCTCTGGTCATGGGTTTCATTATTCTAATGCATGGGCAGGTAATCACAGCAATACAGGAGAGAGGGATGAAAAGGGACACAGAGCACAACTTAAATTCACTTTTCAGGAATCACAGACACAGAAAATATCTACATGACTCACAAGTCACAAGGATTCCCAAACTCTGTGCTTTGTGCTTTATTTATGAATTAAATTTCCACTTTTCTTGGTTTTGTTCTGGTAGTCAAAGCAGCTAAAACCCTAGAAATGCCCTTCCATCTTGGGTCACTCCACACAAAATGGCTGTGCAATACACTGAACCGAGCTCCAAACATGGAGATGGAAGCCACGATAGGAAAGGCAGCTGCTAGGGGGGCACTGAAATCCTCTAACAACCTTTGGAAAGAAACCAAGAAGGAAGAAACAAAAACTTTTGTCTGTCTAGACTTCATCTCTCTAGAACTAAACCTTATCTCCCAGGGCCATCGCAGGAGTGTGATAATTAGGATGAGCTGCAAGGTGGCTATCTGCCAACTCCATCTCATCATCAGCTTTCACTGGCTCCCGTCTCTCTTATGACACCTTCACTGCTTTCAGCAGCTGAAAATAACGAGACAGGAAACTGAGAAATTACCTAGCAGACCATATTAGATTCAGCTGTTCACCTTCATGAGGCTCAATCGGATCAATCACAAATTTTGAGTGATCACTGATGAGAAAGTGACGAGTGGTTTTAAACTGTCCACAACAAATCAGTCTCTCCATCTAGTCATTAATGACACCTCAGTAGGCAGTGATATTTGAAATGAAAGGTTGTTTAAGAATTATGTTTCCCAATCTACTATCATGAGAAAGAGTCATTCTTGATGCAACTGAGAAAAGGGCATCCAGTGAAATATCATCTAGTTTTGAAAATGTTTTCCAGGTCCCTTTGGTCTAGCAATGGCTCAGTCCAGTATTTCCTAAAGTGTGAGAACCATCTCATTTGCAGTATCCAAAAACATTTTCAGTAGCATATGGACAAAATGTTGTAGAATGGTTATGTATTAATTTTCATATTTTAGAAAAAAAGTATAATTCTACATTAAGCCCATGATTTCCTAAGTAGTATTTATTAGGATGAGGCTACAATAAAAAGTAAGTTGATACAAAGAAAAATATTAAGTAAATAATAGTACAGGTGCTTGTGGATATGGCAAAAACATAAAAAGGTGGCATGTCAATGACTCAGGCTAAGCAAATATGCTATTCCTTTATTTATTTAGAGATAGGGCCTTGCCCTGTCATCCATGCTGGAGTGCAGTAGTGTGGTCACGGCTCACTGCAACCTCGAACTTCTGCGTTAAAGTGATCCTCCCACCTCAGCCTCTGGAGTAGCCAAGGCCACAGATGCACGCCATCACACTCAGCTAATTTTTAAAGAAAAAAACCTTTAGTAGAGACAAGATTTCTCTATGTTGCTCAGGCTGGTCTCAAACTCCTGAGCTCAAGTGATCCTCTTACCTCAACCTACCAAAGTGCTGAGATTACAGGCATGAGCCACTGCACCCGGCCCAATGCTCTTTATTGGCTCCTACTTCCTAGGGCAAAGATCCCTAGGATTACCAAAAGAGTTTGCTCATCCTTCTTTAGTTGAGCTAACAGAATGGCTGAACTCACTTTTTTTGATTCATTCAGATTATCTGACTATGAACTTCACATTTCATGAGCTGTTTTTTTGTTTGTTTGTTCGTTTGTTTTTTGAGATGGAGTCTCTCTCTGTCGCCCAGGCTGGAGTACAGTGGTGCGATCTCAGCTCACTGCAGGCTCTGCCCTCTGGGTTCACGCCATTCTCCTGCCTCAGACTCCCTAGTAGGTGGGACTACAGGTGCCCACCACTGCGCCCAGCTAAGTTTTTGTATTTTTAGTAGAGACGGGGTTTCACCGTGTTAGCCACTATGGTCTCGATCTCCTGACTTCGTGATCCACCCGCCTTGGCCTCCCAAAGTGCTAGGATTACAGGTGTGAGCCACCGCGCCCGGCCTCATGAGCTGTTTTCGAAGGGCAGATAAAAACAGGAATATCTTAATTCTTATGGTTATGCTCAGGCAGGAGATAAAAGGATTAGTGTATAATAACACGTTCTTATGGCAGTACCTCAACAAAAAATGTTCAAAAGTGTCCCAATTTGTAGAGAACATGGGGACAGGTCTTTCAGATCAAGAGTGCTCCTAACAAGATATTTAGCGCCCTCTATATAATAGGTTATATTTGACTAAATGAATGACTACCCACATCTTAACTTTGTGAGTATCATAAAATAATATCAACATTGGAAGTTCACATCTAGGTGCAAGGAAACTGTAACTCTAGGAATGACACCTACCTGAGGCACGGTCTTCACTTGGAACAGTATATTATGGAAGGAGTGTCCATCATTGGCCTGCAAGACTGCAACATCGGATGTGCTGTCTGAACCATCATGAGCATAGTGGAGAAGGCCTCTAGAGAGTTCATCCAGCTGGAATTGATAGGTAGGGGCTGCTGGGGACTGAAGTGTTTGAAGCAATTGGCCATGAAGTGGAGGATCGATTACTTCAACGACCACATCCTGTGGGTTATCATCATCTCGGATGTCAAGCAGCTGGGTGGTGATGGTTGCTCTCTCTCCTCTGCTAATGTGGAGAACCTCATTTCTCAGCACATAGGGGGCCTGTGGAGTTGAAGGGAAGAAGAGTCAGTTAATAGGGAAAGAAAGGACAAACCAGTGGACTGGACACCTGATTGTTATTTCTATGCTTTTTTGAGAAACTCAAGGTGTTCTAGCAAAGCACCAAACTGTTTTATGGTGAAAGCATTTGTCAGAGGTGTGGTCAGTCGTAGTAACACAACAACTAAGGTTACTTCACACCTCTGGGTTCTAGAGGTTTATCAAGCCACTTCAAGACTTGAGAGACAACTGGTGAGAGCTGCTAGCTTCTAAATCTCTAATTTCTCTGCTATCCTGACTTACATTATATCCCAGGAGAGACTAATAAGAGGTGTGAACTGTTTGGACTTGCCTTTGGGAGGACACACTTCACTCCAGGCCATATTGTAGTATACTTACTCACAGGAGCTACTTCTGCATCCTGAGCTCATGCCGTTTCTAGTCCCTCCCAGTAATTTTCTTCAGTTTTCTCATCCAAATCTTGATAGAGCCCCACCCCAACTCAGGTTATAAAGCCTGCCAAGATTATGGTCTCGGTGAGTAAGGCAACCACCTGGCTAATTCATGTGACAAGGCTAATATAGTAAAATTTAATATCTTTTTCTTGGGATTGTCAGGTTACCTCCCACCAACTTGAGTAAGCAGATAAAATGTTCTTTCATAAAGATAAAAGCTAATGAACCACAACAGGAAAAAAAAAAAAAAAAAAAAAACCAAAACTCACCCAAAAAATTGAGGCCAGAAGCCAAAGAAAATATTATTTCGGTTTTTAAATAAATATCATTTGAAGTAGAACCATCTAGGACTTTTCTCAACACACTGCCTTCTTTAATCCAAATGGCTTTCTTTTAAAACTACCCAAGCCACCCTCCTGGTCTCCTGGAAATTACAATCTCCATTAAAGGAATGTCTAATACATCATTATAATAGTCACATAGTGGGAAATTAGATGATAGTTACTCTTCAGAATTCTCGAGTGAGAATTCTACAGCTATGATTCTATACATGGGAAAGAGTGACCTCTCCTATTCTGAAAGAGGAAAAGTCAAAGGTGATGTCAAAATGCACAAACGGAAAAGACCAAATTAACTTGCATGAGAAAATATTAGAGAGGCTCAGGACCACACTGAAACATTGCAGAAATATAAAGAAACAAAAGTAAGTTAAAATTATTTTCTAAAATTCCATTTTAAAGACTTAAAATGATACATTTCTCATATAATAAGTAAAATTAAATGTGCCCTCCTTACTTACTCACTTGCTTGTGGAAAAACACATAAGCCACACTTGGGGAACCATGGGAACTCACCATGTCAGATTAGGAAGACTTGCCAATATCTACCTTTGGTCTTTCACTGGAGTAACTTTATTAGCCCAAACAAAAAGAACAAAACAAAGTTTCTGAGTGTAAGGACTGAGAAACATCTAAACTAGTAAGTTGTAAGACTGGATGTAGCCTTCTGTCCTAAATTTACAGAGATCAACTTGTCTTAGCTTTTTTTTTTTTTTTTTAGACAGAGTCTCACTCTGCTGCCCAGGCTAGAGTGCAGTGGCACGATCTCAGCTCACTGCAACCTCCACCTTCCTGGTTCTAGCTAGTCTCCTGCCTCAGCCTCCCGAGTAGCTGGGATTACAGGTGTCCATCACCACGCCCAGCTAATTTTTGCATTTTCAGTAGAGACGTGGTTTCACCATGTTGGCCAGACTGGTCTCGAACTCCTGACCTCGGGTGATCCACCCACTTCGGCCTCCCAAATTGCTGGGATTACAGGCATAAGCCACTGAGCCCAGCCTGTTTTAGCTTTAATTAAAACAAAATTTATATATTTTGTTCACCCATGAGATCAAATTAACTTAGGATCATTTTCAAATCATTAAACTCCAATTTATCCCTGATGTGATAATACCATCAAGAAGAGGTGAATTGGGCTATTAATACCATTTTGAAGCCACCTCTGGTTCAAGTCTATGTTGTTATGCATGATCCTTTCATTTTTGGACCAAATATATAAAAACATCAGATGAAAAACAATAATCTAGTGTCCTTCCTTGAATCATGAATAACATGATACTGACATCTGGATATTTAGCTAGTCTTGGTTCCCAAGGAGAATATTCCACTCTCTTGCTTTTCATAACTTATGAATATACCTATTTCCCTATTATTTACACATTTTGATTCTTCAATCCCTCAAGCCCAGTTCCTAGAGCAGCTACCACTATATGTATTCTGGACCCATAAGTACAACTTGATGGAGATGAATGATGAGAGGTGAGTTTGAAGGGCCATCACACTGAGTTTTACAGCATCTACCATGACTTCCTCATGTCTGTGTTTTGTTGATGGCCACACTGGCACACTGGAACCTCATTTAAGTAGATCCTTAATAATATTCTCTAACTGCTGCAAATTCCATGTACTAGAGAAAGATACAACAAACTCCTTCACCTAAAAATAAAGACATTCTTTTTTTGTTTGTTTGTTTGAGACAGGGTCTCACTGTGTTGCTCAGGCTGGGGCACGGTGGCATGATCGTCATTCATTGCAGCCTCAACCTTCCTGAGCTCAGGTGATCCTCCCATCTCAGCTTCCCAAGTAGCTGGGACTACAGGAATGCATCACCAGGCCCAGCTAATCTTTTGTATTTTTTTTTGTTTCGGTATAGATGGGGTTTCGCCATGTTGCTCAGGCTGGCTTCAAACTCCTGGGCCCAAGCAATCCACCTGCCTCAGCCTCCCAAAGTGCTGAGATTATAGGCATGAGCCACTGCACCCTGCCAATTATTTGGAAGGGCTGCTAGCAGACTCAGTATAGTAAAGTTAGGCATCATGTAACGGTTAAGAACACTGCCTCTGTAGCCAGATTTACTGGGCACAAACATTGACTCCCTATTTATTAGCTATATTACCACAGACGAGTTATGTCACCTTCTTGTGACTTTGCTTCCTTGTCTGTAAATTGGAAACAACAATACCTCATAATATTGGCATAAGGATTAACTGAGTTACTTATGTGAAACACTAAGACTGTAACACTAAGTACTAGAGGAATATTAGTAATTTTGGTTGCTGCTGTTGTTATTACCCAGAAGTCCTAAAAATTAGTCCCGTGGCATCTCAAGAGGAAGCCAAGACTAGATTAATTTAATGCAATCATTTTCATTAAATCCACAGGAAACCTGGATTTTGTGCTTGAGAACTAGTAGGCATGTAAAATTATTAATTCCTTGGCCATTTTTATTACCTGTGTTGAAAACGCTTGTATGTTGATCAGCTGTGGCTCAGAGAAGAACTGCTGGTCACTAATTTTCAGGAAAAAGTAACCTTTCCTAAAGAAGTCCCAAAGAAAGGAATAAGAAAATACAATCATTACATTAGACTTTAGACAGAAAAGGCTTAAAAACATTTTCAGGTTATGTGTAGGTAAGAATTTGGATCAAACTGCTGCAGCAATGTCATATTCATACTATAAAGAAAAACTACCAGATAAAGATGAACATAGTAAGATTCAGGTAAAAATACTGTGTGTTCTTAAATCTTCTTATAACAATTATAATAATTATAGAACCATTTTGTTTCCTATCTTTCTAAACTGAATAAAGAAAAGACTGAAAAATTAGTTGTCAGGCCAAGGCAGATTAGCAATATATCGTAGGCTAATGGTTAAACTGAAGAATTGAAAGGAATATTTTATAGTCTCTGACCTGTTCTCCACGATTCCCTCTTCCCAACAAATGCTCTTCCTAAACCCTGCCCAATTCATGTGAGTGGGCCCCCAGTAACAATGTTTGCAATGTCTGTATTACACGGCTATTCATCTCCCCTCACTCCCCACCAGCCTACACATAGTCATTGTGGACAGACTAGGGAAGGATGGCTGATTCTTCCCTGGTGATTTGCAACTGGCCCAAGAGCCAGCAGTCAGTCTCAGCATTTGACTACAGGACAACCAGAGTCTACGGTGTAGAACAAGTCTGCCTGTAACACAGAAGTGAATGAAACCTATAAGCAAAGAGACACAGGGATGACAGAAGAGTTGATTCCTATTTCCCCTTCCCAGTCCTTGCTTCCACACTGTCCTGGAGCACAGTTGCCCTTGGTGCCTTCGAGATCTGAGCCACCCCTGCAATGTTATAACAAGTCTTACATTTTTGCTAATCTAGTTCAAGTTTACTTCCATTACTTGCAACCAAAGAGTCCCAATTAACAATAAAATAAGCCGTTGTTCAAGCAGCTTCAGAGACTGCTAGAGGGAAGGTAAGACTTACCCACCTTCAAAGCCAAACCAAGCACAGAACTTGCTGCTGACTGGTAAGATCTAGGACTACTGCAATATGGGTATTTTTGAATTCTAATCTACCAGAGGGACCATTGTTTTAAAAGTTCTTTAGAAGTTATTCTTGGAACTACTATTTATACATGAAAGAATGTGGATGGATCTCAAAAGCATTATGGCAAAAGACAGAAACAAAAGGCTACATATTGTTTGATTCCATTCACCTAACGTTTTAAAAAGCACAAAACTATAGCAGTAAAACTGGATCAGTGGTCACCAGTGACTGGGGGTAAAGGAGCAACTATAAAAAGGAGACTTTTGGGGTAGTGAAACTATTTTACATATTGACTATGGTTGTGGTCACAAGACTGCAAAACTGTATACAGTTATTAATATTTATAGAACAATACACTTCAAAATGGGGGATTTTATTGAATGCAAATTATACCTCAATAAACCTGACTGTTTTTTAAAAAACGATTCTTGTCTTCCCTTCTCTTCTATCTTCCCTTCATTTTCTGTCCCATTTAAGTCCTGTCCCTCTCCACCACCACCTCAGGCTTCAAGAGAATGTAACTGATGGATTGCATTCCAGGATAGAAGGTAAGACAAAAATAGTTTTTTAAAAATGATTTTTGGTGGCACTGAGGTTCCAATAACAGTGTTCAGTATATCAGCAATACCATTTTATCCCAGTGATAGCAACTACACCTATAGGTTGTCTTCTACTCCACAGAAGCATTCTAATCCCAAAGGAACCCAATCCTAAAGAATCGTGCTCGGCTGGGCCTGGTGGCTCAAGCCTGTAATCCCAGCACTTTGGGAGGCCGAGACGGGCGGATCACGAGGTCGGGAGATCGAGACCATCCTGGCTAATACGGTGAAACCCCGTCTCTACTAAAAAAATACAAAAAACTAGCCAGGCGTGGTGGCGGGCGCCTGTAGTCCCAGCTACTTGGGAGGCTGAGGCAGGAGAATGGCGTGAACCCAGGAGGCGGAGCTTCCAGTGAGCTGAGATCCCGCCACTGCACTCCAGCCTGGGCGACAGAGCGAGACTCCGTCTCAAAAAAAAAAAAAAAAAAAGAATCGTGGTCAGTGTCTTCACGGTTAAAAACAAAATCAAAACACAAACATTTGTTTTGTGTTATTCAGAGACTTTAATAATTTTATTTTCCATGGGTTTCTACCAACCTCATTTTATTATTATTCTCACTCTTTCTTTTGTTGAATTTTTACTGTGCCTCTCATTCTTTCTTTTGTTGGATAATGGGTGCCCCAAAAAGAGTACTGTGAGTATTTCCTAAACTGCCATTCTTTGTCCCATTTAGGGGTACAAAGCTATGATTCCACAAAAAAAACAGGTGATGAGAAGTTAAAGAAGTTAAATAGACAAGAAGGTTGACCTTGGTTGTCTATGAAGCTTTATGCTTTTCATAAGTGACTGCAAGAACAGGGATTACTATACAGAGTTGTATCGTTCTGTGTTTGTGTGTCTGTGTGATAGAAATACTTAAGAATAGGCCAGGTGTGGCAGCTCGCACATGTAATTGCAGCACTTTCGGAGGCCAAGGCAGGCAGATCACTAGAGGTCAGGAGTTTGAGACCAGCCTGGCGAATATAGTGAAACCCTACGTCTTCTAAAAATACAAAAATTAGCTCGGCATGGTGGTGTGTGCCTCTAGTCCCAGCTACTCAGGAGGCGGAGGCACGAGAATCACTTGAACCCAGGAGGCAGAGGTTTTGGTGAGCCAAGATCATGCCACTGTACTCCAGCCAGGGTGACAGAGTTAGACTCTGTCTCAAATAATAATAATAATAATACTTATAGTAAAAATGAATGCAGAATATAGAGTAGGAATTTGAAGAGTCTATGGCATCAAACACTAGAGTGTTAAGCTTCATCTCTGTAGCAATACTTCTCTATGAAGTGACGTTTTGTCCTTTGAGGAGGGAAGCATGCCTATTGTTCCTAGTATATTAGGGAGGCAGAAATCATTGTGGCTAAAGGCATGGGTTGTGGAATCAGTCTTGGCTTGGAGTCTCAGCTCTGCACACACATGTTGAGAGGTCTTGGGCAAGATAACCTATACTCTCAAGGCCTCAGTTTCCTTATCTGTAGACTAGGAACATGAGATATATAGTTCATGTAAAGTGCCTAACATGATGCCTGGCTCAAAGTTAGCACTCCATAAATGCTAGTTGTTCTTATTCCTATAATATGATCTTCCAAGGTCACTAGCATCATCACCTCTGAATTACAATAGAGAAAATGCCATCTACTTTTCTCCTCACCTATCTCCCAGTCCAAATCTCAAAGCCAACCAACCCTCAAGGTTAGTGTTGACAGCAGAAAATACTCACTGCGTCCTTGTCACTGTTTCATGGGTTTCAACTCCTTGTTTATACATAGAGGCTATGCTGAATTATCTGCACTAATGAAGTAGAGCAGGATGAAGAAGAATCCTAAAGGCTAATCTTTGGGGGGCACCCTCTGACTTCTGTGGAGTAGATTTACCCTGCTAATTATATAGCTATATTTGCTTGGGTTGGTGTTAACATTTAATTGCATTCCTGAAGCATATGTCAGCTGGGGTGGGGAAGGCAGCCAGAAGTGTGCTAAGCATCAGGGGAAAACTGAATCAGGCTTAAAAATTAACCATAATTAATCCCATAACGTGGATAATAAAAAGTTCACTGTGATTCTAAGTTTCCTTCCAACTCGAAAATCCTAGAGACCATACAACACCTTGAAAAGCATGTGCTCCCATCCTCTCTCTCTGCCGCCCACTCCCAGTGTATTGCCCCAATGTTGAAGCAGCAGCTGTAACATCTAGGTATATGACCACTTTTGTTTCTGCTGGGCCAAAAATCTGACTAATTGTACCAGGATTTTTCTGTTGCATCAGAGGATTACCCATAATTATGTGAGAAAATGAAAATGTCTCTAACAGATGCACGTTCTTTGAGCAATCACAGGGAAATGATGACAGGTAGCTGACAGCATTTGGGTTTGTGGAGTATTGATCTTCCCCGGATGAGAAGGGTTAGCTATTGAGAAAGAGAGGCTGGGACAGGGTAGAGGAGTGGAAGAGCAATGATGGAAAGGAGGCAGGAAGAAAACAACAAAACACAGAGTCACCTGAGTTTTTCTTTGCTGTGCACAAAACGCACTTTCTTCTCGTTCACATCTTTCCAGCTAAAACGTCCAGCCTTATCCAGCTGAACCTCTTTTCCATTTCTTGAGAGCACTAGCTGACCATTGGTGGGAGCACTCACAACATGAAACAGGAGATCTTCGACCCTACCCTCCTGGTCTTGGACATTCAGGAGGGAAAAATCCAGTGGCTTTATTGAACCAATTGGGAGGATCAGGGAACCATTCACATGAAGACTAGGGGTATGTATTTTGCCTGAAAAACAGGAACCCAAAGGTGAAGCTTGTGGTGCCTTCCCTAATTAGGTCAATTTCCCCTTATTTTTCTTTTTTCAGACCACCTCCTTACAATTTCCAGAGAATACACACAAAATAAGAAACAGAGTTGATTTCACTGCATAGTGTGCTGGAGTTTACAGTATTACATTGTTACAAAAGACCACAACCGTCAGCTGGCTCTAGAGAGCTTCAGTGTTCCTGAAGAATACACATGATGTCTCTTTGCCTCCCAGTGGGGTCCTCAGGTGTGAGTCACTGCTCCTGTTCTTTGACACATGTTCCATATAGAAGACACGGAGCCTGGAAACTATGCCGATGGCTGGAGAAGGCCATTCCCAATTCCATGCCAAACTAAAGGTTAATGGCTACTTTCTTCTTTTAAAGAAGTTTAGGTGAGAAAACAATTCCTAGTTCCAAACCAGTACCTATCTTTACTACCGCATCTGTCAAACACTGCTCTCACTTCCTGCTGAGCTCTGGCTCTGACTCGGACATGTTCCCCTCTTACAGGCAGCTCCAGCTTTCCTTTCAGCTGCCCCCCATGTGCCAACCCTTTTTTTTGTTTTAATTTTAAATAAGCTTGTAATGTTGTTAACTCAGAGCTGCACAGATGAGATTCTGGCCACGGTATACAATAAGCCTCCCAGTGGTTACCACCCTGAATGCACATGACAAGAACATAGGACTTCAATGTAATTGTTAAACTATAAAACCCTTAGAAGAAAATATAGAAGTATACTTTTATGATTTTTGAATTAGACAATGCTTTCTTAGATAAGACATAAAAAGCACACGTGACAAAAGAAGAAATAAATGGACATCATCAAAATGTAAAACTTTTGTATTCAAAGGGCACCTGTGAGAAAGTGAAAAGACAACACACAGAATGGGAGTAAACACACAAATCATATATCTACAAAGGGACTTGTATCAAGAATATATAAAGAACTCCTATAACTCAACGATAGAAAATGAAAAACCCAGTTTTTAAAATGGCTGAAGAATTTGAATGGGCATTTCTTCAAAGAAGATACACAAAGGCCAATAAGCACATGAGCAGGTGCAAAATCATAACCATAATAAGATATCGCCTCATTTCCACTAGGAAAGACAATAAAAATTGTTAGGGTGTGGAGAAATCAAAACCTCATAGATTGCTGATGGGAGTGTAAAATGGTGTAGTCACTTGGGAAACCAGTTGGACAGTTCCTCAGTTAAATACAGTTACCATAGGACACAGCAATTCTACTCCTGTGTATATAAACCCTAGAGAATTGAAAACATTTTTCCATACAAAACTTGTACACAAATGTTCATAGCAGCAATACTCATAATAGTCAAAAAGTGAAATCAACTCAAATGTCCATCCGTTGTTTAATGGATAAATAAAATGTGGCATGTTACATCTATAGAAAGACAAAGGAATGATATGCTGATTCATGATATCATATGGATGAACCTTGAAAATACTATGCTAAGTAAAAGTAGCCAGACATAAAAGGCCACATATTGTAAGTTCCATTTATGTGAGATGCCTAGAATAGGCAAATACCTAGAGACAGAAGTAGATTAGTGGTTGCCAGGGACTGGGTTGAGACAGGAGTAGAGAGAAACTGCTAATATTATGGGGTTTCCTTTTAGGATGATGAAAATGTTTTGGAACTAGATAGTGGTGTTAGTTGCACAACTTTATAAATACACTAAAAACCACTGAATTTTATACTTTAAAGCATGAATTTTATGGTATGTAAATTACATCTCAACAATAATAAGAATCATATAGGGATCTTTTAAAACAATACTGACAATTCGGCTCCACTGCCAGAGCTTCTGACTTGGATGTTCTCAGGTAGGACCTTGGGAATTTTACAAACTCTGCAGGTAATCCTAGTGGGCTCCTGGCTTTGAGAACCACAGTCCTATCCTGATGCACCTGCCACATCAGACCTACCAAGGGCAAGTAAAAAGGCTAGTGTTTGCTACCATTTCCTAGAATAGCACCAGTTAATTTACAGTGGAGTAGGATTATCAGTGGCTCATACTTAAAATTCATGTGAAATACACATACCTTGTCTTACAATTTTATAATCTCTGTCCACATGAAACATCTGATGACAAAAAAGGATTTCTTAACATGATGTAGAATTTATCCTGTCTCCTGCAAGTTGTTTTTGCCTGGACTTTAATTGGTAGTGCTCCTTTTTACAACTAGGTTCAGACAGGACAGTTTGGAAATGCCAAATTTCAATGGGACTACTTCGACTGTAAGATCGCTCCAATGAGAGTGGCACTCATTTTCACAAGCAGACTTATATCCTAGAGAGAAGTAAGCTGGCTCTCAAGTACTTAGGGTTTTCAGAAAGATTCCCCAGAAATAAGCCAAAAATATTTTTTTTCCCATGGGGAAGTCTTAATATCTTTAAAGGCCAGAAATACAGAGACAGAAAATATGACTGAATATGAGTGTTAAAAAAATGCCTCATGTTTTTGACGAACGACTCTCAAAAGACAACAAACACTCAGTAATGTCCCTCCCAAGCTTTACTCACCTATAAAGGTTTTGGGATTCAAAATTAAGACTGAACTTAAATTCACTTCTCTTTGTTATTTAAGGTAACGTGTCCATTAATGTGTTGGAAGAGACTGGCTTCATTTCTTAACATGTTACTTCTTATTATTATTATTATCATTATTATTATTGTTTTGAGATGGAGTCTTGCTCTGTCACCCAGGCTGGAGTATGGTGGCATGATCTCGGCTCACCACAACTTCCACCTCCTGTGTTCAAGCGATTCTCCAGCCTCAGCCTCCTGAGTAGCTGGGATTACAGGCGCTCATTACTGTGCCTGGCTAATTTTTGTATTTTTAGTAGAGACAGAGTTTCGCCATGTTGACCAGGTTGGTCTTGAACTCCTGACCTCAATGATCCGCCTGCCTCGGCCTCCCAATGTGCTGGAATTATAGGCATGAGCCACCACGCCCGGCCAATGTTACATATTTTTAAGGGCAAACAGGGTAGCTTGAAATCCATCCACTAGAAACATGTGCACCTTATGAAGCAGACTCCTCATACTGTTTGTTATTTATTTATAATTTATCTCTACACTGTGAAAAAGGGTGTACCACTGCACTTTGACATAATTAGCTCTACAAATTTATATAAATATAAATAAATCATAGGTAAATATAGTCATGTGCTCTATAACATTTCAGTCAACAACAGACCACTTATATGATGGTGGTCCCATAAAATTATACTGTACCTTTTCTATTTTAGATATGTTTAGATACACAAATACTTACTATTGTGTTACAATTGCCTATGGTATTCAGTACACTCACATGCGCTACAGGTTTGTAGCCTATATTATATAGGCTTGGTGTGCAGTAGGCTATACCATCTAGGTTTGCGGAAGTACACTCTATGAAGTTCAAACAATGATGAAACTGCTTAATGATGCATTTCTCAGAATGTATCCCCATCATTAAGCAAAGTGTGACTGTATATATATAATTTTCTATAACATGGCTGTAGTTCAGGAACTTAGCTAAGTTTTATGCCAATTTCTTAGCTGATAGCTGTGACTTTTAAGGCACAGATTGCTTCTTTTCCTTTCCAATGATTATAGAAGTTGAGATTTCCCAATTTTCCATATTCTATAAAGAGTCCCTTACTCCTTAGCAGCACCATGGGTTTTCCCAAATTGGGAATGCTGCATTTTATATCACATACGTCAATTATGTCTGCAAACTCAGCCTTCACATAGAGAAATTATTGGTAAGTTCACCAGACTATCAGAGCAGAAACACTTACCAGAACATGTTTCATTAGAGGAGTGGGCAGAAAAGCCAGGAACACAGTTGTAAACACAGAGGCCACTCTTCAGAAAGAACCCATGGTCACAGAGGTGACAACGGTCCCTGTGGCTGCACTGCAAGCACCCCCGAGGACAGGCTATTAGAAAAGGAAACACTAAATGAGATTCAATCAAGGCACCACCAGCAACAGAGAAATAAAGGGCTTGCAATCAGAAGAGTCAGAGCACATGCAACAAATGAGCCCTAACTGTAACAAAAGAGAAGACTGACGGTTTCCCCGTAGAATGTACAGGGAGCTGATCTATAGAGAGGAACACTCCTCGCTTTACACAATGCGATCTAAAAATGTTACACATGCATGAATTGTTTAAAAAGTTAACCATATTGACTTGTAAGAAAAGACCTTTGTAGTGATTAAGAGCACAGACTCTTTCTAGGTACCCTTCCTCCTCTAACCTTCCCAGCTGCTGACCTCGGGCAAGTTCTGTTTAACAATCGATGCCATAATTTTCTTGTCTTAAAAATGGGGACATTAATAGCACCTAATGCAAATAATTGTTGGGAGGATTACATGTGTTATAATGTGCAATGACTAAAACAGTGCGTGGTACACAGGAAGGGCTCAATTGTTCTACTACTACCACCGTTGTATTTCTTATTATTATTGTTATTAGTAGTAGTAGTATTTAATAGTATTTTAAATACTGGAGGAGAGCAGCTATTAATAGGACCATAGGATTACTTTTCGAGTCAAGTTAACAATTTTCTAGGAAGAGTTTTTGCTGACTAATTTTTCTGCTTTCTTAGTTGAGATTTTTTTATAGAGAGGATACACAGTATAGTTTAAAGGGCCCTGGATTGGAATCAGAAAACCTGGGTTTAACATCTGATCTTAAGTTGCTGTGATTAACACTTTTAAGTCTCCTATTTTTCTTTCACTTGTAAAATAGGATTCATAGTGTCTGTCATATTTTATCAAGCCATTGTGAATATGAAATTAGATAATGCAAATGGGGGAAATTTAGTGATATGTAAATGCTATGCCTGGTTAATAGCATTATTAAATGTCAGGTACTACAGTGGGGCATACAAACCAAGTTTTGATAGATATGATGAGAAAAAAACTGATAAAACTCTCCAGCTAATCCAGTGGACAAGGAGATTAAGACTTGGGGTTCAACTTGAGTTTCATAAAAGCTCCAGTGTGTTTCACTAAATTGTCCCCAAAATTCCCATTCTTTAAGGATATTATCAGAATCATGGGTAATTTAGTCTAAACACTAAAAATTCTATGTCTATATCAACAGGGCTGATCCACTTTTAATGGATCCCTCACTGTAGATCAATATAAGCTTTACATTTCATAAAATATTGGCTTTGTTTCCATAAAGACCTTTGGTGACAATATTGGTTTGTGTAAGAGAATATTGGCTTACACTCCTATGTCCTATTTAACCAACATATGGCAGATATGCATGTGAAGCCATCAATTACTTAGGCTAAGCTCTCTGGGCTTTCATTCCGCTTTCTAATTTAAGTGTTCTTGGATACCTGAGAGTCAGCACATGTGACTTACTTGCTGCCTTCACTTCTTTCCAGAATAATCAAAACAGTCTCCAAATTACCTGTGCATTTGTGCTTTACATGATCTGCAAAGTACCCCTTCCCACATTCCTGGACGCACTGGGCTTCCAAGAGGAGAAATGGCCCTTCACAGCGGGTACACTCATGGGGACCTTGGCACTGGAGACAGTAGCTGTCACAGTCTGAAAGACAAAAGTGAAGTCATCAGGAATCTGTGTGGCTTTCCAGGGGCTCCAGGCCCTTGTGGGAAGGCAGCATGAGATGTCCAGCAGCAGTACAGCTTAGTGTACTTGGCAAAGGACCATATGAAGAGTGAAGGAGTCTGGGTTCTGGTTGTGACTATGATACTTACCAGCTGGGAGACTTAGGATTACTCTACCTCACTGAGCCTCAGTGTTCTTCTCTATAAAATGGGGGTTGATATACTGTCCTATCCACCCATGGAAAATGCTAGATAAACTATAAAGTGAATGACAGATATCAGCAGCTATTATTATCATTATTATTATTATTATTATTATTATTATTTGAGACGGAGTTTTGCTTGTTGCCCAGGCTGGAGTGCAGTGGCACAATCTCGGCTCAACGCAACCTCCGCCTCCCGGATTCAAGTGATTCTCCTGGCTTAGCCTTCCTGAGTAGCTGGGATTACAGGCATGTGCCACCATGCTCGGCTAATTTTGTATTTTTAGTAGAGATGGGGTTTCTCCATGTTGGTCAGGCTGGTCTCGAACTCCTGACCTCAGGTGATCCATCTCCCTCCACCTCCCAAAGTGTTGGGATTGCAGATGTGAGCCACCATTCCTGGCCTAAGCAACTATTATTATTATCATTAGTCCTTGGCTCTCAATACCGTTTTGCTGAAGTGTTGACCTTTTGTGGTTCATCAAGTCCATCAAGTCAGTTTTCAGTCCCCCAGGAATACTCCTAGGAATGCCATCTGTGCACTTTTTTTTTTTTTTTTTGAGACGGAGTCTTGCTCTGTCGCCCAGGCTGGAGTGCAGTGGCCGGATCTCGGCTCACTGCAAGCTCTGCCTCCCGGGTTTACGCCATTCTCCTGCCTCAGCCTCCCCAGTAGCTGGGACTACAGGCGCCCGCCACCTCGCCCGGCTAGTTTTTTATATATTTTAGTAGAGACGGGGTTTCACCGTGTTAGCCAGGATGGTCTTGACCTCCTGACCTCGTGATCCACCCGTCTTGGCCTCCCAAAGTGCTGGGATTACAGGCTTGAGCCACCGCGCCCGGCCATCTGTGCACTTTTGAGGGGAATTTCAGGGTCTGAGAATTTTGTAGTGTTCAGTTGAGGCTAAAAGGGATACTAGGCCAGAGAGAGATGATTGTGAGCTATATGGAATAGAGAGGGTTGAAGGGGTCAGTGAGTGAAATCATCGGGTCTTCCCGTGTGCCCAAATGCCTAGGGTACAAACACCTTCCCACCTGGAGAACCTGACTGTTCAATTTTTAAGAAAATCTGAAAGTAACAGCTAACACATACCTGTTTGTGTGGTCCTATATGCCCAAGATTCCCATATTGCCCTCAAATTTTAGCAAATGTGTTATTAGGGCATGGAAGATGAAAAGGGGAAATGTTGACAATAACAAAGATAGCTCTTAGGAAAGAAATCAGAAACTGGGTAAAAAGCCAGAAGGGGAAACTTGCCACAGTTTCCTTCTGAAAAGAGTACAAACTGGAGGCGGCCAAGGTATGGCTGAACACAGAGCAGGGCCTCTACACACTTACTCTTGCAGAGCCCCGAGTCCTGGTAAAATGATGACCGGCACTGCTCCACGCAGGCCCCATCCTGGAGAATGTAGCCATCCATGCACTGCAGGCAGTCTGTTTTCAGGGGCCCACTGCAGGCACTGCAGCTCCAATCACACTCTAAAAAAGAAAGTCTGCATTAGACTATCTTCCTTTCTGTCCATCCTCAGACCCAGCAATTCATTTATGAGGAGTCTGTTTGCAGCCGCAAGGAGTAAAATAAGGACAATGTAAGAGATGTCAGATAAGCAGACTCAAACGAGGTTTCCACTTGTAGTAGCCTGAATGCTTCTCTGAGCTTTAAGTGTTCCCTAATTATGTTAAACACGGACATGTACAAGGAACACTCCATGCTTGTGCCGAGCCTGCTTGTCAGCAGGGCTGCTGAGAAACCAGATTACTCTGGTCTTAATTCTTTATCCCTGTGCCACATCAAGTCTTCAGGCAAAACCTGCCTCAGGGAGTGGCCAACTTGCCCCACAAACCTGTCAGTTTGTGGTGAAAAACAAGATTATCACAATTCCACCCCATTATAAATGATTTCATAACTATGCCGGCAGTTTTCAGCTAACCCTGACTTCTTCCAAGTACTCAATGCTCAATAGGTAAAGAGATGTCAGAGACTCAACTAAGAATGCATCTGCTGCCACCAATAACACCAGTTGCATGAGTTTCTATCTCTCAAAACCAGGCATTGACCAAAATGACAGAAAGAACCAATGATGTCAGAATTATATGGGGCATAAAGGTCCTGTCCAGAAAGAAAGAGGTTGCTAAAACAATAGAAGATCTCATTTAGGCATTAGAACGGACTCAATTACATGTTAATTTGCTCCATAAGCACCTATGGGATAGTCACTGAACAGCAGGAGGGGGCAATATAAAGGTGGTAGGTGTAGAACTTGTCATCAAGGAGCTTATGTTCTAGAGGGGTCTAACCTTGAATGTGCATGCAAATAATCCAGGGGGGTTGTTAAAAATATGGATTAGGCTCAACATCAGATTTATCAAATCAGAGTCTCAGGGATTGGGATAGGGCAAGGGAAAACATGTTGCTGCTGTACTTGTTATTGTGAATATTATAGTTGTTGCTGTTGCTGTTGCTTTTAATGGCCCAGGCAATTCTGATGCAGTCAGAAAACTCATGTTTGAAAGCCAGTGTTGTAGCTGGTAAGGGAAGTGCTACATGCATGGAAGATGGGATGGGATAGCACAGTTAAGTGCATGGGTTCTGAAGAAAGGTAAATCTGTATTCAGGTCATGACTTTGCTACTTTTTATCTGTATTATCCTACAATAATGTTTTTATCTATATTATCCTTGGTTTCTCACCTGTAAAACATGGGTGAGAATAGTACCCATTTCATAAAGCCATTGTGAAGAATAAAATGAAATAATGAAATTCAATAATTTAGCACAGTGCCTGGCATACAGTAACAACTCAATAAACTTTTGCTGCTGAACTGTTTCTCTTAGAGAACCTATCTCCATTCAGGGCCACCCTGGATCTCACCTTCCATTTCTGCTAAGAAACTGGAGAAACCTCTCATAGTTACCTTTTCTCTTCCTTGATAGAATATTTCTAAGTCCCAAGGAAATCAGGTAAATATGCAAGACAGCACACGTGCTTCCAAGAAGATTTACAAAGTTAATCCTATTCCTTTATTTGGCTGAATCAGTCCTGAGGGAAAATGACTAAAACAGAGCCTTGAAAACTGCCAGCATAGTTATGAAATCATCTATAATGGGGTGGATTTGTGATAATCTTGTTTTTCACCACAAACTGACAGCTACTGGTTAGAAGTCAAAAAAAAAAAAAAAAAAAAGAAAGGAAAAAACCTCTGTGGTCTTGAACACAGCAGACCACCTAAGTTGACAACCAAGTAGAATTTCTTGGAATGGAAAGTGTGTAATTTTGCAGAACCTTACAGCATCCTAAGTTTACTTGACAGATGTTTGACCACCATATCTAAGCTCTAGCTTCTCTACCAGAATCAGAAGGATAGAGAGAAATGTGGAAGGAGGCAGCAATGAGGAAACAGACAGGAGCAAGTAAAACCTGTTCTTTACCCCTGCTTTTCCTCTTGCTGAGCACTACCATTCAAAGAGCATCAGCCCCAAGAATTCCAACTACTGAAGAGCAAAGAAAAAGGCACTTGGCATTTGACATTATCTCCCTATAAATTTCCTTGAATACAGGGACTATGTCTTCACTCATTTAAGTATGTTAAGCAGAAATGAACACATCAGACATGACTCCTGACCTCATCAAGCTTAGAGGCAGCAATCTAGAGTTGTAAATGCAAACACCTACAGCCCAGGAAAGTAATGTATCTTCAGAGTAGGCCTTGTGTGATAGAAAGGGAATGGTGGGGACTGATGAACTGAAGAGATCCTTCTCCATCCAGCAGGGACTACAGCTACACTGTTTCAACCTATAGTTGCACTGTCGGGATGCATATCCAACACTACTAGAGCTTCTGGTTAAAAAAAACAACAACACTTGAAAATCTCAATTTTTGTATGTGAAATCTTCTGATTTTTAAAAGGTGAATAATTAAAGATTTTAAAGCATTGAAACATTAGGCAGACCAAAGAAAACATGTCTATGGGCCAAATATAACCTGAGGATTTACAATTTGCCACCTCTGGTCTTGTTATCAAAATGTGGCACAATGTCTGACACAAGAAGGTGCTCAAAATATACGCTTAATAAGTAAATCAAGGAGTGAATAAATGAATATATACATACACACACAATTGTTGCTATCATCAGAGACTGTCAAAATATATGATGACTGGTGTTTTCTCAATATGGAAAACTAGACATCAGTAGTAAAGGGGTATCACTGAGTAAAAGAATCGTTACACAGTTCAGGAAGAGCTTTACCTTTGCACGTGTTGGTGGAGAAGTCAAGATAGTACTGTGGGGCACAGCTCTCGTACTGACATTCCCCAAAGAGCAGAACCTTGTTTGGATCTCGGCAGGAGGTACAGCTGGCCTGTGAATCACAGCTTCCACAGTGTGTGTTGCATGCTGAGCAGACAGGAAAAGAAAATGACCAGATGATTACAATTGCAAATACTGAAGCACTGATCAAACCTAGACAGATGTTACATAGGAACGAAGCCTTGCTCCAACCTGCTCCACATTTCGTTATGGCTCATAGCCCTCCCCTGTGATCAACAAAAACAGAAAATATTAGTTTCCAAAATAGAAAAGGGTAATCTTATTTTACAAAGAATATAAATTGCAAACCCAAGAATGGAAATCCCATATCCAAATTGTTCTGTGATTCAGCAACAGAATTTATGCTTACTCTAAGATCCCTGGAATTACAATTCAGAACTTAAACCTTACTTCTTCAGGAATCAAGCTTCCTTTAGTTCATAATGTAGATTCAGGTTTTTGTGTGATGCCAACATTAAAATTAGGCACCAACTTTATTGGGGAGCTTGGGAAACCCCCTACTTTAAGATGCAAAGGACTTGAAGGTGAACTGGTTGATTGATTTGCCTAGTTACAACTCTTAGAAGCTAGCCACGTAACTCTGACATTCAGGGATGATCCCCTAATCTGGTCATGCTTCCATCATCCCTCATTTAACAACTGGCATTTCTCCATCGACATAGTTTTTCATGCCAGAAACCTCGGAGTCTATCTTGACACCTCTCTTTCCCCGACTTCTAATCCAATTATTCACTGGATCCTATTTATTCAAACTCCAATATAACTCTCAGAACTTTTTACTTTTTTCCATATCCACAAATGCCAATATTTCTAAGCCATCATCATCCCATGCTGAACTACTATCACAGCCTCCTAATTGGTTTCTCCATCTCCGCTCTGACCCCCTTGCAATCTATTTTCCACGCATCTACCAGAGTGGCTTTTAAAATTCATACAGCTCAGGTTTCAGAGTACACTTTCGCCTTCAAACTCAATGTCGTTTTTCAATCCTGGACAATTTCCAGCCATCATTTCTGCAAATATTACTCTTCTACCATTCCCTCCATTCTCTCCACATGGAAATCCTATTATAACATGTATATTTGAATCCTCTTAATATAATCTCTGAGTCTTTAACTCTTACTCATTCTTCAGTCTCTTCTGGGACTGTTGTTAACTTTCTATTCTAAAACCGACCTTCCATTACAGCATCCTGTACATGTTTTTCATGCAAATTTCATATAGCAATTTCCATTTGAGTGATTATTTGATTAACATTTGTATCTTTTAGGCAGCAAACTTCAAGAAAGCAAATAGTAGGTCTGTTTTGTTCATTGTAATGTTAGTCATCACCTAGCTTGTTATCTGTCATATTATAGGTGTTCAATAAACACTTGCTACATAAATGAAATAAAGCTAGATATTGCATAAGATATATACAACCACCAGCATTTCTGTCTCTTTCGGAAATCTTCCCTAAGTATGTGTCAGAGGAAAAGTTCACAGAGAAACCCAGTGAGTTTTAGATCTATATGATATCAAAGTATATGGCACAGTGCAAGAAAACTACCTCCCTGAAAAAAAAAAAAGAAAAAAAAAACACATGCTATTGTTTCACCTACAAAGAAAGACATTGCTATAAAACATTCATTAGAATATGTATATTGGCAATTTAAGGTCCTGGGAAAATTCTAGACTGGATTTTCAGTTCTAATTATTTTCAATAATTAGAAAAGAATATTTTAACTGTTGTAAGCTTAGGTGAGACCAAATTTTTATCCTTTTTTTTTTCCTAGAATTTTTATGCATGGTGTATCTTAATTTTGGCAAAGAGTTTGATAGAGATTCCAAAAATAAACTTGTGAATACAAAAATGAAGTAAGACCTACTAGTTGTAAGTGGATTTGAAGGTGGTTGAAAAGCATACTCAAAATGTGATCAGCAAATCTTTATAATTGATAAAAATAGTTTCCACAGTAGAGTATCACATTAATCAAGCCTTAAATTCTTACTTGATCAATATTTTTATCCATGACTTTAATGGAAACAAAGAAACCATGTCAATAATATTTAAATACACCACATGCACCTATATAGGAAATAGTTAAGTTTCACCGGCTGGAGGAACAACAGTTCAGTTACTTTAACCAGTAGAAATAATGAACCTACAGTAATCAAGTGAAATAAGCAGAACTCTAAGAAAAGTCCCGCATTTATGTTCTAAAACCAACTGTACAAATACAGAATGAAGAAGACCTGCTTAGAAAGCAGTTGCTATGGAAAAAATATCTAAGATTTTTAGTCAATAACAGGCTTGATAGTAACTAAAAATGTGATATGCAACGTAAGGTCAGCCGCTCCTCCTTTCTTGACATAGAGCTGCAAAATGAGGTCCCCGAATGCCAGTTTCCCAGCCATAGGTCAAGGCCAATTCCTTGTCCTAGTGTCTGAGGGTCTCCTATGACTTACTTCCACCTGCCTCTGTGTTCCTGAATCTTTTTTCTTCTTTTTTGAGACAGTTCTCACTCTGTCACCCTGTCCCCCAGGCTGGAGTGTGGTGGCATGAACACAGCTCACTGTAGCCTCTACCTCCTGGGCTCAAGCAATCCTCCCGCTTCAGATTCCCATATTGCTGGGTCCACAGGCACATGCCACCATGTCCAGCTTATTTTTTAACTTTTTCTAGAGACAGGATCTCACTTTTTTGCCCAGGCTGGTCTCAAACTCCTGGCCTCAAATGATCCTCCCATCATGCCCTCCCAAAGTGCTGGGATTATAGGTGTGAGCCACTGTGCCTGGCCTGAATCTTTCCACAGAGTACTCATTCCCCCTTGGAACCCTAATGTATACCTCAGCCCCTTCACTCACTTCTAAAAGAAATGGATTCATGCTGAGCATTTTGGATTGCTGGAAGACTTTATGGAGGATTTGGAGGGACATGGTAGTGTCACATTGAGAAACAGGTGGCTTCCATGACTTCTTCCTCTTACCCTTTCCAAAGTAATGAGTAAATGGCTGACCCTGTCTGACACCGAGCAGTTCTGTAGGCACCAACGTCCCTCGGGTTCTCAGCTTCCATGGTATTACATTCGGACCCCACAAAGTACTTACTAGTCCTGACGCAGACATCTTAGTGTGGCCACACCTGGAGTAGCAGGGGCAGTTCTCTGAGGTCAGTGACCCCTATAGCAAATGCAGGAGGATGGTGAAAAAGGTGGCAGAGTGCACCAGAAACCAGTGAGGGAAGCTGGGATGTCCAGTAACCATCACATCTGTGATGTGCTGTAAGCAGTGAGGGACCTCACAGTGTAGGGGTTCAATTACCTTCTTAAACAGACCTGTTTTCTGCTGTAGGTCTAAGAAATGGTCATTCACTCCTGCTTCAATACTCCATTGTCTCTAGGTCTACATGGCACAGAGATACCCAAGTGGGGAGTGATAGTTAATTTCAAACTTTGGAAAGTAATCGTGCGAATGAAGGAGGAAGCTTATTCCATATCACTTTGGAGGCAAGTTCTAGGGCCAATTAAAAACAACTGTCCAACAACTCCAGCTCCCCAGCAGTGGAACCGGCTTTCTTCTGTGGAAGTCTGTGGAGGTGAGTGAGAAAGAGTCTCTGCACTGGTGCAAGATTGGCTTGAGTAACTCTGGAATTCTCCTCTAATACCAAAGCACTATGGTTTCAAGAACTCAGAACCTTACCTATCATCTCTTTTTTAAAGTTCCTACCGCAACTGGTGACCCTTAGATTTTTTAATTCAATTAATAGTACATCCTCTCGAAAGATTCCTGTAACTACAATATCTAGAAAGCTCTCCAGTCCTTACTTCCTTCAATAATTTGGTTATGAATGCCTCCCTTAATATCCCTTAATACTGATTACATTTCCTCAAAAGCCCTTATTGCAGAATTTCTAAAATTGGCAGGCTTATAATTGTCTGTAATTATGAGTATTAGAATAGAACATTGTTGAATTTTTTTTTTCTTTGAGACCGAGTCTTGCTCTGTCACCCAGGCTGGAGTGCAATGGCGTGATTTCAGCTCACTGCAGCCTCTGCCTCCCAGGTTCAAGCGATTCACCTGCCTCAGCACCCCCTGAGTAACTGGAATTACAGGTGTGCACCACCATGCTCTGCTACTTTTTTTGTATTTTTAGTAGAGATGGGGTTTCACCATGTTGGTCAGGCTGTTTTTGGCTTTTTGTTTGTTTGTTTGTTTTTTTAACCTATTAGAAACTCAAATATCCCAACGTAGGAGCATACTTTTTCAATCTTAGAATGAAATTTAAGGACTAAACTTAGGAAATTCTTAATCCAACTGAAATATTCTATGAAATTCTATTTACATGGGATGATAGCAAATGTGTTTGTGCAGAGGCCACCCTGCACCAAGACAAAAACTTCCCAGAAGAGAACTATTTCAATGCAATGTATTTTTGTTACCTGTACTTCATACAATGGATTCTATTTTTTCTTTTGAACTTTTATTTCTGTGATTCCACTGCTGTGAAGAGCTTCATAAATCTAAGTCACTAGTTCTCCACCAAGACTCTCTTGCTCTTGAATAGAACATGGAAGTATTTCATTCCTGTCTCTTGTATTACAGAATCTACAGATTCTGGCAGACAGTTGATATATACAAAGCAAAGTTTTTGTTACAAAAGCAATCTTCCCACTGGTCCAAAAAAATTTGTTTTTAGATCTCCAGTACCTCCACAGATGATGCAACAGGGTGAGTTCCATATAACTAATGCAAAGCTTTGCAAGGATCTCAATAAACTAACAGTAATATCTATCATCCTATCTATAAAATAGAAATATCTTTACTACTTTATTTGACTCTCATTTTAGATGATGATGATAAAAACAAAACAATGGTTAATTAATTCTGACAACTTATTCTCCACTATGGTCTATATTAAATGTAACAACAATAGGATGTAGGTACTATTATATAAATCTTCCTTTTACAAAAAAAAAAAAAAAAAAAGAAACGAAACTGAGGCCTAGTGGTTAATTGGCTTGTTCAAGGTCATAAAGCTCTAAGTAGCAATTAGGATTTGAACTTCAATTCTCTGACTCTAGAGCCCACTCTCCTAACCACTACTCCACAACTCCTTCAGCATGGTATCCCTAGAACACACAACTGAAATATCACCACTGTATTCGTTAACTGTCATTTTCAAAAGTATAACAATTTTTCATTTTTGCAAATGACACTTTGGTACCTGAGATAAAATAAGCAGCATCAGCCCATCATAAATGTTCCTTCATCTGTGAAGGATATCTTATTTTTTTTTCAGAGAGATTTACCCATTCCCTAATAGAATATCCTAACTCTTTGTTTGTGCCTGACTCAAGGTAATTAATCGTATTCTGACTTACTTGAGAAATAAGACATCTATATAAGTAACTCCCATACAAGTCCAAATAACTACTGTTTAGGCAGAAATGGAATATTTCCAGCATGCAAAGCCTATACACTGTCAATATTCACAAATACATGTACAAAACAAATTCAATCCAGAGAAGTGCTTAGTCCACTGACTGTGTACTAGAGCAAGTTCCACTCTCTGCCTACGGTCATAGAATAGGATTGCTGAGAAAAATTATAAAGATGAAACAAACTAACACTTTTATTTTTTAAATGAGATAACCTGGACAGAGAAGTTAAATAACTGCCCAAGATCACACAGCTGGCACTTACAGAGGAGACCCTACCGCCAAGCCCAGCACTTTCGATTAGGCCGATATCTGAGCTATAATCTGTTAATGGCAACCTTATTGCCTTTGTAGATTGGTTTTCTTCCTTTTATAAAAATAAAGGCTACCAGGTGAGAAGATGGAAGTAAGAACCTCACATTTCTTTCAATGGCTTCAGAAAGGCAGGAAAGGAAGGAAAGGAGAGAAGGTTCATTGGAAAAACCTACGCTGGCAAACATGATTATCATCAAGATAGTGCCCAGGGAAGCAGGTGGTGCTGCAGGTGCCAGTGTGGGACAGCACGAGGTTGGTGTCACATGAGGAGCAGGAGAAAGGTCCTCTGCCCTGGCAGGTTCTGCAGGAGGAGTGACATTCTGCAGAGGAAAAAGAGACACAACAGAAACTGTGATGTCAGATTCTCTTCCAAGCAGCATCCCAAGTGTGGGTAATAAAATCCCAACATTGAGAACATTGGCAGGTCTGGTTTACAGTCCCATGGCATACTTCCCGCCTCCACTCTCTCTTAGGAAAGGTCAAGCCTTCCCAGCTACTGCCCGAAGAGAATCTCGGGTGGCAGCTCCAGCTCCTGAGTCCAGCACTTACTCACTTTTACAAGCTCCTCTCTCTGCATAGTACCCTGAAGGGCAGTCAGGAACACAGTGGTCCCCGAGCAGCAGGTAGCGGGCATTGTGGCACCTCAGGCAGATGCTCTCGGTGTTGTGGAGATCAGCTGCACAGTGCTGGCACAGAGGATGGCAGTCTGGAAGGGGAAGGGGAGCAGAGAGAAGGCACGGGTGCTCATGAGCACAAAGTCTCATCACTGCACAAAGGGCAGAAGAGATTTCAATTACAAACACTGCAGCTGACAGCTGGAGAGTAGCCCAAAGGCAGTGTATATCAGTAAAGTAGAAGCTTGGGACCTGTACAAATTGTGTGTTTGAGGTTTTTAGCAAATGGCCAGGCCCAGCACAGTGACTGAGTTTTCATCCCTTTCCAATGGAATGACCTTTAGATACGGGGGTGCCACGTGATAGATACTTGCTAGGAGTATAGAGAGAACTTCCTGACTAACAGAAGCAGTAAGATCAATACTATTAATATCTCCCCTGGGGGTCTGAGACTGGAGTGCAGCTTCCCCCATCCCCTTCACAGTAATAGAGGCAGGAGGCAGAGAATTTCTAAGAAGACAGGGAGGGTCCTTGGTGAAACCCCATCTTCACCATAAAACAACAACAACAAAAAACAGTCTGAAACTCGTGACAGAAAGTCCAAAGTAAGAACTTCTATTCCTCTTTGCCCACCCTCTCCCAATTGGTTCTTTCTGAATCATGCCTTTTTACCAACTGAATGTTGCTTTTTCCAAAACTACCTATGGCATGCCCCAGCCCCATCCTGTGCCCATAAAGACCCCAGACTCAGTCAGTAGAGGGGAGACAGCCTGACTTTGGGGAAGAGACAACCTGATTTTGGGGGAAGACGACCTGTCCTTCTCGTCCCCTCTCCAGCTCCCCTCTCTTCTGAGAAATGTTTTCATCACTCAATAAAATTCTCCACTTTTACCATCATTCAATTTTCTGTGTAACCCCATTCTTCTTCAACACTGGACAAGAGCTTGGGGCCCACCAAGTGCCAGTACCCAGAAAAGGCTGTCACACCAGCCCTTTGCCCTCACCAGCAGAGGGCAACTGCCTCAGCAACAAGGCAAGAGGCCACATGAGCTGCTAACACACCACCATCTGTCAGACTGCAGATGGCGAAACTAAAAGAGCACTATAACACCCCGTCTGGGGCTTCAGGGTCATGGGCACCCTCACCTGGGTGCCACCACGTTTCCCTTGAGGTGACATGCCTGGTTTGGCTGCAGGCCCCCCATGGCGCTGGCTGTTGTGTCAGTGCCCGGAGAGGCCAGCCAGATCCTGCATTCACTAACTCACATGTTTCTCCCACAAAGGGCTGAGCACAGCAGGCTGAGTAGATGAGGCGCCACTGCCATGAGTCCGGCAAAGAAGCTGAGAAAAATCCTGCATCAACAGGGCTCCTAAGCCCTCCGCAAGGCTCCTTCTCACAGGTTTGGCCTTCCAGAGTCAGTATACCAGTCTCAGCCTTCAGTATGAATGGACAGGGGTGAGTAAATAATTGGATTGAGTTGCTGGAAAATTTTGGTCTTTAAGTAGAGATAAAGTTATGAAAAAGAGTTGTGAGTTGAAAAGTCATTTTTATGACCCAATACATAGTACATAGTAGCTCTGTAATGCCAGTTGGGATTAAAGCTATAAAACAAATTATTTTGTCCAGACAGCACTGTCTCTTGTTCTCATTCACATAATAGTCATTCTTTAATAAAGAACTTGATTGTGTTCAGCTTCCTTTGTAGGTGAAAACTTCCTGCTTTCAAGTGGTAATTACCCTTTAAGTCCCATTTATCATCTTTTATCCCAAAGGCAGGAGAAAACCCACAAATCTCAATTTACCCACCTAAAATGAAAAAGGAGTAAGATCTAGAAAAAAGAAAAGAAAGAGTTCTGGTTATGGGGCCTTCCCATCTTCCCCTGTAGGATTCAAAGCATTTCTTTGTACTCGCTAATGCACCACCCATGGCCTCAAAATGTCTTGTTTCATCTCAAGGCTTGTAGTAGAGACTGTGATTTCTAGCGAAATCCATGCTGGTAAAACAGATTCCTGCCGCTGAAATCTGTTAAAAACAGGTCTTTCTCTGTACACTGTTGGTGATCCTAACTGTTGATCATCTGGATGCGTTCCCTGCACATGAAGCAGATCTCCCTTTCATGTCCAGTGCCCACTCATCCACATGAGAACCCTTCAGAGGACCTTCATAGTCATCCCAGAAGTGAAGCCACAGGAGTCTGACTCAAAAACGCTGATTCTTTTGGCAGCATACAAATTAACAGTCCCCAACCTTTCTCTGAACTTTGGGAGTTACAAATTACAAGCAGCCTTTTGCCAATATTAGGAACAATTCATGATATCCTGAAAGCCAAATGAATCCTCATTTCAGCCCTTCAGTTAAACTACAAAGGAAATTATGACTGTATTGAAGGAAATATGAGAAGGCGGCTACTTTCCCCAGATTTGGTGTATGGCTTCCACATAATGCCAAGCCCTTTGTTCTCTCTTCCCTATGCCTTCCTTACCGTGCCAGGAGCACAATCCCAGTTGTGCAAAGGGAAATTTAAAAACCTTCAAAAGTTGCAAGAGCAAATGAAGGTGATACTGTTTTATGATTACCTTAACAAGCGGGTAAATGTTAGGATTGGAAACCTAGGAAACACTACAGATTCAAGGCTCCGTTATTTGAAAAGTTATGGCCTATCCTCTTTAAAGCAGTTTCTTCCAGAGCTTTCTGAACTTGGGCAAGCATCAACAAGATCTGCAGGTGTTCAGTGGTCTAAAGACTAGTTGCATCTAACAGATGCTTTCTCTAGCATGCAATTAGAGAAACATAAAAGAATAATCACCCAGGGGATGCTTTCAAGAGAAAGTAAGCAGACCCCTGTAGTATTTTGTGGGTACAACAAATAAGTATTTATGGATTTATCTGATCTTGGGATCTCTGTTTAAATAAGGAGTGTAACGTGTGTTAAATATTCTAAAGGAAACTGGAGCCAGATTGTGGACATTCCTTCCCCCTCACCCAGCAGTGCTTTTAAACCCTTATTACTCTTCTGAAGTCACTACCCTACTCTACCCATCCATTCGTCTTCCCAGGTGATCTCATCTACATCATTAGGCAGAGCATCCTGGATTCATTCCTTTCAACCTCAAAACACCTATCTATTCCTGTTTTTATTTCATTTCCTCCCTTCTCCCATGATAAAATGGCTAATGCCTACACCTATATTCTTGATCCAATTTTCAGTATTATTCCCTATTTTCTCCTATCTCTCTTTTCAACCTCAACTTCCAACCATGCTCTCCATTGCCCACTGTCCTAAAAACTTTTCTCTACAAACAGCTCATCTCTTGCCTTCCCTTAACTACCCAGCTTCCTTGCCCCTCTAACTCCTCACTTCATTGTTATCTGTCTTCAAAATATTTTACTGTGGTATTGCTCTTGAAAAGGTCTCTGATGTCCTCTTAAGGACCAGATCTAATAGCCTCCTCTAATTCCTTATCCTACCTGAAATCTCTGCAACACAAGGCACTGTTGACCAGGCAGCCCTCCCCCTTAAAACTCTCTCCTCTCGGCATGAGTGACACAGGTGCTCTTCTTGGCTGGGTTCTCTTTCTGTGCCTCTGATGACTTATAAATATAGGGGTTCCTTACAGCCTTTAACTTTTTCTATCCTTCTAATCAAGTCTCTGGAGATCTTAAACCAGACATGGCTGTTTGGCAGATTTGGGTACACAGACGCCAGAAATCAATGGAAAGGTCTGAAGAGTTTCAGAGACTCTGAAATTACTCAGGGCCTCTGCTTCCTTCCACAGCTCCATGTTAAGCCATAAGAAGGCATCAGATCAGTCCCCAGACATATATTGCATGATGGAGTGAGTGCTCAGAGTCAATAGAGAAATCAGTACACGACACCCGAATATATAAAATGATCAACTCCAAGATGCCCAACACATCACATTTATCCAAGTTAGTTTATAGTTTTACCTCACACAGGAGATTATAAACACTGGAGTGTGGAAAGTTAAACTCTCTAACTCTTTTTGTTCACTACCTGTATTCATTCTATGGTTTAAAAAGTCATGCTGAACACCCAATCCTGTGAATAGACTCATTCCAAAGCAAAACCTGAGTGGGACCCATGTTAATCCACTCATGCAAACTTTCCTTCCCAGCTCCATCATATGCAATCCCCCAACAGAAGGCCAATTATATAATTAGGCTCTCAAGGTTGGTTGACTGATTTTTATTAAATCAAGCTGAAAAGAATAATAAGTCCCCCAAACCTAGGGAACACTTTTGTCGTCAGAGGCTTGAAGTCAAAATCTCTTTGTAGGAGAGAGTTTCTTGGGAGACCTCAAAATGAGTAACGATCTGCACGGAAAGAAGCCAGAAATCAGAGCAACAAGGGCTTGAGGATTAATACCAATGTTCTGACTTACAACCAGAAAAGTATAGTTCCCTAGGGCAGACTACAAAACTCAGGCAAGACAGGCTACAAGTAGCCGGTCCCACAGGGCACCACCTGTGAGCAGACTTCAGGTACAAGTCCAGGACTGCTGTGATCTACACAGAAGGGCTGAGCAGGTTCAGACAGGGATCTAAGGGTTTTATTTTTCTGACTACAAAGTAAGCCACGGAAGAGAAGGAAACATGAAAAATATTTTTACAAAGTATAAATAATCATAAAAATCACCCTAAGCATGGTTTTTCGGGGTCAGTAACTACTAACATTGACTTTTTTTTTTTAGTACTTTCTCTATACAATTTTACATACAGAGATTTTTACATAGATTAGATTAGATTAAATGTGGACATTATAGTACCTTTTTTACTCAATATCATCAGCATTCCCACATGTCATTAGGGACTCTGTAAACATCATTTTTAGCAGCTACATCATATTCCAGTATTAAGTAAGCAAATAAAAAATCTGCCATTTTTCTTACAGTTTGAATATTTACTTGCAGTTTGTCTCCATTTTTATAACTAAGGCTATGATAACACTTTTGTGCATAAATCTTTGTCTGCATCTCAGATTATTTCCTAAAGGACAATGTCAAAAGGGTACAATTCATATTACTATTACAGTTTACATTTACTGAGCTCTGAATACACATTGGGCAAAATATTAATTATTATAAACACATAATTTCACTTGAAGAGAAAAAGTAGGCAATGTTATTATCCCCATTTTATAAATGAGGAAACTGAGACTCTGAAAGATTAAGTCATTTGCTTTACATATATCACAAACAGACTAAGTCCAGAACATACACTTTTAAGCACTACAAGCATGAAAAAATTTAAAATTCTTAATTGATATTATAAATTTCATTCCAGAAAGTTCCTATTGATTTATATTTCAAGAGCCATTTATGAGACTGTTTCATCATAATTTTGCCAGCACTAAAACATTTAAAAATAGTAAACCAATCTTGGTTAAATTGGTTGGTGAAAATTGGGGTTATGTCATTGTATTACTTCATATTTCTTTTATTATAAGTGAGGTTGAGTATGAAAAAATTTTTTTTTCATTGAAACAATAAAAACATTCCAATGGCTACTATACTCCTACAATTTTCAGCATGGTGGGGGAAATGATTGTGGATATATCATTTTAATTGAGTATTTAATATGCACAATCAAAGAATAAACTGAGGTATTAATCAGTGAGTTCCTTCCTCATCCACTGTCACTATCCCCCATTGGACCAGGAAGTATGGGGTTATCATGTGTTCCCAAAGTTATCAAATCAGACCTACAAAGACACTATACTTATAGAACCCAGAGCATAGGAGATAGAAAGAAAAAAAAAATGGTCTTTTTTTGTTTGGTAAGACAAGGTGTCCCTCTGTTGTCCACACTGGAGTACAGTGGCAAAATCATAGCTCACTGAAACCTCGAACTCGGGGCTCTAGGATCCTCCTGCTTCAGTCTCTTGAGTAGCTGGACCTATAGGTGTGTACCACCGGGTCCACCTAATCCTTTTATTTTTCATGCAGACAGGAGTCTCACTATATTGCCCAGACTAGTGTCAAACTCCTGGCCTCAAGCAGTCTTCCCTCCTTGGCTTCCC
Organism: Papio anubis; assembly: GCF_008728515.1. Lineage (NCBI taxonomy): Eukaryota > Metazoa > Chordata > Mammalia > Primates > Cercopithecidae > Papio > Papio anubis. The sequence goes on along the minus strand of NC_044978.1, from coordinate 122,090,017 downwards.
AAAGTGATGGGATTACAGGTATGAGCCACTTCACTTGGCCGAAAAAGTTCTTGAATGTGCATTGGAACTAATAGACCCACGCCCTCCCCGATCAACACAACCCCTACACTCTCCGTCTCCCTACCCCAACCTAGAAAACCTTCAAACTGAAGGGGAAGAAAAAGCAGAGAGACCACTCCCTTTGCTCCTGCCTGCCCCTCTTATGGAACAGGTTGGAAGTAACCCAGTAGAATATTTGAGTCCAACAGTAGAGTGGGCTTGAGCTGTGTTTCTTGCCTTAAAGAGGGCTGTCTCCAAATTTTGTCATGGGGACAGTGTGCTGAGCAACCTGAAAACATGGTGGACACTGAGGTTCAGGACTGGCATGAGACTGTTACAAACATCCTGTAGAATGCTACAGGGATAATGATAGGGTGCCATGAAAGTACATAGCAGGGGTACCAACTTAGTCCAGGGGCCAGGGAAGACCTCCCAGAGGAGGCTGAGACAAGAACACTGGTGGCAGTTAGCTGCAAGAGGAGCAGGGCAGGGGGAGGATGTTTGGAAAGGGTTCCAAGAGGAGGGAAAGCTTAGGCAACCCAGCAGTTGAACAGAACAGGATGCCTTCAAGGAACGGAGAAAAATTCAGCATGACTGGATCTTAAAGAACACACAAAAGAGCCACTCAGACCTGGGCAGGCCAGTTTTGCAAAACATTGTAAGTTACGAAAAGGAGTCTGGATTTTATGGTGAAAGCAATTGGGAATCTCTCTCTCTCTTTCTCTCTGTGTGTGTGTGTGTGTGTGTGTGTGTATATGTGTGTGTGTGTGTGTGTGTCTTTTTTCAGTTTCTTTACTGAGGTCTCTGTGTTTTTGTTATAGATTTAAATGAGAATTTTTTTTATATATGAAACGCAACTCATGTTAGGAGAAGACATCAAAGCAAAGCAGATCTAAGAAAACTCTGACATACAGCAGCTCTTGCCATGAAACCCTTGCTGGAGGAGAAAAGCAGGCTCCTTACTGTTCTCTCCCCTCCCCCACTCCTCCCCTCCATTACATCTGCAGAAGCCCCTTTTCTGACAAAAACATCCCTCTGCTGAATTGTTCTCAAGGGGCTCATGCTAGAGTAGGCATATTAAGAATATTATAATGCAAATACATGAAAACTATTGTGACCAGGAATGGAGATCCTTGAGAAGGAAGAAAAACACACTTGTGGTTTGTCTTTGCACGACTGGGGAAGGCCTTTTCACTCGTGGACAGTTCTCAAAACTCCTTTTAAAAGGAAAACAAAGTGGAATTTGACCAAATCAGTGGTGCCTGGTAGGTAGCTCTCACACAGCTGTCAGAGGGGGAAAAATAAGATATTGGAGTAAAAATACTAGGAAATTGTGGAGAATTTGAAGGCCCACGAAAAAGGGCATATGGGTTGCATCACCTGGTTTTCAAAATCCACTTGAGGTCAGGAGAAAAAGGGCGCTACTCGGCTGCAGGTGTGACAACTGCCAACTGCCTTGTCAGTTACAACTGGAGATAATAAAGAGAGAGAACTAACCCCATGACCAGTCAAATGTATTAATTATACAATGTAAACATAATGAAGACGTGGCATGAGCCCCACATCTAGGCACTATGGGAGGTAACTATGTGACCCAATAAACTGCCATGACACCATTTTACTCACAGTAAAGTCTATGGGCATATTTTCTACAAACCAGTCTGATTTGGAGGCAACTCTGGAATTCTTCTCATTTGGTGGTAACTGTCTGATGAACCCTCTAATTCAGATCTTTGATGGGCCCACACCATAGAAGCACATCTGTCAGAAACTGTGTCCTTAAAACAGCAGCGTCCTCAGAGAGACCAACAAATTCTGGGGTGAATTCCCCCTAAACACCCCAGTCTGCCATCCATGCCTGTTCCTGCCCACAGGTGATATTGAAAACCATTTCACAGGACACAGTAGAGGAAGTGTATACGGTCACTGCTTCACTTGTATCAGACTGCAGTTACTAAAACAAGGGAATTGAATTTCCAACCCATCACTCTAACAGCTTCTGCAAGGATTAATGTCCCATCCAAAAAGCCCCATCTGTGCAGTAAGGCATCTGCATCTGACCTTCCTGCCTGCAATCAAAAAAAGAGAGGCTGACCTCAAATATGTTGAAATAGGGAGCGTGTATCTGTTAATTGCTTAAAAACAGTGCCTATTCTGGAGCCTATCCCTCAGATTCCTCCTGCTACTACTCAGTAAGTAAATTCTTGTTTGTCACTATTGCAATTACAGTAAAGAGTCTTTAAATATACGACTCATTAAGAGTCACAAGGAAAGAAGAGAGGCCCAGGATACATTTACGTTAGGCTGTTTCAGATTACTGATGTATAATAAGTACGTGAGTTGGGGGTGGGGGCACAGATGGAATTCCAGTTGTTTGTATATATGCCACCTTGCTAATAAACGCAGTGAATTAGCACTGTAAACAAGCAAATTAATAAACACATTACAAGGCAGCCTGAAAAATGGAGTATTAGCTCCAGCTGAAATAAATGCATTTATTGTTTTTAAGCAAGCAGAAGACTCCATTTGTTTTCTAAATATGCACAGCATGTAGACATGCTAGAAATTTAAACAGATAAAAAATTAATATTTTGACTCAGCAGCTGTAGAATCTTCTAATATGTCACCCTGCAGCTGTGAGGAAATTGCATGTGGTCATCACTATATGATGCTTTCTTCAAATCACAAAGGCTCTGCTTCAAGGATCAGTGAGGATTACCCACAATCATGATGGATGGAAGCACATGGCAGTGAAATAATTTATTTCACATCTTTGGAGCAAAATCAAAAAAGCTTGAAGATATTAAAGTAAATGTGTACTGTCGACACAATGGCTTTGGATGTTGGTTTTATGGAGCAGTGACTCCTTAGCTGATAAATAATGACCTATAAAGACAAATTTAGACACACAGTGAGATTTTTAATAATGTCCTGTCAGTCCATTAGGTTCTTAATGCAACCACATTAAGTGCATTTGGAAGCGGTTAAAATAATCAGCACTTGTAGCTGTTCTTCGTCAGGTGAAAAAGAAATGATTTCATGCCAAAACTCAGGGCCTTTAAAGGGCATCGAATTTGAATTCTAATGCCACTTTTAAAATTGATGGGTTTCTGCTTGTGAGATAAGTACGACAGGAATCCAGAAAATAATATACAGATGACAGAAGAAAAAAAATCCTATCTCTTTCCCTTTTGATCATTACTTTGTGCTCAGTCCACCCGTAAGCTCTTAGAAATCATGTATTCTTTTTAGAGGCTTTGAGTTAGTACAAAAGCTACAAAACAAAACAAAACCAACCAACCAAGTGAGACTTCTTTCTTCAGTGTCTGTGGCTATTGCTTTACTCTTAAAATACTAACCAAAGAAAACATGACAACAGAATGACCTTCATGTTATAGGGCAGTGATTTCTACTCAGTGTTGACAAACTCACCAATGTGTTGGGAAGGCTGCTGTAGGAGCCAAGGAAACAGCTTGAAGTGGGGAGGGTAGGGGGAGGTGGCAAGTGGCAGTGTCAAATGTAAAAGCAAAGCTCTAGGTTTTGGTGCCAGCTTGCACTGCCAACAAGGTGTCAGGAATATCACTCTTACCATGTATCTTGAAGTTTTGTATCCAATTTATGTTTTACTCGGTTTAGCTCCACAGTAGAAAACAGTTCACTTCAATTAACATTTATGGCAAGTCAGCTGAGTATGAGGCACTGTGGAAGGTACTATAGGGTTGAATCAGACTTGAATCCTTCTCTCAAGATGCTTAGGGATGGCAAACACACACACACATACACATCCCAAATGCAACAGGTGTCAAGGATCAGAGAATATTTTATCCAAAGTGAATAAGAGGAACTTGACCTTGAGTGTTCATTTGATGTTTGCAGATGGTGCCAGATGAGGACATCCTTGTTAGTAGGGAAGAACATGTAACAGCACAGAGGCACACGGGAACGGAGCAGTGTGGCGTGGGGAAGAAAACCAGCATGGCTGGAGCTTTGGACGTTCACAGGGGAACCAAGGAAATCAGGGACCTTGAAAATCAGGGTGAAGGATTTACAGCTAATGCAATGGGCAATGGGAAGGCATCGACAAGTTTTGAGTGTCAAAGAGTGTTTTATAAACCAAAGTTGATATTCAAGAAAGGTCTCCTCCTCCTCTTGGGAAGGACTAGGAGAGCTTTAGTGAGGAAGAGCCTCTAGCAGAAAGAGAAAAATGTGTCTGTCGTCTGAGAAAGAAGAGCCTGGGGTTTTTGCAGCGGAAACAGAGATATGCCATATCTATGAGATACGGCAGTGATTCCAATATGGAAGACGGGTTGCCAAGAAGCAAAGGTAACACAATGGTTTTGAATCGTGCCAATTGAAAAATCAGTAGTAGATGGAAAAGGAAGTCAAGAGAAGGAAGAAAAGCACCTGTGGAGGTAGGAGGGATGAAGATGAAGGATTTTCTTTGGAGTTTTCCTGTGATCAGATGTCCAGCAGGTAGAGAGAAATGAGGATCTGGAGGGGATTATCACACATACTTGGGATGAAATCTAAGGAGAAAATAGAAATGAAGATTTAAGTTGTGAAAGACACAAGGGCCCTGGAGGCAAGCAGATGGGGGAGGAAAAGGAGCAGGAAAAATGAAGAGAAAAGGAGGGAGATGAATGTGTAAGCAGAAGAGGAAACACCTGACTGGAGAGATCAGCTCAGGAAGGCAGATGGGCTCTGGGACACTGGAGAAGGAGCTCCCCGGGGCAGAATGAGGGAGCTCCTTTCTCAAAGGAAGGAAAAAGAGGTAATAGAAGAGAAAGATATTTGAGAAGAAAAGGTGAGGTTTGTTTGTTTTGTTTTATCAGATAATATAAATCTTCTAAACAAAAAAAAGGAAAGCAGAGTTGTAGACTGAGAGTGAAATGAGAGCGTAGGGAGTGCGTGGGAAGGCCATGAGGGTCAAAACCACAAAGCATCAAAAAGAAGTGAATACGATGATGTCGAGAAGCAGAGAGGGTCTCATGGAAACTAGATCAGTGATGAAGGCTGATGACACAGTGATCACATATGTGCCCTCTGAAGTGTATTCCTTGGATTCAGAGCCCAGCTCCAGGGCTTACTAGCTGTGACACTTTGGGTAAGTGGGTTAACATCTCTAATCTCATCACTAATCTTACCTTGGCCTGTAAAATGCAGATGGTACTAATCACAGTACCAACTTCCTGTGCTTGCAGACAGAATTAAGTGACATAATATATGTGACGAACTGGTACACAATGAGTGTTCAATAAACATGGGTTATTATTCCTTATCTGTAGTGGGCCCAATCAGAATTGACATTGATGCTGATGCTCATGTTTGCAATCAGTTCCCTGTTTTTACCTATTAAAAGTAAGCCACAGAAATTCACAGGTGTGTAAAAGCAGGTAAATGTAGCCTTAGCAGTTTTGCTACCTTCAGTACTGAAGAAGATAACCTGTAAGTCTCAATTCAGCTGTGTTCTTTCAACATACACCCACAGAAACCTTCTCTGCAATTCAAGCCCTGACCTAGAGTTATTAGGAAGAAACAGCAATCCTGACTTCATTGGGAGCTTTTACAAGCTGAAAGCTTACAGGTAAGGTCCTTCTCTCATTATGAAAGCTAAGGAAGGTATTGTTTGGTAAAAGTCACATGAAGGAGAAAATACAATTTTTTTATTATTATTATTTAGGAAGGACTCAATTTAAGCATAGGTCATGTTCTTTTTCCCTGAAAGGAAAAGCTCAAAAAAAAAAATGCCTTGAAATATTCAATCATCCCTTTGCAGACACACGGATCTCTTAAATAAAACAAAATTTGGGAGAACAAGGAAGAGACAATCATTGAAAGTTCTGTAGAGAGGGTGGATATGCAATTTACGGTTCAAGCAATAAGAGATAGGGTGACAAATGAGAAATAAGAAAAGAAAGTACATTACAAAAAAAGAAGATAAGGAAAATAAAGAAGCAAGTGTTAAAAAAAAATAGAAGACACAAGCAAATTGAAAAAAATGCAGAGATAGAAGAACAGGACTAGATGGAATAAAGAGAAAGGTGAAAAAGAAGCGATAAGAACCAAAATATGACTCACACTAAGAAGAAAGATCCTGTTGTAATTATCATATGAGGCATTAGAAGAGGATTAGACATGAGGACAGCTGATTCAAGTCCTTAATTCTACCCAACAGTTCTTGAGGACCATCCAAGTGCTAGCTTGGCACTCTACTGAGTCTTAATTCACCAGTCAACAAAATGGGAATTACTAGCATTTCCAGTTCTTCAGGGGGGCTTCTGGGGATGATTAAAGGAGAAGATCCATGAGAAAATGCTTTGAAAATTATAAAACTTCATAAACACACCATTACTAGTATTAGTAATGATATGAAACACATATCTAATCACAGCTGTAGCCTTGGAAGTCATGGACCAACCAGTAAATCTATCTCCTGTTTTTTACGGCCCAGATCCACAACAGGAAAATGGCCAAGTTAAGTTACTCAAACACAACGGAAAATGACTTAGGCATTAAAAATGACAATTATTTAGATTCTTCCAATATTTGCCAACATATGGAAATACGTCATTTAAAGTGATATTTTAGAGAACAGAACAAAGAAATATAGTAGCTGTTGACTACAACTGAAAACAATGCATGTATGTATATATTGAAAAAGAAAGTAAATGTGGAATGATATAAATTATTAAAATTTAGTATGCATTAATGTTTGTCTTTGAAGTTTATTCATTTAATAAGGATCAAATACAATGGGAATGCACATGGCAGTCTAAATCAGCTTCCTTAGCATTTAAAACAGACCAGCAAGTTCGTGCAATGTTTCCCAACAATGCCTCTCCAAACCATTCTATTTATCACACTGATTTTTAATTCGCCAATCAAGTAATCCACCTACCAATCTGCTTTTTAATTCACCAACCAAAAAAAAAAATACAAAAATCATTCTTGAACCCTGATTGTGTGCAAGCAATTGTACTTGCATCATGGAGTACAAAATGGTTGAGTATGTGGACTCTGGAATCACATTCTCTGGGTTCAAATCTTGGATCAATCATTCCTGACTTTTATCATTTGGAGTCAGTACTTAACCTCTCTTAGCCAGTTTCAGTTTCCTTATATGTAAAAATGGGGATAAAATTAGTACCTACCTTCGAGGATCATTGTGAATGTTAAATGGCAAAATACATTCAAAGCAATTAGCACAGCACTTTTCATACGATAAGCCCTCAGAACTGGCACCTATTATTAGATACCCATGAAAAGATCACTCACAGAGAACGTGAGCTGATCAAAGCCCAAGTGCTAGGTAAATGGCAGAAATAATCAGCATACTAGAAATTCTAACAGGGGAGATGCCAAGAAGAAGCTGGTCCTGGAGGGGAGGGGATCTGAGCCAGGCACTGAGGGATGGATGGGTAGGATTTGGTGATCAAAATAAGGCAACAACTGCTACATGTTTAAAGCTTATGGCTCTTTTCTTCCTTTCCTTTCCACTTATAACTGCAGAAGCAGCCACAGCAAGATGTAGGGCGGTGCCAATCCACCTCCCCCGCACGGTAGAAGCTGCTTTAAAACAGAACTGGCTCTCACTTCTCTGGCTTGCAGTCACTGTGTCTGGAGGGGAGACAGAGAGCTGGTGCTCTGGCTCATATAGGGCTCCCTCCCGGTACTTAATTATGTTCAACTTGAACTGGGGTTTTCCCCCACGTTATTCAGTGTTGCAGTTGTATCAGCTTATTCCGAAATAAAGATGTGTTGCTCTTTAACTTTGAGCAATTTTACTTTTTCACCACATTTTTTGGGCCCTTCTTTCAGAAATGGTGATAATAAATGGGAAAAATCATGGAAAGGACTCAAAAGTGTTTATGATGTGGAAGAAAAATGTTAACAGCAATGCTCTTCAGCAGGCAAAAAGGTGGCAAACACATACCTCCTTGGGTGACCCCTCTGCCTGCCCACAGAGAAAAGAAAGAAGGAAGGGTAGAAGGGAGAGAGGGAGAGAGGGAGGGATGGAGGGAAGTCAGTTGGTCCACAACCTGTGTACGGGTTCATAATTTTCTTTTACCTTTAGTAGGTGCAAACCAATTGTTCCAAGTATTAAATCAGTTAGTTCAGAACTTCCAAAATATTGTTCTGCATACTACTGGCTAACCCTGTAAGAGGCTATAATAAAGGGAAGGGGTCCTCAGTGCTTGGGAAATGATGTTCAGCCATCTTCATCTTAAAGATTCACAGCGCACATATGTATTTTTAAGGTTCTCAGAAATCCTGCAATAAAGAAAGTTGCTTACCTTTACATAACCGAGTCAACCCCAAATTTATCTGGCCAGGAGGTTTTTTTGTTTTTGTTTTTGTTTTTGTTACATGTAACACCTATTAACCATTGTTTAGAATTTGAGTTCTGCGGAATAGGAATACAGTATGAAAATACTCAAAGTAATATTTCTTTACTGATACTTGTCTTCTTTTGCTTACATTCTCACACAGATTTGTGGAAAGAGAAAACCTGCATTTAAAAAAATGCTTCATAAACACTAACAATTTTTTAATCCCCCAGATTTTCACTACCCCCCCCAAAAAAACAACTATTTTAATTTTTCAGGTCTTCCCCTCTGCAATATTACCCTTGATATTATCTTCTTTCTGTATAAGAACTCAAAAACACAGCCGTCACATCAGGCAGTCCACAAAACTCAAAGCATTTTTTAAAGAAACGCATTTGCATGTGGACATTCCCCCTCCCCACCCCAGGTTTTTTATCTGTTTTCCTTTTAATTCTTACCCTATTCTATGAACAAGAGAAAGCTTTTAGCTGAGAAAAAGAAATGAAGAAAGCACCTTAGCCTTTGGAGTTTTCTGTTAATGTTGTTGAGATGTGGGCCAAAAAAAAAAAAAATCAATCTATGGCAGAAGAAAACCTGGCTTTCCATAGCATATAACCATGTCTCCCGCAATTATGCAAAGCTGCCTCTCACCTCAGTTCATTTATCTTTGTTGAAAACCTTCAGCTGTGGCCTAAATCTCACATACTTTATATTTGCTTTGATAGACTTGGAGGAAGAAACCCCACACATATGCCATCTTCATACGTGAGACACACTGAGGTTACTGGACCTGCTCCCAGGATGGGTTTACTCTTGTCAGTGTGCTAGATTCTGTCATTTTCTTTTTTAAACAGCTAAAGTACAATTATGAGGTCTCCGATGATGATCTCAGGTATGAGTCAAATAGAGAACGCATCCTGAGAGGAAACCCTGCCACTCTGGAGGCGCTCGGACATACACAGAAGAGCGGGCAGAGACGGTCCTCCTCTGGGACTTCCTATGAGCTAGGACTTCCCAAGGACACGGAGAGGACATTCCACTGTCGGCCCCGAACAAGGTAGATTATCCTCAGCTTTGCCTGTCATCACATGGTTTCTCCTAATACCCTCCTGAGTTTAGATAAAAGTCACCTAAACATTCTATGAGGTTAACTATGACCTGACTGAGGGAATACTTTAGTTAAAAACAATTCCAGGACTTTCAGTTCAGGTCAACGCTGAGAAAGGAGACAAGCTCCTGGTAGCTATAGTAAGAAACCTGTCCACTTATACCTTTAACCTCCTCCTAGAGAGACACTCTGGGATGTCCAACTGTCACCCCAAATTCAACTTGGCCACATTCAAGCACACTGTTTTCCTCACTGCCTCTTAGATCTATTCCTACCCTTGGTAAATGGTACTCCCACCCCTCGAATTTCTGTGACCAGAAACGTGGAAACTATCTGCAAAATTCCTTCTCCCTTACCCCCCAGGGCTGAGGGAGCACCAACCTCTGTTGCTTCTATTACGTTAAATCATATGAAATTGCCACTTGGACCATTTTGCAGACAAAACAGCAATCTGAGATGAGTCAACCTAACATACTATTAATACCCAGTGAAATCATGACCCCTTCTCTTTATCCCCTCAGCAGCATTCTCATTAAAGGATTTCTGTCATCTGGATTACTGTGGTTACCTCCTAAAGAACTTTCTGCTTCAGTCTTTTCTTCCAAGCCATATTCCGCAGATCCTTCTCTTCACAGAAATGCAATCGTGACACTTCCCAGAACCTTCAAGGCATCCCCACAGGTGTGCCAAGGCCCTACAGACCAGTCCTGCTCCCTCCTACTTCAACTCCCACCACTCTCACAGGACTCACCTCTTTATGGGTGTCTCAATACATAATCCTCTTTGGCCCATTTTCTGAACTGTTCTGCCTCCAAAGCTCCAAACTCTTCTAATTCTCACTAGCTTTAAAATCACCTCAGTTGTGACATCCTCCGGAAAGCTTTCATACCCACTCCACACACTCATATACACAGCCTCCAGTGTGGGTCAGGGTCCTGTCCCACAGGCTCATCTCATATCCTGTGCTGTGCACAGAGTACCACAGCAATATTACACTAAACACCCACTCCCTTCTGTTATGGGCTGAATTAGTCCCCCCCCCAAATTCATGTGTTGAGGCCCTATCCCAGTACCTCAGAATGTCTGAAGTTGGATATAGGGTCTTTAAGGAGGTAATTAAGTTAAAATAAGGATATTAAGGGATGGGTCCTGATCCAGTGTGACCAATATAGTTATAAGAAGAGAAGATTAGAACATGCAGAGAGAACCAGGGGCACATGTGCACAGAGGAGCCAGCAAGAGGGCCGTCATCTGCAAGCTAAGGAGAGTGGCCTCCGAGGAAGCCAAGCCTGCGGGCACCTTGATCATGGACTTCCAGCCTCCAAAACTTGGGGAAAATAAATTTCCATTGTTTCAGCCACTCAGTCTGTGATATTTTGGTATGGCAACCCTAGCAAACTAACACCTTCATTCACTAAAGAGTCCATTTCTCGTATACAAGCACCATATCTGATTTGTCTTTACATCCCCGGAGTCCAGCACAATGCCTGGCATGGAGCAAGGGCTTGACAAATGTTTGATGACTCTACATGAGTGAATGCATTGCAGTGCTACAGAGGAAAGTAGGGGTGTTTAGAAAAGTCATACACTTAGTGAAAAAGTAAACTTTGGTGTCAGCACAGTTCTCTGAAACTTCAATAACTGAAATTACTGATCAAACTTTTCTATAATAAATACTATTACACCAGTCTTTAATCAACAAATGATTTCTAAGCACCAGACAATGGTTACCTCATTTAAAACCATTATTTAATATACCCGATTCCCAGGACAACCAAGATTTTCCTTTTCAGCTTATTTTGTTAGGACCTGCTCTTCTAGGGTTGGGGACTCCAGAGTTGTTTAGCTCAGTCCAATGATTCTCATTCTAAAGGTTCCCTATTAGCCTTAAAAAATTAATGCAAGTCCTAATCACCTAATTTACTATCAAAGAACACTCCGGACATTAGAGAGAACAGAGCTCATTAAAAATTAAATTTTTCGAATCTCCTTATATAAACATGTATTTTTTAAATATGCCCTAGCATAAAATTTTTAGGGCCCACATTCTGAGTTAGATTTTAAATAAAAAAGCCATCATGAAGGATATAATTCAGGTCCTACCTTCTAACTGTTCGCCCTGACTCTAATCTCTCCTTGTGTTAGTCCATTTTCCATGCAGCTTGCAGGTTTCTTGCCTTAAGACACCCTTAGTCAAGCTACAGTCCTCTCCAAAATTCTCGTGGCCCTATTGCTCACAAGATCTAATCAAAACTTCTTGGCCTGAAACTTTGAGCTCTCTATACTCTGGTTTGAATTTAATTTTCCCAACCATTTTATCTAATATGCTTTAATACCAACCATGCTTTTCATCCAGGTTAGACGACTCACTAGTCATGAGTGGCCCATGTGCTATACCTGCTGGGCCTGTCTCCTGGTGAAACCGGCTCAGAAAGCCCAGCAGAGCTCCCTCTGTCTCACAGGATCCTGGTTATTCTTCTGGAAGTATTTTGGGTCCCCCCCCGGCCCCCGCATAATGCCTTCCATATCCTGTTACTTCTCCCTACCTTGAACTCCTACAGCCCTTATTACTGGTTGGTGTTACTGTCCCTAAATTGCTCTGTACTATTTGTTAGCTATGCTTGTGTCTTTGGTTCACCTCCTTAAGTAGCCTGGAAGACCTCTGTATCCCCCTCAAACATCAACTTGGCACCTTGTGCTCAGTGGGTTCTCAGTAAATATCTACCAATATGCTTTAGCCATGTAGGGAGCCATTTAATTCTCAGAGTAGCTGCTCCTCCATGTCCTAAAGTGATAATAAGTAGCTAAACTCAAACATACAAACTGTAATAACAGCCCCTTCCATCCCCAAATTCTCTTTCGGGGGTGGGCACTACTATCTCCCATTTTTCCCACTTTCCAAGACAGTCCTGACTACGACGGACATCGCTAGCAACAGACTCACATCCTACAGCTCATAGGGATTCTGATTAGTCTTAATCCTGGACTCTGAATTTCCACTTTTTGTTGCACCTAAAATGCTTGCACAGTCTCTACACTTGGGCTTCTGCTCTGAATCCAGCATTCTGGGCTGCAGTCCTTTGCTTGACAGTTTGGTTTTCTTAGGATATAGACCTTAATACCAAAATGTCTAGTCTTTGCTGTCATGTGCAAAAATAAATGGCTCACCTAGACCATGGTACCACCAGCCACAGGGAGCACAGCCACTGATTTGCTGTGCCCCACTCCACCCTCAATCCACCAGACCGAACAGCTGAGATTTTGGCGCCATCCCAGACTGAATGTGCCTGCTGGATACTGTGATCTAGACAACTGACCACACCTCCTCCCTGCCCCAAGACAAACCTGACGGCCAGGTCGACCTCTCAGCATGCTTTCTCACCTTTCCCATTTGCCCAGTAGTATCCCAGGATCCACCCAGTTCAGCCCTTCTGAGCTGAGGCAATAGCTGGTAAAGGCAAAGCTTTACAAGTTTGTCCCAGAGTTTGAAAAAGTGGGTCAAGAAATATACAATAACTCATTACCCAGTAAATTCTTCTCCCCAGTCTCTAGGCTCTTTGGTGGTGGAGTCATTGTCTCCTTCATCTTTTTCTGTATTCTGAGCATTTGACCATTAGTAGGCACTCAAAAATACACATTTGTTGTCTGACTAGATAGATGAACATAAATGTCTGGTTCCAACATTATTCAAATTTTAGACTGCTTTCCTATTTTTTTTTTTTTAAGATCTGAGTTCTAAAATGAGGAAGAAAAAAAAATCCCATCTCCGAAGGCAACTGATCTACTTTAAGGTTAATCTCTCTAAAATTTTGTGTCTAGGGCTGATGGCAAAGGTTCTCCACAGCAAGAAGCAGGACAAAATGCAGACAAGAGAAAGGAAGTCTTGGAGTGACTTATTTTCAAAACACTTTTTGCTATCTTAAGAAGAAGTTCTGAATGCATATAAAGGTGCTATTATCATCCCTTCATTCTTCATTAATATGAGAGTCTGAGATTTTCAGGATTTGCAAGAGTATTATTAGAAGTTCCATTTCAATCCACAAGTATTTACTAAATGCCCAAGGGGAAGCAGTAACATGAGTTTCCAGACATGAGACAAATGTCTCCTATAAAAGAGCTCATAATCTGAGGACAAAGAGCCCCCTTAAGCCTGGTATGAAGAGCCCTGGCAGCTGCCCAGTGATTTCTGAGGAGTCCACAGGAGTTTCACTCACCAGCACAGTATCCCACGAGGTTAAGGAACTGCTCTTCCCTGCAGCTGGTCCTGCAGTTACCATTGGTAAGAGAGACGTGAGGGTAACAGGAGATGCAGTCAGACTCCAACGGCCCACGGCACTGCCTGCAGGTTGGGTGACATTCTGGCAGGGGGACGAAAACCAGGATTGGAATTAGCAGCTCAGCATTTATATGTGTGAAGTATTTAATGCACTCCACAAATTACACTAAGAGCAGACCTCCAACTTTAATCATCTTTAGAAGATTCCTGAGCAAGCCTGGCACAGCCTTGGACCTGACCTAGGGACTGCATTTCTGATGTCAAGGGGACTACAGCCCGTGAACACAATACGGAATCTAGAACTATAAATATGTGAGCCATCGGCCACACATTGTAGAGGGACCAGCATGATCATCCCCATTGTGTAATGAAGGAAGTTCAAATCACAGTTACAGAGCAGAAATAAGAGTGGTAAGACTTCCTGACCCTAACATACCATGACTCAGAGAATGAGTGGGACAGGGAGAAGAAGGGGACATTTTGCTTCTCAGAAATTTCTAGCAGATGAAGGGGGAATCCATGCACAGCAAACTATACTGCAACTTCTGTCTAGAGTCAGTGGCCATCCAGGCCCTCCCTTCAAGCCACCACCACTGGGATGCTTATTTTATCAGCAATACTTAATTAAAATACAAAAAACAGAAAAAAGTCCTCTTTCTGGAGGGTATCGTGAGCTGCCTCTGAAGTTCAATTCCTTAGAGGCAAAGTTATGCCAAAGCAATGTCTTCTCCAGAAAAACCACCAAATTAACAAGAGGTATGACACTGAAACAAACCAAGTGAGTCACGGTAAGGTGTAAGCAATAAGGATAAGGGTGGCAAAGAATCAAAGGCGGCTGCAGCTGCAGCTGCACTGACGCTGCCAAGGGAGCAGCAGGAGCAAGCACATGGAAGCAGATTTAAGAACTTCTCTGTCAAGGGCAAGGAGGTCTAAGCAGGTCTGAGTCCAAAAGGAGGAGATGTGAGGGGCTGGAGCTGGGTAGATCTTGCAGGAACTGATGAATTCCATCCTGGCACGCGGCTGGTGGGAAGCAAAGGCACAGATTTCGAGTAAAGTCAACTGCCTCTCGATTCTGGCAAGAGGCCAAGAGAAGATTAGGAGTTATTTAAGAGAAAAAAAAAAAAAAGCAAGCAAGCAAGAAAATGAACTGCTGATTAGAAAGATAGCACTCTCGCCCCTTCTACATTCCTGAGGCTCTCAATGTTGAAAGCGCCTGTCCAAAAGATATAGCATTCTCTGGATGATTTCCAACACCCAGTTTTTCCTCCCTATCAGAATATTTCCAGTGACCTGGGTGCCCTGCTGCTCATGGTACCATCCATCTGCTGGCTTCCAGCAGACAGAGGCATGGACTGAGAAGAGCTAGAGCTACCCAGACTTTCCTCCCCTAAACAATTTTATACACACAAAAACCAGCTGGGCTAGGATGAAAGCACCTAAGGATAGAAACAGCTCTCAAGGGCAATCCTAATGACAAAGAAACCAGGAACATTCCCCCACTGAGCTTGACAGAGTATTTAAAGTAAAGCAACTCACCAGGGGACTGCAGAGATTAAAAAGACACTTAGAAAATGGCAAAAAATTCCAGAACAAATGTAATATTGATCTTCAGTCATCAGCTAAATTTGTGTTCATTCTAAATTGCTTCTTTGAAGTTTAAGGCTAGATGAATGTAACAAATATTAATTTATTTTAAAAACGTCATAAGTTCATTATATTTACTGACTCCAGAAATACTTGCAATATAATTTCATATCAGTGGGCTTTTTCCTATCAGCTGGCCCCAACAGTCTATTTTTTAGAAATAAAATAATGATAGAATTTTTTTTTCCTGTATATACAAAAAAAAAACAACAACACACAGCGCTACAATAAAGTCCTTAAATTTTAGTATTCCGTCAATCCCAACAAAATTCTGTACTAATCCCAACTAGTAATTTTCAGAATTTCTGTCACTGAAACATAAAGGTGATCTTAAAAAACACACTGGACTGACATGTTAAAGTAAGAAGCAAATACCTCCATCTCCTTTTGCTCTATTCTGCTGTAGCCCGGGAAAGTGGGGCTGGTAAGTGCACAGTTACCTGTGCCAAATGCTTGATTCCATACAAGTACATTAGCACCAAGGTAGCTTGTCTCCATGATGAAGATCATCAAATCCATCCCTAATTTTGTGCATAAGCCATTCCTCCACTGAGAGGTGTATTCCATTCCTTCACCCACTCAAATATGGGTTATCTTGCTTTGACCAACAGAATATAGCAGAAGTGACAGTGAGGTTAGGTGATAGGCAGCTTGTAGTTTCTGCTTAGGTCTCTTGAAATACTCATTCCAGGAGAAGACAGCTGACACATAAGAAGATGGACTAGCTGAGATTGCCATGCTGTGAGGAAGTACAATTAGCCACGAGAAGAGGCCTCATTGAGTAAGAGATTGTTGACCAACCCAGGTGACAGACATGTCAATGAAGAGCCCACCTGCAGGATCTGAAGAAAGAGCTGCCCGGCAATCCTCAGAACTGGGAAATATAACAATTGTTGTCTAATGCCACAAATTTGGGGTGGTTTATTATGCAACAATTGATAACCAGAGCAGTACCTCATTAAGAGGGAGAAAGTAAAAGATCTTCCTAGTGTCCTCAAGTGTCCCAGTTGCTAAATTTCATTTCTTATGTGAAAGGAAATGGAGTCAGATGCAGTGACTAACACCTGTAATCCCAGGACTTTGGGATGCTAAAGAGGCAGGATTGCTTGAGGCCAGGAGTTCAGGACAAGTCTGGGAACAAAGTGAGACCCTGTCTCTACAAAAAGTTAAGAAAAAATTAGTTGGGCATGGTGATGTATGTCTACAGTTCCAGCTACTTGAGAGGCTAAGGTAGGAGGATCACTAGAGCCCAGGAGTTCAAGGCTGCAGTGAGCTATGATCATGCCACTTCACTCCATCCTGGATGACAGAGTGAGAATCCATCTCTTAAAAAAAAAGAAAAAGAAATAGAATAGTATGCAGCCATGAAAACAATAAATATACACATATGTATCTGTACATATAACTTTTTATCACATAGAAAATTGCTTATGACTTTATATTTTGAAAAAAATATAAAAAAGTATAGCTCTAATTTATTCTCAATTATGTAACAGCATGCATAAAAAGTAGGTCAAAAAGGAATCTATCACCAGGGTAAAACTTATTGCTTCTAAGATGTGGTATAATCAGTTGTCTTTATCCCCAAACCCCCATTTATTTTTCCTAGTCTGAACTTTCGATCCCTCTACAATGAGTACATATTTTTTTAATAATCAGAAACATAAACTTTAAAACTTTTTTAAAAAGCCACAGGCTGGGTACAGTAGCTCTCATCTGTAATCTCAGCATTTTGGGAGGCCAAGGTGGGAGGATCACTTGAGCCCAGGAGTTCATGTCTAGCCTGGGCAACACTTTTTCCTACAAATAAGAATTTAAAAATTAGCCAAGCATGGTGGCACATACTAATGGTTTCAGCTACTCATAAGGCTGAGTAGGATTGTAGTTTCTGCTTAGGTCTCTTGAAATACTCATTCCAGGAGAAGACAGCTAACACATAAGAAGATGGACTAGCTGAGATTGCCATGCTGTGAGGAAGTACAATTAGCCACGAGAAGAGGCCTCATTGAGTAAGAGATTGTTGACCAACCCAGGTGGTCAACAATGAGGAGGATTGCTTGAGCCCAGGAAGCTGAGGTGAGGTTGCAGTGAGCTGTGATCACACCACCGCACTCCAGCTTGGGCAACAGTAGAACACTATCCCTATCTCTCTCTCTGTCTCTTTTTAAGCCATAGCAACAAAGACTTATGCTGAACTAAGTTCTGGTTCTTTTAGAAAATAAAGGTCATTATTTAGTCCATGACAGGAGTTATTTATTCAGATCATTGTCTTCCAGGCAAGAGAAGACCAAGTTCAGAGTTTATTCAAATATTATAGTCTCTATGGTAAAGCCGATTCTAATGTTTTATTTTCATGCTTCCTTATTGGAAGAACTAAATTTTACTTGTTCCCCTCCCTCTATACTTTGAACCTGCAAGTTCAAGACAAGGATTTACAGCAGAATCTTAGTCCCTGGTATGACAAGGTTCCTAATTACAGTGTCTGGCTACGCTCTGAAGACAAAACAAGGGCATAGGCAATGTGCCCCAGCATGTTACATATTCACTCACCTGTGCAACTACCTTCCTGGTGAAAGTAGCCATCTGGGCACTGGGAGAGGCACTGCCCATCCAACAGCACATGGGAAGGCCCACAGTCTGTGCAGTTACGTGGGCTTTTCCCTGCACATCTGAAACAGGACTGGTGGCAAGCTGGGGGAAAGATAAAGCAAAGGAGACAATCAGGAAAGCCCCACAAGACACAGATGGTAACTCTATCTCTCCCGTTAACATTCCTGGGTCAGAGTATGTTCTGTACATTCACTTGGTTTTCCCAGGGACAGGCCGCATATCTCACACACTTCTCTCTAAAGGCAGTCTCCTGCAAAGCAAGCATTTGTGGAACCCAGATTAAGTAAAGCACAAGTGCCTCAAAACAGAAATAACCATTTGCAGAATCATACATTTCTTTCTTCCTAAGTTCCCATTCTCAGAGAATGTGAAATAAAAAACAGGAAGCCGGAAAACAGTTCTCCCTCCCTTGGGACAGCTCTCTATCACTAGATATTCTGCTGCTTATCGGGTTGCTCAAATCAAAGAGAAAAGCTGGTGAGAGCTTCACTTATTGATTTCACATAGGTTTATAAAGTGCCTACTCTGAGATGGAGACTGGGCATACACAGATGAGAATTGCCCAACATGTTGAGCTGCTCAAACTAGTTGCTACAACAGACACCCAAGCAAGCTACTGAAATAGAATGAATGAAAGACAGAGTGTAGCACAGAGAATAAGAGCATCACATCATAGCTCTATGTGAATTCGACTAACTCATTTCTCAAGGCTCCTGCTTCCTCATTTATAAAACAAGGATCCAAACAGAACTTATTGCATGGGATGTTGTGGACACTAATTGGGCTGATGAATATGAATTCTTAGGATAGTGCTGGACACACAGTAAGGGCTTAATAAATCTTGGCTATAAGCATTAACCTTAAGTGCTACGTTAGAACTACCCACAGGTGAAAAGAGAGTAAAGGCAAACAGAAAGAAAACATTTCTGCTTGCTTTCACTGGACCTTTAATGATAAAAGGGATAGTTGCATGACTTCTCAAGAGTAGCCATTGTCTTAATCATGCCTTTTTATTATCTATATTTTTGATTCTTTGACATCTGAAACCAAGCAGATTTTGGAGAGACTGACCCTCCCGGGGCTATATCCCTGGAGATAATAAATGATTTCCTTGGGAGCATGCCTTTCCTATGCAAACTAACTAATCCAAAACTCACACTCCCACCACCTCCCTTATCATACTCTTACACTCCAGGCTACTATTCTCCTGCCTTGGGGTCAGGTACTAGACAACTAGAGACAGTCTCTATACCTCACAGACCACTGTAATTATCCCAACTAGCCAATCCTAAGCCTGCTTACCCTACCTCACCCATCCCTTTCTACTGGCGCTAAAGTCTCTTGCCCATGTTTCCCCCATCACCTCTGCCTCCTGACTGACCCTGGTGCTCCCCCTTGTGGCCCTTTATGCCATGGGGTGCCCCTTCCTCTTTGGAGCTGTGAGTAACAAACTTTTCAATGGCAACAGTCTCCTGATCTTCTGGCCTCACCACACCGGAATAATAAAAACTACGTGTTAAAACAACCAGCCATTTATCTCCAATCATTCATTTGTCACTGAGCCTCAAGTAACTTCAAGTACTGGGGATACAATGATGAGTAAGACAAAGACCTGGTTCTTCATGCAGATAATCCCATGCATTTCAGGCCATCTTCTGCCCAATGGACAAGATCCACCAGACTACAGAGACACCCTCTGAGTACATTCACTGTGCCTCAGCTTGGAAGGACCAGAAGTGATTTTACACCACTGAGATCTCCATTGCCACCAACCCCTAATAAAATGTAACATAGAATCTTTAATATATATATGGAGCTAACGTTCAGCTAGGACATCCTGGTTCATCAGTACTGGTGGTTAAAGTATTGAACTACTTCCATGCAGGTTGGTATATGGCTGTTACCCTAAGCCTTCCAGTGCTCTGCTGCAGCCTTGACCCCACCCCTAGCACCCTGCCCCACTCATAGCCTGGCACCTACAGGCTAATACCCATACCAGGAGACTCCCAGGACTCTGCTCCTGAACTCAGGTCAATGCCATTCTCACTGGGCAGTGCCCATGCCTTACAGGTTAATAAATATTTTGATCACCGTCCCTGGATATACTACAGAGTTTTATTCAAGAGTATTTTTTACTATATGATAAACAGAATCTAGAGATCCATATTTTTAGTTAATGTTCTTTTTCTCAAATTCAATTTTATTTTTTAAGATTATGAAACAACCCTATTAGCATAAGTCACAGCTAGGAATTTTTTCCCAAGTATTTTCAGACTCCTCTTAAAATAATGAATAAACTGATGTTTAAGAAAATATTATTATAAAAGAAGGATATACATTAGTGCCTTATTTAAGACATGTTTAACACAAAGTGAAACAGTATGTAAAGGAAAGTGAGGTGGCAATACTTTAAAACACAGCTAAATAATATTGTTAACACAAAGCTTTGCAGGATAATATGGGGGAAGCATCTTGAAGCAACACATTTTTGCACACCTAAATATATGTCTGATGATATCATTAGGTTTATATCAGACTTTACAAGATTGCTAAAATCCCTAGCTCTTCCTGTTATACGTCTTTAATCAATAGGAAATCAAAGTGTATCACTGTGGAATTGAAAATTGGAGAAAGATTAATTAATGCATTATGAGTACAAACATTTCATTTCACTTGGTCACAAAATGAATGAAATAGTCTTACTCAATGTGTATAAAGGTTATTTTTCGATTATATACAATGGGAAGGTAAAGAGGACAAACAAGTTGAAAGGCTGGTAGGCCAAGAAGTCCAGAAGAAAGTCCCTGTGCATCCACTAGATTTTAGAAATAAGCTCCAATGAACGTTGCCACGACAGTCTTCAGAAGACTTCATTGGAAATGTTTAAGAACTAACTAGATAATGAACTAGTTAGTTGCTGTGGGTACAGAGGGAAAGGAATATGCTGGAATATACTGGATGATGATCCTCTTAAAGTATTTTTTTTTCTCTATAATGCTCTGTTTCTGCAAGTACAGACATTAACATCTGCATCCTTTAAAAAAAAAAAGTCATGAAACTTCAATTCCGTGCTGGTTTTGGAAATATCGACACTATTTCAGTGACTTATATGAGGCTTAATCATTCTATGGAAGCTGATTTCATAGCAGGAGTTCTGTCTGAAGTCTAACATCCTTCAAGGAAGACTGAACCCATTACAGAGCATATATGGGAGATATCTGAAAGAAGTTCTATGAATAATTCCTCCATGCAATACTACATTTTTAGAGACTGGCTTTCCAGTTAATGGCTAAGTACATATATTTCTGAAAAAGTATAAGTGAGCTGCTTACGCACTGAAAAGTGTCCTTAGGTGACTATAAAGTCCAGTCAACCTGACCTCAGCAAACACTGTACCTAAAATAATTAAACATATCATTTTTTATTCATTCTATTTTCCATGTATATTTCAAACAACCGATACTACTGTTTTCCTTTTTTAATGATACAAAAAAAGTGATAACGTGTCCCTACTTTCATATCATACAAACTTTCCTGGCTTTTCATGTCAAACACAAATTTTGAGGGGTGCTTCTCTCAAAATATGATGTAGATATCAAAATCCTCTAGACTCACAATAGGAGTACTGTGATAAGAGCTAAAAACTGAAATAAGTAAACTTAATCAAAATTGATCTCCCCCTTACCCTCACCCTCCGTTTCCTTCTTCTCATTACTTTTTGTTTGTCGTTTTTTCTTGGTGAAAGAGTTTTGCTCTGTCACCCAGGCTGGAGTTCAGCAGCATGATCATAGTTTTCTGAAGCCTCAAACTTCAGACCTCCAGCAATCCTCCTACCTCAGCTTCCCAAACCACTAGGATTGTAGGTGTCAGCCACTGTGCTCAGTCTTTTTTTGTTTTCTTTTTTAAATGAACACGATTTAACATCCCCAATCTCTTATTCTGACTAGATTAGAAACTCTTTAAGAGTAAAAATCATGTCTTTTTCATCTCTATGATCCCTGCAGTGCCTATCACAGTCCCTTGTCCCTGTCATGTCATAAATTCTCAATAAATGTATTTCTGATGACTAAATGGGTGGCCAGGTAGGTGTGTGTGCTGGGGTGGATAGATGGATGGAAGCATTGGCATCATACTTATCTAGTTCTGCTGTATTTGAAAATTTCTTTCAGCCTCTTTCTCTAACCACCTCATAAATATTGAAGTTTCTCCCAATTCCACCCTTTACCCTTCCTTTTCTTACTCTTGGGCAAACTTTCCCATAGATTTAATGATGACCTCCATGCTAGTAAGTCCTAAATTTATGTGTACAGCTTTGACCTTTATCCTGAACTCTGATCACATAAATCTACTACCTAGGAGATATCTTTTCTTGGTGTTTCAAAAGTATCTTATATTCCTCACTTCCAAAATACTACTCTGCATCTACTTCTAAGCTCATCCCATATCCACTTAATGTAAATTGTGGACATCGGTCCAAAACTTTACTCACTATCCATCCCCAACCCCACATCCTACTCCCCTACCTGCTATTTCTTTTGTATTCCCTATCTCACTTGGTAGCTCCACCATTCACCAAGTTACTCATGCTGAAACCTTGCAGTTATCCTACACTTTTACTTTTCTATCGCCAC
Organism: Papio anubis; assembly: GCF_008728515.1. Taxonomy (NCBI): domain Eukaryota; kingdom Metazoa; phylum Chordata; class Mammalia; order Primates; family Cercopithecidae; genus Papio; species Papio anubis. The sequence continues at coordinate 122,067,382 of NC_044978.1, read as the reverse complement.
AACCCATTCAAGCTCTGTTGATTTTACTTCCTAAATCTCTATCAAATCTATCCCACCTTCCCTCCACCCCTTAATATGGACCTTCAACATCATTCATGACCTGGGTTAGTGCAGCAGCTTCCTAACCGGCCCTACACTGCTTCTGCCTATTTACTCGCCACACATCCACTGGATAGATCTTTATAAAATGTGAATTGACCAAATTATTTCCCTACTTAAAATATTTTAATAGTTTACCCATACCAACAATGTGAACTCTAAACTCCTTAGCACAGCACATAAAGCACTTCATGTAACGTCCCACACACACCCTGCATCTCAGCGTCATTCTGCACAATTCTCCTCTCTGGACTCTATACTACAAGAACACCAAACACATTGTACTTCTCCAAATACGCCTTTGCACTTACTGTTTTCTTGGCCTAGAATGCCCTTTCTTACCTTTTTTACCTGGTGAACTCCCATTAATCCCTCAAAGGCTTAATCATGGAAAGTTTTCCCTCTACAAATCTTTCCTCACTACCTTCTCTCCTAGACAGAGCCCATCTACTTTGTGCTATTTCAGTCCCTTGTGGCTGCTGCTATTACGGCATGTGTCATGCTGTTTTAATTACTTGCTTAGATGTCAGTCTCTCCTACTTGATCATGCTTTCCTTCAGGCATGGTCTGTAGCTTTTTCATCTTTCTCTCCCCAAAGCCTGGCACACCCATGCTATAAAAGCAAGAAGGGGAAAGTGAAGAGGCTGAACGTTACCAGAAGGCACCTATTTGTATAGCGCATGTCAGCACTCTAGGGACTACGTTAAAAGGCATTGCTTAATATAGATTCCATATGCTTAATCCAATTAATGGAAGAGAATTCCAACTTCATAAACGGTAACATACTCTTAAGCTGTGCAGGCAGACTCCTGCCCACGTATTTCTTTAATTAAAACTCTTTGCCTTGAGGCCTTTGGTGAGTCGTAGCAACAACTAAATGATCAAAATACACAGAGCATGCTTTATTTCTTCCCATTCACCTAAACCAAGTTAATTAATTGACCAAAGAAACTGGTGAATTATTTTTTTAAAAACCTGATACTAAACCTTTAGCAATTTTGTGCCATTTTGCTCTGTGCAGTAAGACCCAGCCCTAGGAGGCTAGAAACATTTAGTTGCTGAAATTCCCCTGATAAATCCCTGACCAAAGCTCCATCACCAATCTAAGTACAATGAAAAGGCAGGGATTGTTGGGATGTTTATTACCTCTGCATTCTTTTTTAAAACACCATGTTTCTTCTGAGATAACAAATTAGACAATGTGTAAGTAAAACCCGTTATTGTTGTACAGAGTTCATTTTTAAAGTAAAAGCTTGTAATTTCTTCAAAATTATATCATCTTTAATCCTCATGCTGAACTGTGTGGAAATTGAAAGACTCCATTATTAATTTGCCACGGAATTGGGGCAATTACATGGCTAATCTAATCGACCTGACCATGTTCATATTCAGTCCCAGTCACCACTGCCAAATTGTGTAATGGCGACTTAGCTCATTATTAATTGGATGGCCTGGCCTGAAATTAAATTGTAAAGCTCTAGTGTGACATGCAAAAAAAAAAAAAAAAAAAAAAAGGAATCTGAGCTTAATAAAAAGAAAGTAAGTAAATACGTTCTGGGCAACTATGTCCTGTATTAGAACCCAGGATCCCTCATTGCTAAATCATTCTTTATTTGGTTCCTCCTAAGCATCACTTTTTTCATCTATAAAGCAGGAGTAGATATATGCAAACTTTCAAGATTTTCAACAAAATTATTGGTTGTGAGGACTTTCTAAACTATAAGGGGATATATATCCACATGTATGTGTGTTCATGTGTGTGTGTTATATAAACAACTGGCCGAATTTATGCCATAAGATTAAAAGTAGTAATCTCAAAATGAAAGGGTTATAGGTAGTGTTGACAGATAAACACAAGACACTCAATTAAATATGAATTTCAGATAAATGATAAATCATATTTTAGAATATCTTATGCAATATTAGAGATATGCTTATACTATAAAAATTATTCATTTTTTAAAACTTGCTAAAGCCTGCATTTTTATTTGCTAAACCAAATATAGTAATAGGTATTCTTTTTCTCTTTTTTCCCCCTTATCTATATTTTTTAAAGTTTCTATAATATGTATAATACATGGAATGAGAAAAATCAAAAATGGGGATGTCTTACTAACTGTTGAAGAGAGAAAGAGGCATACCAGTGCTGAAGTGATAAGCTGCTGCTTCTTTGATTAGAAGCTTTGCTTCTCCAAACTGTGGTCCAGGGATCAGCAGCAACAGCCTCACCGAGGTGCATGTTATAAACGCAGCAACTCAGATCTCACTCCCACCCTACTGAATCTCAATCTACATTTTAACAAGATTCCCAAGAGAGTCCTATGAGAAATTCTGTTCTAGAGAGACCTCAAATAAAAGCTAAGTCTTCAAAATAATTAAACCTTTTAAAAGAAAAAAGAAATCCTTCAAACAAAGTGGAAGGAGAATCAGAGGCTGAGCTGAGCAATTTAAACAGATCCAAGGAACATCAGTAGCAGAGGCCTCCAAGAGACATAGAGCTCTAGATCCTTTGCTCTGTCTGTCCATCCCTGGGCTGCCATGTACTGCCACACCGGTTGTCACTAGTGACTCCAGGAGGAGCCAGGCACAAAGGTAGCTATGAGAATAGCACCCCTGGGGTTGTGCAGCAGAGCAACACCTCCCCCTGCCCTCATCTAGATTCACACTCACAGAGGCATGGGAATCAGTGAAGGAAGACTGATAAAAAAGTAAAAAATGTTTTTCTGATGTTGTTTTGGATGACACAGGTTTTTATTAATTTGTTGTAATTTGTTTAGTTGTTTTTTTTTTTTTTTTTTTTTTGCAAGGGGCTGATGTGTATTTCTTGGGTTTGGGTTTGCTTTTTAATGAAGTCACTTGAATCTGTCAGTGCTAGCGAACATTCAGCTAAACTCATGAGATCGACTTGATGAAATTACTACAATTACTACAATTCTTCTTTTAGCTAATACTCAGTAGTAATAGTTAATAAATGTGCACAATTTGGATTGATTATTGAAAATGTCTCCAATCTTTTACAATTAGCAACAAACTCTCTTTTGTGCCAGCAATTCTAGCCACACATTGGAAACATAGAGGCCTTGTGAAAAAGAAACATGAAGTCAAAGTTCTGCCTTCTGAAGCACCCAGTTCATTTTTTTTGATGAGCCAAAGCACAGGACAAATACATACAAGTGGCCATCCCCATATTCCCAGAGCTCTTCTGCTTTCTAGTCACATCAGCCCATTCCTCTCCCCTCCATTACCTTGCTGGGGGCTTCTGGGCACAGACGAGCATCCATGGGTTTTGTTGCTGCTACTGTTATTCATTCATTCATTATTTATTTATTATCTGTTTCTCTCACTAAAATACAAGTTCCATGAGAAAAGGAATTTTCATGTGACCCATTTGACAGTATATTCGCAGTGCCTAGAAATGCCTGGCACCCAGGAGACACTCAACGAACATTTGCAGGAGGAATGAATAAAGACAGACTGTCCTCCAGCTTCCAATAAGTAGTGTTCTTTTTGATCACTGTTAATTTTAAATATTTTTTGTCCTCTCATTGCAGACTCAGATTTTAGTCAAGTATCTGTAGTATTGTTTCTTCATCCTGCACTAGGGTTTGTTGTGTGGCTCAAAGTAAAAACTTTTATGGTAACTTCTGACACCACTTCAGTGTCTAAGTAAATTGCTTCTTCCTATAACGAATCTATCTCTCCCTTTAATTAGCTGCAGTAATATTCTAATCACTCTGTGCTGTAGTTTCAAAGGAAGAAGGAGAGTTCCAGAAAACAGTTGTTTTTCTCTTCCTTACAGAAGCACTTGAAACTAAAGGTGCTGTAAAAGAAACCCTCAGTAGTGCGTATGTGTGCACACACTCATACGTACACATGTACACACACGCCCATCGAACCTTTTTAATATTCTGTAGAGAGGTAAGGATATTTCTGGGACGATGTGGGAAGAAGAGCCCAATGCAATCTCATAGAACTCCCAGGCCTGATTCATAGACAACACTTCAGCAGAATTGAAAATGGAACAGATTATGGGAAGGCAGAAAGGTTTCCAGAGATACCGGATGAGTGACAGGAAATACATCAATCAGCACACGTAGCACTCAGGTAAGGATGGAAACAATTGGTAGTTGTGCTCAGTTTCCCAATGGAATCTTAGGCAACTCAATTAACCTCTTTCTGCCACATTCTCATCACTTGTAAATTGAGTACAACAACCTACCTAGTGGAGATTGCACAGGGATTTGCTAATAAACGTGAGTAGACAGCTATATGTAGGATACCTAATAATATTATGTTAATGAGCATAAAGTCACAGGGCTACAAGGGACTCAAGAGGTCAATTCAGTCCTTTCACATGGGACCACAATTAAACCATTCCAGCAGAATTAGATTCTAACCTTTTTTTTTTTTTCAGACCAACTTTTGTTCTTGTTGCCCAGGCTGGAACGCAATGGCGTGATCTCGGCTCACTGCAATCTCTGCCCCCTGGGTTCAAGCAGTTCTCCTGCCTCAGCCTCCCGAGTAGCTGGGATTATAGGCACATGCCACCACGCCCAGCTAATTTTTTTTATTTTTAGTAGAGATGGGGTTTCACCATGTTGGCCACGCTGGTCTTGAACTCCAGAGTTCAAGGTGATCCACCTGCCTTGGCCTCCCAAAATGCTGGGATTACAGGTGTGAGCCACCGCGCCCAGTCAGATTCTAATCTTTTTAAAGGTGCCTGTATAAAGGGCTTCCCAGAAAACTTCCCTTTGTCAAGGATGTTTTCTTAAATGTAAGATGCTCTAATCCTGAAGCATTAGTATGCTGTGCTTCTCTCCCTGTATGGAAAGGAGACTAGGAGCTGTACCACCTTGAACAGTTGGTCATATGAACTCTTTAGCCACTGGAATACAGTAGTGTGACGGTTTATAGCACGGATACTGGATACCAGATTTCGGTTCCCACTGGATTCTACTCTGTCCTGGCTACATGACTTTGAGCACATCACAACCTCAACTTCCTCAAGCCTCAGTTTCCGCTCCTACACAATAGTTGTCCTACTGATCCCATAAGGTTGGCATTGAGACTAAGTAAGCAACACCAGTAAGGTACTTCTCACAGTGCCTGACTCATGGTGGGTATTGAATAAATGGTCATATTATTTTCTGGGCTAAAAAACCCTGGTCAGTCTAATTTTTAATTATTTACAATTCTAACTATTTCTGAACTCACTCCAAATTCCCCATTTTTGAATGTTTAATGTGGTGCTCAAAATTGTAAGAAGGACCTAACTGCACTGAGTGGTCTAGGAAGATGTCACTTTGATTTTTCACGGGAGCATTGTACCAAAGGGAAAACCAGAATCATCAGGCTACAGTGAGGAATTTCCTGTGGGCTTTTCTAGCTTCTCTGCCTTCAACCTGTGTGCCACAAAAGCCAGGGGTCTCACTTAGCATCTCTCTGAATTCTTGGAAACACTGGTGTTCCTGGAGGTCTAATTCCCCTGTGGTTTCCACTAAAAACCTCGGGGTGCACAGTTCAAGGTTGTGTAAAGCTATGCAGACTAGTTTCACACATTCCATCAAATCACAGATCACTTCTGCAACAATGTGGGAGATTGGGAGGGAGAGAGAAGTTATGCTTTCTGTTTCTGTTTTATCCTTGTACTTTCCTCATATCAAGCAGGGCTAGGCACTATAATTATCTTCTTTAGGGGATATGGGTTTTGCCAGAAAGCAGAAATGGCTGGAGGAAGCTTGTCTGGCAAACCTAAACCCACTGAAGATAACGGAGAAGCAATTAAACAGAGGAGAAAAATACTTTTTTCCGCCCCTTGCTCCCCAGCACCTCCCCTCCCACCGGAGTCTGTGGGGTCCCTAAGGAAAAAGCCACATCACCCTCCACTTTGGCACCTGGAAGTAACCAGACCACAGGAGAAGGCTGTGTGGCGTGTGCCTTGGGATGGCACTGGGACTCGGCAGCAACAAAGATGCCCATATTCCACAAGTGGTTATAAAAACAGCCACAGGAGTTTAAATGGCCACAGAGAGGTTGGGCAATGCATACATGGTAGAAACCAGGATGTCTGGAGAGTAGCGACCGTCCCCTCAATTTCTGGGCACCATGAAAATCCCCTGGAGTCTGAAGCCTCCCAGGGAGCAGGGGATTCCCCATGATGTTCCAGGACACCTGAGTATTTGGAGGGAGGTTCGCACCTACGGAGCAGGAGGGCTTCACAATTTACCAGCAACTTCGACACTCCTCACCGTCTTTGAGCCTAGCAAAAAGGCTACAAGTCAGCCTATTCTAACGCTGTGAATACAAACACTCAGAGAGGTTAAATGTCTGGTCCCGGGTCTCTGCATTTTAATTCTGCATCCTTGCAACTGTGCCATATGACACCTTTTGTCTGAAAATTTTTAACCTAGTCTTGAAACCCACATTTCCCTGTGAGGGTATATTGAAATGGAGGCCACTTCAGTGAGCAGACTTGTAGGATACAAAACTGAATTTGCAGCATGCTTATTATTGTTACATTACAAAGATAAACACGCAAAGCTATGAATATGAAAAAAGACTCAGATGTCATAACAAAATGGAAAAGGCAATTGGGTTTAGGTAGTGTGTAGATTATAAAATTTTTAATGAACATATGTTTACAATGAAAAATATAAATTAATGATTTTTTTTTAGGTAGCTTTAGAGTCAAACTATTCACCCAACAGCAAGGCAGCTACTTGTGGGAACAGAAAGGAAACTATACCCTTCCCTTTCATCTCCTCATAGATGGCCTGGCTATTGAGTCAAATTATTCAGGATGTCATCAATTCTCTATAGATGCTATGTCAAGGCAAACAGCAGAAATCACTTCTAAATTTTGACAGAAGTCCAGATTTTGCCCTGAAGGGACCAATTCATATTCAGAGTAGCAAATTAGAAGAAATAATAAATGAAGTTCTACGATGAGCTCTGAGTCTTTTGTAACTACACATAGTGGTCCCTGAAAGAATTTCTGTCTGAGACTTCCGCGAATGGAACTTTGGAAAAGGTAGAGTCAAAGGGATTAGCTCTTTAAGATCATCTATGGTTCACAAAGGGAGGGAGGCTATTGGTGGGGGCTACTCTTTTGCACGTTGGTCTCCTGCTTTATTCACAAGCATCTTGGAACCACTCTAACATGAAACATAGATCTTCTTCTTGGCTTTGGTCCCACCTTACAGGATCTCTCAAGAGGTAAGCCCAGAGGCTACCTAACACTTTCTCAAATCATGCTTACCTTCACATATGCCAGTGCTCTCCAAGTAAAAATGGGCTCTACACTGGGCTAGACACTCGCCAGAGGGGATGCCCGCCCCAGACAGCTGCTCCACTTGCAGTCCTTCCTCTGGCTTCTTACACCCAGTACAGTGAGAGGGTGCAGGACCCATACAAGCCAGGCAGGAGAAGTGACAGGCTGCAAATGGAAATAAAAGGCAGAAAATAATACAAGGATCAAACGTATGTTGCAAATCTTTCATTAAATCAAACCCACTTAGAAAAGTTCACCAAACGCAGCGTTTCAGCGTATTATTTTTCTAATGTTCTATATAAAGCACAGAGTGATAATAATGTTTGTGAAAGGAACAGTGAGGGGTGGTGTTAACCAGTCACATCTCCCAGGTCCCATAAGGGCTGTCGGGCTAGACAACAAACAAACAAAACCAGAAAACTGGACAATATTGGCTTGGTTCTCCAGAGAAACACACTCACTAAATGACGATTTAACATTACACCTTTGGTTTTTATTGTAGCTTTTTAGAACCATTCATATGGAAGCCATTACTGTATCTTTTGCAAAAATAGTGGTTGTGTTATTACCTATGAGTCATCCATCATCCACTAGATAGGGGTCCAGGCAATAAATTCCTCTTAGAATTTATCTGGGTTAAGGCTGCTCTTCTAGACAAGAAAGAGGCCCCTTTGAGCACCAATGATCCATCACCGTGTTTTGCTTACCCTGGCTACTGGTGAAAAGCAAAGCCAAATAAGGTAGTCAAACTATCTGGTGCCCATATTTGAATACAATTAACTCTCCTGTTCTTTAAAAGATTCTCTCAATTTTCTCTTCCAAAACAGTTGTTGCAGCTTTCCTACTTCAAATACGTTCTTCTTGTAACTATTCTCAAACTCTGTTCTAAGGATCCCGATGTACAAATAAATATACAGTGATTTCGCTTAATTATGATGTACAAATAAATATACATTGATTTCACTTAAAGTGTTTGTTCCCAATATTCTAGTTTCAAAATGCTTAAATGATATCGCCCTCCCAAGGAGCCCAAAGCCTTTATGGCAAACAGCTATTTAAGATTTTGCTGCCGGGCGCGGTGGCTCAAGCCTGTAATCCCAGCACTTTGGGAGGCCGAGACGGGCGGATCACGAGGTCAGGAGATCGAGACCATCCTGGCTAACACGGTGAAACCCCGTCTCTACTAAAAAATACAAAAAACTAGCCGGGCGAGGTGGCGGGCGCCTGTAGTCCCAGCTACTCGGGAGGCTGAGGCAGGAGAATGGCGCGAACCCGGGAGGCGGAGCTTGCAGTGAGCTGAGATCCGGCCACTGCACTCCAGCCTGGGCGACAGAGCAAGACTCCGTCTCAAAAAAAAAAAAAAAGATTTTGCCATTTCACTCAGCCCAGAGGCATCGCTAGTGACTCTCAGTTTGCTCAGTAATATCATTACCAAAAAGAAATTCTTCAGGGAAAAACAAAATGAAGTCTAAGAAAAACATTAGCAAAGGTAGGAGAGTAGAGAAAGGAGGCAAGAGTTCTATTTTGTTTTAATGTACAGGAAAGAAAATAACATTCCCCCTAAAAACAGCCAGAAAATAAAAATCATAACCCTTTGAGTGTCTTCACAAATTTTCAAATGAATTTTTTTCAGATCAACCCTTCGCAAAACTATTGTAATGAAAAATGTTTATAATGTATGGATAGCCATAAAAGATACACTAGAAGAAAAGTTACACTGGAAAGTTATATTATTGAAAGAAGTAAATCTATGTTCTTGTGGGATAGCCTCTCAAGAATGATGGTGACACCAACAATACCTTTGCAGACCCCGTAGTCAGAGTAGAAGCCCTCTCCACAGTGGGGCAGACAGTGGCCTTGACGCAGAGCCTTGGGGGGGCTGCAGGCTGTACAGTGAGAGGCTGTGGGCCCAGAGCAGCTGGCACACGAGTTATGACAAACTGAGGAAGAAAGTGAGAGGGAGAACACCATGGGACGGGGTGAATAAAGCGCCCACTTCCTGACTGGGCTTCGCAAGCCTGGGACTCTTAGTCCCTCTGGATGTCACACCAAACCAAGGGGAAAATGTGTTGGGAGGTGGTTACACTGTCAGAACTGCCCACATGGCCCTTTACCCACCATTTAGCCATGCTCTACATATTGCTTATTAGCTACCCTTTATTTAGTGTTTGTATTAAGCACTTTCTACACATTGTCACTTTTAATTTTCCTAACAACATTATGAGGTAGTTATTACTAACTACATTTTATAGATGAGGAGACTGAAGTTAAAAAATTTACCTACGATTACAGGATTTATTCATAGCAGGGCTGAGATTTAGCCCTAGGTCCGTCTGGACCTAAACCTCACACTGCCTAAATGGGTTAGAGCGGAAAGGCTGTGGGTTGGAGTGTTGGAAGCACTGGCATTTTGACCAGTGTCTCCACCAATTCATCAATGCCCTCAGTCAAGCCTGGGTCTCTCCTGGCCTAGTTTTCTTGGTATGAGCACAGTGAAAGGTTGGACAAAATGATCATTTAAGATACTACCAGCTTTAACATTCTAGGATTTTAAGTAACAATTACAGTAATGACTCTGACCACAACATATGACAATGTTAGGAATACATGTCCCCTGCTTTGGCCCTGGTGTTAACAGGGACATCTCTGACTCTAAGGGACAGCTGCTGGTGGCATGGCCTGGCTGAGCCTCTAGCAGGGCTGGGGTCAGGAGTGAGATATGGGAAGAAGGCTCTGCAGGACCATGGTCAGGAGCTGGGGGTGGTGGGTAGAGATGGGATGAGAACGTGGGGTAGGACACAGAGGAAAGGTGGCGAACACTGGGTGAGTAAAGGTGTTGGCAGGCAAAGGGGAGGCTGCTAAGGAGAGATGTTGAGACGGGTCTAAACACCCTACACTATAAGACGGTAGGTAGATATGAGGAAGTGGGCATATGTTTCAGAGAGGAGAGCAGATCAAGATGTTCCAGGCAACAAGAAGTTCTCAGAGTTATCTGTGAGGAAAGACACAAGTCAGGTATATATATAAGGTTGAAATTTATAAAGTCTCAAATGGGTATGTTTCATAGTTTAGGCTATATAAGTCTGAAAGAAACAATGTATAAGCAGCACACAAAAACAAGTTTTCAATAGATACAGACTTTAGCTTTACTAGCTATCAAATTTGGTTTAACTTTTTAATTTTATTTTTGTGGTATGTTGTAGTTGTCAATACATGACCTACATCATACATGTCATATAAGAAATGATTCTGTTACATCTGCAACCTAAGTTAGTGATGGTTTACAAGTAAACAAGGACTGTATGTTAAAGATGTCTTGGGCTTTTCAAAAGGACCAAATGAACTCTAATGATGACTAATATACATAAGTCCTTCATGAAAGCACTCTAGTCCCCCAGCATCCACCCATATCTCCCACTCTCATACCAAATACACATAATGAAAAAGCTACCCCTTTTAAAGTAATGCTTTCCCATCATACACTCAAGTTCCCAAATGAGCAGCATATAGCACCAAGTATAGTCAAACATGTACTCAATACTTTTTGAAGATGATGGTGGTGACCCATCTCTTACCTTTGCACCTGCCAATGGCATCAGCATAGTACCCGCCAGGGCATTCAGACATGCATTTCCCATCATGCAGCACTGTCTTTTCAGTACAGGTAAGACACCTGGGGCTACTGGGCCCACAAGTCTCACAGGATTGGTCACAAGCTAAGGGGAGGCAAAAAAACCCATCAGAGAAAGGCAATAGTGAGCAAAAGAAGCAGTGAAGTCTATTCTTTACAATATCCACAATGGGTATCAATATCATCATCTCATTTTCTGGCTACTCAGCAGAATTCTGTTTCCTTGATTCCAACATTTCATTGGACTCTGTGCTTTTTGTTTTCACAGTTGAAAGAGAATTGAAGAATTATTCATTGAACTAAGCATAGCAAAGACTCTCAGGCACACCCACCAGTGTAACCAACTTAATACGAGGTTCGAAGTTAAAATGGCCTTAGAGGTGAGGTTGCCAGGTTTATCAAATAAAAATACCAGATGCTCCATAAAATTTGAATTTCAGATAAATAATAAATTTTTTTAGCATAAATATGGACCAAATATTTTATCCTTTATTCTACGCTACTTGGAGAGAGAATTTAGAAAGTCAAGATTCTACTAAGCAAGGTCACGCTACTAAAATTATGTTAAAATTGCTGAACTTCACACGGTCTTTCAGGATCTCATTCACTTATTTGTTTACCCCCTAAAACACCTGTTAAGGTCTGTGTCAGGTCTTATGCCAGGGGGTAGAAACACAAAAACCAAATCAACTAAGTTTTCACTTTAAGTAGCTTAGTAGTCTAATACAGGAAAAGAAATAGACAATATTGGAAATATCTAAAATATCACTCAGATCAATCTATATAGGCGCAATGAAAATTAAAAAAAAAAATGTGAGGGTGGGGGTAAGAGGTAGAAAAGTCAAGAAAGCATTCATAGAGGCGTGACCCTTGAGTATTGTCTTAGGAAGCAATGGGACCACGTCAGGCTGATGGGAATGTACTCCAGGCTGAGGCCACGAAGTAAGCTGAGTCTCAGAAACTGGGAGGAGACTAGGCTGCCCAGGAAAACAGCCGTTTCATTTGGCTGGAAAAGTGGGAAGGCCAGATTATAGAAACCTATGGCCTGACTCTGTTGTCTCGATTTTCATCCTAAGAAAGGCAATGAGTTTGAACCCCTGCAGTTCTAAACACAGTAGAAACATGGCTGTATTTGTGTCTAAGAAAGATCATTTTGGCCTCAGTTTGGAGGGTGAAGAGGTTAGAAGCCCTGCTGGAAGACCATGGCAATGAGCATGGAGCAAGATGAGTAAGGGTTGAATTAGAACTGTGGAGGTCGTGAGAGATTTGAGAGCAGTGAAGAAAAAACCATCTCACATGGCTTCCAGGGGTCTGTCTTGGGGGACAAGTGATGTCACTCACAGAGTACGGGAAGGAGAATAGGTGGGGGGGAGTGCCATGAGCTCAGTTTTGAACATGCACAATCCAGGGAGCAATGTGACTTACAGCTCTGGAGCTCGGGGGAGAGGTGTGGGGTCATCATATACAAGCAATTGTTGAAACTAAAAATTAGTTGAATGATTCAGGAAAACTATGCAGGATAAGACAGAAGTAGGCAAGGACCTGGGTAGCATCAGCACTTAAGAAAAGAAGAAGAAGAAGAAAAAAAAAAACTAGTACAGCTGACCAAGAAGAAATGATCCAAAGATAAGGAAGAGAAAAAAGAGCATGGTGACTGAGAAACCAAAGGAGAAAAAAGGTTTGCAAAAGAAAGTCATGACAGGTGCAGAGAGGACAAATAACATCTGAAAAGTTTTACTACACTTAGAACCAGGCTGTGGGTGTCCTGTGCCACACATTTCAGTGGAGTCATTAGACCAAATGAAAGTGAAGGCCATGATTATAAACTGTTCCTTTGAGGGACCCAGGCTGAGAACGGAAGGGGAGAGGGAAACAAATAATTGAAAGGGGAAAAGGTTATTTTGTCTTTCTTATATTATAAAAATTCAAGGCAAATATAGATCCTGGAAAGGATTTTTAAAAGAGAAGAGTTTGAATGATTGGTGAAAGAATATCTAGGAGAAAAGGGGGGTACATATGCAAAAGTGCAGTTGAGAGACTGGCTTTGAACAGAGCAGAGAAAGGCCTCCTTAAGAAGGGTGGAAGGAGGTGAGGGAGAGTGCAGTCACAGGCAAGTCTGTGACTCAATCTTTTCTATGCTGGTTGGCTAATGTCTTTAAAAATAAACAAAGCGAACCTTCCTGCTACAGAGAATCAATGTTTCAAAAATAGAGAACTGCTGAAATTTATTCTGTCTGTTCCCTTAATCCATCTACACCCTGCTAACCTCCTGAAAAATATTTTGAGAACATAAGAAAAAAGATGCTAAATGATGGGGCCAAATGTCCCATCTCGCATCCTGAAAAATTCAGCATCTGTCCACAGGCAAATGTGTAGAGTAAGAGAATGGGCTATGGCAATGGTCTTAATATCAAGGAAAAAGAAAATCACCCCTCAACTCAGGACTGGAAGAAATGAAAATTAATCTGAAAAGTGTTCTTCCCTCCCACATGCCACAAAGCTCCTGAGGTTTCTAATTCTAGAACTGACATCTCAACAGCAGTGAGTAATCTGAAAGCTAAATGCAATTCCCCAGAAAGGAAAAATTGCAGCAATATTTAGAAATTAGAATTGACCAACAATAAAAGCATTGCATATCAAACATTTTAAGATACACCTAAAGTTATGCCTAGAGGGAAATTTGTAAATCTAAATAAAACTATTAGGAAGATGTAATTTCTCCCCAAACTAATCTATAACTTCAATGTAATATCAATAAAAATTCCACTTGAGTTTTCTTTCTTTCTTTCTTTTTTTGAGACAGGGTCTCACTCTGTTACCCAAGCTGGAGTGCAGCAGCATGATCATGGCTCGCAGAAGCTTCAGTCTCCCAGGCTCAAGTGATTCTCCTGCCTCAGCCTCCAGAGGAGCTAGGACTACATGCACACACTGCCACAACTGGCTAATTGTTTTTTTAATTTTTGGTAGAGATGAGGTCTCACTATGTTGCCCAGCCTGGTCTCAAACTCCTGAGCTCAAGAGATCCTCTCGCCTTGGCCTTTCAAAGTGCTGGGATTACAGGTGTGAGCAATCACACCCAGCCCCAGCTGAATTTTCTTAAGAATTCAGTAAATGTACTCTAAAGTTTATGAATAGCTAAGTCAACTTTGAAAAGAAAGGAAATTTTCCCAATCAGATATTGAGACATACTACAAAGCCATAGAAATTAATGAACGAAATAGTTTAATAGTGGTATAAGAACAGAAATTTAGACTATGGAAAGTTAGAAATTTCCATATCTTATAGCTCAGACAGAACTTTGTATATACGGAAATTTAATATACAATAAAGAGAAATAAGGAAGTCCAGACTGAATGACTAAATAATGTTGGGAAAACTGGATCGTGAAATGGAAAAAAATCAAATGGGACCCTTACTTAAAGCCATATATATATATATATAGACAACCTAAGTTAAGATAAAACATCAAATTAATAGAAGAAAATACAGAATAATTTACTTTTGAACCTTAGCAGAGGTCTTATTAAAATTTCAAAAGAAAAGCCTTAAAGCAAAAAATAATGAATTAAAGATTATTGTTTAACAAAGGCATTATATTCAAAGTTAAAAAACAACAGAGTGAGAAAATTTGCATATTTAAAACTGAAAAAAGGCTACTATCTATCTATAACATACAAGGAAACTCCATAAAATGAACTCCATAAAAGGAGGCAAGGCCAATAGAACAATGAGAAAAGCACATTTAAAAAGTAATTTATAGAACAGGAAACTTCAAGACCAACAGGAGTTGAAGATATGCTCAAACCCATTAATCATCAGAAATAGGCAAATTTAATGGGTTGACTCTTTATACTCTTGATCAGAAAAAATCAGAATCTTGATAATGCCAAGTGGCGGCAAGGATGTGGAGATGAGTGAACCCTCATGCTTGGGAATGTAGATTGCACAGCCATTCTGGCAAGTAACCCGGCACTACTTGGTCAAATGAAGAATATGCAGAGTCAAAAAACCAGTCATTCTGCTTCTGGATATAAATCTCAGGAAACTCCCTCTAGAGCTTTACAAAGGAACACATTTGAGGCTGTTCCCTGGTGCTCTCTAGTGATGCAGATGGAGAGAAAGGAGGGAGTCCATCACTGGAAGCATGGATGGGTAGTATGAGGGGGGCACACCAGGGAGCGCTACACAGCAGTGAGAAGTGAAGGGCTAGGGGAGAGAACAACATAGTGCATCTAAAAAATGTACTCCTGAGTGAGAAAAGAAGGAAACAGCACGCAGTTTGTAACATCTCACTTAAGAAAATTAAATACACATGCACTCAAAATAAAAATACCCAGTTAGATAAGCTCATAAAAATAACAATATTTTAAAAAATGGTTGCGTGGGTGCAAAAGAGAAATGAAGATTAAAAAAAAGAAAAGGGAGAAAGAAAAAAGGAGGGAAGAAAGAGAAAGGAAAGAAAGAGAGGGAATGACTAACAGAAACCTCTGATTTATTATGCTTTGATTTATTATGTTAGCTACAGTCAGAAAAGTCCTTCATAATGGCATAAACACTTAAAAGATAAAAGAATGAGGAGGTTTCCTCCTTTGAATTGTACCACCCTTTATATCTAATATTTGTAGAACACAATACACATACCACAGGTGAACCTGGTTACTGTAAGATCTTTCAGCCAGGGCATACCACCCTTCATAACAGGCTATGCTGGTTTTTTCTAAGCACTTGACTTTGAGATTTCTACAGATATGGGCTGGTAGGTTATAAATTATTGAACTCACATCAGCCAGTTTTTATCTTGAATAGCACTAATCTGAAATGGAAATAAGTCAGCATTATCAGCATCCGACGTCTTAATTAACATTCCGATACCAATCAGTGAGTTAGTTCACTGTTGTTTTAGAAATATTTCTGTGAACATTTCTGAAGTCATTTTGATACAAACTTGGAGAATGGTAACAATTTTATAAAAAGTGTAAGCTCCAGTTTTGTGTATTAAAAGGCCTGTTGGTCAACACCAGTAGCATCACAAACTCTTGCATCAGGCTAAGCACATGACATGTGTTTAGTAATTACTTGCAGATCCATTGATTCATTGGTTGACTAATGTCAGCTATGATCCATCCTCCTGCCTGGAAGTTTCTTTCAGATGCTTCTCAAAATGTGTACAGATAAAGCAGATTCCCACCTCTCACAGCCTCAAGGCTCACATTAACTATTCCTCTTTTTAAATACACCGCTTCTCCAGCAAAAGTTGCCTTCTCAATCCAGATAATGTAGAGTCTCAGTGGCAGGTCAGTGTCACTGTTCCTCCATCAGTCACAGTAACCAGCATCCCAGGGGACTTAAAGGGTAAATGCCTTTAGGCCCTTGGATTAGTGCAAATTTGACATCTGTCGACCTTTAGAGAATACATCTGGCTTAATTGAGCAGGAAAGTGATGCTGGTAGAAAAAGATTAACATGCTCAGGCTAATGGCAGCCTGGCCTTTCTTTCCTTGTTCTCTCCTGAATCCACATAAAAGCCACCTGTGACTCATCGATACCAGGTGAGATTTTTCACCCTGGCAATACTGATGGATCCCTGCACAGCTTTACGTAAGCAGCTGCCAAGGGCTATCTCTCTTCTCTAAGACAAGTGGATTTGTCAAGTCCCTAAAATCATCTCATTTTTGCTGTTGCCCTGCTCAGTGAACAAAATGAGGACAATAACTCAAGAAAGTTTTATGAGCCACACATTTTTGTTGATTTGGTGGACTTAGTTATGGAAAAAAAAAGTCCTCTTGGCCTCTGTATAGGTATGACCATCAAAGTAAACTCAATTTAAACCTTTCATTTACTGTCAGGATGCCTGCAGACCTGGCAGTGCCCACAGGGGTAGCCAGTTCATCTAAAGACTGACAGAAGACACAGAAGAAGGTGCAGAGGTGGAAAAGGGGAAAGGATAACGAAAAGGAAAACTTAAAAAAACACAGGCAGAAGTGCATAAGGAAATACCACATTATAATGAGCAACAGAGTGGTTCCTAGGCAGTTAAGACCCAGAGCCAGAATATCTAAGCTTGAATCCCAACTCTGCCCCTTATTAGCTGTGTGACCTTAAGCAAGTTTCTTACCCTCTCAGTTTCCTATCTGGAAAATGAGAATGGTTATATCTACCTCATGAAATTGTGAGGATTAAACACCAAACACTGATAGAACGCTTACTATGTACCAGGCACTATGCTAAGTGCTTGCATGTCTTAACTCGATCCTCTCAACAGCTTTCTGAATAGGGGGTATATTCATTTTCTATGGCTACTGTAGCAAATTACCATATTACCATAAACTCTTTGGCTTAAAACAACACAAATTTGCCATCTTACAGTTCTAGAGTTTAAAAGTCCTAGAATCAAGGTTCCTTTTGGAAGCTTTAGGGGTGGAATCTGTTCCTTGCCTGGATGCTCTAGGGATGGAATCTGTTTCCTTGCCTTTTCCCGGATTCTAAAAGTCACCTGCATGTTCATGGCATTTTCCTTACTTCACTCTATCACTCCAACCTCTGGTCCCATCCTCGACCCTACTTTTCTGACTCGTCTCTATTGCCTCCCTCATATAAGGACTCTTGTGATTGATTATACGGGGGCTCACCCAGATCATCCAGGATAATATCCTCACGGCAAGATCCTTAACTTAATCACACCTACAGAGTCCTCTCTGCCATTCAGGGGAACACACCACAGTTCTACCGGTTAGGACAAGGGCATCATTGGGAGCCCGTTATTGTGTCTTCCACAGGTGCTACTAATATCCCCGTTTCACAAGTGGGAATTGACATGCAGAGAGATTGACTAACGTGCCGAAAGTCATGCTTTTCCTCCTGACTTTCCTGCCTCTCAGTGGGTTAATGTTTATAAAGCACTTGGAACTGTGCCTGGTTCAAGGAAGCACTAAGCTGGGTTAACTCTCGTTGCTATAGCCATGGGTGTTAAGGTAGAATGGATACTAACTGCTCAGCTTTAAGTCAGTGGCACCAACACCAAAGGTGGGTCTACCCTCCACTGGCCTAAGAGTCTCTTTGTCCCCACGTACATTTGGAAGGCAGTCTGGTGTTGATAGAGACTTTGGGATTTGGGGAAAGGAAAGCCTGGGTGGGAGCCCAGCTCCTTTCCCTCCAGCTGTGGGTCTTGAGCAGGCCACCTGAGCCTCACTATCTTCATCTGCAGGACAAGGCTAGAATGAGCACCCCAACACTAGCAGACTGGTAGGGTAATTAAGAGAAATCCCACCGGTGAAAAATGTTTTATACACATCTAAATCAAAGATTAATCTCAGCAGCTATTCACATATATGTTGAGTAAAAGAAACATTGGTGTGCTATGATTTGAATACAACAAGGGATGCTGAAAGAGAAAAAGGAAAGGATACGTCGGCAACACAACCCAGCACTCACCGCTACAGGTGCCCCGCCTGTTGTAGAAGCCTTTTCCACAGCTGCTATCACAGTGGCCATCTCTCAGCACGTGGAGGGGATCTCTGCAGGCCAAGCAGTGCTTCTCCGCTGGGCCCCAGCAACCTGCACAGGACTCATGGCAGACTGCAGACAAACAGCAAAATCAGTGAGTAGCCTACAGCAGAAAGGACTGGTCATCGTTTTTCTTTTAAATGTTTTAGAATTCACAAGGAGGATGTCAGTTTGTTCCTTAGTTCCTAAACTGCTATTGACATATTCACACCTCAGGACAAACACGACACCCGCTTCTCCAAGGAACTCTTTCTATTGGCCAGAAGTACAACTTCAGTGAAGTACTGCTAAGCGATTCAGAAGAGGAAATCAGAGGCTTTTGAGAAATGGGATTTACAGAGAAGGAAATCATGACTGTCTAGAGAAAGATGGACTGGTTAACGAAATCATATGGTCCTCCACCCCCTTGCCTTTTGTAATCACACCACGGAGTATCCACAGGATCACCACCTCCCAACTGCAGCACCATCAGAATCAGCTGAGGAGGGATACCTTGGACTCTAGTCCCAGATCCAACTTTCTGAGGACCCAGTCCTACTTGACATCTATTGTACTTTGCCTTTCTAGCTCTTTCCCCCCAGTATTATCTGTCCTAAACATGTGTCTTAAGAACTCACAAAGCTTGCTTTTCTCTTATACCTTCAATTTCTTACTATAACTTGCTCCTTTAAGATTTTAAAATGTTCTCCCTTTCAGCATTTGATTTTTTTTGATTACTCTTCAAGCTCACTCTTCACCTTAGCACTTCTGCAGAAGGACCTATTCTGAATAACTGAATTTTTTCCAGTTTGGCTAACTGTATGGCTAACCCCTAACATCCTAATTCTTAAAATGTTTCCTTCACCATGGAGCACCACCTAGTTTGCAGAGGCATTGATTCTTACCAAAATTGGTAGGTAGAATGAATGTCTTGCTGCTTGCAAGCAGCTTTGTAACCCTACCTTAGTAATTCAAGTAGGCATCCCTTTGGAGGCAGAAGGAAGGATATCTGCCTTGCAAACCTCAAGATCCAACTCTCTCTTCTCAGTTCTAAATTGCACAAGCAAGTCCTAATTTCAGATACTTTTTCTCCCCAAAAACGGTAGGGATGATTACGAATTGCATTAACTGCTAGAAAGGGCTCTGCAATAAAGAGTAACAGTGGTGGGGGTGGTGGGGACCAACTGTAGATCAAAAGGATGAGAGGCAGTCAGCCACAGGGAGTCGGACCATCACGAGCAACTCTCGAGGAGGGAAGGAGCACGTGTGTTTGGGGAAACTGAGGGCTAACCCTATGGCTGGAGTTGGTGAGGCACAGTGGGGGGCCATGGCATGATCCATGGCTGCAGCCATAGGCAGAGGCCTGGTCAAACTTGACCTTGGAGACCAAGGAAAGAAATTAGGACTTTTATCCTAATTCCCATGTGAAGTCATAAATGAGCTCACACAAGACAGACAGAAGATCTGATTGAGATGTTTCAAACCACTCTCTGGCTGCCATGTAGAGAGGGTATAAGGACCTGCTAGCAAGCAGGAGACCAGCATGGAGTCTACTGCATGACCCAGGTGAGAGAGGACTTGGACTAGTGGGGTGGGAAGCGGAGACAAAGGAAAGTTTCCTTATTCATCATCTGGTTCCCTTGTGAGACCGTAAGCTCCATGACGGCAGGGCCTATTTCTGTTTTGTTAACTCTGTACCAAGCACACTGCTTGTGCTTTACAAATGTCTCTTGAGTAACTTCATTTAAATTTAACTCCTTATGTATATTTTATAAATGTTACATGAGAATACTGTCCATATGCAGGATAAGTTTAAGGATAAACTTATCCTTAAGCTTAGGTTAAGTTTTAGTTATAATTTACTTGGTACTAAATTATAGTTAAAGATGTGGATGCAAAGATCTCACTAACAAATTCTACCCTTAACACACATGAAATCTGCCTGGCATTCAGGTATTCTACGACCCTTTCATTACAGACTGTAGTCATCATCTGAAGAGTCAATGACTGTTCATGCCTTTGCCTCACTCACTCTGGAGTTGATCTAAAGTCATTACCAAAACAAATAAACCGAAAATCTGCTCTCATTTCTAAAAAGTTATGCCAAGTTGATACATCAACATCCAATAGAAGCACACAAGGATGTGGGTAAGGCATGTTCCCAGCTGGCCACAGGTAAGCCACGTTATCTGAGGTCTGCTGCAGGAACACTTAGAACACTCTGTTGCCTAGGTGCACTGGTGACATTGCACCAACTGCACTGGGCATAAGTGCCAAGGAAATGATGCATGGAAAGTGAGGCTAAAAAGACAACAGGGGTCAGACTTCCAAGTTCAGATGGGCTAGGGTACGGACCTTGGACTTTGTGCCATGGAAAGTTTTAATCAGGGCAGTGGAATGATCACTTCTGCTTTTTAGGGAGTTCATTCTGGCAGTGGGAAGAAAAGAAAGTAACTCAAGACATCTGCAGGGGATGAAATCATCTTTGTCCAGAGGTGCAGAGGAGATAAGAAATGAAAGCATAGCTCCCTAGCTCTCTTCAGCGACTGGTTGAAGAGCAGCACAGACATGCAGTTATACTGGTTGTTAAAATAGTAAAATACTTTCAAACTGGTTGATAAATGGCTGTCACCCTGAGCTTCATCCCCGGAATCTCCACCCGACATCATGCTCCACAAACAAAAGGTCTGACACAGGAGAAGGTCTGGGGGTCCCCCTCCTTCTCTCTGATGTGCATCTGTGCCATACTGCTTGTTAGATATTTTTATTATACCCTTGGTGTTACCAATCAGGACAGAGACCCAAGAATGAGCAGGATGGCCTCAATCAACAGACTTAGGGATGGCATTCAGGCCCCCCACAAACTGAGCTCTCCTTAACTTTCCAGTTCCATCATCCACTATCTCCCCACGCACACCAATTCTATGAAGCAGAGCACCCTACGTGTGCCATGTGCCCACCTGTGAGTTCTGGATGCCCCACACAGGATTTGCCCAGCCCACAGTGTCTCCAGCTCCTTCCTTAGCTCCTAAAATCCTGTTTATATTTAATTTCCCGTTTATATTTCCTAAGTTGTCACTGCTTCTGTGAAGCTTTGCTAAACTTGTCTAATAACCTTTCTCTATGTTCCTGCAATGTGTTGCATATGCCTCTCTTATTATATTTATCCTACTGTATTAACTTACTCAGTTATGAATCAATCTCAATGGAATTCAATCTTTGATGGAATTCAATACCCTCCCAAATGGGGACCACGTTTTAGTCATCATAAACCCCCAGTATCCAGAATGATGCCTGGCACCTAGTCAGTACTCATTAAGTGTAGGCTAAATGAATGTACAGCAGATTTTTAAAATTGGTTATGGGGGATTCATCCTTTTAGTTACCTTCTACATGGAAGCAACTCACCACAAGGTCGTAGTCTTAAGATATAACTTAAGAGAAACTTGAAGCTGTAATATGTACTTAATAAACGCTGAAGTCTAAATCTGCTTATGATGATAAATACTAATGCTGCATCTATATAGAGTACCGAACATGACAGTGGTCCTGCTGTTTTTTTACATATTACATAAAAGACATGTTCCATGGCCAGACACAACAGCAGAAGGAATTTTTATTTCAACAAAGGAATATGCTGAGCTGTCATTTCTTATAATGATATACTTCCACTGTGGTTTCTTTAAAATAAATTGTATTGTGTATATTTAAGGTATACAACATGATATTATAAGGTGTATATATAATTTATACATATACTTATATATATAAGGTATATATTTAAGGTATACAATGTGATATTATAAGGTGTGTGTATATATTTATATATACATCATTATAAAAAAGTGTGTGTATATATACACTGTATAATATCACATTGTATACCTTAAATATGTACCTTATATATTTAATAATATATATTTATGTTTAATACACCTTATATTTTATAAGGCTAAGTATATATATACACCTTATATTTTATATAAATATAAGGTGTATATATATGCACCTTATAATATGCTATATACCTTAAATATATATACACACTTTATAATATCATGTTGTATACCTTAAAATATATATATAAAGAGGATTAGTGTATATATATATAGAGAGAGAGAGGAACAAATTAACATACCCATCTTCTCATATAGTTACCCATTTTCCCCTGTGTGGCAATCATCTACTGATTTAGCGAAAATCCCACTGTGTTTGCAATTGATTTCTAATTTCTAACACTGAACATATGCTACCACAGATTATCTCTTACATGTGGCTTTTATTATATTTGGGTTATTATAAAAAATAAGAGGTCACCCTAGAGGAAAACCTAGGTAGTACCATTCAGGACATAGGCATGGGCAAAGACTTCATGTCTAAAACACCAAAAGCAACGGCAGCAAAAGCCAAAATTGACAAATGGGATCTCATTAAACTAAAGAGCTTCTGCACAGCAAAAGAAACTACCATCAGAGTGAACAGGCAACCTACAGAATGGGAGAAAATTTTTGCAATCTACTCATCTGACAAAGGGCTAATATCCAGAACCTACAAAGAACTCCAACAAATTTACAAGAAAAAAACAAACAACCCCATCAAAAAGTGGGCAAAGGATATGAACAGACATTTCTCAAAAGAGGACATTCATACAGCCAACAGACATATGAAAAAATGCTCATCATCACTGGCCATCAGAGAAATGCAAATCAAAACCACAATGAGATACCATCTCACACCAGTTAGAATGGCGATCATTAAAAAGTCAGGAAACAACAGGTGCTGGAGAGGATGTGGAGAAATAGGAACGCTTTTACACTGTTGGTGGGATTGTAAACTAGTTCAACCATTATGGAAAACAGTATGGCGATTCCTCAAGGATCTAGAACTAGATGTACCATATGACCCAGCCATCCCATTACTGGGTATATACCCAAAGGATTATAAATTATGCTGCTCTAAAGACACATGCACACGTATGTTTATTGCAGCACTATTCACAATAGCAAAGACTTGGAATCAACCCAAATGTCCATCAGTGACAGATTGGATTAAGAAAATGTGGCACATATACACCATGGAATACTATGCAGCCATAAAAAAGGATGAGTTTGTGTCCTTTGTAGGGACATGGATGCAGCTGGAATCCATCATTCTTAGCAAACTATCACAAGAACAGAAAACCAAACACCGCATGTTCTCACTCATAGGTGGGAACTGAACAATGAGATCACTTGGACTCGGGAAGGGGAACATCACACACCGGGGCCTATCATGGGGAGGGGGGAGGGGGGAGGGATTGCATTGGGAGTTATACCTGATGTAAATGACGAGGTGATGGGTGCAGCACACCAACAAGGCACAAGTATACATATGTAACAAACCTGCACGTTATGCACATGTACCCTACAACTTACAGTATAATAATAATAAATAAATTAAAAATAAATAAATAAAAAAATAAATAAATAAATAAATAAAAAAAATAAGAGGTCACTCCCTGACTTTTCACCATAATTTCTCTTAGTGATACATTTCAGATCACACAGAGTTTGAATTACATATTGTGAATATTGTGGCAATAAATTTTAAAAGAGGGTGAATAAGAGAAAGCTATCTTTTTATCTCACAGGCAGCAGATAATTTATTTGGTAAGGTCCTGACTTTTCTGAAGCATAACCAGACATGTGTGGGCTTCTTCAGCAATTCATTCCAAAAATGAAAAGGAGCAAATTACTTTTCTTTTTGCAATTCTTTACTGAAACCCTACTCTAAAAATAGCACACCTCTTTTAGTATCTGATACTTTTGAAATAGAAGATTGCTTTAAAATAATTTTAAGCTATACCTCTCTAAGAATAAAATGCAGCCCTTTTCCAGGGAAACATTAAAAGCACTTCCTATAATCACCTTATTTTCCACAAAGCCTTCCCAGACCCAGAGCAGTGGATACAGACACCTGTGTGCTCTTTTCTGTGACCGTCTGGAGTAAGTTTCCAGAGAATTAGCACAATTGATCTGTAGTTCCTCTGAGATTCATCAGTGAGGCTGCAGTTCAGATTTTCAAACTGCCAAGATGTTTTTCCTCACAACTGCACAGAAAAAGCCCAAACTTCAGGCACAAGCAGGTGTGATATACGCAAATCAAATTCCTTCATTCTGTTTCTTATCCAGTTTGCGGCAACTGCCAGCTTTCATTCTGATCTCACAATGACTAGGTAGTACTCGCCAAGGTTTGAAGTATTATCAGGAGGGTAAATTTTCAATAAGAAGCTCTTGCTGGATGACAAATTGTTTCTGTCTTGAACTCAACTTCACTGTTCCTTGGTTTCCTAATCTGTAAAGCGGAAATAATAATATTTGTTGTACCTAATTCACGAGGACATGGAGAGATGACAAGTTTGGAAAAGCAAAGAATGTTGTGTGTGATCATATGAATGGCATGGGGGGATCTGCATTTTGTCTCAACTGCTGTCAAAAGCAAAGTAATTTTAAAGAGAGAAAATTAAAGGTCAACACAAGACAGAAGGGGGAAGGATGGAAAAGACTACAGGAAAGGTTGGCTCACTTAGAAAGGAAGGGAAGGGAAGGGAAGAATTATAGCCTGCAGGGATTCGGCCAGCAGCTGTATGAAGGAGCTCCAGCCTCTCCCAGGGGCTTCACACTTAGAAGCTCTTTCCTTGCAACCTCTACAAAACAACCGCCAAAGCTCTTTGAAAGTGACTGGAAATACCTTAGTGAGGCCCTGATGCCTGAAAGACTCCTTCCCCTTCCCCAATCACAGCCCCACAAGAGGCCAAGGCTCGTTGCCTGAGATGCTGAAACTCCAGGCTAATTTAAAAGAAGTTCCAAAGAAATCTGAGCCATCACAATTTTTGATCCTTTTACTCCAATATTCTGTCCCTTCCCAGACCGGGCCTCTGCCCGCTACTGCCTTCCTTTGCCAATTGAAGGCTTTACAATGGGAATGTCTGGTCTCCACATATTCTGAAAACTCATAAGTACTTGAGGAACTTCATAATAGAAAAAAGTACGAACACGTAAAAAAAAAAAATCTTCAGCATCATCAAAAGCGGGAGATACGCAAACCAAACAGGAGAGCAGCAACTAGATGCACTGGATGAGACATGCACATTATATTTTTAAACTGCAATTACTTTTGCACCACCTAATAACATGTATACATCCTAGAAACAGTGCTTAGTGAGAAAAAAAAAAAAAAGTCAAGAAAGAAGGAAATATCTGGTCGAGTGTGGTGGCTCGTGTCTGTAATCCCAGCAGTTTGGGAGGCCAACGCGGGCAGATCACTCGAGGTCAGGAGTTCAAGACCAGCCTGGCCAACATGGTGAAATCCTGTCTCTACTAAAAATACACAAAAATCAAATTAGCCAGGTGTGGTGGCACACGCCTGTAGTCCCAGCTACTCAGAAGGCTGAGACAGGAGAATCGTTAGAACCTGGGAGGTGGAGGTTATAGTGAGCCAAGATCACGCCACTGTACTCCAGCCTGGGTGACAGAGTGAGTCTCCATCTCAAAAACAAAACAAAGCAAAACAAACAAAAAACGAAGGAAATATCTACCCAGGCATACAAAACAATAAAAGCATAGGCATACAAAAAGTACACACTAAATCACATTAGTGTAGTTATTTAAAAGGGGAGCTGGGAAGAAGGGGAATGGGAATAGGGCATGATAACAAAAGGAACAGACAGGCAGATGGATAGGCAGACAAATAAGCAAGAGAATAGCTTGGCTCAGACCAATGGTGAAAATGGGCCATCAACTGACGAGCATGATTAACTCCACATGCTTCATAAGAACCCCAAAAACACGTAAAAGAAAAAATTCAACAATATTTCATTTTACATCAATCAAATTGACAATTTAAGAAGGCTTGTAATACCTAGTGTCGACTGGAGTGCTGGCAAGTAGGCAACCTTATACATTTCTGGTAGGAGTACAAATCAGTGTAACTTTCTTAAAAGAGTGTAATATGTTAATCCGTGTCAAAAAGCTTAAAAACCATACATAAACCTTTGGACTCAGCAGTCACATATCTAAAAATTGATTCAAAAATATTTACCACAATTTCTACTAAAAATGTTTGCATCATGGTTACATATAATTTAAAAAATTAGGAACAAATATCAAACCACAGAGGATTGGCTAAATGAATGATTGCATAGCCAGAGATGGAAAATTATACAACAGCTTTAAAAAGATGTTGTAGAAGGATAAGTAATAACATAAAGAAAGCAAGCAATAAAACTGTAAATAGAGTACAATTTTAGTTTTGGAAAAAAAAAGTGTATGCGTATAGACACACAGAAAGATATCTTTATAAATTTGGAAGACATATACCAAAATACTAACAGTAGTGATTTGGGGGAGTTTGAGTTAGGAATTTTAGCTGACTTTTTATTATACTTTGTATTTTATTGACTTTTATTACTTTTTGGAATAAACATAAATTCGTTTGGTACTTGGGGGGAATTTTAGTAATTTTCCTAATGGTGGAGGGAGGAAAGCTGTAGTCCTTTTCCCTAAGGTACATGCTAGGTAAATAGCTTGTTAACGTATTAAGCATGATTGTGATACAGCTGTGATTTACCTGTCTGGGGTAACATATTTGAATTTTTAGCAGGGTCTTTGGTAGACACAGAACTTGAACCAAAGGAAATTACATCCCAGCCAATGAAGGCTTTGGCAGGTCCACATGGACTTTTCATTGGTTCATAAGTCAGAGGACAAAGCCAGACATTCAGCTCATCAGCAGTATCTCGTAAAGTTATCTCTTCTATCTCCTGCCCCTCTACCTATATTCCTGAATCAATAACACAGGTATAATCCAAGGGTTTTCACAACCACCAGCTTCTCAGCTTCTACTCATCCTCTGTGACCACTGAAAACCCACAGCTGCTAGGACTCCCTGTGTTCTCTCCCAAATCCTACACCCAGTGGCCCCTGTTAATTAAATGCCTATTGTCTACTCCAGTGATGTCTTCTGAAATTGAAGAGCCAAAGGCGGGACCGCCAACCAAAACAACCTTTTGATGGGGGCAGTTCTCAGACCTCCTGGCTGTACTAACACAGCTGCTCAGATCTCAGCAGCACTAACAGGGAGGTGCTGTTAGCTCTGTGGGCAGCATAGAAGCAGGGGAGGGCAGAACAGGGACAGCGCTTGGGTGGGGAATGGAGAAGAGAAAGAATGTATGCCATACAGTCTCGCTAAAATAACTGAGAGCCTTCCAAACTGGGCAGAAAGCCGGAAGACTTGTCACTAGTTTGTAATCCATAGCTGAAATAGTTTGGGGTTCAGATTTGTCAGGAAGAATGGGATCTGTCTGAAAGATAACCTCTGTGGCATCTGTGGCAGGCTTTCTCTGCTGGTATGTGATACTTTTGTTCTGTCATTTGTCTTCTGGCATACACAGCAAAGGTCTAGAAGTGGCAAAGACGAATGCCAAACACAGCCAGCTTCCTGCCAAAGCTCAGGTCCCAGACACAACACCACCAGCTGTTTTCCCTCTTCTCTCCGTTTATTCTGTACATGAATATAATATCCAAAGAGAGAGGGGCCTCGGAACACTGTTGTCACCTGCCTCACTGGGTCTTGCTTACTCAAAAACAACTTACATTCTAAGAAGGCAATCCTATTGTCTTCCCTTCTGAATGGCCTGAAATACTCCATGGACACGACCCAAGTTTTGAAGACAGTTTATTTTATGAGTTACCTTCCCAACTCTGATAAAGCACACAACTATGTTAAACATGAGGAAAAGAGAAGAAAAAGAGGAGTGAGAAAAATAGAGAGTCTGTAATTTTCCTGAGGCCACAACTAGCCAGAAATTGAGGACAAGGAGCAACTAGTAGAAGCCAACTGGAAGATAGGTCATATGTAAGCCAAAGTTTAGTCATGCCTGTACATTTCTGTTCATTCCTCTCCATGCAATGGTCTATCACATTTTTTCTATCAAAAATTATTCCAAAGGGCCATAGATATACTTAGCACCATGTGAAATTCAGAAGTATACGACATGTCCCTGCCCAATGACTGATCATTTCCTATCATATTCCCTTGTAAAGTATCTTTATAGCACCGATAACAATAATTTCATGTAACGATACTATCTAAGTATTTAAAATTATCTTGTTTATTTGTTTAGAGGCACTCTCCTCCCATTGAGGAAGTTAAGTTCCTTAACTAGAGGGAAGTTGTCTACCTGCTTCACTCTGTATCTCTGGTGTCTGGGACAGGGCCTGGTACACAGAAGAGGCTCCACCAATATTTATGCATGAACAGAATGGGAGAGACAGGAGGTACCACTTGAAGAAATAAGTCACCTTTACGAGAAAGTCAGCAGTTTAGTAAGAGACCATAATTGCTGTAGAATGCCAAAGAAGTTCTGAACAATGCATAGGATGTAAAGAGTAGAACAAAATGAGTGAAGGCAGTGGTAGAAACATGCAGGGCCCCTAAACTGAGTATGTGACCCGGCAATGAAACTGAGACTGATCCTCCAATCCTGGGATATGTTGCAAGGGCTATGGAGGTGACACCACCTTGGCAATGACCATCCCAACAGAGCAAGGAGGGCCCCTGTCTTGCGAGGAGGGCTGCTGGCTTTCAGAACAGTAGTTTCATAGGTGCCATTGTCAAGAGGTCCACCCAGTACACAGCTGGGCTGGGATAAGTCATGTGTTGGAACACAACACCAAGACCCATTAAACCTCCACTGCTTTGGACCTGGCTGTGCAGGGTCAGTGCTTCATTTCTGCAAATGACTGGCTGCTCCAGTCAACCATAGTTCCAAAAAATAATTAACTTGAGAAGGTCCTCTGCTCAGGCCATAGCTTTTAAATGTCAACTAGGTCAACATCCTAGATGTAAATGTTATAGGTTTTTTTATTATAAACTTTTCCTTTAAATATGTCACAATATTGGCTAAGAAATAAATAATCATAGATTCTCATTATTTAATCTGAGCACTTAAAGAAAATTGTTTTTCCTTTTTAAAGAAAAAGGGATTTTAATTTATTGTAAAGAATACAGTATACTGTTCTCTATATATTTACTTCTCCATAACACATAAAAGCAGATTTTATTTTAGATGAGACATTAATGGCAGAACACTCTTCTTGCTTAATGTAAGCTATTTGTTTTTTTTATCTCTATAGGTTGAAAAATAAAGGAATGGTTTCAATAATATCAATAGCTGCCTTTTATTGTCCACATACTAAGGCCAGGCATAATG
This sequence comes from Papio anubis, assembly GCF_008728515.1. NCBI lineage: Eukaryota > Metazoa > Chordata > Mammalia > Primates > Cercopithecidae > Papio > Papio anubis. The sequence continues at coordinate 122,037,650 of NC_044978.1, read as the reverse complement.
TATTTACACATTTCAAACAGCTTTTCTAACCTTCATAATAATGGTTTAAAGTAGATAATATCATCCCCATTTTGCAGTTGAAAAAATTGAAGCTCAGAGAGGTTAAATGGCTTGCCAGAGCCCTCTTGCAGCAAGTGGTAGAGTTGCCATTCAAAATAATCCTATCCCTTATAATCCTGTAAAATGTTCAGTTGCTTGCTTCTCTACATCTCAAAATCTGAGAACATACGGCACTCCGATATAGAATAAACTTCAAAGGCTTTTGGTTTTTTGTTTTTGTTTGTTTTGTTTTATTTTACATCTCCACGAGCAGCAACTAACCTGCCTGGACTGTGAGCTCACTATAGGCAAAGAGTGAATCTTATTTACTTTACATGCTTCATGTACTCAGGACCTAGAACAATGGTCAAAAAAGAATGAAAGGGGAAATGAGATAAAAGGAACAAGGAAGAAGGACAATGGAAAGCAGAACCCAAGTCTCTAAACTTATATGAAAGGCTTTCTAGACACCAGGAACCATCTTCTAAACCAGGGGTTCCCGACCCCCCAGCACAGATCAGTTTCAGTCTGTGGCCTGTGAGGAACTGGGCCACACAACAGGAGGCAAGCAGCGGGTGAGCAAGCATTGTCACCAAGCTCTGCCTCATAGGAGCGAATGTGAACCCTGTTGTTAATTGCCTATGTGAGGGATCTAAGTTGCAGCTGCTTATGAGAATCTAACTAATGACTGATGATCTGAGCTGGAACAGTTTCATCCCGAAGCCACCCCCAGCTCCCCGGTCCATGGAAAAGTTGTCTTCCATGAAACCAGTCCCTCGTGCCAAAAGGGTTGGGGACTGCTGCCCTAAATGGAGTATGTGAATTTACTCATTCAATCTTCATGGCAGTACAATGTGGCAGATATTACGTTCCTGTTTTACCCAGAAGGCAATTGAAGCTTGGAGTTAAAGAATAGGTAAGTGACAGAGGCAAGATTAGAAACCAGGTGGTTTCGGCTGGGTGCGGCGGTTCAAGCCTATAATCCCAGCACTTTGGGAGGCCAAGGCAGGCGGATCACCTGAGGTCAGGAGTTTGGGACCAGCCTGGCCAACATGGTGAAACCCTATCTCTACTAAAAATACAAAATTAGCCGGGCATGGTGGCACATGTCTGTAATCCCAGGTACTTGGAAGGCTGAGGCAGGGGAATTGCTTGAATCCAGGAGGCAGAGATTGCATTGAGCCAAGATCGTGATAAGAGCAAAACTCTGTCTTTAAAAAAAAAAGGGTAATAAATAATAGAAATCATAAGCCAATTCAAACAAACAAAAAAGAGGCCGGGCGTGGTGGTTCACACCTGTAATCCCAGCACTTTTGGAGGCCAAGGCAGGCAGATCACTTGAGGTCAGGAGTTCGAGACCAGCCTGGCCAATATGGTGAAACCCCGTTTCTACTAAAATACAAAAATTAGCCAGGCATGGTGGTGAGCACCTGTAATACCAGCTACTCAGGAGGCAGGAGAATTGCTTGAACCTGGGAGGCGGAGGTTGCAGTGAGCTGAGATTGTGCCACTGTACTCCAGCCTGGATGAAAGAGCGAGACTCCCTCTCAAAAAAAAAAAAAAAAAAGAAAGAAAGAAAGAAAGAAAAAAAGAAACCAGGTGGTTTAGCTTCCAGGTCCAAGCTTTTAAACACTGGGCCAGGCTCCCCATGACATCTGCACCTGCAGAATGAACGCAGCATTTGCCCTGAGGTACACATGGCTCTATCCTCAGGCTTTTGTGAATAAAATAAGTTTTAAATAGACAAACAAAACATTGATATACATATAAAAAATTGTCTAAATCCTACTCTTTCTCTTTTCAAAGCTTACAACCTTATGAGTTACTCATTTTCACGTAATCTTACGAGCTACTCATTTTCACATAATCTTACATGGTGCGTGTTGTTGGTAAAATTCTTATGGACTCTCATATCTAAGATTTGTGTGCACAGTTCAGTGGTCCCACCAGAGTGGAACAGAGACTGATTGAAAAGAGGGGCAAGACAAACAAGGAAGAATGTTCTCAGGACCTGGAGAGTTCCACCTGGATCCAGTTTAGATTTAATACCTGAGTTTTTAAGATGAGTCAATGGAACCACTGTCCTGGTAGAGGGAATAGAGTAAATCCAAGGCAAGTGATGCCAAAGAGCCAGGCAGGAAGAGTGCCAGGTCAAGTATTGTGGTGGGGAAGGTGGGGAGGGGGAGCAAGGAGCATCCATACCTGGATAAAGCCTGCCCATCAGTCTCCAGGTAATTAAGCGGTGGGCTATTAATTCCTGGAAATGGGTCAGAGCAGGGCAAGCAGCAGGAACCAAAGTACAAGCCCAGTGCTAGGACTACAGAGTCAAGAAGAGTGGGGTAGGATGGGCAAGAGGGGGTGTTAATCAGATCCAGCTGTTGGTAAAGGACACATAGAGGTTAAAGCAGAAGTCTGAGTGCCAGAACTAAAATGTGAGCTTTGGGTACTAACAGGGTGATCACTCTAGGGCCCTACCTGCTGTGAAAAAAGGCAACCTACATCTGTCTCCGGTTTAGGTTCGTATAAAAACTGGCTAGTGCTAAGCCTTAATGTATAGTGGTCAAAGCATCAAACTCTGGAGTTGTGAAGGCAGGGGAAATGAAGCAGGGACTGGTATGGAGTGCATCGTGTGGCCAACATTATTCAGTTTAATCATGCAAAATATGTAACAATAGTATTAATATATGCACACGTGTTTATATGCATGTGTGTGCTTGTACATATACCCCTAAACTCAAGGGAAAAGAGAAAATGATAAGGGTCCTTATGGGTAAGGTTCTCAGGCAGGACTAAGTGTTTTCCTTTACTCCCTCTGGTTTACCTGCTTGTACTCTTTTGTTGAAGAGCCATGTTTATCTGCTACTTTTTTTCCACTTTGCCCTTTATTCAACATAGTGAACATGAATATTAATCAGGTGATTTCTGGTCATTAGTTTCCTCAGCACAGCACCCAGTTTCTTTGGGTTTTGATGAGCCAATAAAGTGGCAACTTCCCAATCATCACATAAATGACCCTGCCAAAAGGAATCAATCCAGAAAAACCTGTTGTTACCGCAAAACGGCAGGCTTCTTTTTGGAAAGTTTAGCACGTATTGGAAGAGCAGCAGCTGAGTGACTGACTTCCAAGGTCAGTGGTGAAAAGTCACCAAAAGTGGTACAAGCATGAATATTGCAAAAAATTCCAAAGCTGAGAAAGCTTATCTAGAAAGATGATCTTAGTGCCAAGACTGTATATGAAAATTGATCACAACTTTAGCTTTAATTTTTAAGATCCTCTCTCTCTCCTTTGGCTCTGGTTTTTTTTTTTTTTCTCCTTATTTTATGCATAAAAATGCAACCAGCCTGAACTAAAGCAAATTGGTTTAATTCCCTGGAGGGAGCATGAACAAATTTTCCCAGCAACTTTCTACTAGAGGCATTTGTGTGTGGATATGTGGATGGAATGTGAAGCAGTGAGCTATGTAAACCAGTAATCAAATGAAATACTACCCATTTCAAAATGCCCTAAACTAGCATTAGCATCACCAATTAAAACAATGGGCCTGGAAGAAAGGAAAATGCCCTCCCCCCAAAAAAAGTCATATGTATGTGGTATGTGCGTATTTCAGGGGATGGAGGTGGCACAGAGGAAGGAGTAAAATCTAGGGGAAATTAATTCCCTTTTAAAGGCAAATCCATCACGAGTGCTAGCAGGAGATCTCTTTGATGGGATAAAAGAAAGGAGTAAAGGCATTCAGTAATTTCATCAAATTAAAATTTCAGCAGTTTACCTAAATTGCCCAACCATTAGACACTTATAAAGGTATTTGCATGTGCCCACTTTTAACCTGTGTTAAAGTAACAGGTAAACAGAACATGATAAGCTATAAACACTAAGGGTTCTTTTCTCCTTTATGGCTGAGACTTCTATTGAAACACTGGTCTTTGAAGGACCACCAAGTGGTAGTATTCTCATTCATTCATTCATCATACACTTGTTCAACAATGCTGAGAACTCTGTGTAGCCCTTGATGCTGAGGATATAGACATGTAGGAGATATTCTTATAGACATCAAAGAGCCTCCAAGTCAAACTCAGAAGCTATTCTGCCTTCCATACTCTACAACATGACTGATCACAAAACAGGCCCTGCTACACTCATATCACTGTGGCATAAACAGAATTAGTGTTTCCTTTCAACATGGTTTCCACAACCCCATGAGTTCTGCTTCTGACCATGAACTGGAATGGAGAGGACTGTCAGCCTCCTCCACATAGGACCTGCACATGGCCCGAGTACTCATTTAGCCTGCACATCTGATTAATACCATGAACTTAGCCTTTTTAACCTCAATCATTTACCTGCAAATGATTTTCCTGAAAATCTAACCAAGGGTGTGAAAGAGAGGAGTATATCAGCTGCCCCTCAAATTGGCCCACCTTCTGATTCTCATCACTGATCCACCCTTACGTTTAGCTGCAGACAGTAGCTATCACAGCTCCCTTGCATGACATCCAAGACCTTCCCCTGGTCCATCTGCCTTTTCAGATTTCCCTGCCACCACACACCCTGCCTTAGTTTCTGGGCACATCTAATTATCTGTTCTCCTGAAGACAAACTCGTATCTCTGCCCCTTGTCTTTGTTTTCACCATTAACCATGATATGGTTTGGCTCTGTATCCTGACTCAAATCTTATGTCAAATTGTAATCCCCATGTGTTGAGGGAGGGACCTGGTGGGAGGTGATTGGATCATGGGGGCGGTTTCCCCTATGCTGTTCTCGTGACAGTGAGTGAGTTCTCATGAGATCTGATGGTTTAAAAGTGGCACTTCCCTCTTCATTCTCTCTCTCTCTCTCTCCTGACACCGTGTAAGACGTGTCTTGTTTCCCCTTTGCCTTCTGCCATGATTGTAAGTTTCCGGAGGCCTCTCCAGTCATGCAGAACTGTGAGTCAATGAAACCTCTTTTCTTCACAAATTATCCAGTCTCAGGTAGTTCTACATGGCAATGTGAAAACAGACTAATACAACCCCCATCTTCCATTTCTGCATTTAAAAAATTACTTATACATTTACTCTTTAAACTTATAATTATAAACTCTATTGAAAAAATGGCCAAGTATAAACAAATTAAGTTATATTATGACTACTCCTACTTCAAGAGACTATTATGATATTAAGAATTTCAACTAGATCTCAGTTAAAAATATAAAACAAAAGTAGGCATATAAGTCCACTAAATCATATTGATAAGAACCTAATAACCTAATAAGATTATTAAAACAACATCTCAACATGTATCATTCCTCTAATACACTGTTCTCCTCATCCCATCAGAAGTCTTGTTCAGAGTTTCTTCTCGTATTGGAAAAAGTGCTTACAGCTCCTGGTGGCCCCAGATCACTTGGTGGGGTCAGGATTGGGGAGCTGTCTTGGGAGTTGGCCCAGCTGTGATCCAGCCAGAGATTACCTGCACAGGAATGGTGATCTTGGTAGAAGCCGTCCCCACAGGTAGACACACACTGCCCGTGTCGCATCAGCAAGGGAGGCTGGCAGGATGAGCACTCCAGCCCACTGGTACACGTGGAGCACTGGGGCTGGCAGGCTGATTCCAGATAATGTTGAAGAAAGAGAAAGGGATCATTTGATTAGCTGAAAGACACCACCCCCATGCCAGTGCTTACACAGCCCAATGTTGAGGCTCCAGGTCCCAAACAGAAAATGCAGACAAATAATTTTAACAGCCATCATCTGTATAGCACACAGTTCATGTCAGCCACTGTTTGAGTGCTTTACATATATGAATTCATTTAATTCTCACAACAACCCTGGGAGGTAGATATTATTAATCCCAACTTTACAGAGTAGGAACAGACTCAGAGAGATTAAACAACTTGCTCATGGTCACATGCTGGCATTTGAAACCAGGCAGTTTGGCTGAGGAGTCTGTGTTCTTTTCCTCTTATCCAGTAGCCCCCGATATCTTTGTCACTCAACTTTTTAGCAAGATCTCTTGCCCCCTTTCCACCAATACTGTATGAAAGAGATATAAGTAACTTTCAAAAAGGTTGAAGATTATATGAATTAGGAAAGAAAGTATGGAGGAGTGAATAATTACAAAAATAATAAAAGCGGCTAACTCTTATTAATCCTTGGCTGTATCCTAGACATCAGTCTAGGCACTTAACATGTATTAAAACACCTGGTCCTTATAACCACCCTCTGAGGAAGGTACTGGAATTACCCTCACTTTATAGATAAGAATGTGGAAGATACCAGGTGCAGTGGCTCACACCTGTAATCCCAGCACTTTGGGAGACATAGGTGGGTGGATCACTTGAGTCCAGGAGTTTGAGACCAGCCTGGCCAAGATGGCGAAATCCTGTCTATACTAAAAATACAAAAATTAGCCGGGTGTGGTGGCAGATGCCTGTAATCCCAGCTACTCAGGAGGCTGAGGCAGGGAGAATCACTTGAACCCGGGAGGTGGAGGTTGCCGTGAGCTGAGATCATGCCACTGCACTCCAGCCTGGGTGACAGAGTGAGACTCCATCTCAAATAATAATAATAATAATAAAAAGAATATGGAAGCAGAGAGAGGTTAAATATTCACAATCAGGTATAAACCTACACACTTTTTTTTTTTTCTTTTCTTTTGAGACGGAGTCTCACTCTGTTGCCCAGGCTGGAGTGCAGTGGTGCAATCTTGGCTCACTGCAACCTCCACTTCCCGGGTTCAAGAGATTCTCCTGCCTCAGCATCCCAAGTAGCTGGGACTACAGGCATGCGCCACCACACCTGGCATAATTACACACTCTTAAATGGATAATTAACATCACAAGTCAGAAATAAGGGAATCGTAACAGATCTGACATCTGACATCAACCAAGTCAACTCTCCCAAGTAAGGTCTCCTTCTCAGAAATGCACATAAACCCATTCTGGATCCTCTGGTAGCCCATAAGAGATAAGCTCTATTACTATCTGTTTGATATGAGCAAGTTGGTTAATTTCTCTGACCCACAAGTTCCCCATTTGCAAAATTAGAAAGCTGTAGTAAATGATCTTGAAGGTCTATGTCAATTCTAAGTTTCTATCCTGGATTGAGTACTTTAAGAAATGAGCCCAGGTATCCTGATGATATTACTATCCTTGAAAGTCTTCAAAAATAAAAAAATTCAACTATGACTACCTAACAACCTCTACATCACCTGTCTTCCAATAAGCACCAAAATACCTATAAAATGGCAGAAAAAGAGACCTGCAGGTAGAGAGGGCAAGTAACCTATAGATGACATTACTACCTTCTAGAGGTTTTTAGACATTGTGCATCTCAAAAACATGCTGCATGCATGACCCCCTCCTTGACAATATTGAGCCTCAGTTTAAGAATCACAATCTTTGATGAGTCTGCCTCCCACACACCACCACCTCTGGCTTGTCCACTCAGAGCCATACCTAAACAGAGACTGCCAGCTTGGTAAAAACCCAGCCCACAGCTGTGCACACACCGTCCATTCTGCAGTAACTTGGTGGGATCTTGGCAGAGGTCACAGTGGTCTGGATAGTGAGAGCATGTCAAACACTCTGGATGGCAATGAACTGAAATCAAGCACAAAGAAGGGGAGAACTCAGTGAACTCCATCTATTATTTCTCTTACATCCTTCAGAAAAGCATCTACAAGGTATGCAGCATTACATAGAACATGAAGAACAGAAAACTGTGGGACTTAGATATGAAAAAGCCTCCTAAATAGCAAAAAAAAAAAAAAAAAAAAAAAGCATTTCAATGCGAGATTGCAAGGAAGTTTTCCTTGTCTGAAATTCATCACTGTCTCCCATAGTCCCAACATGAAGATACTAGAAGAACAGCCTCTACCCGCTGGAATACTTCAAGAAACAGGAATGACTACTTCCATAATGTATGATTTAAACAGATTCAATAATTTATGATACCTCCGATGTTCTTCTTAAGCTTCGACATGTACAAACAGTTCAGACATAAAACCTACAATGTTTAAAAATAGTTATTTTTATCTCAGAAAAATGCAGCTCATTTTCTTCTTTTTCTCCAAAATTTCAAATCTCATTTTCAGTAATTAGGGTTATCACTGAATTTAGTGGTAATTATCAGCAAGGGACTTCTTTTTTCAGGTTTTGAAGTTGTCAAGGACCTGATTTTCGGTATATATAGTGCATAATAATATGCTAAATGTTTGTTTTGGAAAGCCCAGAGAGCCCTTTGGTGAAGGTAACATAATTAAGCCATAAAGTGGCTTTGCTTTTTCCTTGATAAACTCTCCAGAAAAACACTGCAATTAGCCAAAATAAGTTGAGTGCAACAAGAGCAACTGCCAATATGAAAATTATGGCCTGTGAATGAAAATAATTAATTATGAAATATGAATGGAAGAAAATGCCACTTCTCCAAAAGAGACTAAGCTTATAGGCAAATTACTACTCAACCAGAGCAACTCCAGTGCCTGCCAACAATTATTAACTGGAACTAATTCAACCCCAGGTGATTTGAAAGCAAAATTGCAGAACAAGTAGACAAAATTATCTTTTGGAAAAAATTAATGAGTCTGTAAACTTTAAAAACCCATTTGAGAACTCCAAAAGGAACCACCTGTTTAATAGCTCACCTTAAGAACAAAGAACACCCATAATAAACTTTGAGAAATTATTTTTATATTTTGAACAACAGAAGACAGATTTACCTTTACAAGTCTTCAAACATGTTGTTTGATTTTCACAATAATTTTGCAAGATACATAAGGCATATTTTATCAACAAGAAAATTGAGGCTTAAAGAGGGTCAATGACTTGCCCAAGGTCCCATGCTCATAATCTGTTGAGTTTGGCAATTACATGGACAAAGATTAATTAGCATCATTTGTTAGAAAAATTATGGAGAAACACACAAACCCATTGGTTAACTAAACAAAAAAGAAGCAAGGGGTTGGGGAAGAGAATCTCTGAGCTTTTTGGCAGTAAAACTATCTCAGTAGAAACAGAGGAGACATGGACTCACCTGATGTGCAGTCTGGACAGCACCGTCCCTTCACCTCTAAGGCCAGTGTGCCCACTGGACATGGTGGACAAGAGGGCTTGTAGCAAGTTACCTGAGCCCCTCGGCACTCACACACCTTGCAAGGGCCATCTTCCCACTTCTCTCCCTCCTACGTAAAAAAGTGAAGAACAGCATTGTCATCGGGGTACAGTAATTCAGAAGAGAGTTTGCTGCTGAAGAACTTACAATTTCCATAAGGACAAAGTGAAGGCAGCTAATCAGTACTCTGCCAAATCTAACTCTGAAATAGAACAACAGCAAAAGAGTCCTAAATTTAAAAAGACAGAATTTATCTTTCTTTGTTCATAATGGGTTTATTTCAATGTAGAGCATCAGCCGAAATATTTTAGGCACACTCAGAGATAAGCTGTGAAAGTATTCTAGGACTAATAGAATATGTAAAAGGCATTTAAAACTTGTTTCTCAACCTCTTTCACCAAAAACATCAAAGGAGATTACAATGTACCTAGTGATTAGCAGGTGAGTTAAATACAATCTTTAAAATAACAGTGAGACACTTAGTTAAAAACCTGAATTTCCTTATGGTTACCACAGTAAGAGTTAACAGTTGAGTCATTATATTCTAAAAATTAAAACTTTTGCAGGCCTACTTTTAATGGGCTGTAGATGTGCCCTAAGCTTTCACACACTAAAATACTCTTTTCATCCAAGCAAATTACGAAAATAAACATTAGTAGTCGGCAGAGATTCCAAATTGAATTGTGAAGAACAATTCATTTTTGCTTACAGGAAAGAGACAGAGTTTCTTACCAGAAAGTATTGGGGTGATGAGGGAGGTGAAACAGGAGAAAACAGGAGAGCAGATTTTAAAGTAACAATTTTATAAAATGCTTATTAAGTCAGCAGACATTGAACATCTCAAACAATTAATGTGACGGTATTTAGCAAAATGAACATTAAATGTTACAAAACTGAGCAATACTATCTTGAGAAGGCAGAAGTGCTTTTCTTCCATTTGAAAGCAGACCCGTCTCGAGATCAGACCCTTTATTGTAAGAATGCTGTGTTAAACGCTTGCATTTTCCCTTTAAAAGAAACCATATAACACTGTCCTGTAGACAATCTGGAGAGAACAAATTTGGGATTGTTTGGGGAATGAATGCTTGCAAACCCAAGAAGCTCTTTCTTCAGCACTTTGCAGTACATAAAACTCTACCGATGGTTAAACTGAGTTTTCTAGGCCAGAAAAAAATCAGGGAGAGAAAAATATCACAAGCAAGGGAAAGAATCTATGTAGGAGCTTGTGGTTAGAGAAGTATTAATTATCAACTGCCTAAAACAATTGGCTAAAGAAAAGAGCAAAAGTTCAATGCATCAAAGTCTGAATTATCATTAAGACCCTTAATTTCTGGTCATAGTGCCATCAAATGTGACTGTTAAAAATACTAAGGTACTACGTTTTCCCCATGATATTTCATGCAGATCATTACATAAAACAATTTTATAATGATCTATGTACAAGTTAAAAAGCTATACTTACTGGAATACGTTTAACTTCACTAGCATTTGAGGACATCTAGGAACAAAGAGAAATGTCTTTATTATGCCACTAAAAACACTATTAGGCTGATCTATTTATTTTTTCATTAGGAGTTATCCATTTTTCCCAAGTAACATGCAACTTTATTTATTGGTTATGAATAGACATGAAATCTATCTTATCAAAAACAAGAAAAGCATACTAATCTGAGATGAAAACAACACACCTAGGAAATACTTCTGAATTCTCACTTTGTGCCTGAGTACTTGGTTTCAATTCCCCTCAACACTAAGGACTTTATGGTCAAGGAACCTGAACTTGCAAGGGCAAATTCTTGAATTTTGCATGGTGCCAGAGCATGATGGAGATTTGTACTTATTTAAAATAACTTCGTTTTCTTTACTTTCACTGAGTTTAATTTATCTCCAAAAATGAGTAGGAAAATGGATACTATGAGAAAATATAAATTCAACATTTATAGGGAGGCTTTAAAACCTCCTAAATTCTTAGGAAATGAGAATGACTAAAGTGTGATCTATCACTAGGAAACAACGCCAACAGCAAAATAATAATATGCCGATGTTTTCAGCTTTTTAAAAATCGTGCCAAGACAGCACTGTTCTAAGTGCTTCACACATAACATCTCTACAGCCCCATGAGGTAAGTACTATTGTTATCACTAGTTTCCACTGAGGATTCAGTAACTTGCCGAAGATCACAGTACACAGCAAAGTAGAGATTTGAACCTAGAGCCTGCGCTGTTAACACTATACAATACTGCCTCCCCAGAATGTACAGAAACACTGGAAGGTTGACGGATGTAATTTACCCAAATCAGAAAAAAAAAAAAGAAAAGAAAAAAAAAAAGTGTGGAGGAATCAGTTCACCAGTCAAAGTCTTTATTCCTAATTTGTAGACAGTAGTTCCCCCTTATTCATGGTTTCACTTCCTGCAGTTTCAGTTAACCCTGGTCAACTATGGTGGGAAAATACTAAATGGAAAATTCAAGAAATATAAAATTCATCAGATTTGAATTGCATGTCATTCTAAGTAGTATGATGAAAATCTCAAGTTGTCTGGCTCCATCTTGCCTGGGACCTGAGTCCTTCCTTTGTCCAGCATGTCCACGCTGTAGATGCCACCGCCTGTTACTCAGGAGCCATCTTGGTTATCAGAGCCACTATCTCAGTATCACAGTGCTTATATTCAAGTAACTCTTATTTTACTTAATAATGCCCCAAAGTCCAAGAGTAGTGATGCTGGCAACTTGGATATGCCAAAGAGAAGCTGCAAAGTGCTTCCTTTAAGTGAAGAGATGAAAGTTCTTGACTTAATAACGAAAGAAAAAAATTTATGCTGAGGTTGCTAAGGTCTAAAGTAAGAATAAATCTATCTACGAAATTGTGAAGAAGTAAAAACAAATTTGTGCTAGTTTTGCTGTTGCAGCTCAAACTGCAAAAGTTACAGCCATAGTGTGTGATAAGTGGTTAGTTAAGATGGAAAAGGCATTAACTGTCAGTGGAAAACATGAACAGAAATGTGTTTCAATTGATGCCAGTCAGGATCAGTACTACTGACAGTTTCAAGCATCCACTGGGGACCTTGGCACATATTCTGTGATAAGTGGGTACTATTGTAATCCTATTCTGACCGGTCAAAGAAGCAGTTGTTTTTATGACCAACTGGCATATTTTAAAAAACATAATGAATTTATCAACATTCCAATACCCAACATGAAAAATACGGGCTACATAAATTCAGAAAATTTGAAAAGATTAAGATAAATGTATTTCCTTTGGGTAATAGAAAAGTGCAGACAGAGGGCAAAATAAAACCTTAGTAAATAGAGTTTTACCCCACGTGTAATCAAACAAAACCTTGTCACTGCTACCTGCAAAATAAATCTAGAGCCTGGTCACTTTTTACCAAATGCACCACTTCTTGCCTAGGCCAAGCCACCATTGCCCTTTGCCTGGACCATTACAAAACCCCACTAACCAGATCGCCTACCTCCAGTTTCATTTCCTTCTGTCACTCACCCATGCAGCAGCCAAAGTGGTCCTTTCATGAGTTAAGTGAGAGCCCAGCACTCTTCTGCTCAAAACTCCCCAACAGCTCCCATCTGCCTCAGGGTAAAGAACTGTGGTCTCTAGGCTACTTACCAGACCTCATGGCCAATGCCTTTCTCCCTCATTCACTAAGTTCCCACCAGACTCCAAATTCTTGAACATGCCAAACACACTTGTATCTCAATGACTGTGCATTTCCTGATCCCTATTCCTGGTATGTTTCCTCCTAGACATCTACCTGGCTCCCTCCCTTCAGGCTCTGCTCAAAGTTTTCTGTAAGAGAAACCTCGCCATTTTATATAAAGGAACACACCCCCTACATCCCACCGTCCTGCACAGCTACTGTCTGGCCCACTTGCACTGCTTTATTCTTCTACGTAGTGCTCCTCAGCACCTGACGTGTAGTATGTGTGGTGTGTGTGTGTGTGTGTGTTTTCTGTGTCCCTATACCACAAAGTATGCCCCACCAAGACAGCAGGAACTCTGCCTGTTGTATTCCCTTCTGTGTCCCCAGAGCCTGGTGCATAGTAGGTGCACAATAACATTTGTTGAACAAAGGCATGGGTAAAAGAAACAAGAAGGTAATGTCCCCTCATTAGATTAATTTTGAATTAATTTTAAATCATCTTTGGTTATTAGCCTGATACTCACGAATTTTCCATTTCCTTCATAAACACAATAACCATTCCTTGAAATGCATTCAGGACAACATTTTCCATCTAAGTGAATTAATTCTTCACCCTGTAGAAATAAGAGTTGCAGTGGCACATATATCAAATTAACATCTCCAGGTAGCAGGGCTAAATTGCGAAGCAGTTGGGTTCCCTGACTGGAATGAGAAACCCTGGCACACAGTTGGCTCTGGCCCTCTTCCTGTTTCATCTCCCCGTGTGCTGTCTTCCTATGGAAAGTCTAGACCACACAGCACACTCCTCCATGTGCCTTTTCTTTCCTTTTATGGTGAATACTTATGCTCTGATCCCTCCATAATTTTCTACCTGTGCCCAGGAGCTCACGTGAATAAGAAGGATGACCAAGGTTAATGTTATAGTCTAGGAAAGTTATGAGTTTCAGAAAAGGATCACAGTACCTTAAACATACAATTTGTGACTTTAGTTTCATGAACAGTGCTCAAATCAAACCACCAATTTTCCCTGAATACAAAATCAGATGCATCCCTTTATGCACAGATGTAGTCTTGGGCATAAATTAAGCAGTAGAAAACTAAACTTTACTCAATATTCTGAAACCCTTACTGCTAGTCAACTCATATCAAAACTATTCTTAAAATTATAAGAGGAATAATCTTAATTTATCTACCCTGCCATATTTGCGGATATTTAACTTTCCAAGTCTTATCATTTTCATTTCCCAGTATTGATAATTTTAAAATTTTTATTTTTTTATAAAATAATAAATGCTTGCTGTAAAAATGTAAATAATTTGCAATTCTCTAATTTAGAAAGTGTAATTCCACTGAAATCCCATCTCCCAGAAAATCTGATGTTAAAAACACCATCTCTGTTTCCAATTTTTCATGTGTATACACTAACATCTGATCTATATGTTAGTATTCTACACTAACATATAATATCTGTAGTCTAAAGAGTATTCTTTAAAGCACTTTTCACTTTTGAAAGATATATCTACTTTCTAAAGAATGGTAATGTTTCTCTAAATATTTAATATTTAATTTGGGGCCTGTATTATATTTAAAAGTGTAGAAACCATGTTAAATGAAAAATGAATAATATAAATTTGCATAAACAGAATAATCATAATGATATTTTGTTTAAAAACACTGTACTAATGACAAATATTATGAAAGCACTGGTTGTCTCTGGATGCACTGGATGTCTTTGGTAGCATTATAGATGGATTTTTAAGTCTCTTTTCCAGTTTTCTTGAGCCTTCAAAATTTTCTAGAATGAATATGTGTTATTTTACTGAGAGAAAATCTAAACGTTTAGAAGAAACACAAAAATACATAAATGATTATAATTATTTTGGAGTTATATAGATTACTGTCCATCAAGATTTCACGTCAATCAGAGGCCAGTAGGGAGCAGTGGGTACTACAGAGAGCAGATGTATTTACATATAAATTGTTTTGCAGAAACGTGACAAATCAGTTGGTAGTGAAGGCATAACACAGAAACACCGAAATTTGCTTTCAAAGCATATAAAAGAGTTGATACGCATGTAATCTAAGTCACTTAAAACAATGTTTTGAAACAAGACTGACTATGCGTACTTCTGTAAAAGACGAAACTCATGAGAGATTCTTGAGTGTCCACTAAAATATACACAGACAAAACTAAAAAGTGACTCCCTATCACCTAAATGAGGCAAAGAAAGTGGCTGGGGTGGTGGTGGGGCGGGGGCAGGTATTGAAAAAATTGTGGGAGGGAAATTAAAGCTTGTAGCAAAATACACAGAAGAGGGTAGGCACTCCATAAATGTGAGCTGCTTTGCCAGGCTCCCCTGGAGGTAAATTCCCTCAAAAGAGTGCTTCCTTTTCCTGATGAGCAGGTTAGTCAGTCCAATCTCAGTCTTTGGACTGGTGGATGTAGGTATGACTAGGTAGGGAAAGGATAGAAACAGAAAGGCCTATGCAACAGGAAGGTTGTTCTCCACCTTCAAACACCACTGTAAGTAACAGTAAGCACTGCTCCTGGGGCACAAGGATTCGGTTTTGGTGAGGTGGGAGGTTTCAGATAGATCTGCTATTTATAGAAGCAGCCTGAATGCCCCAAACCACATCAGTTCACTGCAGTGGGGAGTTCACTCCAATTAGCATTGGGCTTTTGAGTAAAATTGCTTTCAGAAACAAACACTCTTTCCCTTTAAAGAGGGTTCTGTTGCATAGGCCAGACAGAAATCTACCCTTTCCCCACCTAGTCATACCTACAGCCACCAGACCAATGATTAAGACTGGCCTAACCTGCTCATCGGAAAAGGAAACGCTCTTTTGAGGGAACCTACCTCCACTGGAGCGGGGAAAGGCAGCTCGCATTTACCATGTGCCTACCCTCTCCTATGCATTTTGCTCCAAGCTTCAATTTTTCCCGTTCCATTTTATGCTTCAGATGTGAATGCTAGGTCCTTTTCTTTAAAAGCTAATTTGACTTCTTCACCTGAATTCAGGTTCGAAGACATCATCAAATCTAGAAATATGAAAATCATTATATTGTGCTAGCCTACCATTGATTTGTTTATGTTTCAATGTTTAGAGATTTGGTGGAATATAGCAAAGACAAAGACCAGGCCATTTTCTTCTTTTTTAACAACAAAAACTGTATGCTGATTTCAAAGATATTCAGAACACTGCCGTTGATAACCAATGTGATCATGAAGACAACAGTGAAGCTGCACACCTTTGCCTCTTCTTTTAAAAATTAACTTCTCTGTATCTTTTTGAAGTGCATTGCACTCACACTTAATCCACCCTTGGTATCCAAGATCAGAAATCAAAATGACCTTGATATTTTACAGAAGAAGACAGGCAGAAAGTGGGGTAAAACTGAATAAAAATATCAACAGGGCACTTCCACTATGCCCCTTGGCAGACATAGTCATTTCCTCCAGGAGCTCCTAATATATTTAACTCATATTTTCATTGGTGCCATGCTATGATTTTTGCTTACATATCTGACTTCCTAAAAAGCCTGGAAACTCTTAAGGTCATAATGTGCCTTATTCATCTTTTTATCACCAGTGATACAAGTTAAGCAGGAGTTAGGAAATTAGTACATCCGGGCTTTATTTAACAAGGTCAACAGAAACATGGCATATAAAGAAGACTAAGTGATATTTTTCATCAGATTCAATGTCGGTTAAAATTTCACTTCTGACAGAGTTTCTAGTTTAGAACTCAGGGCTTTAAACAAAACTTGGGAAACATGGAAGTAATATGGAAAAAAACAATTTAGCTGGTTAAAGATCTGGAGAAACAGGCGAGGCATCAGAACTCCTCAATTCATAAAAGAAAAGACTAGTAACTAGAAAGGGATGAGAGAGTGTTATGGGGTGACTTGAGGAATACTGAAGTGCTCTCCACTTTGGCAGCTAATCCTCACATTCTCTAAGAATAGCCAAGAATGCCTGGCTCATGCCACCATA
Source organism: Papio anubis (assembly GCF_008728515.1). Classification (NCBI taxonomy): domain Eukaryota; kingdom Metazoa; phylum Chordata; class Mammalia; order Primates; family Cercopithecidae; genus Papio; species Papio anubis. The sequence goes on along the minus strand of NC_044978.1, from coordinate 122,020,867 downwards.
GCCAGGTGTCACAGCTGACAGCAGCAGGCAGGCATGTGGAAATGCAGAAATGCTGGGGATACAGGCTAAACAATTTTCTGTGACTGAGACTCTTTGTTCAGATCTCACTGAAATTAGACGGTTAAAGGACCCACCCTACCAGAATCTCCTCTCCCACATTTTTCGTAAATTCTAGGATGTTACATAAACGAAGGCCTTAGAAAATGAAATGAGATCCTTGGGGCAGACTGCCGAGGCAGGGAAGCCCAGCCTCAGCCCGAGAGAGACAACAAAAAAGGGCCCTGATTAGGTTTTCTTCTCATCTTCATCCAACCACCCTGACTCCCCTAATGTGAAGAAAAGAAATGAAAAGGCATGTGGGGGGAAATAAATCTGCAAAAAGCAAGTCCCTCTTTACCTAAATATGTCTCAACTCTGTCAAGACCTACAAGTAGGAGACAAATTGAAAAATAACCCTGCCAATGACAGCCATGTCTGAAAGGTTGTTCCTCCTTAGGCTCAGGGTTAAGAGGAGCTGAGAAGTAGGGGAGAAGAACTAGAGAGAAAAATGCCTTCACAGAAACCCAGGCCTCCAGATATTTCTAATTTCCCTCATCGACTCAAGTCCATGGCCCAGAGGGAAACTGGTGGGGCGGAAGGGAGCGGTGAGGAAGAAGGAGACAACTTTAAAAGCAATTTGTTTTGTAATGGGTCAAAATCAAGTTCAAAGAGAAAAAAAAAAAGTCATTTCCCTCCAATATACAGTATATCTATAGTCCAAACAGAGGCTGCTTTGTTAGAAGCTTCTAGAAATTCTGCAGACAGCAGAGGTTAACAGAGGCCAATGGAGTTAATTGTTTATAAGGTCCCCTTTGCTCTCTTAAAAACAGAAAGCATGTTATGTTTTTTCCTGATCCATGGAAGTGGCCCCTCTCATTCTGCTAAATGCTGTCAGTGAGGCCTACAACAAGAGCCCGGCCACCAGCACACCTGTGGACCCTGTTTCACAGCCGGGACGAACTGGGCTCGCCATCAGCAATGAGATCCAGCTGCGCTGTCTGATAGGCTAATGTCCCATATCATGTCCTTCCCTTTCACATCTCTGGCTCAGGGCTTCCAATTTGACCAGATGCACTGAGAGTTAAAAGCTCCAAGGGGCTGTTCCGAGCTAGTCTGAACAAACAGTGACATTCATTTTATACCATGGAATCTTTATGCTAGAAGGTCCTATGAAATGTGAGAAGTCAATGTGGACATCCCTGCTGCTGCCAAGAAGTAAAGAACAGGCAGGGCCCCTTACTATCCCATTAGAAAGAGCTGCAACAGTCGTAATGGAAAGGCCCCTGCTTCTTACCTGGGCACACTCCACTTTGGCACACTCTCCAGTCTGGCAGGTCACTTGGCCATGATTACACATGCAGAACTCACAAGCCGAGCCCTTCCACATTTCATCCTGGTACCGCACAACCCCATCATAGGAACAGCTCCCAGCAGGAGACACACATTCCTCACAGCATTGCCCATGACGCCGAGCCCTGCTCTGACCCTAGGACACAGGGAGCAAGGTGAGGGGCAGTCCTCAGGAGACAGTGAAACACTCGAGCCAACAGAGGCAGGAGGACCCAAAATACCAAAGCTCTACAGGGCTCTTTCCCTGGCCCGATCCACGATGGGCAGGATCCCTTGCACCTCAACCCTTCTTCCTAGGAAGCAGAGCTCTCATATCTTTATGTAACTTTGCAAACATTATACAACTTTTGATTCCCCTGGGAATAAGAAGTGCATTCCTTAAATGATCCAGAATAGAGCTTAGACAAGTAAGGTACACACTCTCAAATACCTTTCCGCATCTCAGGGGCAGGCAGGCCTGCTTGTGACACCTGACCTCACCTCGGTCACATATACACGTGGTGCAGGCATTTTCACTCCACTGCTCACCATGCTGCATGAAGACAAGAAAGAAGAACGTGGAAAATCAAACGTCCCATACATCAAACAGAAGCACTGACACATAAGATACCTGATTTTTATTACATTTGTAAGCTGAGCCACATTGAATGTACTCTTGAGAAATGATAACATTTAGATAGGAATAGCTTCTATGAAGACAGTCAATAAATGTCCAAAGGAGACTTTAGATTAATTTTCATTCACCTATATTCATTCTACAGGTGTGTTGAGGGCCCATTCTGTGCCAGGCACATAGAGACTTGGGACACTGAGATGAGCAGAAAGCCCTTGTTGACTGGCTCATCCATGGCATTCTTTAGCTCTTGGCTTTGCCAGGAGGCCCAGCCCTCACTGCCATATACTCACTTTGCCAGCTTCCCTTGCAGCTAGGGCCTGGACACTGTCCAACCGGAGGGGACCTCAGGGGAAATTTGCTAGAGTGGTGGAGGTCAAAGTAAAAATTCTCCTCCCACATGAAACAAAATCCCACCCCTCTCTTCTACCAACCTTTAGTAATAGCTGTGTGAGGATGAGCTGCCCAGGGCTGAGGAGGTCTCCTTGGGGATGGGATGGGACAAGATGAAGGGCAAATGCCAGCATGTTAAGGGTGGCAGGTAGAAAGATCAAAAGAGCTTAGATCCTTGAAGGCATCATTGAGACCTGAATTGATAAACTTGCAGCTGCCCCACCCTACCTCTAGACTTTGTGTTAGATGACATAATTAATATTAGCATTTTAGCCACTTTTACAGTGGGATTTCTGTTCCTTGCAGTTGAAAATGCCATTACAGATATAAAGCCTGTTTCTTCAAAGAAAAACTTAGTCTAACAATCCTGTCCAATAAAAATATAATGCAAGCCACATATGTGGCCACTGTGTCACGCAGCACAGATCTAGTACATATAAAAATCCTCCCCAATTAGTTATTTTCATTCAGATTCCAAGTGACCTGTCTAGTATTTTTGAGGCACCCATCCCCTAATACTTATTTTCAGATTTTCTACTGAGAGTTATCATCCTAATTTCTATTTAGTCCTTTTTAGAGTGGCGGGTGAGTAAGGGAAGTAATTGAGTTTATTTTTTATGTGTTCTTTGCTTTTGAGTAAGGTAACCTTTTTCTGGACCAGTTAGGCACTCCCAAGACAGAACATTCACTCATTCATTCATCTATTCACTCAATTTTTTAAACTCATCTTTATTTGATGCCTACTACGTGTTAGGCACAAAGTTATCCAGGCTACCCAATAGTACTTTTGAGTTTGCAGGTTCTACCACCAACAGCCTCTCGCCTCCCTTCCCTCTCTCTTCTACTACTCCTGGGTTTTCCCCAGTGTAAGATGGCAGGGGTGTGAAGAGACTGTTTCTGGATATCAATGCATAAAATCCAGCCAAAGCAGATAGACATCCCCAGAGCCTCAAAGCTAAATGTAAACTGACGGTAACCAATAATAGCCCTTTTTATCCCCTTCAAGATGTGTGAACAGTAAGTTCACCAAGGTTCATGAACCAGGTGCTGCTTGCCAGCACATTCCTTTATATTTATAATCCCCTTCAACATAATTTTTTCATACACGTTTTCTATGAAGAGAAGAGAAAAGCTGTTTATGTACTGAGTTACTAATCCTGGCAGAGTCAGACATGAGGGTGGCGACTTATGGTGGCTGGAGTGGGTGGAGGGCAGATGTGTGAGAACAGATTGTCAAAACACCTACAAGGGGAGCATGAAAGCTTACCTCATATACTTGGCCAGCTGCAGAGCAGGATCGTGCAGAGCACTGCGGGCAACATTTTCCAGGGACTCGGACTACAGTCTCATCCTTAACACCCAAAACAGGAACAATCCATCACAAAGTGATATTAATAAGATCCACATCAGCAGGAAAATTTCATTCATAGCCAACTAAATCATGCGCCCCAAGCATCTATAACAGCACTTGCCTCTCATTTAACATTTCTTAGTCACCTGGGGCTCTAATAAGAATGAACACTTCCAAGGTCAGGGTGCCCTTAAGAAGTTTGCATATGCCTCAAGTCCTGTCTTATTTTAAAAACAAAGAAAAGCACAAATAACAATAATAATGGTTCTTGGTGTCTTCCAGGCACTGTTCTAAGTGTTTCACATGACCCTATGAGTAGATGCTCTTATCCTTGCTTTACAAGCGAGAATAGTAAAGACCAGAGAGGTGTGTAACTTGCCCAAGGTCACACAGCTAACTTGGTAATAGTAACTGGTTGACAGCAGGACTTCCGAGTACCAACCATACCAACATTTAAGAACACTGATACTCCTGCAGAGTCATCCTGAAACTCAGAAGTGAAGGTATCCTTCCTCTAATAAGCTACTTCACTATTATTTTGCATATATATAAATGTGTACATTTATTTACATGAATGGACACATATTTATATGTGCATTGGAGGGATCTTTCACATGAAAAAAATCACTCATATCTCTAGATATCTGGGAATAAGCCAGTGCAGAGAAATGTGGGTGACAGATTAAATACCCAAAGAAGCCTTTCCCAACTGCCCTGTCCCTACATTCTCACCTCTACCACAACCAGCACTCCCAGAATATCAGACTATTTGTCTCTGCTGCCTTAAGAAGAATTTTCTTTCTTTAATTTTCATTAATGCCAAAGAGTCAGCCTCTTACTTTGACTTATCACTACAGCCTTCTTCAATGTCGGGAAAGGAGACAAATGAAAGGCAGAGGAAAGGGTGAGAACGAACCAACTGTCAATAACTAAGAAGTGGCAGATTTTATATAGAAGATAAATCTAGAACAGTTGTCTTCACTTTCTCTCATGAGCAGTAGAAAACGCAATTTTATTGTCATTGTTACTCTGGTATTCATGCTGCAAGGACAAGAAGGGCCAGTCTACTTGGGAGGGGTGGAGTCACAGAACTGTAATTTTTTGTGGAAAACCCCAGTCATACCTCAGCAATTCTTTAACCCCATTTTATATGATGAGTTGGATTCATGTATCACTACCTAACTGGGATTTATTTCAAGTGACTGAACCACTAGAATTAAATTGACAACTATTTTCTGTGTTTTAGGTTGTTTTATTTCTTTATTTTTCTATATGCAAAGTATTATGACCACTGATGTTTAATGGAATATGTGGAAATTGAACTTGCACTGCAATCATTTAGCGTTTCTTGACTTCAGACAGACCTCTTCAGTTTAATAAGCTTTCAGTGAGAAAATAAACGTTAGCTGATGTTACACCATTCAGCAACTTTATTATAATAAACAAATGAACTAAGCCTTACACAATGTCAGACAAACAGGAAACAAATGTCAAAATCACAAATCTTGAATAGGCATAGAGTTAGCATCAATCCGTCTTAACCAGCATGGAGTAGACTCAAGAACTGTAGCAGAGTCCCCATGAGTATACGCAGGGAGGGAGGTATTACCTGTACGGTGGTTGGTATAGGGCAAATTGTGCTTTCCAAATCTTATTGGCAACATCTAATTATACGTCATATTGACCAAAACAGAATCTTTCTTCAAAAATACAAACTAACAAGAGCAGGAAGGAAAAGCATTAAAGAGAACATTTTCAGGAAACAAGAGAACTACATGATTGAGAGCTGAGATCCATCTGGACTGGTGCATTACAGCCAGGACTGGAGAGGAAGTAAGAAGAAGCTGAGTAGGGAGGTGGAGCAGTGATGGGAAAGGCTTTTTGATGTACACTTTTGTTGCTACCATACACCTGAATTCTATCATTCTGACCGCCATATACAGGCCCTTCTAACCACAGAGTGTAATACGCGGGCCAATAAACAATGGTCCGTGGGCTAAATCCAGCCCACTGCCTGTTTTGGTAAATAAAGCTTTACTGGAACATAGCCATGCCCATTCATTTATATATTTGTCTATGGCTGGTTTTGTGCTACGATGGTATAGTTGAGTAGTTGTTCCGACTGTATGGCACACAAGGTTAAAAACATTTGTTATCTGGTTCTTTATGGAAAAAGTTTGCCAACCCTAGGTCTAATATGGTGCCCAGTAAACAGGGGTTTAGTACTAAAATGTATTACTAATGCCACTACAACTTGGGGTAGGACTACTACTAAAGATATATTCAATTATGGTTTCCAGTATTCCTTAAATAAAAATACTTATGATAAAGAAGTTTATAGTGTATTATGGCTGAAAGCTCTTGACAAAATTTCTCCCCAGTACAATACTCTTGAAAATACAGAAAGACATTAAAATCCCACCAACAAAGAGTAAGATGAGCAGTCCACCTCCTGCCATTGCCAGGAGGAAGCCCCACTGACCCCAAGACATTCTATGGCCTGCCATTGCTGTGCAAGCCTAAATAAAAATAAGAACCATCATCTCTTCCCAACTTTCCACCTTCTTAGATCTAACAAAATATGACCTTCTTTTCTCCAATGTGTGGCCACTGCTGTTTGAGGCAAAGAGTTAGCCCTAGCCCTTCACCTCCCTTAATATCTTTCTTTCTGCATCTAGTCAGAGCCCATGATGTCAAACAATAAAACATGAGTGGGAAGTATGTGTGCTGGGGAAGTAGAGGGAGTGATAAAAAGCAGTGAGGAAGGAGAGTGCCCCAGTGTAAAGAATCACAGTCAGAGAGAGACATGGAAAGAGCCTTCAAAGCAGTGCAGGCTGAAGATCTGAGTTTTTTGTTCCATGTATTCAGAACACAAGAGGGTTGGGCAGTGGAGAAAGAAAAAGAAATGATCTTGGTCAATGTAGCTACACTAAGTGAAACTTGCCAGATCCTTGGATTAGGAGGCGTGCTTATTTCCTAGCATCTGGCTATAAATCCACTTACCCTTGCAGCTTTCAAGCAGTGACTATAGACTGATTTTTCTTGATGAAGGATGAGGAAATAGAAAGAAGGGAACTTGGGAGAAAACTCTGAAGAATGACCAGTAGGAAAGGACAAATATCTTCTACTCATCCTAAGTTCATAGCTGAGGCAGATTAACAAGAGAAAAGCATAAAAATGTATTTAAGTTTTATGTGACACAGGAACCTTCATAAGGAAATAAAGACCCAAAGAAACACTTAACCCTGAGTGTTTTCTTAGAGCAGCTGTGATAAAGAATGGATAGCCATTCCATTGGGCAAAAAGTATGATCTAATGATAACATACTGGGGAAAAATTTGCAAGGCAAAGGAAAGGGTGATTTTTCTCTGTGTCCCTGTGTCTTCAGAGATAAGGGTGTTCCTTTTGTATAGATGTAGGTATAAGGACAGCACCTCTCACATGAGAGTCTTAAAACCTGCTTTAGGGAAAGATCTGAAAATGCTTCCTAGGCTTCGTGACCTGCTTCAGGGTAGAAGGGCAGGGGGAAGGTCAAAGTGATTTTCCTGCTACTCCCATTTACTCAAATTCCTTCTGCTCAAAATATTCAATATGCCAAGATGCTGTATTTGGGATAGCATGTCCAGAAACCCATCAAAGACAAAGACGTAACATTCTAAAGATTCAGAGAAACAGCAGATTTCTGGAAACTATTTACTACAGGATCTAAAAGAAAACGTTTAAAAGCCATTTTGTAAGTTCAGTAAGATGCAAGAATATGCAGACTTTATCAAACAGAATCAGGAAGCAATAAAAAGTAAACAGGATAAAAAACTAGATGAACCAATGATAGCAGAAATAAAAAAGAAGACTTAATTAAACCAAAATTGTCAAATTAAAATCAGTATTAGAGATACTAGATAGGAACTTAAGAAACTCTTGCCATGCAGAGGAAATGCACAGTGAAAAACGATGAGAGAGAACATAATGGATAATGAGAAGGAAAGAGAGAGGAGCAATCTAAGAGTCATGGATATTTCTGGAGAAGTGAGAATAACTGGAACAGATATGATTAATCAAAGCCATCACCGAAGAAAACATTTCAAAAACTGGAATACAGTCTAAAAGAGCTCCATAATATTCCAGGCAAAAATATATAAAAAGATAACTCACCTAGAAATATTCTGAAAGATGTTTGAATTAAAAAGTAAAGAAACATCCTATAAGAATGCAACAGAGTAAAATTAGCTGCATATAATAGAATAGAAAGCAGACAAACCTCAGATTTCTCCTCCATGGCACTAAATTCCAAAATTCAGTGGAAAGGAGTCCATAGGGTCAGGATGGGAAGAGATTATAGTCCTTCCAAATTTTAGATCCCTCCAAATTGTCTTTCATGTATGAAAGCAACAAAAAAGTCACACTCAAATACGTAAAGGCTCAGAAGACTTACCAATCATCTATCTTTCTATCTTTTTTCCTTTTTTTTTTTTTTTTTTTTTGAGACAGGTCTTGCTCTGTCACCCAGGCTGGAGTGCAGTGGCATGATCATGGCTCACTGCAGCCTCAAGCTCCCAGGCTCAAGTTGTCCTCCCACCTCAGCCTCCCGAGTAGCTAGGACTATAGGCATGCATCATCATGCCCAGCTAATTTTTGTATTTTTTGTAGACTCAGTGTGTCACCACATTACCAGGATGGTCTCGAACTCCTGGACTCAAGTGATCCACCCCCATAGGCCTCCCAAAGTGCTGGGATCACAAGTGAACCACCACACTTGGCCCATCTATCTTGAAAAAACATCCAAAGATAAGTTCAAACTACTCAGATTAATTAATATTAGATTTGATAAAAGTATGGTATTAAAATTCTCACAAGAACACTCATCAGACTGAACAATTTCAGGGAGCCTACAGAAATGTGGAAGGGTTATGGTTATGGCTCTGTTCACAAAGCATCTGGACAAAAGTTGAAAGCAGGCAACTTCAGTATGAATTTACATCCTTCGTTAGAAGAATAACCCCTTATGTGAACATAAGGAATTTCTCCTCTTGTCAAGGATTATCACCAACTTTTAAAATGTGATTATAGCTATGCTAACAAACATAACTACATTTTGTTACCAAAATATTGGAATGAATTCTCCTCCCCTCTCCATCACCAAATCTATCTTGGTCTTTTTGAATGGTGGAAATATGGATGATTGTTTTCCTTTCTGCTTGTCCACCCTTGCCAAACTTTCATTAATGATTACAAAATTCCTTTTGAAATTTAAAAAATAAAAATAAAAACCTTACATTAAAATTCACAACAACCCTTGAAGATAAGTTGCAAATTTTTCCAGAATTCAAGACCTGAAAATACATTTCTACTGATAAACTTGTGTTTTCCTTATATTTAATGATGTAATGTATATAAAATTCTTGGAAGGGCTTGATGTTAGCAAACGTCATTATTATGATTATTATTAGGCTAGTGCAAAAGTAATGGGCATTACAAAGACCGCATTACTTTTGCACCAGCTGGCATTATATATAAATGTGTAATTCATTATTCCAGGATTAGTAATGTACTGATTAAAAATACAAGTCACATGTAGTCTTCTGAGATTGCAATGTAGAATTGTTTAGGTTAAAAGTGCTGACACCATGAGCAAGTTACTTACACTCTCTGGACCTCAGTTTTATCAGCTATAGAATAGAAATCATAATAATAGCTCCTATTTTGTAGTGCTGTTATAAGAATTTAAAAGCTCTTATAATTAATGGCTGATACATAGTAAACACCCGTGATGGTGGTAGTGATGGTGGTGGTGATGGTGGTAGTGATGGTGGTGGTGATGGTGGTGGTGATGGTGGTGGTGATGGTGGTAGTGATGGTGGTGGTGATGGTGGTGGTCATGGTGGTAGTGACAGTGGTGGTGATAGTGGTAGTGATGGTGGTGGTGATGGTGATGGTGATGGTGGTGGTGATGGTGATGGTTGGATGGTGGTAGTGATGGTGGCGGTGATGGTGGTGGTGATGTTGGTAGTGATGGTGGTGGTGATGGTGATAGTGATGGTGGTGGTGGTAGGTATGGTAGAGGTGAGGTGATATTTTCCACAATAGCACTAATTTGACAGCACCCCTTTGGATCATCAGAACATCCAGTATATTTGTTAACAAACTGTATCATTAGGTATGATAAACATCCAAAATTTAATAGTGACATTAAATCAAGAAAAATGATTCCAAATGATCTGACAGTTGAGATTTTGTTTATGTAATGGCAAAAATATAGACTTGATGATACAACAGTGATTAAAATCAATCTATTTCCAAGTCTTCAGAATTGCTTGCATACTAATTAGCTCTAAAGTATGGTACCAAATTTCATCTTTTTACATTATGTATATTAACACAAACTGTAAGTGAATATTGCACATGAAGCTAGAGTTTATGTTTAATGATTTTTAAGATGAGAAATAGTACTTTCAATTATTCCAGTAGCTGGTCCCCTAATATGCAATCCGAGGTTACATTTTTTAAGATTTAAAGCAGAAGGTCTCCAATGGACTCTTCTTTCCATTCCTCCTTCCCACCTCCCTTATTATTATCGTGGCAAACTGCTTAATTATCCTTCATACCCCAGGGGACTAGGCCCCAAAATGGGCTTAATCAGAATGCCTCAACACTAGAGTGTCCTCCAAATGTAAGAACATTAGAACAAGACACTGTGCAACTCTATCAACAAGCTCATCTGCCATCTTAAAGCAAGGACATGGCCTTGTGATGAATTGGGACATGAGACATGAGCACAGTAGTTGGTGTGGTGTGGATAATACAATCTAGTCTTTCAATTAGATACACTTCTCCTTTATTTGGCATTTAGCATTTCTTGTCTAATTGCCTTTTGTCGCCTTTAAAAATATTGCCCAATTGTCACAATATGCTATGTCATTGATTTTGTTTTATTTGACACAAAGTACTGCTTTGTATCAACTGAATGTTGGTTTCCAGCTTTTCCTTAGATAAAAAAATGAGCTATTTTTCGACTGGAGGCAAACTCCTTTCATGGTTATATATCAACTCCATGGAACATCCATTGGAGCCTCTGGAAGAGTAAAAAACTGTAATATAAAATATCATGTATACCACATTTATTTGCAATTGATTTTCTCTTCTAAATTTGTGTGAAGAGGCTAATGTTTTGAGAATCAGATCAGCTTTAAATGAACAACAAAATCCCACTATCTTAAATGTCCTCAGAGAAAATCCTTTGATAATTTGAATCATTATCCTATAAGAATTAAATTGTGTACATCTGGATAATCATGTTCAAAGATATGCATTATGTCTTTAAAAAGCAGACTATACCTATGCATTGAAAAACAATAACAAATCTAATCACATTATTAAATTTTCCAGATGTTTAGCTTGACATTTTTGGAGCATCTGCCATTAGAGCTGGAGGCTTCCTTGTGTGAACCCTCAAGGCTCAGTTGCATTATATAACAATTAGCCTAAGTGGCTGGTAATTAGACCTATCTGTAGTTTCTAAGGGTAAAAGAAATGTCTCAGAGGTGGTCTCCAAAATTACAAGGAAAACAAAAAGGTCTTTGCTTCTTGTTTCTAGTGCTTCTGAGGCCTGCCTGCCATAATCTCAGAAGAGACTCCAAGTTCTTCAGTAGCCTGTGAAGGCTGCATCCTTAGGTTATCTTCCTTACCTGGTTACAAAATAGAGGCTGACACTGAGCTGTGAAGCACTGGGCAACCCCATTTCTACACAGACATTTGGCACACCGGCTCAGCTGCCAGTCCTCCCCATCCTGAAACACACGGCCTTCATAGGAACAGGGTTCTGGAAGGTCAAAGAAACAAGGATTACTAGTGGGATGGCATTTGTTGATCCCAGGGCTGACTGCATGGAGGTGCAGCCAGTGCAGTTGCACAGGGCCCACTGGTCAGAAGCCCAGTGCACAGAAGGAGGTCCTGTATTTGGTGTGCAATGCTCAGCAGTCACTATCTTGAAATCTCTGAATTTGTGTTTTATAGGTGAAGCTTTGAGGCTCAGCTCATGCATGGTCCCACCTGCTGCTGGCTTCCTGGGATGAGTTCTCAGCTACCAGCTCCTCCACTCTGTCCCAATGAATGCTGTCATCCCCAACCCTCTTGGGGGCTGGTGCCAGGAGGTTGCATGCGCCCTATGCACCAAGTCACAGGGTAGAGCCTGGGGTGTCTGTGAGGGCATCCTCTCACCCTTCATTCCCAGGCTCGAGGGAGGAAAACATTAAATAGCAACTAAAAAACTTGACAAATATGACAGGTTGAGAGAAAGAGATCACAGAGGCAAACAAAAAAACAACAACAAAAAAGCTTTTTCCCCTCTTGATTTTTGAACAAGGGACCCTACAGTTTTGCAAATTATGTTGTTGGCCCCAGTTGATCCTCCAATCTTTCCAGGAAAATACTTTCAAATTCTTTCTCATGGAGAGTCAATGAGAAAGCCTCTGAGGACCTAAGAAAGAATCCCACAAACTCAGACAACCTACTCCCCACACCACCCCCAACTCTGTTGTTCCAAGTATTTTCACTTATAGGGTTTGTTATTTAGCCCAAAACATCTGTCAGTCCTTTTCTGGTAGGTGACATCTGAAATGCATGAGGCAAGCATTTTCCTTTCATCAATTCTTGGGCATATTTTTTCATCCCTGGAATTCTCTAGGGTAAATAAAGCATTACTGGAAATGGAATAACTGGGGATCAGAAAGAAATGAGGTATCTTTTTAACGAGAAAAAGCAAGAATAGAGTGTGCATTCCAGTTGTTGTTAAATAAAAGTATTCTAGCTATTATATGTTGTGAGAGAGCATAATACAGCAATGATAATAATTCCTATTTATTATATAGTATACACTACCTAGTTATAAAAATGGAAAGAATTATAGATCCTCAAAATGTAATAAAAAGAGTATGGGAACAAGTGTGGATTCCAAGGAGAGGGCCTAAAAGTCCGACCCTGGCTTGCTGAACAAAATCTGGGTGTCTTGGTTTCTAGGCGGGCATACTTTCTTCAGTGGGGATGAAATAAAGATAAATAAAAGGCATGCTTCCTGTCGTGTGTATCTTGGAGAAAGATGTTACGTCATCTCAAAGACAAGCCAACAGAATTAGTGTTGACAATACTATACAGAGAACTGATTTATTCCTTTTTCTGTCCACTAAGGAGGCAAAAGGAACCACCTTGGCCTTATGGAATCATATCAAAGGATCTTTTCCCTATTTCCTTGCGTCTAAGAAGCTGTGAATGCAGAGGGATAAATATCAGAAACTCACAGAATCTCAAATTTGGAAGGGCGCTTAAGGATTTGTTCCAATCTCACTCTCTGGGACACTCCACCCTGCCCAGTGCGAGGTTTTGCACTTGGTTCCAACATGGAATGGGGTTAGGAAATCTTTGAGCCACACTGAGCAAAAAAGAGTAGAGTTGGGGTATTGCCATGTGAACCTCCCAAGCAAAGAGGGTCCACTTCTACAAGCTCATACTCACTCCCAGGGCCCACACAAACTGGGCAGCAGCTTCCTTCAGGGATGAATGCCAGCTCCTGGTGTCCACATGACAGCGGTGGGCATGGCTGAGGGGTACATCGGACTTCCCCATGATTGCAAGAGCACACACTACATGGAGAAGAGGCCCATTCCGTCCCATGCTGTGTGTCAGGGAGACAAACAAACAAACAAAAAAAAGTTAGTGCCAAAATACAGGTTTTCATTCAGCCAAACAGAAACAAATCTTCTTTTACACAAACTAAGGATGGAGCTCAGGGAAAGGCAGAAGAAAGCTATGAGCTTGCAAGGTTGAGAGTGGAATTTGCAATGTTCCAAGTCAAAGGCCAGTTTAAACATGGACTTTCTCTTTCTATTACCCTAAGATTTTTTATTTACAAATTTCAGAAAATTTGTAAATACAAAAAGAAAATAAAAATAACCTAGTCTCCTATCATTTAAAACATTCTCCCCAGTTCAAATACACATATATTTACTGTGTTCTTCATAATGACTATATCCTTTTCAGTAGCTCTCTCTGATCCTGTTTCCTTTCTTTGACTTTACTTTTTTGTTTGTTTGTTTGAGACGGAGTCTCGCTCTGTCGCCCAGGTTGGAGTGCAGTGGCCCGATCTCAGCTCACTGCAAGCTCCGCCTCCCGGGTTTACGCCATTCTCCTGCCTCAGCCTCCAGAGTAGCTGGGACTATAGGCGCCCACCACCTAGCCCAGCTAGTTTTTTGTATTTTTTCGTAGAGAGGGGGTTTCACCGTGTTAGCCAGGATGGTCTCGATTTCCTGACCTCGTGATCCACCTGTCTCGGCCTCCCAAAGTGCTGGGATTACAGGCTTGAGCCACCACGCCCGGCCTTGACTTTACTTTTTATCTTGATTAGTTCCGCTCCCCCCTTCTCTCTCTCCCTCTCTGTCTCTCTCTGTTCCAGTGATCTCATGGTCCTGAGGAAAGTGCAATAGCCAACAGGGAGCACAAGCAGGCAATAATGTACCCAAGCAGTGAGTTGCACAAACCAAGGATCTACTTGGCCACATGCACGTTCTCAGATCCCAGTTCAGCCCTTCCTGCCTTGGAAACTATAAGTAAGTGACTTCATCTTTTTCAATCTTAGTTTCTTTGTCTATAATAATTAAATGGTATGACAACATTCCCTTCACCAGTGGGCTCTTCCAAGGGTTAAATGAGGTGGCCTGCTAAAGAGCCACCCAGGTGTGCAGTGCACTGGTGCTCAATTCAGAGTAGAACAGTGTTACCCAGGGCTGGGGAGATGTTGGCCAAAGGCTACAAACTTCCAGCTATTAGATGAACAAGTTCTGAGGATCTAAAGTACAGCATGGGAGGTAATGGATGAGTTAATTAATTTGATTGTGGTAATGATTATACGATATATATGCATATCCAACTGTGTTGTACATCTTGACTACATTTGATCTTCATTTGTCAATTAAACATCTTAAAATAAAAAGATGCTCAATGTTCTCCCATTTCTATTGAATGAGTTCCTGACTTTCCTCCCTTCTTCCACACCTTGTGTTGATTGTAAGTAGTAGGAACGGACACAGATACAAAGGTCAAGTCCTGTGCCATCCATTTTTACTTCTGCTACAATTATATGTAAATTTCAAATTTAGTACAGCATAGAAATGGGCAAGTCCACAAACTGTGGGCTAATAAAAGACAGGGCAATTGCCCTTTATTCTTGAAAAGGCCTACACATGAAAGCAAAGAAAGAACTTAAAAGAAAATTGATAGGTTTGAATGAGCTAAATTTTTTAAATCTGCCAAAAATACATGATTAAAATATATAAAATAAAATTAAAAGGCAAAGGACAAACTGACTTTAAAAATTACAGATTACATTAATTAGAACTAAACTCTAATACATAAAAGCATTTATTAGAAGAAAAAGACCTTTCAAATTTTAAAAATAGCAATAAACTTATAGAATGTTCAAATTTATTAATTGTAAAAAATACTAATTATAAAATAAAACTTGGATAACATTTTAAATATCTGATATGAAAAGACTTTAAAGTTCACAGTACCTAGAGCTGGTGAAGCTATAGTGAAGGGAAAGAAATTCTCTCTCACACAAAGCGTTCCCTCGCGATAACACCTGGAATCACTCAACCAGGAGAGGCCTCCCCGGGATAATCACACTTGAAAAGAGGATGCACTATCTGTGGCACTTCCCTTGGGCTTATCACTAGACACAGAAGACTTACATTTTAATGACTAAAGATGTCACAGCTTCAATACCCAAACTCTAGATGGTTTGACCTACTAATTTCACTTTTTGTAGTGATTAATGACACACAAAAGGCTTAAATACAAGAAACTCCATCTATTGTTCTTTAGAGTGAAATTGGAAATATTTTAGTGAAAACTGGAAGCTACACAAATATCTAATAACAGGGAATCATGTTCTCCAAGAGTACACTAAGGAACTATTTATAATATAATGTTATATAAGAAGGTAAGACATAAAACACAGCATAATTCCAATGACGTTAAAACATATATCTGTATGTATTATCTATCTCCACTGCCAATTCCTCCACCAAAACCAAAAGAATATTAACAGTGGTTTTCAGAGTATTCGGATTACTGGTGATATTTTTTCTGCTTGTATACTTTTTTCTTTTCTAAATTTTCCCCAATAAAATATTTTTTGTCATCAGAAAGCAAATTATTGTTTAAAATATCTAATTAATCATTTATATACCTTAAAGTCAAAATTAAAGTCTTAATTTAAAGACTCTATAGTCTTTAATTGTCTTTAAATTATATATATATTTGACTATATATATTTAAAGTAAAATCTTAAAGTCTTAATTTAAAGACTGTATAGAACAACTTGAAGTAAACTTCATTTTATTAAAAATTAGAAGACTGCTCTAGACATTCCACTTCATAAAACAAGACCTTTTGTTACTACCAAGAAACACCACTGTTGTTTCCAAAACATTGCAGCCACACTACCTTTCAGACAGAGACCAGAAAAGTTCATTATAACAACAGCCTGCCTATCACCAAAGTTGTTCATCTGTAATGTAAGAGGGCTATATTAGCTGATCTCTTCAGTACCCACTCTCTCTCATCATGTAAATTTATTATCTAACTGAAGGGATGTAAAATTAAGCAATGGGTTCTCCCTTCCCAAAAGCTTGAGAATTGTGGGAATTAAGAATAACATTCAGGCCGGGCACAGTGACTCATGCCTGTAATCCCAGCACTTTGGGAGGCCGAGGCGAGTGGATCACTTAAGGTCAGGAGTTCGAGACCAGCCTGGTCAAAATGGTGAATCCCCATCTCCACTAAAAACACAAAAATTATCTGGGTGCGGTGGCGGGTGCCAATAGCCTCAGCTACTTGGGAGTCTGAGGCACAAGAATCACTTGAACTTGAGAGACGGGGGTTCCAGTGAGCCAAGATCATGCGAGACTCCATCTCAAAAAAAAAAAAAAAAAGTCTCCACTTCTTGATGTCAAAGCCATGGATGAAAGTCCAGATGGCGATCCAAAGTGTGCAGCGTGATGAAGTGATGAAAAGAAATCCCTCTCACATCTCTCCAGGAGACCAGTCACCTAAGTTCACTCCATTTTTATCTCTTATGCCTGTCCCTGAAACAGTGACACCTCTTTCCCCAGAGTGAGTGTTCTGAGGATTGATAATGCATGCAACACACCCAGCCTAGAGATCAAGGCATCAGCACATGCATATATATATATATATACACACACACACACACACACACATATATATCAGTAGTTTTCTTCATATACATTTATGAAAGCATTATTTTTTATAAACCCTGTAGCAGCAAAGAGAGCTCTGTAAAATGAAGGAATAATAGATACACAAAGCAATGTTCCCACAGGACCCTGTTTTACCTGTGCCATCTTAACCTCATTAATACCTTTTTGAAAACATGACATCTTGACACTGGGCAGAAGCGAACTCTGCAGACAACATCTTAAATATATTCTCCTGCATAGTCAACTAACAAGTTGGCTTGACTGTTGACATAAGTCCAAAAGAAAGATAAGGTCATAAAGCACTTGCCTGGCTTACTGACAGAACAAAAATATAATTTTTCTTCATATAATTTGTTCCTGTTATGGAGTTATAGATCCAGAATACTAAATATCTGGGAACGTTCAGTGAATATTATAATTACATCCTCTACTTTGAGGAGAACAAGGCTGAAGAATTCAATACTTATTTCTTGCCTCACACACATAAATTAGTTCTCCTTTTAGCCTCACAAACAAAGTGAACAGGCCTGTCCCTTCCTAGTCCTCTATTTAATCAGGTTGGGCACTAGGGCATTACCACCTGCCATTTCACTTTTCAGTAAACCTTCAAGTCCCATCTACCCAGATTTGACATTATCTGGTGCTGAGGTTAGATTAGTAAAGAAGAAAAGGGGATTCATGGTCCTTTCGCCTCCCTTTCACAAGGTAATTTGTGGGGAAAGCACAGAAAAAAAGTATTCAAACAACACTAAAACACATTTGAGGCTTGCCTCCCTGGCTGGTTGGCATGGCAAGGCACAAATCCAAAAGTTAATTTCAAAGTATAGCTTTGTGAAGGTCATAGATGAAATGATCCCCCAAATCCTGGCTGTAATAAACCCATGCAACACTCTCAAATAACCTGGAGTCAGCCAAAAGGTTCAAGAGTTTTCCTCAGTCCAGGAAAGATCTTGAGACTTGTCTTGACTTGCTGAAATGCCAGTTGTATAAGACGCTGCCTCCTCTGCAAGCAAAGGAGGACCTCTCAGGAGGCTCCACTGTTTTATTAAAGGGTAGTCTTCTCATGCAGCCCTTAGCTCAGCCAGTCCTTCACTTTTCTTTGTTCGAACCATGTTCTTTGGGGACAGTATCACTTCAACTGCCTCCCCTCCTGCCATACCCAGTCTATCCTAAATCCTCTTCTCAATCTATCTTAGGGGAAATCTTCCACTTCAAATCCCCATTCCAAAGTTCTTAAAATGCCAGGCTATTTTATAGCTACTGCGAGTCTCCATTACCTGCCCTAGGGAGGCAAGCCAGAGGCCAAAGAGAGAGGATCACTGCTATTCAGCAGGTGGGAAAAGTACCCTGGAAACTGCTCCCCAAACAAGCAAGAAAGGAAATGCTACAAGAGTCAAAAATAAACAAACAAACAAAACTAGTGATGCAAGTGATGAGGTGAGACCCAGACCAGACCAGACAAACATTTAACACACTCAAGAAAATTAATACACTAAGGAGTGTTTGGCAAGAACCTAGAGGAAGTGAAGAAAGAAAGAGAGGAAGGACAGAAAGACAAGAAACATAATTATGTTAACTTTATTAAGACTAAAATTAGAAGATTTTGTCTCACCTTAAAAAAAATCCATCTTCTAGCTCTATTTGAAGAAGCAATCCACTGGAGATTTTTCACCAAAAAACTATGGTTTTGAAATCCATCCTTTTGCTCAGTTACATCAAATACCAGAAATATAACATTTTCAGAGGGAGTCAATTTTGAAAGTCACATATGGAAAAGCAACACATGGGTATATTCTTACCCAGTTTAGAGCTTTCTGCATGGTGTATTATTGCAGACGGATGAACCACAAGGGAAGCAGGGAGAAGAAAGAACAGCGGGAGAACTTTCTGAACTCTCCCTGCGAAAGTGGGAGGCTAGGAGGATTTATAACTAACCCATGGCAGATCTGTGGTCCTAGAGCTACCCAGCCACACTGGTTAATGACCAACATGCCCTTAAGATGAGGTCATGGAGAAGCTGGAGAAAAGATGTACTAATTTTTTGAGTTTTTATTCACCCATGTTTATTGAGCACCTGCTCCGGGAAAAGTTCAGTACTAAGTGCCACATAAGTGAGAGGCAGGGAAGATAATTGTAAAAATATAGAAAATATTGTCAATATTCTCAGGCATCTTAAATTAAGAAAAGAAGACTGCACACATGTGCACACACATGACATGAGAAACATATGATGTCATTAGTGTGGTCCATGCAAAGATTTACTGAATTCTGATCTCCCATGTCCCTGGTACCACCTCTTATTTGATATGTCTGTTTTCTTTTTCCCCCAGATCCTGGACTTATTTTGGCTCCTAACAACTCCTTCACTTGAAAGATTCAGGTTGGTATTTTTCACCCTGAACCATACGCTTAACATAATCATTCTGAACTGGAATTATTTTCATCACCACTCGGCCCTGCAGCACTTTTCAGTTCATAGGGATTTTCTTCTGTGACATTTGAAGACAACACCACCCTACATAACGCAGGCTGAATTGAGCAGCACATAGTGGTACGTGGTCTGAAGACATTCTCAGTGTAGATCCTGCTTGGGTGTCTTTCACCAACACATTGTGCAGAAGTGAAACAGTGGCTTCCTTGTGTAATTAGGAAACAGTGGCTCGAGTAAGATAATCCTGTCCCGCAGGGAAATGAGCACTGTGCTTTCTGAGTTTCAGGTCCCCACACTGAATAACAGCCTAAAGTAGATATATCAAATCCTACTCACCTATGCTCTCTCCTGAATAGAGAGACACTAACTTGGGGAAAGTTTTGTATCAGCTGGAAGATGAGGATTAAAGCAAAGTCTCTTTCCATCGTATTCAACCTTACCTACTACCTCAGGTAACATTTATGTATCAATGAAGATAAACTGTCTATTTTCATAATTTCTATTATAGACTTTGCAGTTGTACTTTTTAATCATATTTAGTATTTCTAAATTAATTCTGAATGATCTGAAATGAGAAAGTATAATTTTTAAAACTTGAGAATAGATTTCTAGTCCTGTAGTTCTAAACAGGGGGAAGGTGAGCATTTTGTCCCTAAGGGAAATTTGGCCATGTCTGCAAACATTTCTGGTTGTCATGACAGAGAGATGCTACTAGCATCTAGTGTGAAGAGAACAGGGATGCTGCTAAATGTCCTGCAATGCAAAGAACAGCTCCCACAACAAAGTTTAAAATGCCAGGATTGCTAAGTTGAAATTTTCAACTATAGTAAAAAGAGCCCTGAATTAGGAGTCAGAAGACCAGGGTTCTAGACCAGGTTATACCATTTATTAGTAATATGACATTGGGCAAGTACTTAAGCTCTTTGCAATTAATTTTTTTCATATTTAACATGGGAGTAATAACGTCTGCTCTACTCACCAGCTCAGAATTGTTTGTAACTATCAAATTTAACATGTATGTAGTACGCAAAAGGAAGGAGATACTTTTATTATTTAGCATCACAACTTCTTCAACATCAACATCCTCAGACATGAATTCAATCTACAAATATTTATGTAGAGCCTACAGAATGTTTTACTCTTATACAAGAAACCTAAATGCTCACAGGACATCAACTGGGCTTCAGATCCTCCACAATCCAGGCAAAGAAAAAAACTCTCATCACCACAAGTTTAACATTCAGTTTTTCTCTTGTCAGAGATTTGCAGACACAGAAACAACCTTGGGTCAGAAAACACTTACCTCATGGATTTTCTTTTCATAATGGCAAGATCCTGGAGTCCTCAAAACACACTCAGGGCAGCACTGGTTGGCAGCAATTTGAAGCACTTCTCCCTGAGCGTTTAAAAGCAGTTCAAAGTAAAACAGCAGTAGCACACACTGAGTCACAATAGTTCATCAGACCCCAAGTCATCTTACATTCACTAAATCTCATGCATTTCTGAGGTGACAACAACAGACCGGATTAAAAGAATAGACTGAAAAAAAAAGGTTCTGTGTCCAGACAAGCTTCACTCAAAGATAAAATGAACCCCCTTTGTAAAAGTAATTTCCTTGAAAAAAATGTCTACATCTTTTCACATGTGATGAAGTTGAGACTTTGTTTCACTAGAAACCCTCGGAGATTCACACAAGATAAGCAGTTTCCGCCTGCCAAGAAGAGGAAGAAGACTCAGGTTGGGGGTTGGCCACAGAGCTGGCAGGTCTTCCAGCTGTCTGGTGTCTTAGACAGCCTTGTGCAGCCAGTGCAGCAGCTGAAGTTCTCATGGGTAACTTTTACCTGGGACAGGAGGTTGCAGGACAAAGTTCTGAGAGGAAGTAATATCTCTGCAGAGGTATCATATATACACACTGTGGTAAGCTGAGTAGAATTCCTAAGCTCTAGTAAAGATCTACATTGTTTTCAGGGCTTCTACAATTGCAATTGTGTTTCTTGATACTATCAAGAGAATAGGCTACCACCTGATACCCCAGGATTTATTGGGGAGGTGTCACATGTCAACCATCCAATCACCACTGTAAAGAATCTGTTTATCTAAGAGTTATTAAAAATACAGAGTGAAGAGCATTAGCTTGTCTTTGAGACCCATGACTCTCATATTGAATCTTCTTACTCATGCTGCTCCTCTACTTAGGATTTTCTCGAGTCTAGTGATGTGGCAGAACAGGCAATGAGTGATTTTGACCATAAATGGTAGGAGACCCTACATTAGCCAGGAAATCATGACTTATCCACAGGATAAAAGTCTACCAAATTTCAACCAGTGCAATTTAAAAAAAAAAAAAATGTGTGTGTCTGTGTGTGAGTGCATGTGTGGTAATGTTATTAATATTTATTATTTATTTATTTTTGGTTGCTTCCATTTAAAAAAATTGTACCTATGAGAGAATTCTAACATCATATAATTATATCTACAAGAGTGGACAGGAAATAGGACTAAGTTTTTACAACCATTAAGCCACTAAACAGACAAATACATCAATAAAGTGACCACTAAATTCCTATTTTTTTTGATAAAGAATAAAACTTACATGACATGGGATTTTATGAATTTATACATATTATGCAACATTAATCACTTTTCAGAAAAGTGTCCTCTGAACTCCAAGATAAAACTACACTTGTCTGATTTCCATTAAAACAATTAGAGAAACTACATTAGCCTAATTTCCACTAAGAATTTCATACAGATAGATAATAACATGATCTAAGTGTTGATATTCTAACATGGAAGCCAGGA
This sequence comes from Papio anubis, assembly GCF_008728515.1. Lineage (NCBI taxonomy): Eukaryota > Metazoa > Chordata > Mammalia > Primates > Cercopithecidae > Papio > Papio anubis. The sequence goes on along the minus strand of NC_044978.1, from coordinate 121,998,617 downwards.
GCAAGGGAGAAAGACAGGTAGAATGGAAGACTTCAAGGAATGTTTCATGCCCCCAAATTAGTTTTCTTTGTTTTACATAAAAGCTAATTTTCAGATTTAGCCCTCAAAGCTCATTTTATAAATATAATATGTGTGTGTGTGAATGTATGTGTGTGTGTATATATATGTATATATGTATATATGTGTATATGTGTGTGTGTGTGTATATATATATATTTTTTTTTTTGCTAGTGGCAGTAGTGGGAGGAGAAAGGATGGTTCCCAACTTGTCTATCTATTGAACTTCTGGTGGAACATGACAGAGTTAAGTTAAAAGAGGAATAAAAATTTTGCCACAGTAGCAAAGACTCGGAATCAACCCAAATGTCCATCAGTGACAGACTGGATTAAGAAAACGTGGCACATATACACCATGGAATACTATGCAGCCATAAAAAAGGATGAGTTCATGTCCTTTGTAGGGACATGGATGCAGCTGGAAACCATCATTCTCAGCAAACTATCGCAAGAACAGAAAACCAAACACTGCATGTTCTCACTCATAGGTGGGAATTGAACAATGAGATCACTTGGACACAGGAAGGGGAACATCACACACTGGGGCCTATTGTGGGGAGGGAGTGGGGGGAGGGATAGCATTAGGAGATATACCTAATGTAAATGACGAGCTAATGGGTGCAGCGCACCAACATGGCACATGTATACGTATGTAACAAACGTGCACGTTGTGCACATGTACCCTAGAACTTAAAGTATAATAATAATAACAAAATTATGCCAGGACCACAGGCATAAACCAGACTGCTCAAGGGAAACCAGACATTTGGTTATACTTGCTGGAAACTAGAACCCTAGTTACAAAAGAGTCTGGGAAATATTTTTAGCTTTTCTGCTTCTATTATAAAGGAAGACAGGTTAGAATAGGGTTGTACTAGATGTTAAGTGAGCCTATGTACCTGACCTGCTACCCATTTGTTAAATATGGGGGCAGGCACAGTGGCCCATTCCTGTAATCCACCACTTTGGGAACCTGAGGTGGGAGGATCACTTAAAGCCAGAGGTTCAAAACAAGCCTGGGCAACATAGCAAAACCCTGTCTCTACATAACAAAATGCAAAAATTAGCAGGCATGGTGGCACATGCCTATAGTCCTAGCTACTTAGGAGGCTGAGGCAGGAGAATCACTTGAGCCCAGAAGTTCAAAGCTGCAGTGAGCTATGACTGCACCACTGCACTCTAGCCTGTGTGACAGAACCAGACCCTGTCTCTAAAAAATAAATAAACAAATATTAGAGAGCTCATGGATGAATATATTCCCAAAAAAATCGAATATTATAACAATTTTATTATAGTGATATGGTTTGGCTGTGTCCCCACTCAAATTTCATCTTGAATTGTAGCTCCCATAATCCCTATGTGATACTGAATAAGTCTCACAAGATCTGATGGTTTTATAAATGGCAGTTCCCTTGCACAACTCTCTTGCCAGCCGTCATGTAAGATATGTCTTTGATCCTCCTTTGCCTTCTACCATGATTATGAGGCCTCCCCAGCCCTGTGGAATTGTGAGTCCATTAAACCTCTTTTTCATTATATATATAAAAAAAAAATTTGCATGTGGGTGCTTGAAGAATGAGAATCAGGGAGTTCCTGCCACCTAACCATGTAACCCTGAATGGCTTGGTGAGCTGTGGGCTGCATGGAACACAAAGGACTCCTTCTCCAGGCTTTGCAGTGTTGTGCTTTAGAAAGTGATTGCAGGGGCAAAAGACATCAGTGAAGATTGCCGGGGGCAAGATTACTTGCTTAGGACCCAGGAGAATCACCAACAATAATGATGACAATTTGATCATTATAGCTAACATTTAGTGCTTACAATAGCAGGGTACTTCTCTACACATTTATATGCATATATACATATATGCACAGACAGACATATATGTATGTGTGTGTGTATATATATATAGATAGATAGAGAGAGAGAGAGAGAGAGAAAGTTAATTTAATTTTTACAAAACTTTATTAGGTAAATGTCATTATTATCTGCATTGAGGTTTGCAACCAAAACCTCACCACATAACGCCATGCTCCTTTGCATGACATTGTCTTTTGTGCAGACATATTCTCCAGAAATCCTTAGACAGGATAGCTTCTGACAGAGCTGGGGTTAACTATTCAAGGTTCTAAATACCTTTATGTTCTTTCTCTCCATCTTTTTCTGCCTGTTTGTCTGTCTTTCTGTCCCTATCCAGCTAGCTATTCTATATGCAGATAAGATACGGATATGGAATCCACTACCTGTGATTACAGAATGAGTAAATGACAGATTATAAAAAATATCTTTCAGAATTGCCATTGACACTAGGTTATTTCTAGTCAATCCATAACCAAAACAAACGGCTTCAAAAAGGTAAAAAATGATAAAAAGAAAAACAAGTTATTAACAGTAATAAGCCCAGTGTGGTGGCTCACACCTATAATCCCAGCATTTTGGGAGGCTGAGGCGGTTGGATCACTTGAGGTCAGGAGTTAGAGACCAGCCTGGCCAACATGGTGAAACCCCGTCTCTACTAAAAAATGCAAAATTAGCTGGATGTGGTGGCACATGCCTGTAATCCCAGCTACTTGGGAGGCTGAGGCAGGAGAATCGCTTGAACCCGAGAGGCAGAGGTTATACTGAGCAGAGATCGCACCACTGCACTCCAACCTGGGCAACAGAGTGAAACTCTGTCTAAAATAAAATAATAATTTAATTTAGGAACAGTGGTGATTCAAGAACTTGTGCCACGTACTAACATAAGGGTAGCACAGCAGATTTGAGTAACAGCAACACGTGCTACTGAAAGCACAGAGGAAAACTTAAAAGCAACACGGTAGAGTAAAATTCACACTGGGACATGAGCCAAGGCCCAAGGTTCTTGACATGGCCATACCACCTCCTAGCTCTGGGTAAGTGACTAAACCACTAAAAATCAGTTGATTTATTGATTTATAAATGATTTCTAAAGATCCCTTCTAGTTCTTCCACTCTATGATCCTAGTTCATTACTTGAAATAAAGAGGCCAAAAGCTCTAGTGGAATAATTCTATGATCTTAGAGTTGAAAACGTTTCTTGTGGTTGGATCATCTGGTACAAGCCTCTCATTTTACAGATAAGGAACCTCTTTCTTTAGAGTTCATGCTCTCTGATTCCTATATTGCCTTCATCCAGAAATTTGCTGATCACTTTCTCACATTCACTCAGTAAAGACTTGATACCTGGATTCTGTTTTTTTTCTACCTGTGTCTAGATCATTCTAGAAAACTTCAATGCTCATTAAAATGATATTCTATCTCTGTACACTCTTAATCACCTCAATTCAAGTGATTTTCATCTTTATTTCACACAGTTGTGGCCAACCTTAAAATCTGTCCACATCCCAATGAACCTGGGCCTCCTAGTTTTTAGCACCCTCTCACCCTTATTTCCTCCAGGGATATCCTTGAGTACTTCTTTACCTTCCAGTCATTCAACCCCCAGCTGGCCTCCCATTCTCCTATTCATGTTAGCCTCAATGTCCAACAACCATTCCTTCTAATTCACTTACTCTGTCTCTCCTCCCCTCTAACTCCCATCTTTTCAATTTCTCTCTCTAGTCTGGGCTATTACCCTTTCCCTCCTAAGGTGATTATATCTCTTTCACGGTAATATCAAAAACTAAAATATTAAACGAAACAAAACCCTCTCCCTTCCCTTGTGCAATCATTCCAAAAATGTTGACTAGGTGACTTCTGTGTGCTGCCTACTGTGCTGTTCGATGGGCTGCAATAGTGAAGACAGCAAGATTCCTGCTCTCAAGGAGCTAAGAATCTGGAGGAAAAAGCAGATAAGTAAACAGGCATTGCAGTCTGGTCAAGGGGTATGAATAAGGCAAGCACAAAGTGCCGTGGAAGCACACTGAAGGGTTTGATGGTGGGGGATGGGAGATTCAGAGAAACCTTTCAGATGGAATGCTGCCTACCTAAAGCCCCACTTCTCTCCTTCCACCCCCCAGTCAAGCTCCTGAAAGGATGGCCTTTATTGAGCCTTCCTTTCCCCACTTTCCATTCACTCCTTTAATGAATGCTCTGCAATACATTTTCCACTCCCCCTACTCCATTGAGATCAACCTCAGCATGGCCACTGGTGGCCTAAATGCTGCCAGATCTGAAGGGCCATATGAAGTTCTCCTCCCACTTACTCCTTTAACTGTGCTCAACACGGTTAATACAAACTTTCTGGGCATCTTCTACTCCCCTTGGTGACTATAATATTGCTCTCTTCTTTGACCATTTCTTTCCTTTCACCTCTCTGACCACAGTTTCTCAATCTTCTTAAGCACTTTCTCTGATGCTCACCTCCCCTTAAATGACTGTACTCGCCAAATTCCATCCTTCATCTTGTACCCTTTTCCACACAATATCTTTGGATGAGTTCTTTAATTCTACATGTTTGCAATACTATCTATGTGCTGATGACAGCTACATTATATCTCCAGCCCCATCTTCTCCTCTGAGCCTTAGACTTACATATCCAGCTACCATTCTGACATATCCACCTGGGTCTTTCCCAGACATTTCAAACCAATGTGTCCCAAACTGAAATCGCCATTTTTCCCAGATGGGCTGTTTTTCCTCATTCTCCTATATTCTCAATATCAGTTGGTGACTCAGCTAACCAACTAGTCATTAACCCATAAATATGGCAGTCATTTCTCCTTTTCCTTTCTGTCACCCTCCTACCTTCATCTAGTTCTACTGATTTATCCCCTAAATACTTGTCATACCTGCCCTTATCTCTTGATCCCTACACTACCAGTGCTCCAGTTCTGCTATTCATCCTCTCTGGGTGATTCTCTCAGCCTCTGAACTGATCTCCTCATTTCTAATATTATGCATTATCTTTGAAAAACCAGAGATACTTTTTTTCTTAAAAAGCCAGCCATTCCACCCTTATGCCTAAAACCTTTGTTAGTATTCTATAACCTTAAAATAAAATTCCAAACTCCATACTACAGCATACAAGGCTCTGATAACCTCAAACTTACTAACTCTCTAACCTCATCTCTCATTAATTAATTCATTCAGTCAGTAAAAAAAAAATTATTGAGTGTCTACCACGTGTCAGGTGTTATTGTAGGTGTTGTGGATATACAGAGAATAAAAGAGACAGTAAACAAAAAAAAAAAATCAATAAAATAGATAGTAGTTAGTATCAGAAAGAAAAACAAAGTCTAGAAGAGGAATACAAAATGTGTGGTAGGGGGTAGAGATTTACAATTTTAAACGGAATGGCATCCAGGCAAGACTTCAAGTAAAAGATCAAGCAATATATGTATACATATATGTGTATAAACACACATCTCTCTCTCTTATTCATATATATACGAATATGCATACCAGGCACTCTTCTGCCATAGAGCCTTTGCACTTTGCTGTTCCCTCCGAAATTGTTCCTTCTCAGATATATACATATAAATTCAAGGAACAGCAAGGAGGCTTGGTGTCTGAAGCAGTGAGCAAGGGAGAAAACAGTAGAATATTAATTAGAGGGGCACAGTAGTAGCTTAAAGGACGTTGTGAAATGTTACTTTGAGAAGAGAAGCCACTGGAAGCCACTGGAGGGGTTTAAGGAGAGAAGCAACATGATCTGAGTTCAATTTTATTAGGATCACTGTCTCTATTATATCAAGATTACAGTGAAAAAGGCAAGTATAGAAACAGTGAAACCAGTTAAGAGGCTATTGTGAGAATCCAGACAAAAGGATGATAATAATGGAACCAGACTGACAGCAGAGAAGTCACATTTGGAATTTACTGTTTCATGAAGGAAGAGCTGGGAGGGGATTGTTAATGTACTAGATATGGGATGTGGGAGAAAGTGGGGAGTCAAAGGTGATGCTAAGTTTTTGGGCCACAGCAACTGGGAGAATGGGGCTGCCATTTACCAAGATGAGAAAAATTAGGAGAGCAAATTAGGAAGAGATGAAATTACGAGTTTGATATATAATGAAGATGGGAGACTTTTTCTGTGAAGGGGCAGACAGTAAATATCTGGCTTTTGAGAGTCACACATGGTCTACACGGCAACAATACAATGCTATTGTTGCAGCCAAGGTCAATACATAAACAAATAAGTGAGCCTGTGTTTCCATAAAACTTTATTTATCAATGGTGACAACTGATTTCACATAATTTTCACATTATAAAATACTGGTTTTTATTTTTTCAATCATTTCAAAATGTAAAAGCCACTCTTAGATCATAAACTGTACAAAAACAGGCAGTGGGCCAGATTTAGTCTGCTAACCCCTGATATAGAGCATGTTTAGATTTCAGCAATGTAATCTATGTCTTCTAACATGTAGTTCAAGGCTTCTTCCATGATAACACAATTCTTCACATGAAGTGGGGAAGGGCATTTTTCATGGCGTTTTTGCCACCAGCTCAGATTGTGACTTGACTTACTTATTAGCAAACCAAATAGTGATTTTTTTAGGGAATATTTACACTATAAACATAAAGCTCCATAACATACAATAAAATCTTATCAAATATGCCAATACTTAAAATATTCCCAGCTTCTCAGGAATACATTCATGCAGAAATGAAGGAATACCCTTAAAGGCATACCTTCGCTCCAATGTCAGGTACAAACAGAAACTTATTAGCATTAGATGGCATAAAGACTCAAGATTAATTATTGGAAGGAGCCGAAAACTAGAAAAATAAACTTTAAATTGACAGAATGCTTTATGAATAAAATAATTGGTCTTGTCCTGGGAGTTTCAAAAGTTCAAATTTAAAGCTTAAGCTTTTTTAAAAAATAGGTTCACTTTAAAAAGAAAAGAGTCAGCAACTAGAAAAAGTATTATTCTAACAGAATAGATGTGTAGTCAGAAAAAAACTGAAAATTTTTAACAGAAGGGAAGGGAGGAAATACCAGTCACAGACTTGGTCAAATACAAAGAGATTTATTGAGTCAAAGATGTGCTTATGTTCCTAGGGAGCCCAGTGGTAGCATAATAATACAATCAGTGGCAGACCCAAATGATATTTTTAGAAGATCTTTTTCAATAACTCAGTTCTGACTTTCAATCCATTCGATGGTTCATGCATGCTGCAGTTAATGCTAGTAGCTTTGGCATCAGACTCAAGGTAAAAATCTCTAGTCAGCAGTTTATTAATTGCATGATCATGGTTAAGTTGCTTAAAATCTCCAGGCTTCACTTTCCTCATCTATAAAGTGGGGATAAAGATACCTACCCCACATAATATTAAATTGGATAACATTATTAAGACCTTAAGCCAAGTCCCTGGCCCAGAGTAAATGCCCAATAAATGGAAATTGGGATGTTCTTAGATGTGATACATTAAAATTCTGGAAATTAGGATATTCTTAGATGCAGTACGTTAAAATTCTCTTCTGCATTTCATTAAGCTTCCAATTAGAGATTAGAATAAATGTCAAAAACAGATGTCTGAAATGATCCAAAAACCTAACCCTTCACTGACTTTACCAATACATTTAGGACACAATTAGGATACCGTACCTTCTCAAAGGCACATTGAGGGTTTCTGCAAACAGCAGGTTTGCAGATAACGATATCACCATGGCAACGGCAGTTCTGGCATGAATCGGGCTTCCAAATTGTGGCATCCTGCAAAGAGGCATAAGCTCTGACTTAAAAACTGATCAGTCAAGGCATGAGCACACAAAAGCAGCAGCAACAATAGTCCCACATCCTGGACAATTAAAAGACAAAGAAAAGTCACAGGCACACCACACACAGTACTTGCTGGGCACTTATTAAACCCCACGAGGCAATATAATCAGTATAATCCATTTCACAACAGTCAACCCACGTAGCCAAAGACAAGGGGATGCGGCAGAGAGCTGTCGATACCCAGAGTAAAAACCATCGATTGACCTGAAACCATAGGAGGACAAGTTGCTCCCTGACTTGAAGTTTCGCTTTGCTGTTAACTAGCAGAAACCATTGGAGCAGGTTTAAAGGAAAATGACACTTTGGACTAGCCCCAACCAGCATCCTAAAAGCAGTATTCACCACTAGATACTATAAGCACCACAGGCTTCATTTTTCAGCTCTTTGCTACTTCATCGTCTTAACATTCATCAGAAACGAGGATTTGAGTTAAGCAGTTGGATTTTTAAAGACAGATGCACCAACACATGTATGTGTGACTATTTGTGCCTGGCTGGGTGCTGGGCATATTGAGGTATAAATGAAGCATAAGTGTGGGCAGTATCCACAAGGATCTCACAAATTATTTGGGGTCATGAACATGAGAGAATTAAATAAACATAAGTTAATGTTACTATGTTATTACGTCACAAATTGGAAAGGAAAACAATGGTCGCAAACAGAAAAGTGAACCCTGGCTCCGTTAAGGGTTCCAGAAATTGCTTCCCTATTTCTCATCTTCCCTCATGCTGAATCCACATTTCAGTTATGCCCATTTTGAAGTAACTTTGAAACCAACTATCTCATAGCTTCCACAGAAACCTGTTTCTGGGTCCATTGAAAGGCTGCTCTGATGACTTCAAATTGAAACACTAAAGATCCCATGGACTGTCCTCAGATTCATTTTCCCAGAGATTTCCTAACCCAAATTCCTATTAGAATTGAAAGCAGCCATACTATTTGGCTAAATTTCAAACACTAAATCTTTTTGAAGAGTGCTGTCCATGTTATTCTCCGGTTTAAAAGTATACACTGCTCAGATGATGGGTGCACCAAAATCTCAGAAATCATCACTAAAGTACGTCTCCATGTAAACACCACCTGTTCCCAAAAACTCTATTGGAAAAAAAAAATTTAAAAAACCCTCAAAGCCAAAAAATAAATAAATAAATACAACTATTTCATGGCTCATCTTTACCTCTGATGAGATAAAATACAGACCCCATAAGCTGACCCTGTCTCCCCGGCCTTGACAACTTGGTCAACACTATTGGACAACCCCAGCCTCCTCTTTCCTGGTCTCATATCTCATTCTCCCCTGGATTCCTACTCTTCCCTGACTTTTCCTGAGAAGAGTTTGCAACCAAAAAGCTTCTTCTTAGTCTCAACACCTCAGAGATGAATCATTCCTAACCCTTAACTGCCATTCAGGTATAGCTCTTCACTAGCCCTCTGTGACCTCACTTTTTCCTGCATGCACTATTATACAGTTGTTTTGTTTTGTTTTGTTTTGTAACAGGGTCTCACTGTGTCACCAGGCTGAAGTGCGATGGCATGATCACAGCTCACTGCAGCCTCAATCTCCCAGGCTCAAGTGATCTTCCCACCTCAGCCTCCCAAGTAGCTGGGACTACAGGCATGCACCACCACACCCAGAAAAATTTTGTATTTTTTGTAAAGACAGGTTCACCATGTTGACCAGGCTGGTGACAAACTCCTAGGCTCAAGCAATCTGCCTACCTCAGATTCCCAAAATACTGAGCCTGCAGGCATGAGCCACTGCACCCGGCCCTGTCACACTTTATTGCACTCATTTATATTCCTGTTAGCCTTACTGGACCAGACTGTGGGTGCCTGAAGTGGGAACGCTCCTTGGCCTGGCACACTACAGATCCTTAGGAAGCAAGAGTTCATAGTTCCTAAGTTGCTTAATGAAGACCTGTTCCCTCCTTTCTCAACTTTCTCACCCTGTTTTCCTCAGTCAACCAGTAGTTGAAGTCCGACTAAAATACTTTAGGGAAGAGTAAGATAAGTTTCCAAGCTCCTGACAGAGTCCTGAGAACACCAGCATTCAATTAGAGCTGAGATGAGCTAGAAACTGGTGGATGCTAGCAATGGACATTTTCACACAAAATGGCAAAAACCAAATGTGATGATTCATTTCATATGCCAGCTTAGCTAGGCTATGGTGCCCACTTCTTTGGTCAAACACTAGTCTCAACGTTGCTGTGAAGGTACTTTGTTGAGGAGAGTACCATGAACAATCGGCTGACTTTTAAGCAAAGGAGATGACCCTCTGTAATACGGGTGCACTCATCCAATCAGTTAGTGACCTTAACCACACAAACTGAGGTTTCCTGGAAAAAAAAGGGAATTCAGCCTCAAGACTAAAATATAGCATTTCTGCCCAAGTTTCCAGCCTGCTGATCTGCTCTATAATACAGTTTGAACTTGCCAGTCCCAACAATCGCATGAGCCAATTCCTTAAAATAAATCTCTCTCCCTCTGTCTTAGAGAGGTATCCAATAGGACATATATGTATATATTATCGATTCTCTGGAGAACCAAGACTAATATACCAACATTGGTGTAGATTTACATGGATATGCACAACATTTCCAAGCAAAAAATAAAATCATCCTTTAAAGTCAAGAAATGCTAGCTAAATTCATAACCTCTCGGGGAATGTGCTTCAAACTCTGGGGCCTCTCCAAAGTCATTTAGGAAATATATAATCTATCTGAGATGAGATTACATTCCCAATGTCTGGTTTACAAAAATACTGAATCGAAGCAGAAAAGCACCAGAACTTGGCTTAGAATACCTCTGAATTTCTTTCTTTTTATTGCTATAGCACATTCTTCAAATTTGGCAATAGTGTGACAACTACAGTCTACTCTAAACCCAAAGAGCAAGGACAAGAAGGTGAGGAAAAACAAATTTTATTCCCAAGCACAATGTAGTATGTTTCCTGCTGATTTCAAGAAAACAATCTTGGTTTCAGGATACAGATTAAATAAAAATGACAACTTCACAAAACCAGCAGCTACTATTTATTGATCAGTTACTTACGCTCCCCACTCTGGGAGCAGGAAGTGCTGATCACAGGGACAATTGTGGAATAGAGGGAGGGTGGCTTTTCCCACCTCTGCCATCTTCCTGCAAAGCTGGAGAAAGTATCTGTAGTCAATGCTACACAAAGCCCTTACATACATGTCAACCCTATGAAACTGACACTATTATTATGATTCTGATTTTACAGATGAGAAAACAGGATGAGCGAGATTGAACCAGTTGCCCAAGTTCACAGAGTTCTTAGAAGACCTAAGGACTCAGGCTCTGGAGACGGACTGACCAGGTTTGAATCCTGGTGACACCATTTATTAACTGAGTCTGTTATTGAGTTAACACGTCCATGCCCAGGTTCCTCATTTGTAAAATAGAAATGAGAAAGTACATATTCAATAAGTTTATTGAAAGCATCAAAGGAGATGCTGTATTTAAAGATAAGTCAACGGTGTCTGGCACTTCTTAAGGGATCATTAAATGTAATTTATTTTTAATCCAAATGTTTTCTATTATGTCACAGGCATTCAGCAATGTCTTCTAACTATTTCATTTTCTCAAAGGGAAAACAGTCCTGTAAGTACTTTGACTTTCCCATCTTCTCATTCCAGTCTACATAAGTAAAACCTAGCAGAGAGAAATCATTACTTAATTAGGACCCTAGCATTTAGAGGATCCAGAACATTGCTGAATAAGAGAGAAATGAATCTATAGGTTGAGTTTTCAAGACTACTTGGGAAATTCAAAAAGTCTCTGTCTCTCTAAGCTGGCATAGTCATGAGCCATGTCTTTGACCTAGACATTGGTTGGCCACGCCAGCTTATATGTATTCCTTTAAACTTCGTATGACTCTAAGTGCCAGTCATATTTATTCTCTCCAGATGCAACATTCTTACTTCTTGAGGTGAAGTTCTTCTCTGCACTTCCATTATTTTGACAGTGACACCCAAAGCAGTCCACTATACGTTTAAGCAGTCCTCAGTCACTAGACTTGGCTTCCTAAACTGTAAACAGTATCTTGTAAGAACATGGAGTAGGTTGTTCACTTTCATTCACAAAACCACACTTTTTCTTTATGTTAATTCAAAGTTTAAATGTATCTGGGCTTAGGAAGCCTTCCTGATATGTTTACATATCTGTCTTCCCAGCAGACTATGACTCTTCAAGCAAGGAGATCTCATTTGATTCCTCTTTGTATATCTCAAAATTCACTTAGCACAGTTTCTGAATGTTGGCTGAATTAATTAATAATCAACCCTGAGTTTGTTTACCTGCACACAATAGATAATACCTTATCTATTCATAAGAATTGAGATACTCCAGTTAGGTTGTGAGAGCTTGAGAAAACAATGTTTAAATGATGTCACTACAAAATCTTTATAACGTTGAATGTCATTACTCCATTGATGTCAAACTATGTTTAAAGAAAAATTTTCTTCATCTAGGTGTTGGACCTATCAAAAATCTTCCTTGTATTGGCTGGGCGCGGTGGCTCACGCCTGTAATCCCAGCACTTTGGGAGGCCGAGGCGGGCGGATCATGAGGTCAGGAGATCGAGACCATCCTGGCTAACACGATGAAACCCCGTCTCTACTAAAAACACAAAATATTAGCCGGGCATGGTGGCGGGAGCCTGTGGGTCCCAGCTACTTGGGAGGCTGAGGCAGGAGAATGGCATGAACCCAGGAGGCAGAGCTTTCAGTGAGCCGAGATCGCATCACTGCACTCCAGCCTGGGTGACAGAGCAACACTCCATCTCAAAAAAAAAAACTTCCTTGTATTAATATCTCCATGAAACTAAATAATGTATTATGGTTAATTTTAAGTAAAATGAGTTCTTTACCAAGGCCTGGACACATGGCCATGTTTTTCAGGTCTAAATCTTTAGAAATCAATTATATGGTCACATAAAGTTGCTTTATGAAAGCAGGGAAGCTAGAGTTCCTCAATAGCTAGAACTTTGGATAAAGCCATAAAATCCAAAGTAATAACATTGTAAACTAAGTTTTACAGATTTTCCACGTTGCTATTGCAATTCCGACACTTTAAAGTCCTCCTTTCCAATCTAACACACACTCAGCAAAAGAAATACTCTTAAAATAGCTTTTCACTAGAAGATAGATAAGGATTAGATTATGACAAGCCTAAAAAGCAATCAAAATATAATTGTAAACAGCTTTTAATATTTTTAATAATATATGAATAAAATGTTCTTGCAGATAATAAAATGCCTCCATCCCCAAATACTTCAAAGTAATAGCAAGGTGCTTTAAAAAAAAACTTGTTTCACTTGGGTAAGTATTTACTGAATATTTGATTAGTGCTAAAAATAAACAATAAATATATCCTTAATCAGTACTCAAATTTCTGGGGGGGGGGGGAGAATTATTTATAGAATTCTAAAGAGCAGTATATCAACTGTCAACATAAATTTTCTTTCATCTAAATGGTGTAATAACCCTACTTTAATTATTGATTAATTCATCTCATTTTAAATTCCCTTGGCTTCTTAGACTAAAAGTGAGAAAGAAAGTATAAAGCTCCCCAAAAGCTGTGTTTTCAAATTACAAAACAGTATGTAGAATATAATATTTTTGTGACAAAAATATATCTATGTGCATAGAAACAAACTGTGGAATTATATAAACCCGTAAGTGAGGGGTAGATAACTCTGTGTGTAAGTTCCAGATGATTTTTTGTTTTCCTTTATCCTTATCTGTATTTTCCATTTTTCAACAACAAAGATATATAATTTTTATATATATAATTTATGTGATCTTTTGGAGTTACTTTTACAATATAAGGTGCCCAGGCATGGTGGCTCACGCTTGTAATCCCAGCCCTTTGGGAGACCAAAGAGGGTGAATCACGAGGTCAGGAGTCTGAGACCAGCCTGGCTAACATGGTGAAACCCCATCTCCACTAAAAATAGAAACAAAATTGCTGGGCGTGGTGGCAGGTGCCTGTTATCCCAGCTACTCAGAAGGCTGAGGCAGGAGACTCGTTTGAACCTGGGAGGCGGAGGTTGCAGTGAGCCGAGTTCGTGCCACTACACTCCAGCACTGGCAACAGTGTGAGACTCCATCTCAAAAAATGATAATAATAAAATAAAATATAAGGTAAAAAACAAAAATGTTATGCTTTTTTTCCCAGCCTACTTACTATAGATAGATGAACTCTGGTCTACGGAGTTGAACTGTCATGGGGGAGAGAATTTAAATAAAAACCACTTAGCAAATACATAACAGTAGCAATTTATCTAAATTTCCTGAGCTATCCCCAAACCTTCTTGTACTTAGCAAAAGTTTTGAAAATTAACAGTGTTTCCTACTTGCCCTTCAAAGCAGCGAACAGGACGCAGTATTCAACTAAGTCTCATGTCTTCATTTCTGGAGGTTCATTTTCCTGACAAGTCTGGTTTTCAGGAAAGATAATCTATAAAAAAGGGTTCTTTGACCCAGCTCCCATTTGGGCACAGAAATAATGGTCCTTGTTTGTCAGGGAACCATAAAGAAACGAATGAATAACTTTCATAAAGTTATTTTAGAGTGCAATTCTTTCCCCCAGTGCCCTTCTTCAGACAGCTTTGATAAACAATACCTTTTCTATTTGTTCTCAATTTAAAGTTCATGTAAAGCTCCTCATTCTGTCCCAAATAAAAAGGAGCAGAGTACACTCATCGTTAAGAAAAGATGTGAGACTTTGTATTTACATTAAATTCTCTCCTTTCAGGAGGAGCAAATACAGGTTAATTAAAAAACAAAATTGTGATCCACTTCCTGTTTGAGACCTCTTTCAAAGGCTTGTTTCATATAATACCCCCTTAAGAAGTTTCTTGTTTTACACATCAAAAACCTAAGTAGTTTCCCATTTCAGCATCCTGGCATGATTAGCTTGTACCTGATCTCCTCCTCCAGCTGTCTTAAAATGATAAACCTGAAGGCATGGCTCTAAGAGTATCAACTTGTATACAGAAACAACAGCGTGAATTACAGATGAAAAGATTGCTGCTAATTATAGCTTAAAAATGTCTTTGTGCAAGAGACCCTGAACAGCATAGTAAGTTAGCATCATGCTTTGGTAGAGAAGTCTTAGAACAGTGTAGTACCAAGGGTGGAGGCAGGGAGATGGAAAGAAAGGGACAAGCTACCTCCAAGTGCTTCCCAGGTCCTCCACATACTCATGATGGTACCACTTCTCACAGCGTCCTGTGAAACTGACATCATGACTCGGATTTTATAAATGAGGGAATGAGGTGTGAAAAGGCAGAGTGAATTGTCCAGAGCTCAGCTATTAATAGGAGCGGCTAGATCTGGGATTCAAACCCAACCTTTTTTTTTTTTTTTAAATTCTGTGCTGTTATCATATAATATCAATAACAATGCCTTATATTGTATAGCAGTCTTATCATTTCAAATGTCTCTTACTTCTACTCTCTGACTTTAACAGACTACCCAGGCAGGACATACTAGGGCAGTGCTACCTGCATTTACAGATAAAGGGACTGTGATGCTTAAGTGACTTACTTGCCCAGTACGTTCGCATGCCTGCAACAGCATACTCCCACCCTTCTTAATCTAACTTGCACACATCCTCAGGGTCTTAGTTGAAATATCACTTCCTCAGATTGGCCTTTTCTGCCTCCTTCACTTAGTAAATATTCCCCTACCTCATGTCTCAAAGCTCCACCTGCTTCCACAAAGCCAGGCTTAGTCCTCTCAGTTTTGTTTTACATAGGAAAAAAAAAAACAAACAAGGACAAAGAGGGCACCTCTGGTTTCCAGATTCTTTGGCATTTTCACATTTTTATTTCTTCCTAAAACCTTTGAGATAGATTTTATCATCTCCATTTTACAGACAAGGAAACCAAGGTTCAGAGAGGTTAAGTAATATCCCAAAGCTTGTAACTGATGATATTAATGCCTATATTTCAGCCAGTGTCCATTTGATTTTAAGGCTTATGTTTTCCCACCAAACCCACCTCCATACCCACAGGCTTGGTTTATGAACATAGGTTACACACCACACTAAGTCAGGTAGCAATGCTAACATGGTAGAATAAGTTCATTTACTTCTTAGCTTTAGGACCTTGCACAAATCTCTTAGCTTTTCTGAGTCTCTGTTTCCTAATATGCAAACTAAGAGTAAGATTGGACCCAATCAGGTGACAATAAAGATGAAATAAGCTAATGTACTTGTATCAGCACAGTGACTTGTCCTTAGGAAGTACTCAATAAATGTTAGCTATGAGCTTGGTCACTTGCCACAATCTAAGCCTGTCGATCATGGTATTTTCTGTGACAGAGGGAGTAGGTGTAGCATTTAGACCTATAGAAAATCCCTGCTGGAATTTCCAGTTTCCAAGATAAGAAGAAGAAAACTTTTCCATTGCTTAAATGTTGGTACATATTCCACTACTGAGTGCTATAGAAACTGTACTTCTAGAGTGGTACACACACATACACACACAAAATAGGATATCTTCAAAATATAGAATAAAATACCCAGAGAATGTGCTCCTCTTCATTCCAAATTCTGAAGCAATAGAAATACAGGTTCAGTTCTGTAACTGTTCTATTTTTTACACCCAGTTTTCCACTTGTTGTAACATAATCCTGTAATAGTGAGAGCCTGATCTAAGAGAACCCCAGTGACAGATTAACCATTATAAATTCTCAGAGATGTTAACCACAGAAGTTCCACCATGAGTAAAACATCTGCCTCATCTTTCCACTTTAAGTAATCCAGATATTAGGGAGACTTTACTGTAGCTTAAGCTTATAATTTTTTTTTTTTTTTTTTTTTTGAGACAGAGTCTCGCTTTGTCATCCAAGGCTGGAGTGCAGTGGTGTGATCTCAGCTCACTGCAAGTTCCCCCTCCCAGGTTCATGCCATTCTCCTGCCTCAGCCTCCCAAGTAGCTGGGACTACAGGCGCCTGCCAGCACACCTGGCTAACTTTTTGTATTTTTAGTAGAGACGGGGTTTCGCTGTGTTAGCCTGGATGGTCTCAATCTCCTGAACTCATGATCCACCCACCTCGGCCTTATAATTTCCTTCTTTCTCTATTAATTTAGCTCCCAGAGACTTCATTTCATATTCCTAAGGCAAATGGGCAGAAAAAAGTAAACATTCAAAATGTTTGCACATGAAATTAAATTATAGCTATACCGTTATCTCTCATATTAAAATTATTTATTTTCTTGGCATCTTCCTCCACTAGATCATTATCATTCATTTTATAATTAGTTTTTGACTTGTCTCTCTCCCTTCCTAAGAGTAGGGACAATTTATTTATATATAGGTAGCTTTGTATTCTTGTAGTGACTAAACCACAGCAGGCACTTAATGTTTTTGAATGAGTTGATGGATGGATAGATGGGCAAATATTCTCAAATTTAGAGAATTGCTAACTATTTTGTGATGTCATTGCTGAAAAGTCGGATACATGGATGACAGCATTCAGTTCAACATACTGCCCTTGAAAATCTTTGCTGCTGCAATGGCCATCTTCAACCTATGCTGTTTGAGATCTTGCCTTCTAGATTAATATCTCAGTCAAGACCTTTGCTCTAAAAGAGTTTCTCTACTTCTGACTGAATGCCAGGCCAATGCTATTGTGATCTGGCAT
Source organism: Papio anubis (assembly GCF_008728515.1). Taxonomy (NCBI): domain Eukaryota; kingdom Metazoa; phylum Chordata; class Mammalia; order Primates; family Cercopithecidae; genus Papio; species Papio anubis. Next base: position 121,981,197 of record NC_044978.1, on the reverse strand, counting down.
GCCACAGCTGTGTCATATCATTTGAAGCTCTGCTGCATGTTCTCAATCCCTAAGTCTTCTTCTAGCCAGCCCCTTGGCCAGTTAAACTGACCATCCACTAAATGGTTGAGAGTTGTACTAACACTCACATTCAATTAGGTTAAAGCCACATCCTACTAAATGTGTTTCTAAACCTGGCAGAGGCCCTGAGTGCAAGGTTTCATTGCCAGTGACTCAGCCCCATGATGTAACATTAACCAAGTCACCTACATGAGGCTATACCATCTCAAGAGGCATTTAAAAATTTGCTTTGAAGACTGCTGGTTTAGAGGTGATTCTAGCATTTAATGAACAGGGGTCCTAAATGCTGGATGTCATAGGAGTAAGACATAACTGCACCAAGAAAAACTGTCCCACTTTCACATGACTTTCAAATGTCCAGACATGCATGTCAGTGAAAAATCTGATTATATATCCTAACTCTATTTTACACATAAACCCAAAGCACTTTATCATAATGTAATAATATACACTGAATTATCCAGGGACTTAACTAGTCAAGGAAAGACTGTACTCTATTTTATTCAGAAATTAATAAAGATAATGAAAGACAATAGATACATATCTTGAAACATGTTCAATAACTACTAGTATTTCCACAGATAACTAGTATCTACAAACATAATTAAATGGAAATCCTAGAACATGGAAAGTCAAACAAATAAAATTAATTTTGCTTAATGGCAGACTGGCTGTACCTAAAGAAAACAAGAATATAAGTCAATACAAAATATCTAAACTGAAGCAGAAAAAAACAAAAGGATAAAAAACACAGAAAACAGAATTAGTGACACACGGAACACATTACAAGGTTTAACAAATGAGTGATTGAGTTCTAAAGACAAAATTACAGAAATGGGTGGAAACAAAATTTTTTTAAAATATGGTCAAGAATTTTCTAAAACTGAAGAAAAATATCAAGCCATAAATTCAAGAATTGCTATGAATATCGATCAGAATAATAAAGAAAACAACACCTAAGCACTTCAGAATAAGACTGCTAAAAACGAACAGCAAAGAGAAAACTCTTTAAAGCCACAGAGGGGTAGGAAATTATTTTCAAATAAGAATGCCAAAACTGATAGTAACTTCTCCACACACATTAAAAAAAAAAAAAGATGGAACTCAGAAGACAAATCTTTAAATTGCTGAATGAAAACAATCACTTAGAATTCTATACCCAGCACAAACACCTTTCAAGAATGAAAATGAAATAAAAATGTTTTAAATTAATAAAACCAGTGAGAATTTTTCACCTTCAGACGCAAACTAAAACAATATGAAAGGAAGTTCTCCAGGCAATAAGAAAAAGACCCTAAATAGAAACACAGTAATGTAGGAAGAAATTTAGAATAATAGGGTAAATATATAGGCAGATCTAAGTAATAACTATACAAAACGAAAATAATAGTATCTGTTGGGATTTAACATATGTGTAAACACAAAACGCATAAAAACACACAAGATAGGAGATAGATGAAAAAACGGAGAATTCAAAGGTTATAGTAATGGCTGAGAAGAGGTAAATAAAATGATTCACACATGTTGTAATATCCAGGGTAACCACTAAAGGAATAGTAAAAGTGTGTTTAACTAACAAGCTAAGAATAATAAACTGAAATATTTAAAAAATAATGGATTGATTCAAAGACAAAAAGAAAGGGGAAAATATACAGAATAGGAGTAACAAATAGAAAGCAAATAGTAAGGTACATATAAACCTACTCAATAATTACAATGCAGGAACATGTTAAAAGATAAAAATTGTCAGACTGGATAAAGGCAAAGCAGTGGATTCAGTAACATGGAGAGCCATTATTATCAAGTATGAACTGAATGTCTTAAAGAATAAACCCCAATATGTGTATTTGTATATATTTATGCCTCATTCAAAATAGAATTTTAGACTCTAAATTCTTGAAGAATTCAAGGCATCAAGAATTTACTGAGGATCTATCACGTGGTAAGCAATGTGGAAGATATAGACGAATAAAATCTAACCCAGATACAGAAGACTACAACCTGGTCCTTTACATCTGCTCTTGATCCGGAAATATAGTTAAAGAAGCAAGACTTCTGAAACAATTAAGGAACAAAGTAAAATAAATAATTAGAGAGGGAACATAGTATAGAAGAAGAGCCGTGGACCAGGAGTCAGAACCTGGATTCTGGCCCAGATTCTGCCTTTACCAAGCTGGGTAAACCAGATAAACCACCTCCCTGGGCTTCAGGTTCCTCCTCCATGAAATTTAGAGATTAGCCCACGTGGTCCATAATCCTGAGATGGATTACAAACTCAGGTAACTGAGTTCAAATGTAGTTCCCCAACTTAACAATTCCAGAACCATAAGCAAGGTAAGTATCTTGACCAAGCCTCCATTTTCTTTTTCTTAAAAAGAACAAAAATAACAAAATCAATCCTAGAGGAATGTCATGGGGATATATCAGATAACACATCTGAGATTCCTTAGCACCATGCTCAGCACTCACAGGGTAGAACAGAGGCTCTCAGACATCCATCCTTAGACCTTTCCTGTGCTCCAGACACATCTTGTATGACCTGTTTCTCAGAGAGGTCATCAATGTACACCCTCACATGGAATTTGTAAAGCAATTTATCATGCACTGGATTTCTTCCTTTGTGTGTATTTCAGTATATGACCACTACTAATGTGCAAACAAGTTAGAAAGAGTACCTTTCAAAATATGATCTCCACAGAGACACTGCTTTTTAAAAATCAAACACAAAAATCTCCCAAGCCACATTTTAAAATGTCATCACAAAAGTTGTATGCCAGCCAGGCACAGTGGCTCATGCCTGTAATCTCAGCACTTTGGGACGCTGAGGCAGGAGGATCACTTGGTCCCGGGAGTTTGAGACCAGCCTGGGCAACATAGTGAGACACTATCTCGACAAAAAATAAACAATTAGCTGGGTGCGGTGGTACGCACCTGCAGTCCCAGCTACATGGGAAGCTGAGGTGGGGGGATTGCTTGAGACTGGGAAGTCGAGGCTGCAGTGAGCCGTGATCGCACTACTGCACTCCAGTCTGGGGAACAAAGTGGAACTCTGCCTCAAAAAACAAAAGTTATATGCCCACACACATCCTCATAGCTACTATTTACTGAGCGATTATTACATACACATATATACACATGTATATTATTGGTGTAATATACATATGACATACATAGACGTATTGCATACATACATATACATGTGTATTTATATGTGACATTGAATCCTCATAAAACTACTATGAAGTAGTTATTATCGCTACTGTTTTTTTTTTTTTTTTTGAGACGGAGTCTTGCTCTGTTGCCCAGGCTGGAGTGCAGTGGCCAGATCTCAGCTCACTGCAAGCTCCGCCTCCCGGGTTTGCGCCATTCTCCTGGCTCAGCCTCCCGAGTAGCTGGGACTACAGGCGCCCGCCACCTCGCCCGGCTAGTTTTTTGTATTTTTTAGTAGAGACGGGGTTTCACCGTATTAGCCAGGATGGTCTCGATCTCCTGACCTCGTGATCCGCCCGTCTCGGCCTCCCAAAGTGCTGGGATTACAGGCTTGAGCCACTGCACCCGGCCCTACCGCTACTGTTTTATAAAACAAGAACATAAAGAATGTCTGGACAGTTATCACACAACTGGTGAAGCCAGGATTTGAACATAGGACTGATTGGTGTCAAGGACCACGATCTTTCAAATGAAAAGGGATACTGGTTTCAGGAAGAACAGCTCTCACCAGGTTTGAGCCACTGATCAATAGATCTAATTGACTTGGACTGCCACTATTACCTCCACTGGAAGTGTTTGAGGAAGCTTTCCATAAAGCCACATGATATAAAATAATAATAATAATATAGTAACAAAACTGTACTACACAACACTATTCAATCAACCTCTTTCATCTTGGCAAGCAAGAAGAGTATAAGAATTGCTTAGCTGCTTCTATTTCCATTTCTTGGGTTCAAAGCAGAAATATTATAGAAATATAATATTAAATGTAATATTATAGAAATCTAATTTCTAAGTCAGAGATAATAAATAGGTTTTATCACACATGCCAGCCCTGAAAATAGTTATCTGAAGTGCTATGTTGAGGAGGATTCTGAAGCTCTGTTTGGCAAGTGAAATGGGAAAGATTACCGCTGTCTGCGCAGGCTCAGACAGCGCCGCTGTCGCTCAGACAGAGCGAGACTCCGTTTCAAAAAAAAAAAAAACAGAGAAGAGGAATGGAAGTACCTATACCATATGTTCCCATGTACTAAGCCAACGTAATCTACCCTAAAGTGTTGTTCACTACCGTCATTAGATTAATGAATTAAAGTAGAAAGAAAAGAAAGCTGCCTGGGCCAAAACCACCAAGATGATCAACTTTAATGATCAACTAATCATCAACATTTTACTTTCCTTATTTTTCCATTAAGCTACTCAACTCTTTCCAGACATGTAAACCTTTCCTCATTCATAACTAGTTTACAAAATGGGCTTCTGTTCTGCATCAGCTATTTTTCCCAAGAACGCCCTGGCACCATGGGCCACAACTGGCATGTGAATTCAGCATCTTCACCCCCAGGGATGTGGATCCCATCCCCATTCCAAACCAAGAGGAAATTAACTGCCAGTTCTGATGGGCATGACATACTGACTCAGTACTCAGACCAAGCAATCCACTCCCGCAGTCAGCAAAATACACACGGTTGTATTCTCTAACAACACAAAAATGCTTCATTCGATTTGCTTCCAGCCTGTTTGCCAGGAAGCCACTGAAAAGAAGCAGGTATCAAGTGTCTCAGAGGAAGACCCTCCCAGGGTTCATTGTTAAATCCAGAGGCAGAACCCAGAGCAATTACACTTCTGGTACAATTACCAGCATCACCCACTCCCTGCCAAGTGAGGAGGCTTGGCAGCTGAATAATACAGCTTTCATTTTACATTTCCACTCCAATTAGCTGACAGTACTAGTCAATTGGCTGAATAAAACAAAATGCAGGGGAAGTTGAAAGGCCTCTATGTGGTTTGCAGAGCTGTGCCTTCAAGAACAATGATAAGATGAAAGGTACTGAAAAGCAAATTAGGAGACCCACCGCAACAAAAGAGCAGGCTGCAGACAACCCACAGGTGGGATGGATGGTTTAAATGGCGAGAGATATTTAAGCTCACCACCCATCCCACCTACTGTTTGTTTTACTAATAGCAAGAAAATTAAATTGACGCCCCTGAACTTACTCACTGCCAGGTCTAGCTGGGACTTATTAGCATTACCAGCATATACATGCATAGGCAAACATTCTCCTGAGAACTTTTAGCCTTTCTTTCTGCCCTGCAGTCAACATTTACAGATAAGTCGCTGTGTGCAAAGCCCCACTAATGATTAGCTGTTACGGAATTAGAGGACAATGAGTTTCCGGGGAAGTTCATGGGCTCACCGGTGACATGAAATGCACATGCATGAATTAAGCAGGAGACCACACAGTGGACAGCAAGGGAAGAGGGGGGCAGCCAGCAACTTTGAATAACTGGACCATTAAAACTTCCTGACCAGTGCCCGAATCCTAGTGAATCCTGCTGTGGTGTTCCAGTAGATTCCACAGGAGTCCTCCCAAGTTCTGGCTTGATAACTCCGTAACTCTTCCAGAGCTGAGCAGAATCAACCAGCGCCTTGAGCCCGGTAATACATAGTCCAGATGGAACCAGGGCAGAGCTCCACGGCTCTGCCCTGCTCACCCATATTCTTCCAGACCTTATACGAGGCTAATCACACACACTGTTAACAGGGAAAGTTCTATCTGGCCACACTGAGGATAAACCTGAGACTTCCAGTACAGTTGAGGAATGACTCCATTAAAGACAGAGTGAACACTATAATTTGTTTCCTGGGCTTCATCCAAAATATACTATTTCAGTCTTTATCCATTTTTGGCCCCATGACTGACGCACAATATGGGACTTACAGGGGTGTTGTGACCTTGTCCCAAAGCCTCATGTCAAATGTAGGAAAGAGGAAGTATTCATTAGCAAAGCAGGTTTGCTGCAAAACTCTCTGTAGAACAATGTGTCCCTGAACCACATTGTTCAACACACAGAGAGTGGTTTAATAAGAGCCCCATCTAAAAATGGGAGGATGGTGAGCCACACAATGCGAAGAATGAAATGAAGCCTGGCAAGGATACTTGGGTATTTGTAGAAAATAACAGCATTTGGGGAATGAGGGTCCCTTCTAAGGCATACCAACAGGTTTATTTCTGAGCTAACAGCTCTTATAAACACGGAAAATGGCATCTTACTTAGCTGATCTGCATAAATAACGACAGAACATATGCAAATTTTTTAAAGTTTCTAATACACATGCAAAAAAAAAAACCCTCAGGTAATTTTACTTCACCTATCAATAATCAGCCCAGAAGTTGTTTACCATCAAGTTAGCTTTATGTACATACAGTATTTATAATAAGTAAAGATGTTTTACAGAGGAGGAAAAAACCTTAAAATACTAATGGAGAACATTTAAGAAATTTGATATATTTAGCCTTTATAATAAATTTTATATTACCATTTCCTGAGTTAAAAAACATAACTGGTTATATATCATTATTATTATTACTATTATTATTATTTTGAGAGAGTCTGGCTATGTCGCCCAGGCTGGAGTGCAGTGGCGTGATCTCCGTTCATGGCAACCCCTGCCTCCCGGGCTCAAGCCATCCTCCCACTTCAGCCTCCCAAGTAGCTGGGACTACAGGTGCATGCCACCACATCTGGCTAATTTTTGTATTTTTTGTAGAGACAGGGTTTTGCCATGTCACCCAGACTGGTCTCAAACTCCTGAGCTCAAGCCATCTGCCCGCCTTGGCCTCCCAAAGTCAGTTGTGAGCCACCACACCCAGCCTGTAGTATTTTTTTAATAAACATGTGTTAATTTATTTAAAAAGAAAGAAAAAGAAAAAAATGCTACTAGCATTCTTGAAATTTTCATAGTAACATTCATAAGAAATGTCCATATTCTTGGGATGAGCTGCTAAATAAAATGGCTAGAGAGAGTAGGTACAATCAAAGACTGTACTAGTCTCACTCCTTCGGATTAGAAGATTTACTGTCTGAACGGACTGTAATATTTTATTGTTTTGATTGTTCTATTAATGAAATTAGATTATACAGAACATGAGAAATGTGCTAAAATTTTCTCCATTTGGTACCTTTTCCACAATACAGAAAAATCGCCACTACAGGTAAGAACAAGATTGTAGCTGTACTCAGAGTAGACAACATATTTTTTGAGAACTGCCTGGACTTGTCTCAGCCTAGACATTGTGGGCCATTTGGTCTCTGTTGTAACTACTCAACTATGCAAACTCAACTTTGTCAACGTTGTAGAGAAAAAGCCACAGACAATATGTAAATAAATCAGCATGGCTATGTTCCAATAAACCTTTACTTAGGGGTACTGACATATCATTTTCATGTGTCACAAAATACTTTTCTGATTTTTTAAACCATTTAAAAACGTAAAATCCATTCTTGGCTGAATTTGACCAATCATAGACTAAATTTGGCCCACAAGCTATCGTCTGCAAACATCTAGCCTACTGCATCAGAAAAAGCAGAAGAAAGTATGAATCAACAAAATAGGTTGTGTCTGTATCATTCAAAGGGATAAATGAGAGAACATTGTTAAGGATTCTGGTCAATTTGGAGATGATAAAATGAGAGGAGTCTTCAAAGAGTTAATCATCTACTCCAGTCCACATCACTCCTGCCCTCTGACTCTTGAGCCTGCTGATAAAATTCCAGCCCCCGTTCCTGTCCTTGAGTTGCACTAGAGGATATGTGACTAGCAAGACTGTCATCCCCACTGTCAGTGAGAATGATGGGCCTTCATTACCTGATTCTAGACTGAAAAGAAAAGTATTAGTACTTGGATACCTGCCTATCACAGAGCAAAGCAAGTTATTTTCTGCAGAGAAAACAAAAGGAACTAACTTCTGCCAATGAAAAAATCCTTCACGAAATTTATTATCTATGGAGAGGCAGCAAAAATAGGCCCAACAAAATGTTAAGTTCCAAATTTGTAGCAGCGAGGCAATTACTTATCCTGACATCTCAAGTAAACTCTGGAGAAATCTCAACCTTCTCAACAAAGTTTATTATTGTTTCTCAAGGATGAAACAGGTATCTTACACAAATATATTTTAAATTCAACATGTTATTTAGATGCTTAATCAATCTGGTCTGGCAGGTGGTTCTTTTCAAAGCTTTTTAAAAATACACTTTTGTTTAGTAATATGTATTATCTGCCCTAGAAACTGGCTGATATCTCCATTACACATGATCAATTGTTGCTATATCTAAAAGAAAAAGCAATTAGGAAATATATTATTTGTGGTTCTACTTCCACTGTTTATAAGCAGATAATACATTTTTTGTTGTCTTAAAAAAGTTTCAATGTTTTGATTTTCTAAAATAGGTCTTTGGTGTGAAATAAAACATACTCATGAAAATTCAAATAGAATTCATTTGCTAAAAGACAAAAATGGCCTTAAATGAAGTAGAACTTCATTCTTAAGCAAACAAGTAATTCACTCTGATAATAGATGTATAAGTAGAGCTGCAATTCACTGATATATTAATAGATCTTCCCTAATAAGAACATTAAATAGCATTTGGTTTATAGCATGAAAAAATAAAATCATCTCCAAGATGAAAAAGAGAAAAACCAGCAAAAGAATATAATTACCATAAAAGTACTTCCTGAATTATATTGGAGCTGAAATCCCATATTAGGGAAAAATGAACCCTAAAACATACCATGTTCCCTCTAATAAGAATAGAAAGAAATGTGTCTTTTGTAAACTTCAAGTTCATTTTTTGTGAATTGAAAGGGTAAAGAATTTGTTTTAATGATCATTTCCTAAGAAATATCACATTTTATATTTGGAAAATCACACAGAGAAGGCAGACTCAGAATATTTGGATGCAAGCAACCTACATGTGTCACCTTCTCACTAATCTCCCAAACCAATTGATTTCTTGTCCCTTCCCACAGGTGACAAGCGGGTGGCTCTGGGTTTGGAACAGTACTGGATCAGCATTTGTTTCAATACCTCTGGGAAGACTGGTTTGACTGATTCTGGGGCTAACTCTGCAATTTCAAGAGTAGGGCCAGAATGACAGTGGATCCAAATATTCTACAGAGTAGTTCTCTTAGATCAGCCATTAGACAAGATCCAAGAGCTAGGTCAGAACCTAGGTTTCAATCAGATATCATAAGACAAATAGTATGTACTTGACAAGCCATCTCCACACAATCTGCAACTGTCCACTCCTGGCTTGGTGCTGCAATGCTTACATAATGAACTGTATTGCACTTGGGAAATACATAGTCTACTCTTCTCCAATTCAGAATAGGTTGAACAAATCACAGCACATGTGAGCATATTTCCAGATATACCCCAGACTTTCTACCCTCTATGCACAAAAAGAGAGCTTTGGGGTAGCCTAGTGTGCTGTATTTTAAGCATAGACCCTTCTAAGATAGTTCCCTCTCCCTATGTGTGTATTCTCCAAAATCAATCAAATTTCTTAAGAGTCCAAGAGAGGAGAAACCAGGATGGACAGAATTTTCATACTTCATTTGGTAATATAAATATACCATGTCTCAGTGTGTGTCAGAGAGAGAGGGAGAGAGAGAAAGAGGAAGAGAGGAAGAGAGGAGAGGAGAGGAGAGGAGAGAGGAGAGGAGAGGAGAGGAGAAGAGAGGAGAGGAGAGAAGAGGAGAGGAGAGGAGAGAGGAGAGGACTGACTAAAAAACTTAAATTTCTCATCAGTTCTGCCAGGCCCCTGACATTGTTCCAGCCTCATCCCTTACATGTCCTTAGTCATACTGGTCTTCTATCATCTCCTTGAACATACTCTCCTGTGGCCATGAAGGTTTCTTTTCTCTGACACAATCTCTCCCTTCTTCTCCTGACCCAGCTCCTCTCACTCTTAAGATTCCACCTCCTCATCCAAGTCTTCCCTGACTGCTCTATCTAATGTAGGCCCGTATTATTCTCTATCACAGCTTCCCATTTCGCTTCATGGCACCAAAAACAACTGGAAACCATTCTGTTTATGTCTGCTTCACTCCGTGGAAGATAAGGGCCTAAGAGTAAGAACAGTTTACTGCTGAACCCCCAGGGCCCAGAACTGCAGATATTTGTGGAATGAGAAAATAAACTATGACCCGTTCCTCTCTCCTTCCCTATTATCCGTATTATCTATAACAGTGAGGGTTTCCAAGAAATAGATCACTCACCAAATAATATATTCTTAGTTGGCTCATTCATGAAATCATTCCCTTAGGCATGTATCTATGCACTGATTTAATTATTTATAGTGAATATATGTTGAGCTAAGTTCAAACTATGGAAAGAAATGCAGCAAAAGAGATATGGGTTGTGTTTGTGCATCTTGACCAAAAATGCAAAGAATAATAGTTATATTCATCTATACTGAGTTAATTTAGGTGGGAACATGGGCCAGATATTTGCAAGAGAAGCATTCTGGGGCAAATCTAGACAAGTCTGAGTTATAAACCATTTCATGGGAAAGAACAACTTTTTGTTTCCCTTCCATTTAATTTTACTGTGTTCATTCATTCATTCATTCATTAATAAGTATCTACCAAGCACATTCGATGTCCCAAGCACTGTGCCAAGTGGTGGCCACAGATGTTAGGGAAAGAAAAAGCCCAGGATCTGTGAGAAATGACACAGTATTACAGGTTCTACAATAACAGATTAGGAAAGGATTCAACCAATGAAAGACACCAACTATAAGAAGCACTAAATTCCAGAATAAGGAAAGAAGTTTTCACTAAAAAATATTTTATGCACACCCACATTCATAGCAGCATTATTCACAATAGCCCAAAGGTGGAAGTAACCCAAGTGTCTGTCAACAGATGAATGGATAAACAAAATGTAGTCAATACATACAATGGAATATCACTCAGCTTAGGAAGGAGAGTTCTGATACATGCTCCAAATTGGATGAATCTTGAGGATATTAAGCTGAGTGAAATAAGCCAGTCACAAAATGATAAATGCTGTATGGTTCCACTTATATGAGATACCCAAAGTAGTCAAATTCATAGAGCGAGAATAGAATGGGGGTTGCCAGGGGATTGGGGAAGAAGGAAACAGGGAGTTATCTAATGGACATAGAGTTTCCATTTTGCAAGATGAAGAGTTTTGTGGATTGGTTGTACAACAATGTGAATACACTTAACACTACTGACCTGTACAGTTAAAAATAACTGGCCAGGTGTGGTGGCTCATGCCTGTAATCCCAGCACTTTGGGAGGCCGAGGCAGGCGGATCACGAGGTCAAGAGATCAAGACCATCCTGGCCAACATGGTGAAACCCCATCTCTACTAAAAATACAAAAATTAGCTGAGTGTGGTGGCATGCACCTGTAGTCCTAGCTACTTGAGAGGCTGAGGCAGGGGAATTGGTTGAACCCAGAAGGCAGAGGTTGCAGAGAGCAGAGATCGCGCCATTGTACTCCAGCCTGGCGACAGAGCAAGACTCCATCTTAAAATAATAATGATAATAATAATAATAAAGACAGTAAATTTTATGTTATATGTATTTTGCCACAATTAAAATTTTTTTAAAACAAACATTTTATAGACCAGGGTGAAGTTACACAGTATGTCTGAGATAGGCATCAGGTATACCCCAAACCTCACTTGTTTCTGCACCTTGACACTTAGCATCCAGAAAGGCAGGTTTACCAACTGGCTCCTGATTGACTGCTTTAGAGATGGGAGGAAAGACACCTTTGACATAGTCATTAATCTCCAGGAACACAGACTATGGTCCTAGATCATAACAACTGGGAGGACAGCCTTTGTGCAAAGAAGGCTGGTTTTTGTCCCCTAATTCCATGACAAAGGCCCCTCAGTTCATCCAAGGTTGTCAAGATAGGACTGGCTAGTAATGTTCTGGGCATGGAGATAAATTAAAATAAACAGCCAGCAATGGCCAGGTAAAGCTGCACAACTCACTTGCACACAGTACAGGGCTGTTTTTCTCAGTTATGCATGAGTAAATTAATTGGCCTTGGCACAAGCAACCTATTGGCTTGAGGGAAATTTCTGCTGTAAAATCAAAAACACTTTTCACAGGCAGGTCTCAAGAAAATCTGAGAGGTACCCACAAACTGTGCTGCTTTTATCAAGATGTATGTAGGATGTTCAACTATAATGAAGGAATTGCTTTAAAAATTTCCAGCTAAAAAATTAAAAATGGGAAAAGCAGATGAAGCAAGATTGGCAAATGTTAACAGTTCTTGAAGCCAGATGAAGGTTACATGCGGTTCATTATGCCATTCTCTCAACTTCTGTTTGCTTAAACATTTTTCAAAAGTTGATTTATGTGTTAAACGTGCATGTGGCAAAACAATTTATGACAGGCTTGTTGATAACTTCAAGACAGATACAGAATTTAGATTATTCCTAACCCAACAAGATGCTATCGGGTTAAGCAAGAAGATTAATGACTGATAGAATGTAACAGTACCTTTGCCTAAACAAGTCATAGAACACAAGTGTACTGGCTAGCAGATGGAGCAAGATTTAAGAAAGGAGACATTTTTACCCTCTTACTCCTCTGCTGTTTTCAGCTACATCAATCCAGTCTACAAAAGGAGCCACAGCAGAAAAGTCAGCTCCTCCCATCAAATTCCCCAGAACCAACTACTTTCCTGAAGATGCACAGACCTTATTCCTGAGTTACAGCTCCATGCTAAATTCAGTGACAACCATAAATAATGAACCTACCACCTATTAAAGTTATCTGTGCACATTTGAGACCCAAGAATTATACACAAGTGTTTCTAACTTGAAAAAGCACCCCACTTGTAGGTGACTAACTTTTGACCTTGGCAAGTCAGAGAGGTGATGACCAGTGAAAACTGAACAAAAGCAATAGAGAAAAATGTTTTCCTGCCCAAGAAGAGCACTCAGTTAGTGTTTGCGGAGTTAATGAATTTAAAAAATTATTTAAAGCCATTTTGGACAACTGTCTACCAACTTCTTCTTCTCTGTAGTCTCCATATTTGATACAGAATCCAGTAAAAAAAAAAAAAAAAATCACCCTTTAAGGGTCCATATTCTCCTAGCAGTCAAGTATATGTCTTATACATTTTAATAATATTTGTCCAGATTACAAAAGCTCTATGTGCTTACTCCAGAAAACGTAGAAAATAAGACAAGAAAAAAGACCCCAAATAGCTACTGTTATAATTTTGTTTCCTTCACTTGTGTTTTATAGAGACAGACAATAAAGAAATGATGTCCCAGCCTCTTTTGCTGCAGGTGTGTTCACCTGACTGCATTTTAGCCAATGGCCAAGTCAATGGAAATAGTGTGTGTAACTTCTGGGTCA